>NC_135784.1:87391671-88002671 GCF_051106095.1 Pogona vitticeps
TTCTCTTCTCCTTCCTCCACTGTCCCAATTAATTGGGGAGAATCTCTACAAAAGCTTTCCTAAAGTACTCTGTTTTTAGGAGCTTTTTAAAAATGTGCAGGGAGGACACCTGCCACAACTCCTGTGGGAGCAAATTCCACAAACAGGGCATCATTGCTGAGAAAACCAGGTTTCTTGTTGATGCTTTCAGGGCTTCTTGAGGTGACAGTACCTGCAAGTGTGAGATCTGTGAGGATCAAGTCAAACAGGCTGCTGAACAGAAGACATTCAAGTAAATATCTTTATATGTTATAACCAAACCCCTGACTCTGTCAAAGAAGGGGGATGGCAAACAATGCAAGCAAACAAGGGTTGGGGTAATACTGTATGATCAAACTTCCTCACCCCAACAACCAGTTTGGTCACCATGTTCTGGATCTCCTGAAGCTTCAAGGTTAGGCTCATATAGAGTGCACTACACTACTCAGTTTTTGAGACTACCAGTGCACAGATCAATGTTGCTCGGGATCTGTCACTCATGTAGGGATGCAGCTGGACAAGTGACAAGCAACATAAGACATTGTTAATGTTTTATGGGTAATGCCATTTTTCTGTTTCTTTACAAATAAATTCCATGTAAATATTACCAAAATAACACCCAAGTCTCTTCAAAATAAAATTTACATGATCCCAGTAAATGTTGCTCATTGAGCAAACATCTAACCCCCCCTAAAAATTGCTTCATTTTTGTTATGAAGTTTAAAAATAACAGTGCAGACTCTTATTTACTATATAATAAAGGTTAAAAGTAGCAGTTTTGTTCAGCCTTGAAACTCACTGGGAAATTTTGACTTGTCTACTTGAATGACTGATGGGAATAAGATTGAACATATGTGGTGGCTCCTTCATATGGTTCAGCATAGTACACATAGACAACAATGATCTCTGTGCATATGCTCCTTATAGCTTGTTACCTCTGACACATGTGCAGTTAAAATGAAACACCTTAGTATAAAAGAAGTCCAACTATTATCAATAACACTTTTATTTACATAACACTTTCCCATAGTTTACCTGAAAAAGTACAGCAACACCAAAATTATCAACACCACAGCCAATTAACCCACAAGCTTTCAGTATGCTGATGGATGCCAGTCTTGAATTTCAGGAGATATCAGACACTGAACACCACTTTTGTATTTAAGAAACAAATATAACCGATACCTAAAAGTACTTGTACTTGTCAGATCAGATTCATGCCTTAAACTAATCCTAAAACATTTGGGATTTGATTTAGCTGTGACACGTAACTGGTGTCCCGGTGAATTTAAAGCCAATGGCTTCACTTTGGCAAGGTCAAACTCATTAATTCCAGTGCATCAACACTTGGCCAAAGATGGTGGATTTTTAAAAAAGTTTGTGCCCATAAATTTTTCTCCAGATACATGTGATGATGGTTTGGCAAATGAAAACCAGAGTAATACTGTGGACTGAGTACTGTAGTAGGGAGAACAAGAAAACCTAGGTAAAACACACCCTTCCTTATTTGCTGATTTCCACAGGCTACCTGGCCGTGCAGTTTTATAAAACTATGAAGCTGCAGACAGTCATGTCGTCTAAGGATCAGAAAATAAATTGTCTCCTTTTTTATTGTGACATCTTTTGAACGACAGCTTTTCCCATAGCTTTTAATCTATAGAGTCATTTGCTATGGCTTACCATGGAGATAAAGAATACACCTGGCTCTAAAAATGTATTCGAATTTTTAAAATCCAAATAAACTGAGAGCCAGTCCAGTGATGATGCTCAGCCAAATTGCTCAGGGAATACAATCTCATTATCCAGGTGCTCCTTATCTCCTTGGCAGCAACTGTGGGTGAATGACAGAGCTGGAATCATTCAATTATGACTCCATCATCGTACAGACTTTCTGTCATGCACAGAGTACTAACTATTGTCAGAAACTAGTGTACCATTATTTTGACCTTGGAAGACTATTCTTGGATACTACATTAGTCAGCTGCCAAGCTTTGGATTCACCAAACCCATTGCATTCAGAGGTAAATTGATAGGAAGAACTATTCCATCCTACTTCATTGGCTCTGGGTCTCCAATGTAATTATGGAAATGAAAAGGTGCGCCAGACACAGAATCTATTCAGAAAAAAAAGCTCCCATATTTGCATGAAACACGGTGGCTGTATGTTATTCCTATGTGAAGACACCAGTTCACATAGCCGGGGTCTCTATATGATGTCAGCTATGTTGTGAATGCATGGGGGAGGCCCTGTACATGCCCAGAAACAGTCCACAGTTGAATGTTTGAACTGACTCAGCAAAATGTAATTGTGCTGGAGGTGCTGCTGGATCTAGGATGGAACATTCACTCCTGATAAGTCATCATGCAAGTGATGCTCCCCATGTTACAATTCTCAGGTGATTAACATGTTTACAGGACATGGGTAGGTGCTATCTTTGTTAAGAGGAAGGGCCCTGGCAAATTTGTAGTGTCATAAAAGGGCACAAAATTGTTTATTAATTAATGTATATTAATTAATCCTTTATGTTGTAAGCCGCCTAGAGTGGTCGAAATGACTAGATAAGCGGGGTATAAATACAATAAATAAATAAATAAAAATACATAAATAAATGTGTTGCTATTATATTTTTACTGCTAGGAGATGGGGAAAGTTATTGGATGGATTTTCTGTCTCCTGTGCTAAAAAAAACTTCGCTGGCTTTGGGTACTATATATGCCTCACCCTTTCGGGAGTGGGGGCATTTGTTAGTCTACCTCAGGCAGCAAAATGTCTTGGGTTGGCCCTGCATGTATTTATGGAAACCAATCCCAAGCCTAAAGAAGGGAAAATTTATGCACTGATCTCTTGCCATCTTGCTTCACTGCTTGGTTACAAAAGTGTCCCGGTTCCTGGTAACTGCAGTTTACTCTCTGAGTATTTCGGTTTTAACGTTTTGTTCATTAGAAGGAAGCTAGGCCTTCTCTAGCCATATTCTCTAGCTGGTACTACAACAAAGTTTAAGAGGATTTCCCTGCAAACCTGTCCCTTCACACCAACGTTCCCCAACCTGGTGTCCCATCGGTGATGGATGGGGATGATGGGCAATACAGTCCAACATACCTGGCAGGGACACCACTGAGGAAGGCTGCTTCCTTAAAAACCTTATCTGAAAGAGAAGTTGAAGAAGCATCCAGTCAAAAGAATGACAAAATGGATGAAAAGCAAGAGACATAATGGAAACATTCTCTTGGGAGCAACAGTTGCGCCACTGGAGTGAAGGGTGCATTAAAAAAAAAACATTTACAGAATTGAAAAAAAAAAAAGAGAACTGTAATTCCCAGTGGTAAGAAACAGCACGGTGGCACCAACTGGGGTCATGGGTTTGGTGACTGAATTAGACTCCACTACAGCTTCCTCTCCTTTTTCCTGCAGGAAGTGTGAGTCACGTGCATTTAGCAACACCATAGTGAAGCTATCAGACTCACAAGCTTCTGTTCCAGCCACACTTATTGTATTCAGGAAAATAACAACAAAGGGAGCCATGCAGTCCTTACACACTACAAATGTAGGAGAAAATGGTGCTTTTATTAGACCACTGAAAAAAGGTGGTGCTGGAGAACTCCTGTTTGGTACCCTGACCCACTGGCCTGTCGGGACTCTTTTTGTCCCCTGTGCTATCTAACCTTTACATGAAACCGCTGGGTGAGGCTGCCAGTAACCAAAGCTATTTCAGTTCTGGACTGGTGCCTGATGTCAGTAATGGGGCAAAACTTAATCCAGACAAGACAGAGGCACCCCTGAACAGTCAAAAGGCAGATCAAGGAAAAGGGATGCAGCCTGTACTGAATGGGGTTGCATTCTCCCTGAAAAGATAGATGCGCATCTTGGGGGAGCTCCTGGATTCACCTCAAGAGCCTCAATGCCCAGGTTTCGACAGTGGTCAAGAGTGCCTTTGCACAGGTAAAACTAGTGCACCAGCTGTGCCTGTTCCTAAAGAGGTCTGACCTGACCACAGTGACACATGCCATCATGGCAGGATTACTGTAATACACTCTACATGATGCTGCCTCTGTAAAGTGTTTGGAAACTTCAAGAGGTCCAAAACGCAGTTGCCAGATTGCTTACGGGACTGGTCCCAGGTATCACAAAATCCCACCTATTACAGCACTGGCTGCAAAATCCATTTCTAGGTACAATTCAAAGTGCTGTTTTTTTACCTATAAAGCCTTAAACAGCTTGGGTGAAAGCTATCTCAAGGACCATATCTCCCTTTATGACCTTGCCTGCCTGTTAATATCATCAGGAGAGACCTTTCTCTCGGTCCCACCACCTTCATAGGTGTGTTTAGTGGGGACACAGGAGAGGGGCTTCTCTGTCACTGCTCTCAGACTCTGGAACTCCCTCCCACAGGAGGCCAGAATGGCCCCATCTTTGCCGGCCTTCTACAACCAGGCAAAGATCTTTCTTTTCAGGCAAATTTTCTCTTAATGACTGATTGCTTGAGTGGGGTTTTTTAACAGATAGTTGTGCCTTACTGGTCTGAATGTGTTTTTGGTGTTGTTTTTGTTTATTGTCTTTTAATAGTGGTGTCTGTTTAATCCATGTTAGTATTTGTATACTTACTTTTAGCTTTAAATATTGTCTTTTTATCTTTTAATGATGCAAGCTGCCTTCGGTTCTTTTTAAGGAGAAAGGAGAGATAAAAATATTTTAAATAAAATAAATAATGGGTGGAGGTTTAGTCATATTTAAAGAAAACCCATTGCAATTTAACTTTCCTCTGAGAAATGTTCTTTAATCTGTCTAGATCCCCACTATTCATTTTGTCAATCCATGCACAGAAAATGCTTACTCTTAGCTGGACTATTAAAAAAATATTAAAACACATGCAGGATGGTCTGCAAATGGAGAGCAATGATCTGAGCTGCAAGAAATACAGGTTTTGTTTCTAGTTCTGTCTGAGACCCTGCTGTGTGTCTTCAAACAAGGACTGGCCTTTCTTACTCATCTCAAGAAACTGCTTGCGGCAAGGATGGTTCTCTGTTTTTCTTACTCTGCACATTCCTTATTGAGCTCACTGGGGATTCCAGGTGCGACTGTAATGCAACCCAAACAGTAATGATCTGATGATCTGACACTTGTCTCCTTTTTTCTCATGTAAAAATCTATGAGTAATTTTGTTGGGCCTGTTTAGAGAGTTTGAGTGCAAAGTGCTCCAAATAAACACTGGGAAGAGAGTTAAGGTGTGAACTCAATTTCTCATCTACCTCTCCCGAGGTGTTAATAGCTATGCCTTGCTAGGATCCTTGCAATGCTAATGTTAGAGCACACAGTGGGAGGGATAAACTCTCTGTTGCATTCAAAGAAGCTATAGAAACCTATTCTAATATATTAGTTTATCTCTCAAACGTTTCTAGGTTCTAGACAGAAATACTGCTGCTACCAATATTTCAGGAATAGCATTATAATTCTAGCATGGGGTAGAGAATATATTGCCTTCCTGATTTCTTGGCATACAACTTTTTAAATTCATTACTATACTGGGTGGGGGTTGATGGGAGTTGCCAGACAAAGTATCAAGGGCAAATGATTCACCATCTCTGCTCCAATCCTTAAACAAAGATTAGTGGTAAGTAATCATAGAATTATGCAAGGGACGTGGTGGCACTGTGGGCTAAACCGCAGAAGCCTGTGCTGCAGGGTCTGAAGACCAACAGTCGTAAGATCGAATCCACGTGACGAAGTAAGCTCCTGTCGCTTGTCCCAGCTCCTGCCAACCTAGCGGTTTGAAAGCATGCAAATGCAAGTAGATAAATAGGGACCACCTCGGTGGGAAGGTGACAGCGTTCCGTGTCTAAGTCGCACTGGCCATGTGACCACGGAAGTTTGTCTTCAGACAAAACGCTGGCTCTATGGCTTGGAAACGGGGATGAGCACTGCCCCCTAGAGTCGAACACGACTGGACAAAAATTCTCAAGGGGAACCTTTACCTTTACCTAATCATAGGTATCGTGTTTTGATATTGCTCTGTTTATCTTGTTGTTAGCCACCCAGAGTGGCCTGGTTGCCAGATGGTGCAGGGTATAAATCCAATAAATAAATAAATTTTCTGGAGGACCAAAGCAGACAGCTGACTTGGAATATATTTGCATAAATTTATGTGTGTGTCAAATGAGAGTACTCCCAAATAGCAGTGTGAAACAGCTATCCCTTGTCTCTGATTACCAGCCTGTACCTGTTGTTTCGGTGCTTTTGCAATAGATTATCCTTTGTGCAACATATAGAATGGACAACATATTACTCTTCAAAATCTTGTTTACTCCAATCAGCTTCTGGTGAATTCAAATATCATGCTTCCTTTTGGCAGCACCAACACAATGTTGCCATAATGAACTAAATAGAATGTTAATCCCAACCAGAAAGAAACCAATTGAAAGTAACGGAATTCACTTTAATTCTGACCAGCAAATCCCATTCATTTCAATGGGTCTACTCTACCTTGGACCCTGAGTTTAGGCACTCCCAACACATTCTTCATTATGACCAGTTTACGAGTACCATTCATGTTATGATGACACAATGTAGGATCTAAAGCAGACCTGGGCAAAGTGCGACCCAAGGGCCACATATGTCCTGCAAGCCGCTCCTGTCCGGCCCAGGGACAGTTATGAACATCAAAACCATTTATAGCTTTTTGTCTAAAGTTGATTAGTTGCTTGGTTTATTTCTAAAAGCAAAATTGTTTAAGTTTTCTGAAGTGGAGGGGGGGCGCCCTCCAAGTCAGCTGAGAATATATGCCAGTGCCATGTATCTCCTAAAACTCTATGCTTCCATGTCCCACTGTACACACTCAACAGTTGGAGGAGGGATTTATTGCATGTTGGTTTTGTGGCATACTATTTCAGTTGTGTGCATTTTTACTGGGAAGGGAGTCTCGCAATATTCTGTTCAGTAAGGCGTCCTTCTCAGGAAGTGCGCATTGGGTTGCTTAGGCTACAGCAATAAGCTTGTCTATCTATCCTGGAGTAAGCCCACTTGAATTCAATAAATCTTACTTCTCGAAAGACATCCGTAGGATTCAGAAATGTTACCTTTCCTCCCATGCACTATGATACTTAGATTACTTACAGAGAGAGAGAGAGAGAAAGATTGAGAGAGAGAGAGAGAGAGAGAGAGAGAGAGAGAGAGAGAGAGAGAGAGAGAGAAGGCTCTATTGCAGACCTGGGCAAGGTGCAGCCCGAGGGCCACATACAGCCCGCGAGCCACTCCTGTCCGGCCCACGGACAGTTTTGAACATCAAAACCATTTATAGCTTTTTGTCTAAAGGTGATCAGTTGCTTATCTTTAACATACCGCTTAAAAACCTCTTTAGTATTTGTGAAGATTAATAAGTTTAAAATAAAAACAATAATCACATCACTGTATTTGCGAAGGCTTTCACGGCCAGGATCTAATGGTTGTTGTGGGTTTTTCGGGCTTCTTGGCCGTGTTCTGAAAGTGGTTCTTCCTAACATTTCGCCAGTCTCTGTGGCCGGCATCTTCAGAGGACAGCAAACTGTGCTCTGGGTAGGCTTGAGAGTGGGTGGAGTATTTATGGCTGCGAGAAGGCTAGTTTGTGAGATAGGCTATTGTCCTAATCAGGAGATGGTTGATTAGTGTGTTTTGTTGTGGCTGTATTGTTTTGATAAGGAGGGGAGATTATCTGTCCCTGTGGTTGATGGGTGTCATTAGCTGGTTTTTTGTGTGCAGTAATCCCTTGACCTTGTGGCTGGGTGGAGTTCGTTGTAGTCTTTCAAATCTTGAGGGCACTGGGTGGAGTTCGTTGACCTTTTGCACTCTGTGTTTTTGAGAGCTGGGAGCCAGGTTTTGTTGACTGCACAGGGAAGCCATTGAAATCCACAAGCATCAACAAAACTTCAACCGGAAGGAGGAATGTCGAAAACTCAACAAAGCCTGGCTCCCAGCTCTCAAAAACACAGAGTGCAAAAGGTCAACGAACTCCACCCAGTGCCCTCAAGATTTGAAAGACTACAACTTCCATAATCTAACAGCCAACTATAGGAGCTACAGGCCTGCTTGTGGGAGGTACACCTGTTGGGAAAGGTTATTATATAAAGATACAGGTCTGTCCTTTCTCTCCTTTATCGGGTTCTTCTTCTCTCAATGGCTGAGAACAAGGTAACTATAATGTTGAAAATGATAAGTAGACAAAGCAAGGTTGACTTTTGTCTCTACCATAGCAGAGAATCCCAAATGTTTGGAAGAACTGCAGAAGTCCCGTAACCCTACTTGTATATATTCTTACCATCCTTTTTGCAGAATTGTGGGCCTCCTTCTATTTCTGTACACAAAATAACATGACAGGCAGAGCCACCCAATATCTGCCATCACTAAAAGCTATCAGATTAAACAAGGCCCCCCAATGATAATTTTCACTGGTTTGCATTAGATCAGTAATAAGACCCATGCTGTTACCCAGATATCCTGAATATCACTTCCCTTCTCTCTTCCCAGCATGGCCAATGATAAGGGTTACTGAGATTGTTAACCCAAAATACTTGGAGGGTGTCTTAAAGCCTACATCTGTTCTATCTGCAATATATGCTATCCAAACACTCTGCCTCTCTTTCACACACACCGTTGCTACACAAGGTGCCAAAGAAATAATCAGCCGTCCACACTGAACCTGCTGCATCTGACTTACTGTCCACAAGTATCAGGGCAATCAGAACATGTGGAACATGTGTATATGTGTTTTAGCCCATGATTTCAGATAGCCTTTTGTAATCAAAACAAACTTTAGGATTAACAAACTGGAAGAAATAGGAATAATTACTCCAGTTACTACAAAGCTTGACCTCCCAACCTCATCATTCCTACTCCCTTTGGCACAAAATCAGAAAGCTCACTTTAATTCCCTTTTCTAAATGGGAAAGTGTGGTTAATTGGTCACTGACCCGTTGAAAATGATGTTGCAATTGCTCTCCATTGTATTCTCATGAACAAAGAAAGAAGACAACTTCTGTTATAAACAGTGTCCCCAACACGCCCATGGTTGAAAAAGCAACAAGTGGCCTGCTGTACAATATGAACACAGTACTGTATTTGTATTGCTGCCGAGACCTGAGCTTTGCAGCACTGTGTTTGCAACCGTGCGCCCGGGTGCATCCAATGCGCACCAGTTCAGCACAAACTGCACATCAGTCAGGGATGGACACAACTGTGCTTGAAGCACTTAGGACAGCAGTGCTGGGCACACTACGGCTGTGGCACCAGTCACACTAGTCTTGTGAACCAGTTCCCTTCAGATACGAGCGAGCGGGTATACAGCACAGATTATCCTAAAGCAAGTACAACATCCAAATCAGATTTACAGACTCCAAGGAATAACAAATATCATTCCATTCTCTCTAGAACATGGAACAGCCAGCATTCTAGGCCCTGTAGACGCGCCAAAGGTAACATGCTGAGGAAACCTGGGCACATGGTCCCTTCTAGATACTCAATTCCTGAAATGTATTTGCATTTCAATTTCTGTTCCCCCCTTACTGCTCCTATCTGTTTCTTTGAGAGGGAGAAAGGAAGAAGTGTTTGCATGTCTTGGCAAGGCCCCAAATGTTACTGCCGGCCTGGGTTTTGCTAGTGCCACAAACTCCCCCCTGCAGCCTTTGACTCTGGGGCCCTGTGCCTGCCTACCTGCATGGGGCAACCCCATATCATCCCACCCCCACCAGGCTGTTGCCAGATTGCTCAGGGATGGCTCTTTATTACCTTGATTATATAAGGAAGGAAGAAATAAAGAATTGCTCTTTTCCCCCCTCCTCCTTTTGTTTTTGTTTAAAAGCTCTCTTCCTCCCACCCTTCGCCACCCCAATCACGGGAATGATTAAAGGATGTAAATTGGCGGGGGGGGGGCGGAGAGAAGACAAAAGCTTTCTTGCTATTAATAGGAGCCGGGAGGGAAAAGGAGAGGAAATGGGAGGCTTGCAGCAACGCTTCCATGACTTGCCTTCCAGACTGAGGCCAGCGTGCCTGTGAAACCTAAACCTAAAGCAGCCCGGAGCGGTTTCCCCATTGCACACATCGCGGCAAGAAGAGAGGGGATGGTTGCCTCAGTGGAAAGGAGGAGGAGGAGAAAGGAGGAGGAGGAGGAGGGGGAGGAAACCGGGCTTTAGGCCGTTTCCCGCCGTAGCAGGAAAAGCAGCCTCGAGAGGTGGGCCGCTGCCCGGGCCGGGAGCGGGAGTCAGCCTTTCCCACCTGCGCCCACAGTCTTTTCGCCCCCCCTCCGCCCCTGCCCACCGTCTCCGGTTGCCAGCCCCGACCCCACACGGGCGACAGAGAAGGGCCGCTGGCGGCGCTGAGAGGAAGCCGTAGGGCGCGCGCGCGGGGGGGGGGACACGCCCAGTCCCGAGGGGGTGGTGGTGGTGGGGTTGGGGGTGGAAGAGGCCACGCTTGCCGCTGCTTTTCTCTGTTTCTGCGCCGGTGGGCCTGAGCGGGCCGGAGGAGCGCGGCCGGAGGGAAAGGGGCTGGAGGGAAGGGGGCTTGGGCGTGGGCAGCGGGAAGGAGGAAGGGAGCGAGGTGGGGGGGGGGGTGCGCGCAGAACAAAAGAGCCGTACCCACCTGGGCGCTGGGCCGCGGAGGAGCTGCTGGCGGGGCTGGCCCCCCGGGGCGAAAGTGGGGGGGAGGAGGGGGGTGCGGGATCGCGGCGGTGCTGCTGCTGGTGCCTCTTTGCCTCCGGTTCCGTGCCCAGTTCTGCCACTCCAAGCGTTGCGAGAGGAGGGAAGCGGGTTGATGGAGTGGGGAATGGCAGGGGTGGCTAAAAATAGGCGCCTCTCACGCCCCGGCGGGGAGGCTAGCGCGTTATCGATACATCGATCGTAAGTATCGGTGGGTTCCAGACCATCGTTTCCTCTTTCCAGCGGCTGGTAAAGAAGAGTGAGGAGGAGGAAGAGGATGCGAGCTCCCAAGGCGCTCGCTCGCTCTCCCGTTCTCCGCCTCTCGATCGCTCCCGCCGCTGCCCGGTGTGCCAGGCGAGCCGTCCCTTCCTGGAGAGCAAGCCGAGGTGTCGGGGAGGATCAAGGGGAGGACGCGAAGTAGAGAGCCTGGGTGCGCGCTTTATGTCCTGTATGTCTGTTTGGCCCGTCTCTGTGTCGCGGGGAGGGGAGGGACGGGGACGGAGAGGCACACTTTTGCTCCACACGAGGGTTTTCCTGGCTACCGAGGGAATCCTGAGGGTTGAGGGATGCCGGTGGTGGAAGCCTAGGCAGCTTTGATGGTAGAAGCGTGGAGGGGGGGGGCGTGGGAGAAAGTAGAGCAATCGATTCGAGGGCCAAAGGTAATCTAAGGGAAACTTTCCCTTCTGGCGGAAGGAAGGGTTCAAACTCAGGTCTTCTTGCGGAAACCCCTCTCCCCCGCCCCCGTGCAAACTTGCATCCAACAGTTGGTATCATGTTACCTTACCTAAAAAGGACCACTGCTCAACGCACTGGAAATGCTGGCTTTATAAAAGAGCTGGGGTGGGGGCGGAGTGGGGTGGCAGCTGGCCATCGGGAGAGAGATGCCCATTTGCCCATCAAAACCACTGCCGGGCTCACCCACGCCCGCGGATCTGTCCTTACCGCTCTTGGAGTGGGACGCTGTTGCTCCTCGAAGTCTTTTAAGGTCCTGGCAATCAATCTGAGGGGCTGGGAGAGCTTGTGGGGGAGGGAATGCCCGGTTGGCTGCCTAGCGAAATGAAGGAATAAATAATAAATAAGTTTTCTGGGGGAAAAAAATTACCCTGATTAGTTCAAAGGAAAGGGGCAGCTTGGCCCCCGAGGTATGAACAGTCGAGTTTGAGCAGAAACCAAAATAAATCGTCAGCTGCCTGCTTTGTTTTTAGCAATTTGTTAATATGTTTTTGTTTCCTTCCCTAGAGAAGTTGGTAAGGAAATGTAAATGTCATTTTCGGCTTCTGAGTTTAAACTTAGCAGCCTTTTTATTTGGGAGCATGTCCCTATTTCAGAGGCTTAAAAAAATTTTTACTAACATGTGTTCCACTGGAAGAAGGGGCATGACAGGTTTTACAACAGCCAAGTTAAATTTGTTTCTTTATTTAATTTATTTGAGTAATATCAATCTGGAGACTCAGAACAAAAATTTAAAAAAATCTGTACAAATCAGAACAAAGAAAAGCACATATATGGGAGCACAAACAAAATTAATGCTAAAACGTACTTAAACAAATTGTAATATTAGAGCTCAATTACAGTGAAAAGCAACATGAACATGTATTAACAATGAGGTATACCACTGAAAGCTTCCAGTCTGTATGTACAATCAGATGTAAAGGGTGGGCTTTTCTAGAGCTTTCAGTTCATGGATGGAGTGAGTCAGAGCTTTATGACAGGCTTTGTGTAACATGAGTATAAAAATGGGAATGGTAGTCGATTTCAGGATCAGAGCTGACCCCATCATTAGCAGAGTGAGGTGGCTACCTACAAATGCTGGGTGTGGGATGTGGGGGGGGTTGCTGTGGCAAGATGCTAAATACTGTGTGCTACGCAGCCCCTAAGTTAATCTTGTCCACTGCTGGAAGATGTTGGGTCATCCTCTGTACTGAGGTAGGATTCAAGCACCAAGTCATCCTCAGTATTTGGAATGGGAGGGCTGCTATCTTGTTCTCTGCCGAGTCTTGGGCACCAAAATGAATTTATCATCGTTGGTCCTGGTTAGGATTATTTCAACATTTAACGGGCAGAGTTCTCGGATTTAAATGGAAGCTCCATAGGCCCAGCAGTCCCACTATTGCCTGATGGCAGAATGGCTGACACATTCCACATCCTGATACATATAATATCAAGAATGGTGTGCCCAAACCGGGGCAAGGATGTGCAAGGAAGCTAGACGTAATGGGAGAGTTATTTGCTCCACTAGCTCTCAAGGAGTGTTTAGTCCAGATGTCTCTTCCTGTCTAATGGCTAATGGGGTGCCTATGGGAAAGTCCAGAAGCTTCAGGATAGCTTCAATGCATGTAACTTCAAATGATCCCACAAGTGAAACAAATTGTAACTCAGAATTTAAAGCCAAACTGTCTCCTTAAAGACCAACACATCTATTACGACATAAGCTTGTATGAGTCACAATACATAATACAGTATTAGATACAGGCATATGGGAAGGTTGGGGTTGTAAGCAGTGAAGTCAGAGAGAAATGAAAGGTAGAAAATAGCACTGGGGGAAAGAAAAAAAAAAGAGCAACGTCTATGTTGCCTTGGGCATGTCATGAGAATGGCTGACGGTCAGATTCTAAAAGATCTCCTGTATGGAGAATTAGTGCAGGAAAATTGCCCCAGAGGGAGACCACAGCTGTGATACAAGGATATCTGCAAGTGGGATCTGAAAACCTTACGAATGGACCTCAACAGATGGAAAACAGAGGCAGGTGGTGCATCACAGCCTCTCCCAATTTGAAGAGACCCTTGTTCAGCAGGCCGAGGCAAAGAGTCAGTCCTGAAAGCAGCAAAACCAGGAAGCTGGACAGGGGACAGATTGTATTTGTCTCCAGTGTGGAAGAGATTGTCACTCTTGAATTGGCCAGAGCACATCACCATAGTCTCTCGAGATGAAGGATGCTCGTACACCTCTTGAAGTTTAAAGTATACAAAGTTTTCAGCAAGAACCCAAACTGAGCTGGCCAGGGAAGAATCTGAAGAGCAGGTTTGCTAGGGAGGAATTACTAAATGAAACCATACCTTATTTTTCCTAATAATGTCACAGTTTCTCATGTAGAAGATCTGGAAAGGTGGCATCATTCAAATAAAATTAAATACAGTGGAAATGTTATGTAAATGTAGTATATCAATTATTGCCCTAATGCAGCGGATTCTTAAAAATGCAGATGTTGCCCAAGCAAGTGCAGTTCTAGAACAAGTCATTGGCACGTCACTCTTGGTGCTGATACAATACCAAAAAATGTAGCAGAGCAAATACAGTTTCATATTTTGCCAGTTTCTCAGTTGTGTCCACTGATAGGCAAATTCCACTGAGTATTGCAAACTTCATTCTGAAATATACATGCCAGGCTGTACCTGTGCCATCCCCTCCTGCAAAGACATCCAAGTCAAATTTAAACGAATGAGTTACAGTATTGTATTGTTACAGATCTGTTGTAGAAAATATGTGCTCCAATGTCACTAGCAGTTTTGCATTTCCAGATTCTAGACAAATTAGTTCCGAGAATCCGCCCAGCCAGCATGATCAGTAACCATGCTGTTTGTTGGAATCCGGGAACAAACAAAAACAAGTCCAAAAACAAACAAACGTGCCTAGGCTCTGCAACATCTCTGTGGTTTTGTTCTTAGTTGTGGCTGTATGTTAAGGCAGTGGTCTCCAACCTTGGGCCTCCAGATGTTCTTGGACTACAACTCCCGGAAGCCTACACCACCACCTGTGCTGGCCAGGATTTCTGGGAGTTGATGTCCAAGAATGTCTGGAGGCCCAAGGTTGGGGACCACTTTGTTAAGGAACACACTTTGGATATTGTACTGTGAACAATCAGGTAGGAGATACAGTAGTGGTATTTTATCTTCAGGTTACTTCATACAAAGTGTGGAAAAAATCATTTGTTCCTGCTAGGACTTTTATAGTAGAGGTGAATGAGTAGAAATGAACTTGGCTTTGAACATCAAAAGAATTCTGACTATTTAAAATGTGTCAGTTGTAGAGCCTCTTGAACTCCGGAGAGTTCCCAGTTGCAGAGGAAAACTCTCATGGCTGAATGGTAAATGGTATCAGAGAAGTGATGTGTAGGGAATCTGTAAGGATGTTCTCAGGCATTAGCCCAAATGACGTGAAAGCACACAAAGATGCTCTGAACCTCTCAGCCAATTGTATTCCAAGTGGTTTTGATGGATCTGTGATTAGGATTTAAAAAACCCAACTATGTCCCTGTTGATGTTTGTGTCCTGGATTATGTAGTCAAGTCCAAAGATTGTCTGGTGTCTGGTAATACGCTAGTGTCCCATAGCAAAATCAGCCTAGGGAGATGCTTGGTTTCTCATCTAATGAAGACCCTGTCACTTGGCAACGTTATCAACAGAAAGCTGAAGTTAGTGAGGGGAGGAGGTGGCTTGTCAGGAGCAAAGAGCACAAATAGTCTTGGAAGTATTGCTCCCAGAAGACTCGAGCCATGCTGGTTGAGGGATTTGGGGAATTGTGGTCCAAAAATACCCTTTCTGGTATAGGATTTTAGTTCTTTCATGTGAATGGGCAAGAGGGCAAAGGAGCTGAGGAAGAAGCTTGAGTTTCACTGCATTTGTGTCAGAGTGGTGTTTTCCTCTGAGAAGCAAGGCCTGGTCATGCAGTTTTGAAGTTAAGGTGGAGGTGAGACACTTGTAATATGAATGAGCACCCAGACCAATATACGAGTTTATGCTAAGCAAACCTCCACTGCCTTGTGGCTATATCCACTCATGGAAAAGGCTTCAGGAGTTAACCTCGAAGCAAAATCTGGAGCTGGAGTCCCGAAGGCAGCATGTGTCGTTCTGCCAACTCCTGCGACATTGCTGGAACCAGTTGTATTGGCTCTTGTCTTTCCATTGGACCATTTCAGCAATGTGGAGAGGGGGGATCTGCTGCTTGGGTAACAGCCTATCCTCCATATTACCTTACCCGGGCTTCATGCTCTGGAGAGGACACTCCTCGATTCAGAGCATGTTACCATAGTCTCTCGAGACTGAAGGATGCCTATGATGAGGCTAAGCAAAGAGACTCTTTGAAACATGTCTTTGAGTTTGATCAGGGATCTGCATCTTCTGAACAAAGGGGAAGTGCTCACAGAAGACTCCTCTGCTAAATTTTCAGGGCTCCCCCACTTTTCACCTTGCTTGTCCTGTTCAGCTAGGCTTTCTTCCCCTCTGGGTAGCATATTTGGTGGGCTGAAGAGGCTGCTGTGGAAAGGTGGAGATGGGGCAGCTTCTCCCCAGTCTCATTGCATATGCCTAAAACAGGTTCAAAGACCATCAAAATGATGCCCCAGTCTTTCTAATCCTGCTGAGAGGTTGGTGGAGGATGGAAACTATATTTGCTCTGCAGGACCTTGTCCATTATACTAGCATCAATAATGAAATGCCAATAAGCATCCATGCCATAGAACAGCACTTGCTTGGTCCATTCATTCCTCTAGCTTTGGTGTGTGAAAATCTCCTAAGAGAAACTGCTTATCATTCTGGTAATAGGCTCTTCTATGTGTGTAGAACAGATTCCTAGCAGAAAGGGATTCCTGAAAGAAATTGATATGCCCAAAGCATATTAAAAGCAGAATAAATACACCAAAACAAAACAACCCAACTTGTTTATTACCATGTTTCCAGATCCCCTGGTTGCACCTTCAGTTCTGATGCTTACATCATCACCCAAAGAACATGGAAGTTGTGTTTTGATATTCCTCACTGGGGAGAAAAAGGCAAGTTCTTAGTTGCTTTAAAAATTCCTTCCTCTCCTCACCCCGCCCCTCCAAAAAGGCTTTGAATGTGCATAAAGCTTATGAACAGGCAAACCTCCTCTGCCCTTCCTCGCTGTTTCTGCCAATATCTTTAAAATCCAGAGGTGATCATATACATGTAGAAGTTGGTTATGAAACAGATATCCACAAATAACCTCAGTACAGATAAAAGGATCAAAGAATACAAGAATGTCAAAAGAGCTCTCTAGGACCGGACCGGAGGCAAATTTAGTCTAGTACATTCTGTTTCCAAGAACATCTGTCCAGGTGCTTCTAAGGAGCTGCTGAATAGGATATGGAAGCAGTTTCCTTGCTGCTACTGTTGGCCTTAACAAACGGAGATCTGGTGGCATATGTAGAGCTGGCCTTGCCATTAACTTCATGGAGATGGTTTTCTCAGGATGTAGGAGCTTTAACATTTTCCATTTCTTCCCCTGCAACTTCACCCTTTGGGATGAAGATGGCAAACAGAAAGCCCCAGTTTGCCAGTGGGGCAATCTCCAGCTTGTAGAACTACAAACCAGAGATTGCCAGAGCAAACCAACAGCACTGGGCCTGCAGAGCAGTTATACTCTATGTTTTCTAAGAAGATTCTGTCCTATCTGTTTCAGGGCACATTTTTCAAGATACATGAAATTTTGTCCATTCTCCAGATATATGTTTTTTGGCATGCGATTTCACATTGATTCATCATGTTTTGGTGCATTTTTCAGACACTTGCATGTTTTCAAACCAGTTTTAGTTTTGAGAATTGCACGACAAGTTTTGAAATATGTTGATTTCCAGATGCACATTGTGTTTGGGTTCACATTCGGTTTCAGAAGATGCACTTTGAGTAATCCTGCATTAAAATGCAAAACTAATGCATTTCACCCCATTCCTATACATAACCAGACAGAACTCCTTTTCTGTAGGATTTTTCACTCTAATTGTCTCTGTTTTACTTTACTACTGATAATAATAATTACACACCATCCAGTCAATTCTGACTTATGGTGACCCTTTCCATGATTTTCTAGGTAGCGATTACTCAAAAGTGGTTTTCGATTCTCGTCTGGTGGTGTTCTGGGACAGTGCATCTTGCCTACAACTGCAGAGGCTGGCTCTTCTCCCTGGAGACACAGTGGGGAATCAAACTTCCAACCTCTCACTCTGCAGACAGACACCTGAACTACTGTACTCTACTGAGTTTCATTTCATACTTTTTTGTCCATCTGTCCAGTTTTGAATAATTCTGCAGGCCTTTGGTTAGTTTTTTTTTTTACCAATAGGTTTGAGGTTTTGTCGAAATACCTTTTCTGAAACAATTGGCAGCCACAAACGTGACTACCTTACTGCTTACTCCAGATTATATATGAGCAAGTTAAATAACATTGGTCCCAGTGCAAATGTTTCTGGATATCATTTCTGATTTTTCTTCAACTGTGAGACACTAAAGTCTCTGTTTTGGTTTGGTTTTTTTGCTTATTCTTTAACTATCGATCTTCAAAACTAAACATATTACTGATCCACATGTTACTTTCATAAAATACAGCTTCATGGTTAACGTGGGTTATAATTTGGAACTAATGCAGAGTCTTCCCTTAGATGTTACCGTATCTGCAAACAGCTCTAAAACACGATTAGGAGACTCTCCAGCAAACTGCTAAGTTTCTCTTTTCAGAACTTCAAAGCCTGCTCTGTAAAGCTGACTTGAAAGTTGTTCTCTCCACCTCCCTCTCTCTTACTCTGCCTTAGAAAGAAGGGAAACATTTCAGAACTCAGATGGTTAAAGGCTATGTTCTTCCACCTATACCTGTGATAGGTAATACCTTGATTAACTTAGTGCAAACAGTGGAATAGTTCAAAAGGGAAAACACAGATGAAGGTGAGAATTGACCCTTAGTAGAAAACATGCTGTGCAGTGGTGTACTAGAGCCGGGTGCCCTGGTCTGTGAGATCATCCATACACCATGTTCTCCAAGAGCTTGGCTGCAGTCTTCACAGCAGCTGGCAGGGAAATGGATTTTCCAAAGAACGGTACAATGTTTGCAAGCTATTTTTGTTGTGATGCAAGATACCTGAATGTGTTTATCTTGAAAGGGTCATTAAGAGCCTCATCATCATCATCATAGGCATCCTTCAGTCTCGAGAGACTATGGTAACATGCTCTGAATCGAGGAGTGTCCTCTCCAGAGCATGAAGCCCAGGTAAGGTAATATGGAGGATAGGCTGTTACCCAAGCAGCAGATCCCCCCTCTCCACATTGCTGAAATGGTCCAATGGAAAGGCAAGAGCCAATACAACTGGTTCCAGCAATGTCGCAGGAGTTGGCCATTACATTGACATAATATCTCTTCCAGGTCAGTATGGACCAATCCAGCTGCCCATAATCCGAGACTATAATTATTGGCATAGTGGCAGATTATGAGGATTATCATGAAGAGCACTTCCACTTCCAAATCTACCAGTCCACCAATATCACTGAAAATTCATCTGGACAAATGTTTTCAAGAACAAAATTTGCAAAAGCTTGTTCAGTGTATCGAAAACAGGTCCTCTTGGTGTTTCTTACTTTCTTACTAATGTAACGGCACAAACCTCCCTGTGTAGTTTAAGAGAAGTCATCAAATTTCAGCCTGTACTTGAGCTCAGAAAGCCAAATCAAAGTTTTAAAATTTTATTTAATATTTTGCCCCGGAGAGATTAGGAAGGCCAATGTGATTCTATGTTGGTGGATTACACGTAATATCCAATCTTGTTTTTTCCCCCCCCAAAGGTCTATTTGTTACCAAAGAATCAAGGAAAAGCCAGAAGAAAAATGAGCAGTTACTGGCTGTTATTATTGAATGAACAAAGTGAGAACCTCCGCTGGGAATAGTTTATGTTATAAACAAAAGAAAACATGGTCAAACTGGGATATGACATAGATTCAAAAACTTATCTGTGTAGGTTTTTTCTCCCCCCCTCTTTTTTTTTTTTTTTTGCTTTGAAATCATCACTCCTTTCGTAACGAAAACACAGACAGATAAACGTGAGAGAATATCCACTGTTGTGGAGTGGTTTGACTCTGTCATATTAGGACTAGGACGATCCAGATTCAAATCCCACTCAGCTCAGAAGCTCACTAAGTGAACATGAGCTAGTTATTTTCTCACAGCCTCACCTAATTCACTGGAGTGATGTGAAGATGAAATGGAACAAAGAAAATGGTAGGATCACATCATGCTTCAAGGAAGCAATAGGCCGCTGTTAAAAAAGCTCTCTTTGGATCCCACAATACTGAATAATTACCAACCAATATCTAATATTCCATTCTTATGGAAGATACTAGAGTGTGTTGTGGCCTCTAAGCTCCCAGGGTTCTTGCATGAGATGGATTATCTAGATCCATTTCAGTCTGGCTTCGGGCCTGGTGATGAGACAGAGACTGCTTTGGTAAATGATCTATGATGAGAACTGGATAGGGAGTCTGTGTCCCTGTTGGTTTTTCTGGACCTCACAATGGTTTTCGATATTATTGATCATAGTATTCTCCTGACCTGATACTCTAGAATGAGCCTTGGTGACACTGTTTTACAGTGGCTCCAGTCCTTCCTGGAGGAGACAACTCAGAAGGCGATGCAGAGGGAATTTCTGTTCAACACCCTGGCCGCTGACCTGTGGGCTCCCTCAGGGTTCTGTTTTGTCTCCTATGTTATTTAACATCTACATGAAACCCTAGGGAGAGATTGTCAAGGGTTCTGGGGTTCGTTGTCACCAATATGTGGATGACATCCAACTCTACCTCATTTTGCCACCTAAATCCAAGGAAACGGCTTCGTCTCTAGATCAGTGTTTGGTATCAATAATGGACCGGATGAGACAAGACAGAGGTGCTCCTGGTCAGTCAAAAGGCAGACCAAGGCATACAAATGCAGCCAGTACTGGACAGTGCTACATTCTCCCTGAAAACATGAGTGCACAGCCTGGGGGTGTTAATTGATTAATCTCTAAACCTGGATTCCCATATTTCAGCAATGGAGCTTGGATGCTCAGATTTGCACAAGTAAAACTAGTACACCAGCTATGTCCTTATCTTAAATACTGTATCTCTTATTATGAGCCGGCTCGGGTGTTAAGATCGTCAGGAGAGGCCTTTCTCTCGGTGCTGAGAGCCTTCTCTGTTGCTGCTTCCAGACTTTGGAACTTCCTCCCAGAGGAGGCCGGGCCGGGCCCCTCTTTGCTGCTCGCATAAGTGTGACTTTTATTATTATTATTTATTTAATTTATACCCCGCCTATCTGGTCGGTGAGGACCACTCTAGGCGGCTAGATGGATTGTTATGCATTACTGTTCTAACTGGGTCTTTAGAACTAGTGTTTTTAACATCTCTCGGAGCAGTACAGTGGTGCCTCGTATAACGATGTTAATTGGTTCCATTAAAAACATCGTTATGTGAAAACATCGTTAAGCGAAACACCATTTCCCATAGGAATGCATTGAAAACCGGTTAATCCATTCCAATAGGAGCCTGTTCAACACATTTCAATGGTGAAAAAAAATCACCAAAAATTCAAAAAGACTCAGAACGAAGCCAAATTACTTTAACAAAGGTTTTATTAGGTGCACTAACGATTCCAAGCATTTTAAACATTTTTTAAACATTTTAGAATATTTTTTAAATAGTGAAAACGGCTGTCAAAAAAACCGTTAAGTGAAACAGGGGACCTAAAACTGTCATCGTTAAGTGAAGCAAGGTCCCAAACATCGTTATGCGAAAATCCCCCATAGGAAACATCGTTAGGTGAGGCGGCAAAATTTCCAGCAAAGGCCATCGTTATGTGAATTCATCGTTGAGCGAGGCACTCGTTAAGCGAGGCACCACTGTACTTGTTTGTTCCTTTTTATCATTTGTATACTTATTGTTTTAGCTTTAATATTGTCTGTTAATGATATAACTCACTCTTTACACTCATTGCTCTTAGCTTTAAATATTGTCTTTTAATGATGTTAACCACTGTTATGTACCTGCCTGTCTACCTACCTACCTAAAGGAACAGAGGAGCCCAATATATGCCACCTGAAGCTCCTCCAGCAGAGGCAGGATGTAAAACAGGATGTAATTATGGAATGCAAACAAAAGTGCCTGGTGTACTGAAGGAACACATGCTTCTGTAGCAACCTTCCCATGTACTGTCAAAGCTGGTCAAGTTACACTTGTGGACTGCAGATTGCAGAATCTCTCAGCCTACATAGTTACTGGGAGATCCTGGTGTCATGATCACGGGAAAGCATCTATTCCATGATGGAAGAGAAAGGACTTGCTTGAGAAAGGATGTAAGTAAGGAGAAAGAAGAAGGGGGCGGGGGCTAGCCTACTATAGCCTACCCTTGTAACGGGCAGACATAACATCACATGTCCGTCACAGCTGGGCAGTGAGTCATCAGCCAATGGTGTGACGGAGGGTGGAACTTAAGGGGAGGAGCTAGTATAAAAAGGGGGGTGAAGAGTGTGTGAGAAGAGATTGGAGAGTTTGAGATGAGACCTTGTGCTGAGAGTTGAAAGTGATTGAGAGTTATAGTGAGTGAGAGAGCCTGTCAGAGTGAAATAGTCTGTGAGATCCAGTGTTTTTATTAACAGTGATTGACTAATCGATTTTTACCTGTGATTTACCATTCTTATTTTTGTAATCAATAAACCAGTTTTTGTTTTCAAAGTTACACTTGTCCTTTTATGATTTTTAAGGATAAGTTGGTGGCAGCAGAGTTTTAAAGTAAAGTAGCAACCACTCTGTGAAGTGTGAGGGTGGCTGTTACAACCCTCGATTAGCTTTTTGAGTTTATTGTTTTAAATGGGAAATAGTTATCTTATTTTACTGCAATTATCTTTGAATATGTTCTTAAATGCTAATGCTTATGCAATATAAACTGATTTCTAATGAATATTTTTCTATTTATTTATTCGATTTTTACCCTGCCCCTGTAGACAACGTCTACTCGGGGCGGCTTACATCAGTTAAAACAAGTTAAAAAACATATAAAATACATTTATACTAATAAAAATTAATTATTAAAAATCCTTATTGAGGACTGGTCTCTTGAACAACAGGGTCTGGCTAATACCAGTGGTGAAGAGGGCCACAGACTTGCTATCATTTAAGAGTCCTACCTAACTGAGCTGTTGTGAGTTCTAAGGAAGCACAAAGCCCATGTGCCTGTAGTTGCAAAGTACTGAGTAAGTGCAAAGTGTCCTTTTTAGGTCAGACTTGTTCAAAGGGCTTATGCTACACACTGCTGAGGTTTAAGGACTTGATCTAGCACAAAGGTGGTAGATAAGTGCTGGTCAAACTCTCTGGCTGAATATCCAATGACCCTCTAACGGGGCTGTGACCATCCCACCTGGAACTTGTGATCTAAAGATGCATCTTCATTACACAGTTCTTGTGTAATCTGATACCACTTTTACTGTAATGGTTCCAGTTCTAGGAGATTCTGAGTTCTGTAGTTCAATGAGATACTCAGACCACGCTAGTTTGCTCTTTCCTATCCTGCCAGGGAGTTCTACGGCTGTATCAAGAGCTGTCTAGCAGAGTATTTCAAGTACCTCACAAAGCCTAGAATTCTATAAGACTGAACCATGACAGTTAAAATAGTATCAACCTGCTATAATTTATATCTATAACTATAAACAGATCAGCATGAATGTGAAAGCATGACATTTGTATGCTATTTATATCTTCCTACCTATGTTCCTCAGCAAATAGTACTCAAGGGTATGCTGTAGCAGCTATAGAGGTATAGCTATAACAGCAGAATGGTCTCTATCTCTATAGAAGAAAAACTGTGGTCAATCAGCTAAAAGCATTAGGATCCTGTTCCCGCAGTGGCTGATCAGAAGTTCACAAACAGCACATGAGTACAAAAGTGGTGCTTGGGTAAGATTTGTGCAACTTGCAGCTTATTGTGGCTAACTGATGAGATGCTAGGGTGCATTTCAGCCCTATGCCAGGTCAAATGCCTGACTGTACAATGGAGATGCATTTTGGCACTTTGTCAACAGCTTCAGCAAACTGTGTGAGCCTTATGCAAATTCCAGCCTTGACGTTCCTCCTCATATTCCCTAGCAACTTAAAAACCTACTTTCTCTAATGCATGGCAATGTGACCCTCTCCTTCAATACTATGCCCCTCCAAAGTTATAAACAGCAATGTATCTGAGATAGGATTGAGGAAGAGTAGAAGCCTACTCAGCAGAAGGGTTTGGAAAGCCACCAAATCATCCTGGTGAGCTAACCATTTTCTGAAATCAGTGGAAAATACTTATTTCTGTTTCTTAAGCGGAAGGAAAAGCTTAAGTTCTGTTTGCTTTTTATAAAGGTATTACCTGACTGAATACACTAATGGATCAACACAGCTTCCTATGATCTTTGTGTGTCATAAAACTAAGTGCAGGTGAATTTTAATAATGAACTATATGGAGGAAGGATCTAGTGTCACAGATGTTGAAAACAAACCACATATGGATTTGGTAGAAAGCCTGCTTGTACTGGCGTCAATCCTGCAGGTAGGCAGGCAGGAAGGAAGGAAGGGTGGGAGAGAGTGCATTTAGCAGCAGGTGAACGGATGCAGAAAGTGTGGCAAGCTATATCAGACAATAAGTTGACATTCTTTGATAATTGGATGGAAAGGAACAGACTAAGAGTCTCATTACTGGACCAATGGCAACCCTTTATTATGTTGTGGAGTTCTGACTGCCCTGACAGGAATGTTAGACAATGACAAACAAGATGTTAATGTCAAACCCTCCCCAATAATAGGGAGTGGGAACTTGTGGCCTTGCTGATGTTGCTGGGTTACAGCTCTCGTAACTGTTTTGCCATTTGCCCCTAGTTCCTGATGAGAAGACTATCATGTGTCTTTGCCATTGCCATCGGTGTCATTTCCACTAATGACAAATATACAAACAGTGGAGCACGGTCAGCAGGTACATTGGAACCATGGTCCACAATCCCACTCTCTACTCATGCATTCAGTGAAGAGGATCATAAGGGCCTCATTAGATTGGTTTGTATTTTAATTTTAATTCTCCTGCTTCCCTCCTTCCCTCTCTTAGAAAGTTGTGAACAGTAACAAATACAAGTGGAGCTGCTGGAGTAGCTCACAGGAGGTTGAGTGTGACCTATTACCAGATCCAACCCTTCAGTTAAAGCCCAGTGGGCTAGAACTGCCATCATACTGTACTTACAAACAACTTCCTTCTCTTTTCTGTGCTGAATTAAAGCATTTCAAAGTGATACATTCAAGACAAAAGGTGATACATTCTGCATCTCCTTAGAATACACCCTGATAATAATCCTCCACTGGAAATCTGGCATTTTTAGTTTCAGTCAGGATTAAAATCTCCACAGGATTCTGTCACTTTAGTGCCATTTCAACTTTAGCAACATTACTCACCTTCCTTCGTTCTCTGAACAGGTTGCTATTATTACATGTTTGAACTGGTGCCTCCTAAACAGCGACATCACCAGTGTTTTAGTAAGGACGGCACCATGCTCCTTAAAGCGCTAAGGATGCTAATGAGCTCAGTTTTTTGTTTTGTTTTGCCTGAGTCAAAGTAAGAATGCGACAGGCTCTCAAGATGAGATCATCTAGTTAGAGGTTTATCCAGCAGGTCACAATACACTTTCTACAGGGCTATGCAGCAGATCTGGATAAATCACAAATTACTGACCAAATCAACCTGACACTGAACCCCAACATTCCGGACAACGACCCCCATCTGATTGATGTACATGTTAAATGGCATGGGGGATAAATCTGTGAAGATCGTCAGTCATCCAGGTGAGGTTATCTGAAAGTTGAGTTGTGGCAACTGGACTTCTTTCTTATTAGGTTGAAACATTTTGTCACTCATCCAAGTACTGTAGTTTCTTCAATCCTTAGGCTGCACAATGACTGAAGAACCTTCTTGGATGAATAGTGAAACGTTTCAACCTAATAGGAAAGAAGCCCAATTGCCATGACTCAACTTCCATATGGGGGATAAAGTTGAACCCTGGGGTGGTGCCATAGAACAATGACAAAGGTGTCAAATAGGTGTTCCCCCAATACAATGTTCTGGGTTTGCCTCTCCAGGAAGGAGTGGAGCTAAAACAACACCATGCCTCTAAGACTCACCCTGGAAACATGGCCCAAATGAGCACACCATGACGGTTTGTACCAAACACCACTGAGAAGACCAGCAGAACTAACACGGATGTATCCCCTCATCTTGTTCCTGGTATAGATTGTCCACTAAGGATAACAAAGCAGCATCAATTCCTTGATAAGTGAGGTCACATTGAAATGGATCTACATAACATGTCTCCTCCAGCTGTTCTGGTGCTGAGAAGCCACCACCCACTCCAAAACCTTACCCCAAAAAGTAATACTGGATATACTGGCTGGTAATTGTACAATACTGTGGGATGCAGGGAATGTTTTTTTAAAGTAAAGGCCTTACAGTTGCCTTTTTGAGGCAGGGTTGGAAAACCATTCACCACTCCTTTTACCTACTCAGATGGTGCACCTTCTTAATCTATGAAGGGCAAGGATTGAAAACACATGTGGAACACATGTGGTGTCTCTCACCTCTCCAACGATCCAGACCACATCCTTAGACTGCACAAACTGAAATGCATCTATAAACATTGAGCAAGCAGGGGGCAAGGTTACATTCACAGGACCTGCATTACCTCCAGCATCCAGATCTGAGGGGATCTGAGTGATTTTATCTGCAAAGTGTTGTGCAAATACTTTGCTGCAAGTTGTCAAATGGTCAACAATCTCCTCTTGTGGGCAAGATTCTAGTAGGATTCTGATCATTCAAAACAAATTATTTGGATGGTTCTGTGCAGACTCAGTGGTGGCAGAGAAGAAAAACCTCTTTACTGGTACCACCATCACAGAATAGACCTTCCAATGGTCTCTAGCCTGTGTTCAGTCACTCAGAAAACTAGATCCAGAGTACACCTTGCTTCATCGGCATGACCAAATATAATCAGAAACAGTTCCATGCTCACCATGGAGGCTATGAATTCCTGGACCCCTCCTGAAAGCATACCGTGTTTCCCTGAAAATAAGACAGGGTCTTATATTAATTTATGTGCCAACAAACACATTAGGGCTTATTTGCAGCGGATGTTTTATTTTTTTTTTTCATGTACAACAATCTGCATTTATTCAAATACAGTCATGTCATTTTCTAGTTGCTGCACAATGGTGGAGGGCGGGGTTAGGGCTTATATTACGATGATCCTGAAAAATCATTCTAGGGCTTATTTTCAGGTTAGGTCTTTCTTACAGGAAAACAGGGTAGTTTCAGAATGTATGTTGAAGTCTTGCAATAGGGCAAGCTCGAGTGCAACTTTGCCCCCCCCCCAGTAGGCATCATTCAGTCTCGAGAGACTATGGTAACGTGCTCTGAATAGACGTCTTGGAACAGCATCTAGTGTGGCTGAGAAGGCCAATTCGAGAGTGACAATCCCTTCCACACTGAAGACAAATCCAATCTGTCCCCTGTCCAGTTCCCTGATTTTGCTGGTTTGGGGACTGCCTCTTTGCCTCGGCCTGCTGGACAAGTGTCTCTTCAGATTGGGAGAGGCCGTGATGCAACACCTGCTTTCAGGCTGAACGTTCAGATGTCAAGGTTTCCCATCTGTTGAGGTCCATTCCTAAGGCCTTCCGATCCCGCTTGCAGATATCCTTGTATCGCAGCTGTGGCCTCCCTCTGGGGCGATTTCCCTGCACTAGTTCTCCATACAGGAGATCTTTTGGAATCTGACCATCAGCCATTCTCATGACGTGCCCAAGCCAATGTAGATGGTGCTGTTTCAGTAATGTATACATGCTAAAAATTCCAGCTCATTCTGGGACTACTCTATTTGGAACTTTGTTCTGCCAGGTGTTACAAAAAATGTGTCAGAGACAACGCATATGGAAAGTGTTCAGCTTCCTCACCTGCCGTGCACAAAGGGTCCAGGATTCACTGCAGTACAGGAGTATGCTCAGGACACAGGCTTTATAGACCTGGATCTTGGTATATGCCATCAGCTTCTTATTAAGCCATAGTCTCTTTGTGAGTCTATAGAACATGGTAGCTGCTTTTCCAATGCATTTATCCAGCTCGACATCTAGAGAGAGAGTGTCAGAGATCATTGAGCCAAGATACACGAAATCATAAACAGCTTCCAATTCTTGTGTAGTGATGGTAATGGAGGTGAGTCCACACCCTGGCCCATGACTTGTGTTTTCTTCAGGCTGATTGTTAGTCCAAAATCTTGGCAGGCCTTCCTAAAACAATTCATAAGCTGTTGGAGCTCTTCAGCAGAATGGGCAACAACAGCTGCATCATTGGCGAAAAGAAACTCTCATGCATTTCAGCTGGACTTTGGTCTTCGTTCTCAATCTAAAGAGATTAAAGAGCTTTCCATCTGATCTAGTCCAGAGATAAACACCTTCTGTTGCAGTTCCAAAAGTGTGCTTCAGAATGACAGCAAAAAGATCCCAAACAGAGTTGGTGTGAGGACACAGCCCTGATTCATTCTGCTTTGGATGTCAAAGGGATCCGATGTTGAGCTATCAAAAACTACAGTGCCCTTCATTTCCTCATGAAAGGACCTGATGATGTTAAGGAGTCGAGGCGAACATCCAACCTTGGGAAGTATTTTAAAAAGGCTGTCCCTGCTGATCAAATCAAAGGCCTTTGTAAGATCTATGAAGGCCACAAAGAGTGACTGTCGTTGTTCCCTACATTTCTCCTGCAACTGTCTGAGGGAGATTCCATGTCAGTCATGGATCTATCAGCTCGAAATCCACACTGTGATTCTGGATAGGCTCTGTCTGCAAGCACCTGGAACCTCTTCAGCACAACACAGGCAAGCAGCTTCCCTACACTACTGAGAAGAGAGATACCATGGTAGTTAATTGCAGTCATCCCCTGTTGCCTTTGTTCTTGTACAATTTGACAATTTGCATCCTTCATGTCCTGTGGTATCCCATCTTCCCTCCAGAAAAGACAAAAGATTTCATACAGCACAGTGATGTTATCCTTCCCATGTGCCTTGCCAGAGGCGAGGGAATCCAAGGCCGCTTTTATTTCTGCTAAAGTTGGTTCGCTGTCAAACTCTTCCAAGACAGGCAGGCACTCAATGTTATTTAGTGCCCCTTCAGTTACTACATTCTCTCTAGAATATAGCTCAGAGTAGTGCTGCACCCAGCATTCCGTCTACTATGCTCGGTCCTGGATGATCATGCCTGTAGCAGACTTCAAGGGAGCAGATTTCTTCTGTAATGGACCTAAAGCCTGCTTGATACCGTCATACATTCCTTTGATGTTACCTGTGTCTGCTGCTATCTGTATCTGAGAGCAGAGCTGAAGCCAATAATCCTTATAACATCTCCTGTCAGTCTGTTGGACTTTGCTATGAGCAACTCGCAGAACCTGCAAGGTGTATTCACTAGGACAGGCTTTGTATGCTGCTAGAGTTCTCCTCTTTCCCTCAATGGCTGGCATCAACTCCCCCGAATGGGCTTCAAACCAGTCTGCCATCTTTTTGGTCTTCTTGATAATTTGGACAAGGTGGTGTTATAAACAGCATTCTTGAAATCTTCCCATTGTTCAGGTGTAGTTGCAGCAGATGGGCCTGGAAGAGTTTCCTCAAGCACTTGGGCAAATTCCTCCACTTTTCTCTGATCACAAATCTTCCTGATGTATATACGTGGCCTTCCTTCCTTTTTTTTGTGTATTACAATCTCTTTATTTACAGTTTTACTCTGCAACACAACAGGGAGTGTTCAGTATCACAATCGGCACCATGATGACTGTGTTTTTTTTTTAAAAAAAAACCTTTATTAGACCAACCACCAATAAAACATCTAAAATATATAATATACAGAAATATACAAATATATTGGGATCGAATGCAAAGCAATAGTTAGTTCTGAGGTAAACAGCAACAGTGTCAATACATCTCCCCTGAAGCAATGCCAAAATGTCTAGCAAACTATGCTCTGACTACATAGGCCCATCCACTTTTAGGATCCTTTTCCTAATGCCCAAAGCAGCAGTAAAGAATAACTGTTTGTGATTGTAATACTAGGAAGGCTAGAGCATCTAGTGAGGGTCAAATCGAGCTGATGCCAATGCTTTGATCTCTGAAGTCTCCAAGAGACTCTGTGTTGAAGCTTCCGTTTAAAGAATGTGTTGCTGACACAAAGACCATAACAACAGCAAAATTCCAGCAAGCATTGGCCATTTTAGTTCATCTTCTCAATACCGAAACAGCTTAGACAATTTGGCCAAGTATTGTGATCAGCACCAAGTCTAGCATTAAAGTCTCTGAGAATGAACAGTGGCTCTCTCTTGGAGATTTTTTGATAGCAATTGCCAGATCGTCATAGAATTTGTCTGACTTCTGTTATAGATGAAAGTGTTGGTGCATATGCACTAATGAGGGTGACTGGTCCTGTTGATGAGTGGAGCTCTCTGAATAGGTGGAACAATGGATCTCAGCAGAGTATTTCTAACCGCAAAGCCAGCACCATATTCCCTGGTCTCATTCAATGGTTTTCCGTGCCAGAAAAATGAGATTTTTTTTCTTTGACAGAGCCGGAGTCTGGCAATTTCATCTCTTGCAGGGCAACAATGTCTATCTGCAGTCTACTCAGTTCGACAGCTGTCTTGCACGTGTCGTTTATTTCCTGCAGGTTGTAAAAAAAAAAAGCCAGCCGTTGTTGTCTGAACATTCCAGGTGCCCAACTTTAGGAGAGAAGTTTTCTTATGATTATTGCATTGTGCAGGGTTATCGATCTGCTTCTTGACTTTCACCTTAAAACTCATGCACCCCATGGGGTTAACAGACCGTGTCCAGGCAGCACCTTACTGGCTGGGGACTGCTCAGCTTAAGGCGGGTGGTAGCTACCTAATGAGGTGCAATGACCTCTCCCGCTGTCAGAAGTTGCCCCTGGCATCATGCTCTATGCCAATCAAGGAAAGACTTATAACTGGTAACTGCTACTTCCTGTGCTATTTCAACGCTGTATGCGAAGCTGGAGTGTCCTCTCCAGAGCACGAAGCCTGGGTAAAATAATATGGAGGGTAGACTGTTACCCAAGCAGAAAATCCTCCCTCTCCACATCACTGAAATAGTCCAATGGAAAGGCAAGAGCCAATACAACTGGGAGGAAAGGAGTTTAGAAGGGGTGGAGATGGAAAGGGGGAGGGAAGGAGTTTGGAAGGGGTGGAAAAGGAAAGGGAGAGGAAAAGAGTTTGGAAACTCCTGGGAAAATTCCTGCATTCCATTTTGGACCAATACAGCTGAACTAGCAACCAACCAGTGCAGTACATTTTTTAAACATTTCCTTAATATTGGGTGTTGCTTAGTATTCCAGGCGATTTAAGCAGATGATGGATACGTGAAGGCATCTCTGTTTTCCACACTCAAAAATATTTTTCCCTGAGTCATACCGAAATTCATAGAATCATAATTGGGAGGCCAGACTGTTGGCCCGTCAAATTCTACTGTGTTGTTGCAGTAATTTCACATGCTTGCACTGCAGAATTTCTGTGAGCATTGAAGCAGGAAAGACCTGAATACAAATGCACAAATGTTTGGATTAATCCAAGTTAGTTTTGCCATAGATTTCTATATTAGAACTGACAGGAGCTTTACTTATACATTTCCCTGGTGTAGACACAGTATTTGGACCAAGAGCAAAATTTGAGCGACACTGATTTCTTTAAAACCACAGGATTTGTTTATTAAAAACTCTCAATGTGCAAATGAAATGTCACTGCTTCCTGGTTCTGTTACTGATTCAGCTGCCAGAAATGGGAACAATTACGCTGATAAATGCCCTGAGAGAGGGTCTAGGTTGATTTCACTGCAAGTTGTTCCATTAGAGTTCCCGCTGCTGCCTCTGCTGAATGGAGAGGAATGGATTTCAGAGTGTTATCTAATAATGCAATATGCAATATGAATTCTGTATACCAATAAATAACCTTTGACGCTTGCAAGGACTGGATATTTTGAGAGGATTTACCATCCTTTCCCCATCACCGGGAAGCAGAAGAAGATGATTGCACATCGTTCAAAAAGAGATAGTGAAGGGAGGGAGAAATACTTTACATTATTTTCCTGATTGTGATAAAAAGATAGTATGTTCCTCCTTATTGCCTGTCTGCACCAATCACATGCCGCCCTTCCCACCGTCTTCTTTTAGAATCATCACTATGGATCAGGGCTTTGCTGTTTGCAGACCTTTGTCCTAGAAAGGTGGCAGGGCCACTTGGATGCTCTTCTTCCTCCTCCTCCTCTGCAGCTGCCCACCACAATGAATTGCAGTATCTGTGACCACTTTCTGATAGACCCTGCTGTGAACAAGAAACATGCTGACTTATTTTTCTAAAACCAAATTACCCAGTGCATATTGTAAATAAGACAACGTATGCCCTAAATAAACAAATATGGAACCCAAAGCCAAAGGTAATCTTTGCAAATGACCCCCACCTCTACTGCCCCAGGCATGCAAAAATAGAAGATAGGCTGTTTTAGCATGGCAGGAGAGGGTAGCTGGGTTTCTGTTTAGCTTTTCCCCTTTCAATTAAGATTGTTATTTAGCAATTGATGCATGGTCAGATAAGTTCCAAAATGATGTGGGAGAAGAATCCATATTGGTTGTTGTGGGTTTTTTGGGCTCTTTGGCCGTGTTCTGAAGGTTGTTCTTCTTAACAGAGTGCTGTCCTCTGAAGATGCCAGCCACAGAGACTGGCGAAACGTTAGGAAGAACAACCTTCAGAACACGGTCAAAGAGCCTGAAAAACCCACAACAACCACTAGATCCCAGCCGTGAAAGCCTTCGCAAATACAGAATCCATATTCTATGTTGCTGGACTCCATTCAAATGGTCTTCCCTTCTCTTTTATTTGAAGGGCCTTCTGCTGCCCATCTCTTTTCTTCTCCTCGTCTTTTTCTCTTTCTTCTCATAGGAAGCCAATATCCAATGAAATGCTACCACTGGTAAATATATCTTCCCTTTAGTCCTGTTGACTGTACCAACTGTTTCAGAGCCGTTTCCATGGGAAGTAATAGCTGTTCAGCAGTTGATAGACAAATAAGCCAAGGTAAACAAGCTCAGTTGGTGATGCTTTAACATGATCTTGCCACTGAGAACCTCCTCCATTGTTATATACCTAAAATTTGACCTTTGAGATATATGATAGACCACCAGAAGGAGGGCCTTCTGCACAATCTACTCACCTTCTGGTAGTATATGGATTGTGGAACTCTCCCTGTTGATCAGATGATGCTAACTGAAAAGAAAACAAAACAAAAGATAGAAACTATTCTTGAAGCATCACAACTTTCTAGGTCATTACCTTTCTGAAATTTTGTTTGATCTTTGCAGAGCCAGAGGTTGGAAGTTTAATTCTCCACTGTGCACCCTGTGAGTAGAGCCAGCCTGTGTGGCCTTGGGCAAGCTGCACAGTCCCGGGCATCCCGGAAGAAGATAATGACTTTTGCCAGTAGTTATAGAATGCTATTAACAACTGTGGAAGATTACTATACTAAACAGCACATTGGCAGCTACAAATAAGGCTCACTAGGGTTCAGAGATGATCTTCAGTTATGTTGTGTCATTTGAGTTACAACAACCTCAGAAATGGCTTGTAACAAACACGCTTATATTCTTAACATGTGGTTCAAGCAGAGATTTTAAAACACTTTGCAAAGTTCAGTTATTCCTTTTGAAGGATTTGGACTTCTATCATTCCCTTCTAGTGCGGAAGGGGAGAAAAGTGTGGTGAGATCTGCCAAGCTTTAGAAAAGGAGAAATGATCAGTCTGGGGGGCTTCTTGGTGAAAGGAAACAAAATGGTTTTACACACTGCTTTGTTTTTTCTCATTTTGTGAGAAGTCTGGAGTTCCACCTCCCAGAGAGCAGGAAAAGGAAGAGAGGGGGAAGGCAGCTGGTAAAGGAACAATAGAAAGGAAGGGTCGGTCTGTAGCACTCTGAGACATAAAGAAACATCTCTATGTTAGTAGCAGGGACAGGGCATGCTCTCCACTGATACCCAGTGTCAAAGGAGAAATGTGCACGGTTGTCATTTCCTGAGCCGTTTCACACCCATGAAGAGCTCCTTCTCAGAATGCTATCTTTTCTAACATGGGACGAGGATTTCTCATGAGAAGAAACATAGGCTGATGAGTTTGTCACAAAACATTCATATCATAGCCTCCAAGAAGTGGTCTGGGCATGAATGGCCAGAATGTGCATTCAAGGAGATTCCCAGAAACGCAGGCAGTGTCCTTATACTGAATCTGACTGCTACTCTACTGAGCTTAATAATATCCACTCCAGTCTCTGTGCACAGAGAGAGAGAGAGAGAGAGAGAGACTCTGCAGGGTTTTAGTCAGCAGCCTTTCCTCCTCCACCCTGTACAGGCTGAGATTCCAATAAGAAAAGTCAGAGGTATTCCACATCTTTTTGCACTGAACAATGAAAGGCAAACCCAATTGCCATTGAACCAGGCAAACCTAGCTGAGTAGTATTCTCTGAAACTCCCATAGGTTGACTGAAATCTAGTAGTAGGCTACAACTAAAGTAAGCCCAGATGAATTCCTTTGCAAGTTCCATTGAGTCAGTAGTCTACTCTAGTTGGCAACTTACTACTGGATTTCTGCCAATGCGCGGTTGTTTTAAGGGACCTCTACTACACTCGGTTTGTCTGGTTCAATGTTGCTCTGCATTTCATAGTGTCAGGGTCAGAAAGACGGAAACTCTGAGACTGGTTTTTCTGAAGTTCAGGGTTCTAAATATTGAGGGGAAAGCCTCAGAAGAATAGATGCGTCTCTCCCTTGAACTTAGTCACCAACCACATATGCATAGGACAGTGACAGAGGCTCAGAGTCACTATACTTATCCTCATGCACAAGGTTGACCTCTGATTGCAGTGCTTGCATAGAGCTATGGGAAAATATGTTTTGCAGTGTGAGTAGATGGGAGGAGATAGTTTGCCGGTTGGGTAGAAAGTAAATGAAAGAGTGAAGGGGAGGGAGGAATCTACTGGAGAGTGGAATGGTGAGGAAGCTGCATTGGATATTCCTCAGCTGAAACCATTTCTTGACCCACCACTGGTGCCTTACAGATTGTTGTGTTAGCATAATTCCTGAGCTTTGGCCATGCCCTCTGGAGCTGATGCGAGCTGGGGGCATCGAGTTGGCAAAGGTTGGATTAGTGAATTTGGGCTCATTGTAGGAGGTAAATGGGTTTGAGAGGACAGGAACATATTGGTTTCTAGCAAATGTGTGTATAAAGGAGGACTAAGTTTCAAAGGTTTGTTTCCATCTTCATCTCCTTTGCACCTCCAAGTGAAGGGGGTTCCTTCATAATGCTGAACTCTTTACACACAGATAAAAGTCAGGTTTAGTTGCTCTTAAAGCCATTTACAGCTTTGCACTACCAAGCACCAGTCAGCTGACACGGTTAAGGTGAAGGGATCTTTTAGTAAGCATGGGTGATGCAATCATCTGCCATCTTCTGCAATCTTCCTTGGTCTTCCTTGGTTTAGCTGCAGTATTCACAGAACTGGAGTAATGGGAGGAGGCGAGCTGCCAGAGCTAGTCTATTGATTTTAAAATAAAGGCCAGAATTCTATTGGGGGAGGGGGAGAGGAGAGGGTGGGAAAGATCTTAATAGAGTTGCCAGCATTTTTGGACTCTCTTTGGGGCAGGATCTATGGGGACCGTCAGGATGGGTTCCTGCCCTTCAACATTTGCCATTGCACCATTGCTAGCAATCTTTTAAATGCTTGCCACGCTCTCTAGGGCAGTTCTAGTCTCCCAACCTGAAAATGTGCACTTTAAAACATGCACTTATTTCCTCTGACTGGTGAATCTGGTTCCCCCACCCTGTCCTGCCTGTCACCCCAAAAATCTCAGGCTTCAATTGCCTAGAAAAAAAAATGAGTGGGCAGGCAAGGAGGAATGTCTTACTGGAGGACTATGCAGAAGAAGGGAGATGAAGAAAAAAGTACATCTCATTTCTGCTTCCAGAGGCAGTACTTGCAATTTATGGGATAGCTGAACTACTCCCACTCTAATGAGAAAACTGAGATTTGTCAAAAGGATAGCTGAAGGCCCCCTGATGATCGGGAAAGTGAGGTGAGGACATTTGTAGGTGTATTTCTCTCTCTCTCTCCCTCTCTCTCAAAACGGGAGGCACAAATTGTACCCAACAGTAATTATGCTTCTGCTGCCCTAACAGCCTGATTACCAAGAAGGTTTGGCAAATGGGACATCCTATTTCTCTCCCTTTACAAGTGTAGGAAAAATTAAAACTCTGGAGGTAGTTCTGTCTCAAAAGACACTGCAAGAATCTAGCACAGTGGGAGCAGAAACACCTATGCGACAAAATGGTGTGCTGTAGGAGTTCTATTACTCCTTCATGCATTTGAATCAGCTGCAAGTGGGTGGATTGCTAGTAGCAGCTAGGAAAGAGTATTATCCATGCTTGCAGCAGGCAACTTCCTGTGCTAGTATGGATGGAGGAAGTCTATGTGGTTGAGTTTCAGCAAGTGAGAGGGAGAGAGGCCAAGCACTTATCTCGGAGAAAGTAACAAGGGATGGGGCTTGAGACCAGACACACAGGGCTGGTTTGCAGGCAATGATTGAATTCACCTTTCAGAGGTGAACCTGGCAAAGACACCTGCCATGCTTTTTTGGGACTCTCATTTACAGTTTTTCTGCACTATCCCTATAGGTGCATAGCCTGAAGAAGTGGATTTGAACCATGAAAGCTCACTGTTTGTTCAATATTTTTAGTGGCCTAATAACACTGTCACCTGCTCTTGCATTTGTGCACTTTTCTGGGGTATCACCTTGCCCCAGAGTTTGCAAATGGCTTACAAACGTGGCATACTCATGTTTGTTACAAGTATAACTTTAATGAGGGATTGGTTCATTCCCTCAGCAGCTTGTCCAGCAGGACAAGCTAGAGGTTGCTCTGTCCCCTCTTAATTCACTACATTTTGTTGCCCTACCTCAGTGGTTCCCAGCCTTGGGAACCTAGGTATTCTTGGAGTACGACTCCCAGAAATCCTGGTCAGCACAGCTAGTGGTGAAAGGTTCTGAGAATATTAATCCAAGAAGATCTAGGGACCCAAGGTTGGGAAACAATGCCTTATCTCAAGCGCCAGCTACCTTCAGCCATACCACTTCTGCTTGCATTCTTACCTTAGGTGTCTGAATGTGCACATGTGTGAAGGCTCCGTGCGCATCTACATGATTGTGCCTCTGCATGTGTGCGGGTGTGAAAGGGAGCAAGCAAATGAGAGAATGGCCACCTTTACTCCACAGTGGTCGTTGTGCCTTCCACTCCACTAATCACAAGAGGCGTCAGCCAATCACTGCTTTTTTCCTTTTGTGATGTAACAATAACTTTCAGTTACTTTTGTAATTACAGAGTTGTAACCCTCAAATAAAGGAACATCCTTAGTAAAGCAGGACAAATGGCCCCTTTAAACCTGCATCCCACTCTACCTTTCTCCTGGCTAGATGGAGTGCATAGCAGTCATCTTTCCTGGCTAAGGAGGAACCTGCTGCAATTTGAGCGCATGCTCAAGGACTTCCTTTATTGAGAGTTCATCTCTTTTTGGATGGAGTTAATGCTCAGCTCCAAGACCACTTGTAGTGTGTGTATGTGTGGGCAGTGAGAATTTCAAGCAAAAATTATACACACTGAAACAGTCTGTCTCTTGCTGCTATTGATCTTGGCAATGGGGTGTGTATGTACGCTGCAGACGAACTGCAAGAGGAAATCAATAATCATCCTTCTTAGTAGTCTTTACCCTGCTAATGGGAGGCACTAGTCTTTCCATTTTTCATTGTGGAGTGGAATTAGGAAGAGCAGCCATTCAGCTTGTATTTGAAGAGGCCTTGATTGCTCTTCCTGACAATGTTGTTTTCTGCATTTACCTGGATGAATGTTCTAATGGAATAAAGGCACAGGACCATTGAGTTACAGGATCAACACTTTGCAGGTCTCCAGAGCATCAGTGTCTGACAGGTTATTATTTTAAACTGTTAGAAATAAATAGTTATTTAGGAGAGTAATTACATTTTAAACATTACTGGCCAGTATCCTATTGAGTTTCTGTGAGTGGAAAGTGAATGAGCTCTTGTTGTTGTGGATAACATTGTTGGGACCTGTAATAATAGTGCCAGATGTGGCAATATACTTGGTATCCAGATTTGTAGCAAAGCCTTGTTCCTTTAGGATCTGTCCTGTATCAGGTTGTTCCTGGGGACCAGTCATGCTTCGTCAACTTGTTTCTCCTCCTTATGGAGTGGGCATTGTAATATAAAACAAGCCTGTTGCAAATCCATGAGCGCTGAGTCTTTGTTTTATAGATCTGAGCAGACAGTGTATTTGAGAACTTGGCAGCAGCCAATAGATTTTGTGGTGTGTTGTATGTGGAAGCTAGGGGCATGTAAAGTATGTGTATAGTGATGAGTGAGTGGGCTTTCAATATAACATGGGGCTGATAAGTCCATCATGCAGTTGCGTAGTGATCTCCAGGAAGTGTACATGGGTGTAGACTGGTTTAGGCTCAGAGTGCATGCAGGGAAAGAATTCTGAAGCTCGGGGAAGCCTGTCCAGTGATTCCTTCCATGAGGGCAGATGACAATGATGTCATCAAACTGTCTCTAGTCTGTAGACAGTGCATGCTGTGACAAACCCAGACCTACTGGGATCTATCACACAGTTACTGAGCTGCCACCAACCATTCCCTATAATAAGTCACACAGACCAGGGATGGATTTTTAAACAATAAAAGAATAAGGTTTATTTTAAATACAAACAGGGTAAATAAAACAATCAGGTGAATAAAATAAAGTAACGTGGCTTATTCTCACACACACAAGCATACAGTTTGGTTCACCTAGAACCTTTAACTTAAAGCACAGACCCTGAACCCATCAGTTCTGGCTAACCAACAGACTCCTGAACCTTTCAGGCTGGTACTCTGACACACAGTAGTACCCTGTCAGACACCCAGACTCCCACAACAGCTTCTTCTTCCCCAGCTGCTGCTTCGTCCCAACCCAGTGTCTCACAGTCTGTCTCAGCATCACCCTTCACCACACAGGCATCACATATTTATACAGTACAGCCCCTCCTCCTGATGTCCCGCCTTCCACTCCCCATAGGATGGAACTTTCCCTCCAAACCCATGACAGACAGGTAACATCAGTGCTGTTATGTAACACCTCCCCTCTTTATAAGTTGTTTTGTAGGGGGAAAGCTAAGGTGCTTTTTCCCAAAAAACAACCTGTATAAAACACACAACACCAATTATACCTACCATATTATACTTACTTACATTCTAAGTTAAACATTTCAAATAGGCATTTAAACATTTACCATATACATTACATCAATTTACCTTTATTAATACAAACCAATTTAAAACCAGGTACATTTTAACTTTTTGTTTTCATTATATACATATAGTCCATGTTCTTTCGCTGTCTTCAGTCTTCAGGTCTTCTTGATAAGGCGTCAGCAACACAGTTCACTGACCCTCTGACCACCTTCACTTCAAAGTCATAGTCCTGTAAGTTCAAAGCCCACCTCATAAGTTTGCTATTGTGGGTTTTCATTGTCTTTAACCATTGCAATGGTGAATGGTCAGTACACAGAACAAAATGTCTTCCCCAGATGTAAGGCTTGGCCTTCTGGATCGCGTAGACTATGGCCAAACACTCCTTCTCCACGGTTGCCAAATGTCTCTCACCTTTTTGAAGTTTCCTACTCAGGTAGGACACTGGATGCTGGTCACCATTCTCATCCTCTTGGCACAGAACTGCTCCTACCCCGCTGTTAGACGCATCGGTGTAGATGATGAACTCCCGGTCGAAGTCTGGAGCCCGCAGGACTGGATAGTTGATTAACGCCTCCTTCAACCTCTGGAACGCCGCCTCACAGTCGCTGGTCCACGGGATGCGGTCATCAGCCTTCTTCCTCGTCAGATCGGTCAGCGGAGCCGCAATCTCGCTAAACCTCGGGATGAACTTTCTGTAGTAGCCCACCAACCCAAGAAATGATTTGACCTTTTTCTTGGTGTTGGGTCTAGGCCAATCACGAACAGCTTCTATTTTGGCCTCCAGGGGTTTTATCATTCCTCCCCCTACCATGTGACCCAAGTATTTTATTTCTGGGCTACCCAGCTGACACTTGCTGGCCTTTACTGTTAGCCCTGCTGCACTTAACCTCTGCAGCACTAACTCCAGGTGTGTCAGGTGATCTTCCCAGGTATTACTGAAGATCCCTATGTCGTCAATGTAGGCCACTGTAAAGTCACTGAGCCCTGCCAAGGTCTGGTCCATCAGCCTTTGGAATGTGGCTGGTGCATTTCTGAGACCAAAGCTCAGGACTCGAAACTCATAGAGACCAAAAGGGCTGCAAAAGGCAGTCTTTTCTTGATCCCTGGGATCAATTCTTAATTGCCAATATCCCTTTACCAGGTCCAATGATGAGATGAACCGACAACCCCCTATGGTTTCAATCAGGTTGTCTAGCCTGGGCATTGGGTAGGCATCAGGAGTGGTTACACGGTTTAATTTCCTGTAATCAACACAAAACCTAATGCTCCCATCAGGCTTGTCCACAAGGACTATCGGAGAGGACCAAGGACTAGAAGAGGGGACGATTATGTTCTCCCTCAGCATTTCGTCCAGCTCCTTCCGCACCTTGTCCCTATAGGGTCCCGTTACTCGGTATGGGGATACTGCCTGCGGGGGTGCATCCCCTGTGTGGATCCGATGCATCACTCCCTTCACTATCCCCGGCTTGTTGGAAAACACCTGTTGATATTTACCAAGCAGCATTTTTAGTTCTTGCTGCTGGTCTTGGGTGAGTGCAGGACTGATCTTTACCTCCTCTGGGTTGTATTTTACTTCCCCTCTACCCTCCCAGAAGGGTAATTCAGCTTCCTCACTCTCAGCTGCTTTTATCGCGAATAAAACCCTCTGTTCCCCTCTGTAGTAGGGTTTTAGGGCATTCACATGAACCACCCTCCTTGCTTGGTTCTCCTCCTGCTCTATTAGGTAGTTCAGGTCTGACATTTTGGAAATGACCCTATATGGTCCTGCCCATTTGAGCTGCAGTTTTTTCTCTCTGCAGGGCCTAAGCCAAAGCACTTCCTCCCCTGGGTCAAAGTGCCTCTCTCTAGCTTTGTGGTCATACCATGTTTTCTGTCTGACCTTCTGAGCTTGCAGGTTTTCTGCTGCCAGCTCTAGATTTCTCCTTAGGTCATTCATCAAGGTGTCTATGTAAGTCACAACGTCTTGTGGGTCATCCTGGGTGATCTGCTCCCAATTTTGTTTGATCAAATCAAGGGGCCCTTTCACCCCTAAGTGTGCAGCAACCATGTCAGAGTGACCCCTTTGTAAGATCATGGGGCGATACTTTTCAGGTACCACCAGCTGACTTCTGATCCCATCTCCCCCTTTTGAGATATTCCTCAGGGTTTCTCTATATAAAATCCCCTTTTTCTCCAGGAATCTCACTGGGGTTTCAGGTGTTAGCTGGGCGTCAGTCACCTGTTCAAAACACTTTTGGAGAGTGGCGTCTGCCTTTTGCTCCTGTCCAAATCTGCTGTCTGTGGTTAAGGTTTCCACCACAGCTTCTGAACTCCCCTCTGCTTCCGCCTCTGGCTCATCATTACCCCCCTGAACTGTCCCCGTGGTGGCTTGTGAGCGTGTAATCACTAGCACCCTTTTCACATGTTCAGCCAGGTCATTTCCCACGAGCACGGCTGCTGGCAGAGTAGATGAAATCGCTATCCGCCAATCTCCCCTCCAGCCTTGAAAGTTGACAGGTACCTCTGCTACTGGCAGAGAGATTACCTGCCCCTCAATACCTGCTACCTTTATGCTCTCATTTGGGATTATAAACTCCCTAGGGATGATATCTGGATGGCACAGGGTTACCTGGGAACAAGTGTCCCGCAGTCCCCTATACTGACGGTCAAGTATTCCTACGTCCACCCCTGCTGTCTCAAACAACTGAGAATCTGTTTTTATCAGCAAGCAGCGCTTCACCTCCATAAGAGGACCATTTTCCTCAGCCTGATCAGCAGAGGTAGCTGTTCCAGACTGAGTAGTCATGGCAACAGGCTCCCTCTGTGACAATGAGCTTTGCTCCTTCTGGACACAGAACACAGCTTTTGGCTTGGTCCCACTAAAATCATGAGGCACATTTCCTTTTATCTGCTTTAATTTCTGACACTCTGAGATTAGATGACCCTTTCCCTGACAGAAATAACATTTTCTGGCGTATTTTGATTCTCTCTCATCTTGTTTTGGTTTTCCCTCCAAAATCTGAGGTCTTGGTTTCATGTCTGAGGGCTTCCCTTCACCATGGGCCCCTCCCCCTTGCTGGCTTTTCCCTGGTCCCTGAGAGTACTTGCTGTAGGTTTCTTTGGGTTTACCTACAGATTTCCCCTCACCCAAGGGCTTTCTTATTTGGGAAATAAAATCTGCGATCTCTGCGGCTGCTGCCACAGATTTCGGTTTCCTTTCCCTCACCTGGAATTTCAATTCCCCCTGCAGGACTGAATAGAACTGTTCCAGGGCTATCAAATCTTTAAGCTGGTCATAGGTCTCTATTCCCTCCTGCGATAGCCATTTCTCAAGCAGCCTCACCAGTTGGGCCCCCACTTGGGTGAAAGTCTGTTCTGGTTTTTTTGTGAGGGACCTGAATCTTTGTCTCAGCTGCTCCGCATTTATCCCATGTCTTGCAAACACCAGTTTTTTAAACTCTGCAAAATTTTTCATCAGTTCCTCAGGCATCTCGGCATAAACCTCAGCCAGGCTACCACTGATTAAAGACCGCATAATGGTCATCTTCTCAGTTTCCCTCACTGAGAAGTCCACAAACGCTCTTTCCACTAAGGAAAAGAACACCTCAGGACAATCTCCCTTGTGGTACACAGGGAATTTCTTCAGGTCAGCCTTAGACAATTGGCCTCCCTCAGAATCCCTATTGTTATTATTGTTCTGGTTCATCAGTTCCAGTTTTCTTAATTCAAACGCCATTCTCTCTCTCTCCATTCTTTCTTCCCTCTCCATTCTCGCTCTCTCTAACCTTTCCTCCATTTCCCTCACCCTCAGTTCATGCTGTTGGGCTAGGATCAATTTTCTGAGTTCTGGGTCCTGCTCTCCTGTGCTGTCACCTTGCACTGAGCCAAATTCATCCTCAGAACCTTGGTCAATCTGGGGGTCTTTCACTTCACTCATTTCTGTTACTTGGCTTCGAGTCAAGGGCATACCCCCCCTCAGAACAGGCTGCTTTAAAAAGTCAAGCCTCAAAATAAAACGACCACTTTTTTCCCTGCTTGCCTCAGAACCAGCTATCCTATAGAGATTGCTGCTGTTCTTCAGCACTACTTGCAACAGTATCGAGTCAGAGCCTACCCCCCTCTGCTGGGCCTCTCAGCTGGCAAGCTAGCTCGCTGTTGCTACGCAGTTTTGCCTCAGCGTTTTCCCGCCAAAACTAGGCTGCCTCAGAGCACCTTAATCTAAGTCTCCCCAGTTGGCACGTTCTTCTACTAGCGCACCTCCCCGTGAGGTACACCTAGAAGATTACCTACGCGCCTCAGACTGTCCCTGACTAGACCCCCCTTGCTCTGGGCACACTTGCCAAGGCTTTGCTGGACCACTGGACAACTGGACCAGTCGTATCCCACACGCTGGACACCAATCAATGTGACAAACCCAGACCTACTGGGATCTATCACACAGTTACTGAGCTGCCACCAACCATTCCCTATAATAAGTCACACAGACCAGGGATGGATTTTTAAACAATAAAAGAATAAGGTTTATTTTAAATACAAACAGGGTAAATAAAACAATCAGGTGAATAAAATAAAGTAACGTGGCTTATTCTCACACACACAAGCATACAGTTTGGTTCACCTAGAACCTTTAACTTAAAGCACAGACCCTGAACCCATCAGTTCTGGCTAACCAACAGACTCCTGAACCTTTCAGGCTGGTACTCTGACACACAGTAGTACCCTGTCAGACACCCAGACTCCCACAACAGCTTCTTCTTCCCCAGCTGCTGCTTCGTCCCAACCCAGTGTCTCACAGTCTGTCTCAGCATCACCCTTCACCACACAGGCATCACATATTTATACAGTACAGCCCCTCCTCCTGATGTCCCGCCTTCCACTCCCCATAGGATGGAACTTTCCCTCCAAACCCATGACAGACAGGTAACATCAGTGCTGTTATGTAACACATGCATATTGGCAAAACAGTAAAGTCTTCATGAATTTCCTTTTTCCATTCATGCATACTATGCATCTCCAGCATTCACATACAAGATTATCGCTGCCCATATCGTACATAGCAATATTTTATGTACTCTGTGGTGATTGTTTTGGTAAGAATATACACAGTCACCGCTAAAATTTTATTTTCCATTTCCCTGACTTTCTCTGACAAACTTTTGTCAGTTTCCCATACTGCTAATCAAATACATTCTGAAGTTGTTGTTTTTTAAACACCATTGCATTAGTTAAAGGCTTTTTAAAATGTTTTACTCTAAAACTAGGATGTGGACAGGGTGCTTGGATCTGTCCATTCTACCACCACTCCGCTCCACCCTTGCCCATCTTGGCTAATTGGAAGATCTGCCAGGGAGGGTTCCCATCTGGGTCCAGGAGGCGATGAACGCCTCTTTGAGAGAGGGAGTGGTAAGAGGTGATAATTCGTCCACTCCTTAAAAAGCCTAACCTGGACCCAGGGCTGGTGGTTAACTACCGACCAGTGGCGAACCTCCCTTATTTGTGAAAGGTGTTGGAGTGGCCGGGCAATTCCAGGTGCTGCTGGATGAAACTGATTTTCTAGATCCATTTCAATCGGGTTTCAGGCCAGGCTTCGGCACAAAGATTGCCTTGGTCGCCCTGTACGATGACCTTTGCTGGGAGAGAGACAGGGGGAGTGTGACCCTGTTGTTATGTCACGGAGTTCCGAAGGGCTCGATACTGTGCCCCATGCTGTTTAACATTGACATGGGTGAGGGTTAATAAATTGAAACTCAATCCAGACAAGACGGAAGTACTGTTAGTGGGTGCTTCGCCGGACAGGTTGGAGGGCCATTTCCCTGCCCTGAATGGTGTTGCACTCCCCCTAAGGGACAGTGCAGCCTGGGGGTGCTCCTGGCCCCCGTCTAACTCTAGAAGTCCAGGGGAATCAGTGGCCAGGGGTGCCTTCGTTCTGCTGTGGAAATTATACCAACTATGGCCCTACGTGAACGAGAGGAGTCTCATGACAGTTACACATATACTGGTAACATCCCATATAGATTACTGCAATGTGCTGCATGTGGGGCTGCCTTTGAAGACGGTCCAGCGACTGCAGCTGGTTCAGAATCGAGTGTTGGGGCTAGTGAATGTTGGGGCCGCTAGGGGACACATCAGGCCAATTCTGTTCAAATTACATTGCCTACCAGTCACTGCCCAGGCCCAATTCAAAGTGCTTGTTTTGACATATAAAGCCCTAAACGGCTTGGGCCCTGGATACCTGAAGGAGCGCCTCCTTCTATATGAACCTACCCAGCAGTTAAGATCTAGCCAGGGGGCCCTTTCGAAAGAGCCGTCCCTTAAGGAGATAAGAGGGAGGGCTTGTAGAGAAAGGGCCTTTTCAGCAGCTGCCCCCAGACTGTGGAACGTCCTCCTGAGGGAGATTCATCTGGCGCCGACGTTGATGATGTTTTGGAACCAGGTCAAAACCTTCCTGTTCCAGAAGATTTTTAATTGAAATAATATCTACTGTGGGTCCTGATGGCAATTTTTAGAGCATTGTATTTTTAATTGTATTTTAATTGTTTTATCTTTTTATTGTATTCAGATTGTTGTAAGCTACCCAGAGACCTTTGGGTAGTGTGGGTGGCATATAAATAAAATAAAATAAAATAAAATTACACAAGTCTTAAATGAAAGCATATTTGCCAAGGTAAGAGATTTAATAGGAGCTTTAAATATAATTATCTATAGAAACATCTGTTTTGAAATTGCACTAAAAATTGCCTCAAGACAGATACTTCAGTTCAAGTCATCTCTGAACAATAACGAACAGCATATCCTTTTTGTCCTTGTTTTATGGATACACTACAAATTATATAAAGACACATTTTAATGAATGTTCTACCTCAAGTGGTAACTGAAACTACTGCAAAACTCATAGTTTTGAAGCTGGTACCAAAAAATCAAGCTAGAAATTAGAGTTACCAGTATTGGTTTTTTTAACATAAGGATTTAAGATTTAAAGTCATCACTTTAACAGTTTTCTCTTTTTCTATTGCAGTTTGTTTAGTTTCTGATCCATTGTTTCTTATTCTATTCTCACTTCATGGTCATCTTTTAAAAAGAATTTCAGTGTCTAATTTCTCTCTCAAGTTTCTTCTTTCTTTTAGTGTTTATCCGCCAAGTGTTCTGAGCAGTACATGTGAACATGTCCCTATTCAAATCCTCCAGAATTCAGGACAGTATCCTAAACCTGATGTTGACAGGCAACAGGTCCTTCACACAAGTTCTCTATTAACATAGTTCTAGGACCTCAAGATCAACTTTTAACAGAAACATTTCCACAAGACAAAATAAGATAATGGTTCCCAAACCATGGAAGAAGGCATGCTTTTTGGAAACTTCAGCAGAAGGTCTTCAGCAGTGGTAACCTAAAGAAGAACATTAGTGAGACAATGTGTGAAAAATTTGTGACAGTATTCATCCCCAAAATCAAATCACCAAACCGATCTGTCCCTTTGGAACCCCCTTATTTAAAACTTCATCAAAATAGATAATAAACATTTTCTGCTGTTTCAGTAAAAGATTGGAGAAGCATGGTGCCAAGCCAAAGGGACAACATCACAACAGAGTGGACCGTTGGTCCAGATAGGCGGGATAAAAATCAAATAAATAAATAAATAAAATAAAATCCATTGCTTTTGTTTTTCCTAGATGAAACTGTTGGGCTGTTTCGCCATCTGATAGCATTCACTTGAATAACTCACTGATGTTGTTACAAGGGACAAATGACATCATCTTCATCACCAGTTTCAAAGGCCATAGAGTCCTTGAATACAGAGGAAAACATGCTAGTTTGAGTGGCAGGTAGTTCTTTGCCATGCTCCACTATCTGGACATGTTTTCCAGTTTTTGCCCGGATGGTCTCTTCATCCTCTCTCCTTTTGCTACCTGAACTTGTACTGCAGTACTGTGGTTAAAAACTTTGCTCACAACCTGCATTCGATCCCAGAGGATTTAGATAGTCAGCTCAAAAGTTGACTCAGCCTTCCATCCTTCCAAGGCTGGTAAAATGTATACCCAGCTTGCTTGGGGAGGGGGCAATGTGTAGCCTTGCCTAATACATTGCAAATCACCCAGAGAGTGCCTTAAGCACAATGGGGCATTGTATAAGCAGCACATTTCACTTTCCTTTACATACTTGCTTTGAACCCTAAACGCATTACAATAGATGATTAACATTATTTAATTTTCAGGTTCATCTGATGTAATGGTTGTTTTGCATGAGACCTCACAGCTCCAATACCCATATTAAAAGTTTTGTAACACACCTTACAAGAACCTTTCCTATTGACTCCAGCAACTAGTAATAACCATGGAACAAAGTCAGCATGACATTTGATATTCAGCTATTGAATATTAAAATTTTGCTCTTAAATGCCATCTCCAAATGTAGTTTCAGACACAGCCCTGCACAGAAACAACTGCCTAACATCACAATATAGTACATTTGTTGTCTGGTGAATAAGAACTTTCCAAAGCTGGGAATAATTTTCTGGGTTCCAGAAAGCATAATGAGCAGATCAGCAGCAGGGAAGGAGGTGGAGTTTAAATGCTTACAAATTCTACAATCTATGGTTTATTTACTTATTTAAAATATGTTTATTCTGCCTTTCTCCTTAAAAGGGCCCAAGACAGCTTACAAGTAAAGAACAATATTTAAAAGCTAAAAACTGTGAGTATACAAATATTAAAAAAGAATTAAACAAGTATTATGTTAAAAAGGTCAATAAAATCAATACTAAACGCACATTTTAGAAACAACAGAGCCCAACAATTTTTTAAAAAGGCCCTCTCAGACTGCCAGTCACTAAGGAAAACAATCTAGAACAGTGGTTTCCAATCTTGGGTCTCCAGGTGTTCTTGGACTACAATTCCCAGAAGCCTTCACCATCGCCTGGGGTTTCAAGAAGATGCAGTCCAAGAGCATCTAGGTTACCCAAGATTAGAAACCACTAATCTAGAAGAAGCAGATAGCTCTCATCTGTAGGCTTTACGCATGGAAGAGGTCATGGAAGAGATTCTTTGTAAACTCCAACCAAAACAAACAATCCCATTCACAAACTCACTTTGTCAGGTGCACAGAAAATGCTCTCTTTTTTTGGGCGAAACCCAAGGGCAACAAAACTAATTTGCAACTGATTTCTGGTTTCTGCAGGACAAAATTTCCACTTCACAACCAAACGTGGCCCCAACCCATGTGTATCTTTGTGTGTTAGCTAGAAGTGCATTGCTTTAAACATTTAAACTAGCCTTGCTTTGCAATAACTACAGGCTGATTTTACAAATCTTGTAGGGACTGAGCTTAGTGGTAAAAGACAGTAGGCTGGTTACTAGGGCAACAGGTGGAGCTGAGAAAGGCCACCATTAATTTGTACTTGTATTCTGCTACTTCTCTGCACCAACTGCAACAAGAACAGACAATCGTCTTTCAACAGAAGGTGAGAAATCCACCATGTGAGCATATCTGTATCATGATTTTGCTTTTCCTGACTTCTCAGTAATGTCCATGATTTTTCTTAGGTAAAGGTAAAGGTTCCCATTGACAATTTTTGTCCAGTCGTGTTCGACTCTAGGGGGCGGTGCTCATCCCCGTTTCCAAGCCATAGAGCCAGCGTTTTGCCCGAAGACAAACTTCCGTGGTCACCTGGCCAGTGCGACTTAGACATGGAACGCTGTTACCTTCCCACCGAGGTGGTCCCTATTTACCTACTTGAATTTGCATGCTTTCGAACCGCTCGGTTCGAAACCTGTTTCTATTTCTCTAATTTCCCCTGACTTTTCCAAAAGTGAGAACCCTCAATATCTTATTCCTAATACAAGTACTTTTGTGCAAGTGGTGCACCCTTGATGTGTCACAGCAAAAAAACATTTTTATCTGGTATATCCTGCAAGGAAGTCCCTGGTTGGTTCTGATATACTTTAAGAACTTGTTGAAATAAGGCCCTAGAATACTTTCAAGTGGGCATGGAATGAACTATGGGAAAATCTGCTCATTTTGCTTCCTTGCACATTTAAAGTGCATGCTTGAACTTTTAAAGTCTCTCATTTTTTCTGTCCCTAATATGGAGAAATTTGCCAATTCTGAAAAAGTATTTAAAAATAAAAATAAAATTCTTCCCCATTTGTACCAGTAAAATTCAATAGGGACAGCTATTCCCAGCATAGAGAAAACCATTTTGTACCTACCTGCAACAGTGCTGTTAAGCTGAGGAGACTTTAATATATAGCTATCTATAGGTGGCAGCAACACTAATTTAGAACTAATTTGATTGAAAATATAGATATTCGACCCCAGATTTCTAAGATGGCCTCAAGATCCTGGGCTTGGACAGATGACTATAAATTTCTGTTTCTTGCACATTTAAGGTTTAAAATCTTATTATTTCTATCCTAGATATGAGCAAATTTGGAATTCTTGGTAATTAAAACCAACTTTAAACAAAATTCACACCCATTTGTAAAGGCAACAGTAAACATTTTCCCCCATAATAAAGAAAATAACAAGGTTTAGCCAAAATGAAGTGGTTTTTAGCCTGACTGATTTCAGCAGGAGAAAGTAAAATATATGCTTAACCTGCCCACTGACATCAGCAGGACTTATCCATGCTCCTCTTTAGCTGAGTTATGTGCTACCAAGTCAGAACAGATTTGTAGCAACCCTAAACAGCCTTTCAAGGTAAATGAGATACTCAAGGAGTGATTTTATCATTTCTCCCCGTCCAGTGAGTTTCTGTGACTGAGCAGATATTTGAACCCAGATCTTAAATCCTAGTCCATCACTCTGTCCACAATACCACACTGGATATTTTTAGCTAGGATCACTAAGTGATTTTTAGCTAGGATCTCTGAATGTTTATAGCTCAGTATGTGGCTATGAATATTTGACATACTACACTCTTTATTCCAACAGACAACTGCAAATAAAAACCAGCAGCCTTGTAAGCTTTTCATTTTAATTAGGATTATTGCTCTTATAATCAGCATGTCTTCACAGTAGGATGTCCACAGCCGAAAGACCCTTGAGGATCAATCATAGTCAGAGTTTGATATAATAGCACTTTTATGTCATCTTGTTTCGGGGTGGAGGAAGCAGCTGTGTTTGCATGAAATCCTGCTGGAAGCATGTTTGAAAAATGCATTCTTAGATCACCCCAAGAAATGCTACCTCGTCATCTCTGATCAATCAAGCAACATGAAGATGTTGTTTGCTAGTCTAGACACTCTGGTCTGATCTAATTGTGTGTCATAACAAAAGGCATTAGCCTTTGCAAGAGCAATTGAATGAAGAAACAGTAAGGCTGTTTGCTAATGCTGGAAGACATCTTTTATTTATGAATCGATCCAGGTCCACACTTTGGACTGACTGACATGGACAGACCAATTTTCTATCAATCACATGAGGAGGTGTAAAGACAGGGTACTGTTTCCTTATTAAATAAAGCAATTGAAACATTGCTTACAGAAGTTGAAATGGACTGGCTAGCTGGACTCTTGAATGCAAGAGTTGTCACATTCATATAAAAATCCTTATGGACTTGTTTGCTTTTGGGTAAGATCAAGTTTGTATATGAATATTTTGGGTGAAGCCTTCAACAAATGGTCTAACCTGTTCTGCTGATTGTTCGGTCCAAAACTGTATCGGGCCAGTTTGGACTGATTTAGATCAACCCTAGAGCATATGGGATTTGTATGAATTGGATCTAGGTTACGTCTGGATCAGTCTTAATTCTGTTGGACGGATTGGGGGATTTTCACATTGAAAGAAAGATATGTTGTATCTCCAGAACGTTGTAGAACACCATTGCTTAAGAAAAACCGGAAGAGGATGTGATGGAGAGAAGCAGCTGGAGTTTTCTCATTTGCAACTCCAGCTTGCAGTTTCAGACAAGACACTCACCAGCATCTCTCCATCAGGGAAGAATCGTGTGATGGCACTGAGGTTGTAAATTCAGTGAAGCTCCTCACGCTTTTGTTTTTCTGTCAGTAGCACATTATAAAAAATAACAACTGCAGTATATGTCGTGGAGGCAGTGATGCTTATTCTTAAACAGCACCATACCTCTCCAGCTTAGGGAAGAATCTGACCAGCACATTCTGGTTACAGTTTGTGAAAGAATGTCATTGGGGGTTGGTGACAGTTTTGTGCTCACTATTGCTTGTGTTTCTCTTTCATTCACTGTATCACTCAATCCTCCTTTTCTAATTTTTCCCTTTCCAGTCCCATCCTCTGTTCCTCCTTACAAGTATTACTTTTAGTTTTATTAGGCTGAATAGCTCAGAGAGTTGGAGCACTGAAGACTGGCAGTTCACTTCTCCATTGTGCCTTTTCGAAGAAAAGCCAGCCTGGGTAGCCTTGGACAAGCTTCACAGTTTCAGAGAACCCACAGAAGGAGAGAATGATAAACCACCACTGAGCACTCTATACCAAGAAAACCCTGGAAGGGGTCACCATACAGTGGAATCAACTTAAGTCACATAGTTAATTGATTTTATCAGGCAGTGTTATGCCCTTGTTCCCTTACACTTCATCTCTGCCCGTGTTTCAGCTTGGTGTATTTCTTCTGTTTTTACAATGGAAGCCTTAGCTTCTTAAGTTCTCTTAGAGAAGTGCCACACGTATGCTGCAGACACTATCACAGGAGAGAAATGCAGCACTCATAGTAGTAAGTGTTAAGCACATCAAAGCAAACGTTAAAGATCGATAGCACAGCCCCCAGACTATCTGTATGAAACTTGTCAAGAATCATCAACTTGGAAAGTATGACAGTTTGACACAGTTAAATGAAAAAGCAGAGAAAGCTATGTCTGTCTTTAGGGAAAACTTGAACAGTCTATAGCAAAAAACCTCCAGTATTCAGGAGCAGTTCAGAAGCTGTAGAAAATATGGTTTGTCCATCATTAGCCTCTGTTGGTTGTTGCTGCTGTTATTGCTGTTTTATTACATCATGTTGCTTTCTACTTTATGGGACACTAATTATTGAGGTACATAAGATGTCCATGGAGTGCTTTACCATTTCCACCTCCCCACCACTCAGAGTTTCCCTTCATCATCTTCTTCTGCCGTCACCTACTCCTCTCCTGTCTGCTGCTATCATTCCTCCCCACTACTGCCTTCTCTCTCCCCTTTAGACCCTTAGGCTCTTCCCTTCTAGATCTGTTGGACCTTTGTTTTGTTCCCTTAACCTGGCTCTTTCCAGAAGGTTCCATCTGGAATCTTTCAGCAACCCCCCTCTCTTCATTTTCTCTTCCTCCACTTACAGGGGCACTTCTGATGGGGTTGGTGGGGACATAATCAGTGGCATAGGCACCCTCCAAGGACAGGATGGCCCTGGACAGATCACCCGGGGGATGATTGGGGTAGAGGACACCGAGAATGTCCCGACACTGAGATCCTTTGGGACCCCTTTGCCATGCCACAGAACTACAATTCATACATGCCAAGACTCGAGGTGATGTGGGCTGAGGAAACATTATATGGACAGACATACCTTCTTCTGGAAGCAACACATGGCCAGCGATTGGCCAAAACATCTCAGGAAGAGTGTTTCCTTCTGATAGGTATACATACAGATACTGTACTTCCACCAGTTGAACCAGTAAACATATATAGTTGAGCCATATAAATGTGGGCTCCTCCTCTCCATTTGCTTATAATTTTACAAGTCACAGCCCATTCGGGGGCTGTATATACTTTCTTCTTCTCAGACTGCAAATACAGCTATTTCTAAGTATGCTGAAGATAATCTTGTAGCAGGCTGCTATGTTTGCATGTCTGTATATGTATGCATAATTTTCTTTTACATGCCATTTTTCTTTATGAGGAAATCTAGAACAGCTTATATCGAAATTACCAAAGATGGAAAGAAAACTGACAATGAGCACAGGAATCAAAAGTAGCAAAATAATGGTGAAAAGATAGATTTTTTTTAAAAAAAGTACTATATAAAAAAACCTTAACAACATCCCAATACCTGTTGCATTAGCTCTCTTCCTGAATCCATACAAGGATGTCATATGTAGCTGTTAAGGATGAGGAGCCTGCCAGTGAAAAGAGGTGTCAACTCAAATTCAGTCCCACCAACATGACTGAATATACAGAAGTGCAACCTCAGGGTTTTATGTACTATACTGTACACTGAAAGTCTTCTCTCTGGATGAGTGCTTCATTTTCACATACATTTTTTTTAAAAAAGGTACTAGATTATGGAGAAATTTGCAATATCTGAAAATGTCTTTCTAAAAAAACAAGAACCCAACGTTGTCACATACCCATGGCCTCTACTCTTTGCTATGAGCTTTATTTCCATCTTTGAGAATTCTAAGGCTGCACCATATACAGATTTATTTATTTATTTATTTATTTATTTATTTATTTATTTATTTATTTATTTATTTATTTATTTATTTATTTATTTATTTATTTATTTATTTATTTATTTATTTATTTATTTTATATACCATCCGATTAGTGAATACACATGATTCTGGCTGATTTACAACAAGCAAAACCCCACTACCACCACCTACTTCATTCCCATAATAACATAATCAAAATGGCTCTATAACTATAATCTACAGAAAACCTAAAATTAAAACTTTAAAATTAATATTATTTGATAGTATGATGTTCTTTAAAAAGCTGCCTTATATAATTCTGTCTTCAGTAATTTTTTGAATATTGGGAGGGATGGAGCTTGGAGTGCCTCAACTGTCAGTTTGTTTCACAAAATGGGGGCTATTACTGAGAAAGCCTGACCCCTCATTGTTACCTTTCTAGCTTCCTTGGGACAGGAGCAAGTCTCACTGGAAAAAAAGACATACTTCCAGACAGGCATGCAGATGATTGTACGAGGGGCTTTACATGCTGAACATCACAACACATGTCCTAGCCAGCTTGTCTAACCATTGTTGACACTCTAAGAGATGATAGAAAATGTCCCCTGGGTAAGAGAATACCTTATAACTCCTGAAAATCCTGTTTTTGTAGAATGCCTATCATCCTGCATAGATTTTTTTCCATAGCAAAATGTGAGTCTCAGCAGGAGGCTGATGGCAGTTGAGACTGCATCACTGAGGGGTGGGCGCGCGCGTGCACGCGCGCGTGCACACACACACACACACACACACACACACACACACACACACACACACACACACACACACAAAGAGAGAGAGAGAGAGAGAGAGAGAGAGAGAACATCAAATTCGCAAAGCAAGTGGTGAGCATGAAAGAAGCTATTTAAATATTATCTTGGCAGCTGGAAGCTTTTGCAATTGAGTCTTTATCAGGAGAGGAAAAGTGAGATAAATCAACCCATCCCATTAGGCAGATGAGCTTATAATAATCGCAGGGCCTGACAGGAGGGGATGGAGGGGGCGACCTCTTTCTAAATGGAAGGCTCTGTTGATGGAAAATAGAGATGGCGCACCTGGAAGGTAAAGAAAGGTCATGGGGATATCAGGTGGATGACGGACAGGCACTGGCACAATAACAAAGTGTCTCTTTGGAAGGTTGCCTGTATCACTTCAGAAAACTGAAAGGGAGGGAGGGTGGGAAGCAGAAGGGCCCAAAGGTCCCTCTCAGTCTTTATTATTACTTTTTGAAAAGTCATCTTGCCTTTTCCATGCCCGAGGCAGTTTAGTACCAAAACAGTGTTGATAGAGGCACATTAAAAATATGTCAGCAGCACCAAAAATGATAAAAACAGTAGATAAAGTGTGCAGAATAATGTCTACAAATTAACACATCCTAGAGGCTGTGTATGCTAAAAGAAGTTAATTAGTTAATTCTTTATGCAGGCAAGGCACACAGTCCCAGAGGGCCCTGGATGAAGGAACTGGGAAACAAATGCTGAGTGCTTTATAACTAAAAAACCCTGGAAAAGATTGTCATAACTTGGAATTGACTTGAAGTCATGACATTATTGTTGTTATTACTTCAAAGCACATGCCAAGAAAAGCTAGCTTCTGTGACCTGTATAAATTCTGAAAACATGCAAGATTCCTGTTATTTGCCCTCTCTCCCTAGGAATAAAGATTCAAGACCAAATTATGGATTAAACATGGGCCACGCTTTACTAAATTAATCATTTCTGCCATCCTTTGGCAAAGGGGGGGGGGGGTCCTGCTGTAGTGCGGAATCAGGTTTAAGCATAGAGGTCTCAAAGGACCCCTGAAGCAACAAATGAGCAAGTCCCTGGCCCCAAGTTTTTACAGTCGTAAAGACATTGAGAACCTGGCCGGCCCCAATTTGACCACTCCCAGGCCTCAAGCCAGCTTCTCCTTGTTGACTGTAGGTCCGAGTGTGGCCCCAGCACATCTCCCCCACCAGCACTTTAATCGTATGATCTGCAGCGCTGGGAGTTCAGATGAGTTATACCTTACCTGAGATTGCTATGGGACTCACCAAGAACCTGTTGCATCCACATTACCCGCCACAGCATAGGGACTAGTTGTGCTAAGTCACATGCCCGCCATCGAGCCTATTGAGTTCAGCAAGCAGCCCCCCCCTTGATGTCTTCCAAAAAGACATCCAAACCCAAATTGGACGAATGTACAACATTGTTCCGAAACACTCAGGCCTATCCAAGTGGATCCTCTCATGACCAAACACCAATCCAAGGCCGACACAGACCGCTCTGCAGACTTCCCTATTAATACTCCTGTGGGCAGTGTTAATGGGCAAAAAATTCCAGGCACCTCGCCATGCCAGCCAAAGGACAATTGTTAACCCAACGTTGCTCATAGCCGGATACTTGGCCTTCAACTATGCTAAGTCATGTAGCATGTCCAGGATCAAGGCCTTTCTGCTATGCCTTGCCAAATCATTGCCACCCAGGTGTATGACAAACACATTTAGAGGAAAGCGGCCCACAGCAACTGCCTTGCACAGCTGGCACCACTGCATACCACACAGACCTCTCCATTCAATGAGAACTCTAGCACCGAGACTCAAACTGCTACCCCAAGGGGACGCAGCTGCATGTTGTGCCACCCAAAAACCGTAACTGTCACCCATGATCATAATGTACCATCTCCTCGGTATCGCCCTGAGACCTGCAACGATAAAACAGAACCAGGCCCCTGCCTAGACATTAGGAAATGTCCTGATATAGCTACGATAGGTGGATGACGACCACCGTCCAAGCCTTTTAATTTAATCTGTGTTGTGCCCTAGAACAGGAGCAGTGGATGCTGCACCAATTCTAGTGTGCCAAATCTCAAGCCCTGTATGCCTGCCCTATTCAGTGCCAAGTCAGTCAGCTTCCATGACTGGTATTTCTTCAATGGTAAATTGTCCTTATGTATAAAGAAACAGCCTTGGTGCTGTCCCCAAATCTGCATATATGCCTCCGTGGCCTTCACCGGGCAGAGGTTTTCAACCTGGCAGCATGCTAACAAAAGGTAAGCTCCCCTACTCAGTTGATCGGCCTTGGATCGATGGATGTGAATCCAGACCAAACCGTTCCTCACCCTAATGTCCTGCCACTTTAAGGCTAAAATAGCTTTATCGCCTTTTCCTGCAGCAACTGCCTTGCTAATCCTAAAGGCACCAAAAAATATTAACAGTGACACCGTTTTAAATAAAACGGTTTCATAATCGTCCCTGCACAAGAGCTCCCACTGCACACAAATATTTTGCAATAAGCCCGGTGATATGGGAACCCTGTTATCTTTGACTCTACCCCTTTCCTTAGACCACCCTCCGATCATTTTTAAATATGGTAGTCTGAGGTATAATCTGGATAACCATGAACCCTGGCACAAAAAGTGAGCGCCGACAGCCTACCCTGTATCGATCCAGGTGCTAGTCCCTTCCTATTCATGTGGACAATGAATTGCTGAATGTGTTCCACCGGGGCAGGCCAAACTGGTTCTAACTCAACTAATTTCCTAAACTCCTGAAACTCTATACTCACAGCCCAGTGCCTTTTTCATGTCCTTGGTGCCAGGGCCAAGCCTATTGCTCTTTCCGCATCCTCACGCCAATTTGCCAGACCTCTGGGGGCAGAATCTCCGGGAACTCATTGGCTCCTGGGTCTAGCTCCCTGAACCGATCAATCTGTTGGTGTGATAATGCATCAGCTAAGCTATTATCTATGCCTCGAACCTGTCAAGCCTGAACCAATATATTGAATTTTAAGGCCCTCAAGGTAAATGCCCTAACCAATGTCATGATCCGTTCTGAATGTGACGTAAGGATGTCTGTGATATAAACAACCGCTTGATTGTCACACCAAAACCTCACTACAGAGTTTACCCATTCTTCTGCCCATAGCCATAAGACACCAGCTATCGGGAAGAATTCCAGGAATGTTAAATCCATGGTGATCCCTGCCTGATGCCAATCATCTGGCCACTTACCGGCACACCATCTACCTCTAAAATAGATACCAAGCCCTAAGGAGCCTGCAGCATCCGAATGGACCTGAAATTCAGCCTTGAGCCCTATTTCCCCTCTCCAAAGAGATACTCTGTTAAACTCTTCTAGAAACTGGGAGAACTCATGAATCTTTCAGAATCTCATGAACAGGAAGAAGAAACTTGTCTTACTGAGATATGTGTGATCACAACACCACTTCCCACCACACATTATGATATAAGGACAGTGTAGGAAATGCTTGTATTCTGTTTACTTGCCTATTTTCCTTTTTTTTTTTTAAAGCATTAGCTTGAAATAAATGTATCAAGATCTTGTTTTGAAGAACAGATCTCTAGAGAATAGCAGTGGAACCTTGTCAGCCCTGGATGAACCACTGAGCAAAATGAACACATGCTTAGGGCATCAACAAGGAAAGGGGACACCACAGAGGGACTTTTTCAGTGCTGTATTTATCTTTGACCATTGTGCAAATGGTGCACCCACCTTAACAAACCACACCTACCTATCCAAATCCCTAGGCTCTTTCCTCCCTCCCTAAAGCAATTGAGTATGAACCAACACAAAATAAAAAAAGTATAAAAACTCACCTAGCAAGAAAACTCATGCTTGAGTGAAATGATCAACCATTGTCATCATTGCTTGGTGTTTTGTTTGTTTTTTAATTTCATTTTTTTTTACTTCTATATGTTGAGAGGTTGGATGGGGATTAGGAGAAAAAAAAAAGCTGATGGTCTTCTACACCAGTGGTTCTTAACGTGGGCGATAATGCCCCCCAGGGGGCGATTTCATTTTTCAGGGGGGCGGTAGAACGAAAAGGGGCGGCGTGGGGGCGCTGGAGGAGAAGGGGGGCAGTAGGGGGGTGCTGGAGCAAGCCAAACCTGTGAAGATGGCTGCAGCCTTTTTACAGTGTGCATGAATATATATTTTCCTCCAATTTTAATTTAGTTTCAGACTTTTTGTCTTGAAATTTTTAGTTCCTGCATTTGTTTTTATGACCTTTTTATATTTCTTTTTGCGTCTTAAAATTCACTTGCAACTAAATAATTAAATGTTACTTTTTGGGGGGCATTTCATTTTCTTGGAATTTAATTTTGTTTTCAGGGGTCATTGGATTTAAGTGTCTTAAATAAATAAATAAATAAATAAATAAATAAATAAATAAATAAATAAAGAAAGAAAGAAAGAAAGAAAGAAAGAAAGAAAGAAAGAAAGAAAGAAAGAAAGAAAGAAAGAAAGAAAGAAAGAAAGAAATCATCACCGCGGGGAGGGGGGCGATGATAACTTCCTCAATGGCTCAAGGGGGCGTTTCTTTCAAAAAGGTTAAGAACCACTGTTCTACACCTATAGCCTCTATGTGCAAGCCAAAGAAATAACAGCTATTGTTAAAAATGCCCCAAATGGGGTTTTAAGCTCTTGTTTGGGCTTTTCACTTTACAGATTCTGATGAAATCTGTCTACATTAATCAAAGCATGAAAGTGCAAGATTTGGCTGGAAGCCAGTAATTTGATGGTACATACGATTTTGCATACAATACATGGTCCTCTTTTTTGCCACATGCTATACATTTAAATTACCATATTTTCATGCATACTGTATGATGTATACATTATATATATATTTTTCAAGCTGTGGGACCTGCTGCATGTTATACTTGTAGGGGGCACCATAATCCTTTCAGTGTTTAGGGCCTCTAAAGATGTTAATCCTGTCCTGAGCCTTGCCTCTAATCCCTTTGACTCAATTTATGAATCATCACTCACTTTGCTGCCTATAGTTGACTCTGAATTGCCTTCAGTTAACCAGACTGGGAAGTTTTAGTCAATATACTCCTGTAGGCATCCTTCAGTCTCGAAAGACTATGGTATCGTGCTCTGTATGGAGGACTTGGAACAGCGTCTAGTGTGGCTGAGGAGGCCAATTCGAGAGTGACAATCCCTTCCACACTGGAGACAAATCCAATCTGTCCCCTGTCCAGCTCCCTGGTTTTGCTTCCTTTGTGACTTCCTCTTTGCCTCAGCCTGCTGGACAAGGGTCTCTTCAAATTGGGAGAGGCCGTGATGTACTGCCTGCCTCCAGGCTGAATGATCAGATGTCAGAGTTTCCCATCTGTTGAGGTCTATTCCTAAGGCCTTCAGATCCCGCTTGCAGATGTCCTTGTATCGCAGCTGTGGTCTCCCTCTGGGCCGATTTCCCTGCACTAATTCTCCATATAGGAGATCCTTTGGAATCCGACCATCAGCCATTCTCACAACGTGCCCAAGCCAGCGTAGACGTCGCTGTTTCAGTAATGTATGCATGCTGAAAATTCCAGCTCGTTCTAGGACTACTCTATTTGGAACTCTGTCCTGCCAGGTGATACCAAAAATCCGTCGTAGGCAACGCATATGGAAGGTGTTCAGCTTCCTCTCCTGCCGGGCACAAAGTGTCCAGGACTCGCTGCAGTACAGGAGTGTGCTCAGGACACAGGCTCTATAGACCTGGATCTTGGTATGTGTTGTCAGTTTCTTATTGAGCCATACTCTCTTTGTGAGTCTAGAGAACATGGTGGCTGCTTTCCCAATGCGTTTATCCAGCTCGACATCTAGAGAGAGGGTGTCAGAGATGGTTGAGCCAAGGTACACAAAGTCATGAACAACCTCCAATTCTTGTGTGGAGATGGTAATAGAGGGAGGTGAGTCCACACCCTGGCCCATGACTTGTGTTTTCTTCAGGCTGATTGTTAGTCCAAAGTCTTGGCAGGCCTTGCTGAAACGGTTCATGAGTTGTTGGAGGTCTTCAGCAGAGTGGGCAACAATGGCTGCATCGTCTGCAAAGAGGAAGTCCCTCATGCATTTCAGTTGGACTTTGGTCTTCGCTCTCAATCTAGAGAGATTAAAGAGCTTTCCATCTGATCTAGTCCGGAGATAGACACCTTCTGTTGCAGTTCCAAAGGCATGCTTCAGCATGACAGCAAAAAAGATCCCAAAAAGTGTTGGTGCGAGGACACAGCCCTGTTTCACTCCGCTTCGGATGTCAAAGGGATCTGATGTTGAGCCGTCAAAAACTACAGTGCCTTTCATTCCATCGTGGAAGGACCTGATGATGTTAAGGAGACGGGGTGGACATCCAATCTTGGGAAGTATTTTGAAAAGGCCATCCCTGCTAACCAAGTCAAATGCTTTTGTAAGGTCTATGAAGGCCACTAAGAGTGGCTGTTGTTGTTCCCTGCATTTCTCCTGCAACTGTCGGAGGGAGAATACCATGTCAGTGGTGGATCTATTTGCTCGAAATCCACACTGTGATTCCGGATAGACTCTGTCTGCAAGCACCTGGAGCCTCTTCAGCACAACACGGGCAAGCAGCTTCCCTACAACGCTAAGAAGAGAGATACCACGGTAGTTATTGCAGTCACCCCTGTCACCTTTGTTCTTGTACAACGTGACAATGTTTGCGTCCTTCATGTCCTGTGGTACTCCACCTTCCCTCCAGCAGAGACAAAAGATTTCATACAGTTCGGTGATGATGATCTCCTTACCGCATTTCAGCACTTCAACAGGGATGTTGTCCCTTCCAGGTGCCTTGCCAGAGGTGAGGGAATCCAAGGCCGCATTTATTTCTGCTAGGGTTGGTTCGCTGTCCAGCTCTTCCAAGACAGGCAGGCACTCAATGTTATTTAATGCTTCTTCGGTTACTACATTCTTTCTGGAATATACCTCGGAGTAGTGCTGCACCCAGCGTTCCATCTGCTGTGCTCGGTCCTGGATGATCACACCTGTAGTAGACTTTAAGGGAGCAGATTTCTTCTGTAATGGACCTAAGGCCTGCTTGATACCATCATACATTCCTTTGATGTTACCTGTGTCCGCTGCTATCTGTATCTGAGAGCAAAGCTGAAGCCAATACTCATTGGAGCATCTCCTGGCAGCCTGTTGGACTTGGCTACGAGCGGCTCGAAGAGCTTGCAGGTTGTACTCGCTAGGACAGGCTTTGTATGCTGCTAGAGCTCTTCTCTTATCCTCAATGGCTGGCATTAACTCCTCCGAATGGGCTTCGAACCAGTCAGCCATCTTTCTGGTCTTCTTGCCGAAGGTGGACAAGGCGGTGTTGTAGACAGTGTTCTTGAAGTGTTCCCATCGTTCAGGTGCATTTACATTAGCTGGACCTGGAAGGGTTTCCTCGAGTGCTTGGGCAAATTCCTTCACTTTTCTTTGATCGCGAGTCTTGTTGATGTCAATACGTGGTCTTCCTTCCTTTTTCATGTGATACAATTTCTTTGTTCGCAGTTTTACTCTACTACACACCAGGGAGTGATCAGTATCGCAATCAGCACTCTGGTAGCTGCGTGTGATCGTAACACTAGGAAGGCTAGAACGTCTAGTGAGGATCAAATCGAGCTGATGCCAATGCTTGGATCTTGGATGTCTCCAGGAAACTCTGTGTTGCAGCTTCGTATTAAAGAATGTGTTGCTGACACAGAGACCATAGTAACAGCAAAACTCCAGTAAGCGTTGGCCATTTTCGTTCATCTTTCCAATGCCAAAACGGCCTAGACAAGTGGGCCAAGAATTGTGATCAGCACCAACTCTAGCATTAAAGTCTCCAAGAATGAACAGTGACTCTCTTTCAGGGACTTTTTTGATAGTAGCTGCCAGATCGTCATAGAATTTGTCTTTCACTTCTGGAGTGGATGACAGTGTTGGTGCATATGCACTAATGAGGGTTACTGGTCCTGCTGATGAGTGGAGCTGCAGAGACAGGATTCTTTCACTCCCCACAGTGGGTGGAACAATGCATCTCAGGAGAGTGTTTCTGACTGCAAAGCCAACACCATATTCCCTGGTCTCATTCGATGGTTTTCCCTGCCAGAAGAATGAGAAGTTTTTTTCTTTGACAGATCCCGAGTCTGGCAGTCTTGTCTCTTGCAGGGCAACAATGTCCATCTGCAGCCTACTCAGTTCCATGTCAATGACAGCTGTCTTGCGCACATCGTCTATTTCTTGCAGGTCGTTAGGAAAGCCGTAGTCAGGAAAGCCAGGGGTCATTGTCCGTACATTCCAGGTGCCCAGCTTTAGGGCAGAAGTTTTCTTATGATTGTTGCATGGTGCACGGTTGTCGATCTGCTTGTCGGGTTTCACCCTAAACCCCACGCACCCCGTGAGGTTAACAGACCGTGGCGAGGTAGCACCTTACTGGCTGGGGGCTGCCCAGCTTAAGGCGGGCGGTATCTACCTAGTGAGGTGCAATGACCTCTCCCACCGTCAGAAGTAGCCCCTGGCGTCCTGCTCTACGCCAATTCAGCAGAGACTTATAACCGGTAACTGCTACTTCCCGTGTTGTTTCGACGCTGTATGCGAAGCTGGAGTGTCCTCTCCAGAGCACGAAGCCTGGGTAAAATAGTATGGAGGATAGGCTGTTACCCAAGCAGCAAATCCCCCCTCTCCACATCGCTGAAACGGTCCAGTGGAAAGGCAAGAGCCAATACAACTGGTTCCAGCAACGTCGCAGGAGTTGGCAGAGTGAAAGAAAATGCCTCCGGGACTCCGGCTCCGGATTTTGCCTCGAGGTTATCTCCTGAAGCCCTTTCCATAAGTGGATATAGCCACAAGGCAGTGGAGGTTAAAATTTGGAGTTTTCCTTCTCCTAGATGGGCTGCCTTCCAGGGCTGACGAGTCCCACCTACCCGGCCTGCTCTCTTTTACCAAATTAAGTAAGAGATAGGATTAGGGAATTTCATGTGACACACTCTCCTCCTTATTCTCTTTTTAAAGCTGAAATTCTGCCCTCCTTCAGGACATCCATATTCAGCATATTGGGGTTGGAGATAGAGTTAGAGTTCTGGCTCATCACATGGTCTAGTGGGAGGGCCCAGCAGTTTGAACCCTGATCTTACCGGAGCCCGTGTCCATCTTCCTCAAGGGCTTCGGCTGGGAAGGAGGCGAAAGGTAGGCCCCTTGTGGAGAAGTCTGCCCTGGAATACTCCTGTAATCCACCAGATAACCAGTATATGTCTAAGCAAATAGACCACCAACTTTTCAGAGAGGGAGTTGGTGGGCTAGTCAGCATTGTGGATTTTGCAAAGCTGTGGCATGATGTAAAGATTAAATTTGTAATACTTATAACCCAAGAGGATCTTCTGAATGATCAAATAAAACACTTGGTAGGTAGAGTTTAATAGCCACTGTCTCTTGATTGAAAATCCCAGCTGCGAGTAAGATGCCTTTAGTTCTGCTTAGGCAAGCACTAGTCTAGCCTCCTTAGACATCAGTGTTGTTTTTCTAGCACAGATTGATTTAAATCTCAGGAGACAAAGAATTTTTGGACACATATTTGTTGCTATTTGCATGCATGGTCACGCATACTTCTTGGAAGAAGAAGAAAAAATTGATTGATCAGATCCCAGGAATCCTGCCATGTGCTCTCTATGTAGTATCTGGTAGCTGGATAGCTCAGTGGTTCAGGAATCTGGCTGTGGAACAACATATTGGGAGTCTGATTCCCTACTGTGCTTCCTGGAAGTAGAGCCAGCCTGTGTAGCCTTAGGCAACCTAGAGTAGTTCCAGGAAGCCCCCAGAAGACGGGAATGGTAAACCACTTCTGAGTACCCTCTACCTACCTAGAAAGCCCTGAAAAACCACTGCCAAAAGTTAGAATTGACTTGATGGCACACAATTATTATTATTACGTAGTCCCTAAGTGCAGGGGGTTGGTCAGTCTTAGCTGGAGAGGAACGTGCTCTGATGGATAACCATTGGAGACGTTTTGTTAATGCGAAACAATTGTTAGTTTTCCTCTCCTCCAAGGATTGTGTCTAAAGCTTCTTCTGAAGCTGCAAAGCTGTTTCAGTCACCTTTGCGACCTAGGCTTGGCTTAACGATGAATTCCATTTCAAGGCTGTGCTTTGTTTTTATTAAGTGAATGTTTTAATCAAACAGATTTTTGGCTGCCTTCTCTGAAAACTGAAAAGCACTGCCCCCTGGTGATATTTTTTTCCAGCCCAAAGTTGGCATTTCCCTTAAGATTTGCAAAGCATAAAAGCAGCTTGTTTCACAACTACAGCTGTGCCTTGCTGTAGTTGTATGGGGATACACAATGATGCCCAGCCTACTCTGTCCCGGGTTTTTGTGTAGGTCTGTACTGTTATATGTGTGTTCCTGGATCTCAGGGAGGTGCAAATGGCAGTGACTTGGGGTGGTGGAGGAATGTCACAGTGCCAACAGAATTGCTTCTGGCAGAATTACGTCCCTGCCCACCAACTCCAGAGGATGCAACAAAAAGAAAGGGAGGGGCCAGTTAGCATGAACTTTGGCAGTGAGACCACAACCCCAAGAAAATGAGAGAAAAACAAAGATGTGGGGGAGAAAGACAGACACTAGCATCCTAAGTGAACGACTGAGAAACCATACAGCAATGCAGGTATTTCCTGGCACACCGGCACACTCCTTCCTAGTAATGTAAATAAGAAGAAAAGGAAAAGGAAATCCAAGAAGGCAGCACTCAGCTGATGTGCTAAAAGAAGCACCTCACTCTTCATAGCGCTTTATAGAGTAGCTGCTATAGCGTGGCTGTCTCAGTCGTGGACCCTCTGCAGTTGGAATGTGCAGGAGAGTCTAGGGCTTCTCATTGGGACTTGAAGCTGTCATTCTTCTCTTTTGACCCTATTCCAATGTTTCTGAATCCAGTTACTTCAACATGCTTAGCAGAGAGGGCATATGCCTGCTCCCTCCATCATCCCTTTCTTCACGCAATCAGCCTTAAGCTTGTAGAGGAGAGGCTCCTGCTCATATGTAGGCTCTTTTTTTTGGTTCATGTATAAAGCTGGCGCACTTAAGATTTTTCATTAATTGCATAAAGAAAATGATGATGGAAAGTGCAGCGCTTGGCACTCCTCTAAGCATAGCGAGGAAACTAGATCCATTCATGCCTGACTAGGGCTTCTGTTTTTAAGAGGAAGGACCTAAAAGGGTTGGACCACTTCCCTGAAGCTTCTAAGATCTCCAGTTATCTTCTAACAATTAGTCCCTATGGAGGAGACATCAAACAGCCATTTTGGGTTTTAAACAGGCAGTCTCCTCAACACAGGAAACCCACAAGAGCGTCAACAATTCATTCCTATAGTGAGAGAGAACTCCTGCATGTAAGAAATTACTTTTAATGTGATTGCAAGATCTGATTAGCTGATGTCATTCGGTGGCCTGGTTTCCACCACAGAGAGTTCTACTGCCTATGAGGTTGCTAATCAGCAGCAACACATTCCTTACAATTTCAGAGCCAAAACCTGAAATGAGGGTATGAGGCCTTGTGATGTCCTACAGGTGGGTCCCTGTGATCTTCCAGAGGCTAGGTAGGTCAAGAAAGAGTTGGCAGAACTGGGGGGGGGGGCAGAACTGCTTCTGGGCTAGCTGACTGGGGAAATGAACATGAAGGAAATCCAGAGAAATGTACCCAAAGTCTGTATAAAAAGTGAATAAGTAATATGGCAATCCAGAGCCCAGGAAAGAAAGCCCCATTTTCAGAGGTCATACAGCCTTCAAAAATTGTCCAGCAGCGTTAGCAATTGCTGCGATTCCTACTAAGGTCTGCCTCCCATTGCGTGGTCTTATTTATAACCCTCATGACACATTGCTCAAAGTCATACACTGGTGCTGGAACTTATGGAAGGATTAGAGGACCACAGGGATTCCACACAACCCCAATCTATGTGCTACCACTAGGCCTTTGGCTGTGCAGCAGAAGTGCAGGGATTCACAGCACAGAACAGCTACAAGTTCACCAGATTAGTCCACCCCTTTCTCATGCCGCTCAGAGTGGTATTGACCTACCAGATGGGCGGGATACAAATCAAATAAATAAATAAATAAATAAATAAATAAATAAATAAATACATGAATTGGCATTTACAATCTCAATAACTCACTCTGAGACATTAGTAGGAGGAAGAATAAAAGGTTTCATTATTTACAATTGAACAGATCAAACAGCAAACTGACAAATGCGACTGCTTTCAGAAACAGATTTGAGTAGACCCAAGAGGGAAAAAGAAGGCACAGAGCAGAAAGAATTTGATTCTCACTGAATTCAGAGGCTGGAAGGAACAATTGGTTAGTGTTGAATAGACTGACAATCACCCCAGTCCAGAAAGGTCCCTTCCAGCCACACAAACTGAGGCAGCATATGAGATTGTAAAAACTCCAACAGGTACAAGTGCCACATACCAACAAAACCTGTCACATGGAGCCAGTGGCTCTGTTGCCAACTGAGAATGAGGGAAGAATGGCACCTAGGATTTAAAATTACCTCAGACTCAAAAATCAAGCTTTTCCCATCGTGCTGCCTGTCTTAAGTTTTGTTCCCCGCAATCCCCACCACCCGGGGAGACCCAGAAAAGCATAGCAATTCCCTTATACTTCAACTAGAGTCCTAAGCTCTAACTGTGAGTATGCAATATATTTTTGTGAGCAAAGACGAGGGGTTATTTGAAGCCCACCCACACATTGCCGGAAGCCCTCCTTTCAAACACTGCATGGTCATTAAAATGAGTGGGGATTTTTCTAACATATAAATCAGTGGGAGGAAGAAAGAATGCAAGACATGTAAGTAAGCTAGTCTCTTATTTTTGTAATTGTTATATGGGATAGAGATCAAGCACAAAGCACCTGATGTGGCTACAGATCTAGAGCATTAATGGTCCCATGCATGGCATGGAATAACAATAGGCTAAACTGTGCTGTAATGTATTCTGTGTCAATTCTGCTCTAATATCATTATGCCGACTTGGCCATGGTTTGTGGTGAAGTGTAACCTTTTCTGTTAGGGAATTACAGAACATTATTACCCTTGACAGATGCGACAGGCTGAGTTACTGCCCAGCAAAACCAGACAGGTCAGAGTGATGCAAGAAACAGCTACAGATTCTTTCTAAATCACAGACGATCACTTCTTTCTCAGAAGGGAGTAGACAAGGAGTCTTCTAAGCCATGGGACATCATGTCATCTTTCATGTACAGGTTAAGACATGGAAGGGGTTAATGCTGATAAATTGCACCATAAGTAACTCAACACTTGACGCCTCATGGCTGAGTGAGTGGACTGCATCCACTAACAACAATTGTTGATACCTCAGGAAGTTGCGTTGTGTCCCGTTGTGGTAAGAGGAAAGGACACCTGGTTGTAGCTCAAGCCATTGGCCAGAAGAAACAAATGTTCATCAAGGACACCCTTTGATTGTGGGATCATATTCATCCTCTTAAGGATGAAGCCATTGGTTAGGAAAAGGGATCAGAGTTGGAGAGGGAATGGCTTTCTGAGCCTGTCCTAGCCATCTCCTGAAATTGCCTCAGAAGCCAGAGCACAAGAGGTATGTTTTGTTAGCACTACCGAGGCCTCAAGGACCTCATGTTGATGTTCTTCGACTGTGAGGTCAGAAATCACAGAGGAACCACACCCTCTCCCATGTTGTCAAGAGCTGATGGCTGTCAAAGGAGACTTTCAAGTAGAAGAGGCTTCTTTCCCCCAGAGGTGCAGCTACCCACCTAGTTTTGAGCTACAATTTAAGAGAGAGTTAGAAACCCTAAAGCTATACAGATGATTTGGACAAAAATTGCCATCAGCCTAGCCCAACACAGCCAAGAGCAAAGGATTGTGGAAATTATAAGTGAAAAAGGCCAGGGGCCAAAGATTTCCCACCCACAATTTAAGGCTCAGTGTGAGATGCTAAAAGAACATTTTTGCCTTTCTCCTCAGGGCTTCAATCATGGCAAGAGATTCAGTTGTTCAATTATGGAGCATCACAAACAAAAGATCCTTGTCTTTCATATTACAGTTTGGCCACATGCCATGAAAGGGTAAATACCACAAGCTAGCTAATCAGTGACGTCCCCAATGATGTTGCTAACTCCAATATATTAGCCTATTATGTGGGTTGGAGATCAAATCAAGCCTGAACTCTCTCTGCAGGCACAAATGGTGAAACTGAGGCTATCCTACTTCATGAGGAGGCAAGGGTCTCTGGGAAAGACAATAATGCTGGGAACATCCACAACAACAAAGCAACAAAAAAAACCTGTTAATTCAGGGATCTTTAAATTGCCAGCATGAAAGTTCCTTTCCTTTTTCATTTCAGCTAAGAAGCAAAGAAGACCTTGGGAACAAAGAATTCTTCATTGATGTAAATAATCTAAAGAACGGTCACATCAATGGATATGGGATGGTTATCGATTTTGTTTTATTGCTATGATGGTTACCGGGACATTTTTGAACATGTTTTATTATTTAAGTTGTGCCCAGGAAGAAGCCATGTGTTATGATTCTGCTTTTGCATAATCCCCCTTTTTGAGCTCTTCTCGCACTCCTTTCTTAAAGTGCAGCAAAACCTACCTACCACCTTCCCCAGGACCTTTTCTGCCCTGTATTCCTTGCAGAGATCTCCTTGGCTAACAACAAAAAGGGAAGCCTATTGGGCTGAGGTTCTTTATTGAGCATGCCATTCACAGGGAAGGGTAACCATGCTTTTCATAAGAGGAATGTCTTTCCCGCCTGAGCTGTGGAGAAGAAAGAAGAGCTAGCTGCAGTTTTACTGGGCAGGCCTTCTCTAAGGGAGGCAGTCTGCTTCCTTAAAAAGAATGGGCCACACAAGAACACTCAACAGCTCCAACTGGACATTTTCCACAGAAAACCCTGAAGCCTACAGTTAGACAAAATAAGGCAGCTGGCTCAGGTGGCAAATGGTGAGATGCAGAGGTATATGTGCCACACTGTCTGCCTTATATGCATTCCTACCTCTTCCAGTATTAAACTCTCTGCTCCTCTTAACTCATTTCTATTCCAATTCAGCAACTTTCGCAATGCTGGCTCGCTTTTTCTCCTTCTTATCATCTTACTTGCAGCTCAGGTGTGTGAGCCTGCTATTACGGAAGCTCCCACAGAAAGCCTCAGGACTCCATTTACTCTGCAGATTGGAGCGCACCAAGCGGCAGTTAGTTACCTACGGAGTTCAACTGCTCTGGAAGGGAAAAATGCAAATCAAGGATATGAGGAGGACATTTTCTCCTTTGAGGTGGGGGGGAACCATTTAAAGTGATGGGTAATATTGCAAGAGGAAGGTTGTTGAACAGCGTACAAATACAATCACACCACAGGATTCTCTACATAAGAAGGACACAAAAAGCAGCTGTTTTATCAGGAAAACAGCTACTCTTTCCCCTGAACTCTTCCCCACATATGTAACATCAAGGTGTGTCTTCATGGAGTGCTTCTCCCCCCCCACAAGTAATTTGATTCATCTTTCTATTTCATAAGAACAATTAGAATCTTCACTTCCTTATGCACTGGAGTTTTGGTGGGGAGAAATGTCATTTTTGCCACTCTTTAATTAGGCATATATGAGGATAAAATAGAGCTGGACATCTATAGCCCCAAAGATGTTTTTTGGACTCAACGCCCATGATCCCTCAGCACTGGATATGTTTGCTAGAGCTGCTGGGAGTAGCAGTTCAAAAATATCTGGAGGGTAATGTCCATCTCTGCCATAAAACAATGTCTGAAGTATGCCAGAGACAGTTAATATATGTGATTCTGAATGCATGTCTTTGAAAAGTTTATCACATGTCTAGGCACAGCCTAATGTCAAGTGGAGAAATACTGCCCAGGGGATTTATACTGGTAAAATAAATCAAGCAAACACCACTTCTTCTTAATTGAACCCTCAGTTTAGGGTTGTCTGACCTGTTGTGCATGTAGTTTAAACCAGTCCCCTTCATTTACAAATGAGTTTTGGACTTGGAGAACATGAGAGTGTATGTTGGAACCTTGCTGAGATCATTGCTTCAATCATCTGCTGAACCCTCTGGCCAAAAATTCTTCTGCTGTACTCCAGTTGGAAGGACTGTGTTTATATCTTGTTACTTCAATTATGTGCCATCAAGTTTGTTCTGACAAGGCAACCCTTTTCAGGTTTTTTCTAGGTAAGAAGTACGTACTCAGAAGTGGTTTACCAAGCCTTTCTTCTGGGGATGCGCTGGGATCATGTAGCTTGCTCAAGGCCACACAGCTTGGCTCTTCTCCCAGCAGGTAGAGTGGGAAATTGAACTCCTAACCCCCAGACTCCACAGCCACGTGCTCCAACTCGGTAAGCTATCGAGCCTGCAGTCACTTCAAATGGTTACTGTAGCAGGCCACTCTCAAACCTTTACCCATCCAGGCCTCTAAGAGTGCTCACTACCTTTCACCCAAAACTGCTGCCACCAACCTATCCTTAAAACCAAAAGGACAAGTGTTTCTTTCAAACAAATAAAAATGTTTATTGATTACACAAAATAAAAGGAGTAAATCACAGGTATAGAATCAGGTTGTCAATTACTGTTTATCAGACACTAGCTCACACAGACTTTTCCCTCACTGACAGGGTCTTTCTCACTCTCAATCAATCTCTCTAATCACTCATCTCTCAAAACTGATCTCTCAAAACTCCTCACACACACCTTATATAACCCGGCTCCTCCCACTTCTGCACCACCCTCTGTCCTCTCATTGGCTGAGGTTCCCCTGCCCAGCTGTGACGGACAGGTGAGAGTAGAGCTGAATGCCACAGTTACAAAATAAGAAAATAAGGGCCTAGTGAATTAGACTAATAGCATATCTAGTCCAGCATCTCATATCCCACAAGAGAGAACCAGATGCAGTCACAAAGCCCACCAGTTTTAAGAGATACAGTATACTTAGGTTATCCAATGGCAGGAGGCCACAGGGTCCTATTTATAGTGTTTCAGTAATACTCATGTTCCCCAATATATTAAAATCCTAAAATGGCATTTTTTAGTTTAACTTCTCTGGTATAGCACTCCACACTACACATATAAAATCTAAACAATAGATACATGATTTCCTTGTTCTGTCCAACTTATTGGTTATCATCCTAATGGGCTAATGGCTTGCAAATCATACATCTTGTTCATCTTAATTGGCAATATCATGGTTTAGGAAGTGCTGAAGAAATGCTGATATGTAGTAAACAGGGCTACACAGACTGAAACTGACTAAACAATGTTAGATGCTGTTTAGGAGGAGTACACTTGGAGGAGAGCTTTATGGATGCCATGCATGGACCACCTGAAAGATAGATAAGTGGTTTCTTTCGAGAAGCAAAATGACTGAACTGAGGCTATTGTGCTTTAGACATAATTATAAGGGGACAGGACTCATTGGAAAAGACTAGAATGCTGGAAAGAGTTCAGAGCAATAAGAAAAGAAAATGGGTTGACTTCATGAAGGAAGCCATGGCCTTGCGTCAGCAGGTTTTCAACTTAATGTCAATCAATGAGCTGATAGCTTACCATGAAAACTCCATTCAATCAGTCAGTAGCCTACCATCAAAATATGGAGCTGCCTCCTTGCAAATTGCACGATCTGTTATTTAAAAAGCAAGACAAGTTTCCAGGTTATTTGTTTTCATTCCATCTTCTCTGAAGCAGGAGCCTGGCCTGGGCCGGGGTATGGGGAGCTTCCGGCCCTTTGAGTATTGTGTTGCAACTCTCTTGCAAGCATCATCAGTAGGGACATGCCATCTAACCATATCTGGAAGGTCACCTGTTGCTCATCCCTGCTCTAGACCATAGGCAAGGTATGTTTGGGTGATAAAGAAGCTAGATCATGCTATGTGTCATGGTATGCTGTTTCTAGAGCTGGAGAAAACAAAAGTAACCCTGTTCCTGTTTTCTTTTTAATATATTGTTGTGGACATTTCAGGGTGACATAATGCATTTGTCCTGCAGGGGTGGGGAAAACTTTACTTGCTGATGATCAAAGGATGTCTTGGAGATGCTAATTTTCGAAACAAATCTGATCCTTTAACAGGTAGTGCAGCCCACAGTTGCCAACACAGGGGCATAGCATAAGGTAGTGAGAAGGAGGTAGTGGTGCAGTGGAGCCCTTTCCCCCTGTCAGACTGGGGGCCTTCAGCACAACTGGTTACTACATATTTGGGATATTAAGGGTGCAAGAGCAGTATCTTCCTTTGCATCCTGTCACTGAGGGCTGGAGAACATTTTGTTGGACTTTAACTCCCACAATCCTTTATGTATTCACTTGACAGATATTGCAAGGCTGCTGTTCCCTAGCCCCACTGTTCCTCTTACAGCAAATATGGGGCCTATATTCTGCAGCCCCCAGTTTTCCCTACAGAGTCACAAGAACCATGTGTGTCTTCCACTGGCCTGATGATTCCATGAGTATCTACTGAGTCTACCGGTTGAATATTTGATGAAAGTCAAGAAAATTAGTTAGGTAGCATGGTGGTCAGGCATTGAAATGAAGCAATGAAGTCTGGGAAAGCACTGCTTGGTTTGGTGCTTTGCCTGAAAACCTAGACCCCCCCCTCCCTTTAAAGAAAAGTAAGAGAACTGAGAATGTGGGAGTGTGAAAGTAAAATTCTGAGAAAACAGTTTTCATTGGCATTGGAAAGCTAGTCACGAAAACGCTGTCTCTTCATGTCAGACTTTAGGAAATTTATTATTAATATTATTTTTGAGCAAAACATAAATTTGGTCCTTCAAACCATCTAGCACCGTCTCATGAATACTAAATATTTCCTGAAAAGCTTGAAGCACAGGTTCAGGAGTGGCGGTAGATAAGTGTTCCCCTGGGAGGAAGGCTGCAGCTCTTTTAAATAACCCGAGGCATGGCAGTGATGCTGAGCTCCCAAATGTGACATCCTGTCTCTGGCTAGTAATTGCCTCCCATCAGGTCTGCCTGACATCTGTCTGGGAAAGGAGAGAGGCTGAAGCTGAGCTGATATGCTGCTGGCACCTGAAGGCCCAAAGCAAAACAGAGCTGTGGCAGCTGTGGGGCAACCCTTCCACTCCCTCCCAGATGGAAATCAGTGCTGCCCGGGGCCTGCGGGGTCACCTTAAATGTTATGACTGGCAAGTTGAGAGTAATGTCTCTTAACAGCCCACGCCTGCCTTCTGCATTAGCTGTGCAAATCACAATTTAGGCCTCATTTGGAAATGTTTTCACATACAAGAAACATTCCCCCAATGTTTCAGCCAGGTTAAAGCATTATTTCAAGAACTCAGAAAATTTCCTGTTTGGACTAAAACTCCCACAATCTCCCAACTGGGGCCCCTACTGGCTGGTGGATTCTGGGGATTGTAGTCTCCAAAAGAACCTTCCAAGTGAGGGCAGTTTTAGAGGGACATGTCTAAATATTATGGGATGAGGTGCTCCCCCATCCTGGTCCATCGTCCACTTCTGTTTCCACCTCCTCAGATAGTCTGTAGTGTACTACAAAACATATACTTCCATGTTCCTGCACCTTATTCAGCTAGAACTGGACATGTTTATGGCATCTGTAACAGTTGCTGTGTTCCTCTTTTGAAATAAGCATTGTTATCTTCAAGCAATACATAAACGAAAGAGCAGCATAAAGCAAATATCCTGTTCTGCTCTTCCTAGGGGATTCGTAGGCTTCCTTTATCTTTTTTTTTTTAAATGAACACACTGGGAATGTTGGGCAGGGACTTCCGGATTTCTGTCACAACAAGTTACTATTCAGATTTGGCTGTGGTCTGCTTCATAGGAGCTTTGCTGTAATTCATACATTTTCTGAATCTATCCGAATCAACCAATTTGGTTCTTCCCTGAGATGCCAGGGCAGTATAGTTAAGGCTATAAAAAAGTAGAAAAAAAATGATTCAACCAACCAAAGGGGTGGTGGTGGTGGATGGGGTGGGGGAGAGGTCAATCTCAACTTTTAATCTCAGCTTTGCCTGAACAACAACAACAGCAAAAGAACATTTTGATTTGTCACTGAAAATAAAGGAAGGTTAGTGCCCACTGCATTCTCTTTGAGAGATGATTTTAAAGTTGGGGATGCAACCACAGAAAAGGCCCTGTCTTTTAAAAGCACACATCGTACTATTCTTTTTACTAGTGGCAATACTTAGAAAATCCCCTTGGAAGTGAAACATTTAGAGTCACAGGCATTGCTGGTTTCATCTGGAGTGTTCATCTGAGCTTTGCTTAGGACAAAAGCCCAACATGTCATCTTGCCCATCAGCAGGGAGAAAGTGACTGAGCACTGGCATTGCACTGGGAGCAGATGTGAGGAGAAGTGTGAACTAGACTGGCCTTTGCTTGCAACTATGGTGTTATTTTTGTGTGTAACCTTGCCCTTTTCTACTGGAAATCCAAAACAGTCGTAGAGAGAAAAGGTATGGGAGCTGCTTACAACGCTGGCTTTGGGGACGTTACCTCCTAGTCATTGTTTTACAGTACCTTTTCCCTGCTTCCCTTGGTGGCTACTTTGTGCCTGTGAAAAAGCTTGACTTTCCTTGGAGGTGCAGAGGACAGGCTGAGTGGATTGAGCTGTGAGTGCTGTGCCAAAGCTCCCCCTCAGCAAATTCTTTCGCATGGCTCTGCCTAGCTAATGGAAACGATTTTCACTCCTGTTCATCTGGAAAAGTATCAGCAAATAATATTGCAAGCAACTTCCCTGGCAGAGGGAGAGGTGAAGGGACACACATTACGTATTCCCAACAGGTGAATTATTTTCCAAGTCCTTGGAGATAAATTGCTCCATTTCTTCTGCAATCTAGAGAAAGTTCACCACCTCACCCAGCCTCGGTATTCAAACAGCTAGTTTGGCACAGAAAGAGAAATGCGCAGGGCAGACATGTCTTGTATTGTCAGGAAATTACTTGGCAGCATTCATTTCTTCTGCTGAGCTTTTAGTACTTGTATGCCATATGCATTTTTTACCGTTGGAACTCAACATGTTCATGATTTTCCTCTGTTCTTGATCTGCAAGCAACTTTAACTCTGTACCATGATTGGTACTGGTAAATTTCCAGATGGATCTAAAAGAATCAGAGCTGGTTATGGACCATCATTATTCTTTACCTCACATAAAGTTGTCCTATACCAAGTCACAGACATAATCTGTTTAGGTCGATATTGTCCACATTGACTGGCAGTGGCTCTCCAGAGTTTCAGACAGAATTCTTTCTTAACTCTCCATGGAGATCCTCACTATTCTCTGGTGGCCTTTCATCCAAGTACTAACCATGTATGATCATGCTTAGCTTAGGAAATCAAAGGAGCGCAAGGTTGTAAAGTGAGAAAGGTAGACACTGATAGTTCTCCATCAACTCCAGAATTTCTTTACAGCTGATGTTTCACACAGCTGGTGTTGAAGTTTGCTTCTTATAAATGTAAAAATTATCTATGTAGGTTTTAAATAGAAACAGTATAGAGTTGACAAAACTGGCCAAAATACTTTTGAGTCAATGGGGAACATGTGTACAATGCATACAAAATACGTAAATCCATTTAATCTGAAAAGAACTATGAATGAATTCTTCTACAAGAAGGAAAGCAAAAACAGGATTTGAACCAAGTACAGTAACAGGATGTGGATGGGACTTAGAGAAACACAAGGAAGCAGACACTAAGCTTGGACATTTTCGTTTGGACATTTCATCACCACACGTGAAAAGGGTACACATGATTTTTCCAAGCAGGAAATTATTTCTGCCACAGTCAGCTATAGTGCTTTTAAATTCTGTTTTGCTGCTAGGATTTCCCTGAGCATCATGGATGATGTAGATTATGTGGTGACACAGACAACCAACAAACACTGCCTTTTGACTTGCTAATATGAGCAGCATTTCCTTGGCAAATGGAGTGGGTAGAATTGAGAATAGAACCCAGACGGCTGGAGAAGAGATAAACAGGCTTCCACAGCGTTAACTCTAAACTCAGCGCCACCAGTAGCTCCCTAACCTAACCTCATTTTTGGAGTTAATCAAATCCTGAGCGGGCCTAGACACAAATAAGTCTTAATAAAAATGATAATTCTTGACGGATTGAGTCAGCAACTTGGGAACAGCCTCAGCTTTTCCTTATGAACTGGTACTGGGAACCTCCTGCCTCAAGATTAATGTGTCAATAAGAGAGAAACTAGGTTAGAACTGTCACTGGAGCAACTGTACCCTGTGTAGAGAGAATTCTGCATCTGATGGTTTTACCCCCATGCTGCCGAGAAGCATGAAGGGGTCTCAACAGAAAAACATGACTCATTGTCAAATTAGGGAGTGCCTCTGTTCCTGCCCTAAAAGAAAATGGACATGTTATCTGAACATGTCCTCACCTTGGATTGCTGTCATTTGTGTGGTGCTGTGCCTGAAGCAAGTGAGTCCGGTATCCTTGGTGTAAGTTGCTGTGAATTCACAGCTCTTATCAGAACTGTTAGTGCCACTCTATTCACACCCGCTGGAAAAGATAATCCACCAAATGGATTGTTCCTGTCGCTATGGCATGTGTCTAGCAGCTAGTTCCCATCTACGCTGCTTATGGTATTTAGGGTCTTGTGATTATTAAGACCACCTGCTTGTCTTTCGCTCCTATTCTGCTTTACTTTAATTGTGCCATGTAAAAGCTTAAAATAAGAAACTCAGATGCACAGAGCATATGCTGCACCTGTAATTGGAAATGGCTAAGCATTCAAGAATAAACCCGTTGTCAAGGCAGGAAATGTGATGCCCTCCAGATGTTTTGGATGACAAGTCCTCTGATCCCTGGCCATTATCTATGTTGGCTGAAACTGATGGGAATTGTAATTTCAAACACCTGGAGGGCACTAGATTGCCGCTCTTCTCTCAAACAAAGTTTTTCTTTTATATGGACAAACAACGAGCCATCAGAAAAAATTCCAAATATCTGAATTAGGGTTTACAACAATGGAACAGGTAAGACTTTGAGAAGAAGAGCTAGCAGTGGTAAATAATTCCACTTTGCACACAACACTGTTAGGAAGAAGCTGGTTGCTCCTGCATAGTCAAAAAAGAGGAAATATACCATCTGAGAGAGAGAGACAGAGACAGAGAGACAAAGACACACACACACAGAGAGAGACACACACACAGAGCATAGATATATGGAACATTTCAAATTCTGTTGAATAGCTGCACATTTAGAAATAATAACTCTGAAATACCATGCATGTCTCAACATGTTGAAGAAGAGAGCGAGCAAATGACCTGTGTGCCTGCTCAGTTTGTTTGCCCCGTGCTAAATATCAATGGGCAACATTGATGTTCCTGCTGCTCTCCCCTTCTAATGTTTAGTCTGTACCTATGGTCGATAGCTCATCAAGTACAGGGCAATTTCAAACAGCGAGTCCATTCTCTGTAAAGAAGGACACCTGGCTATCCTAAGCCATACCTGAATGGAACAGGGCATGAGAAAATACTTCCCAGTTGTTGCATTAGAGTCTTGTGGGGACACTAGCGCCATGGGAATGAAAGAAACATTAACTTACAAGAAAGCATGTAAGACAAATATGTATTATTATGCTCCTATTTTGAGTGTTTTATTCTACAAACTTTAATCAATGACTGCTTTCATTAAAAAAATATAAAAGTTAGTTTTCAAGGTGCCAGCAAGGTTTTGTGTTACTTTTTATTTCTACTTTGCTTTTATCTATGTATTCATTAACATACACGTTGGATTCAGGAGAGGGGATGGAGGAACGTGAGATCCTGTGAACCCTGCTTGGAATCTGGAGAGATACAATCTAGGTGCAGGTTCACTATCTCACTTATTTATTTTAAGGTCCAAGGCAGTGGTTCCCAACCTTGGGGAATCCAGGTGTTCTTGGACTGCAACTCTCAGAAGCCCTCGCCACCAGAGTGGTGTCTGCTACCACACAGTAACTTTATTCCAGAACTGTATACAGTGGTGCCTTGATTTATGAATGTCCCAACTTATGACCAATTCGAGTTATGACCAGCCCCGGCTGCAAAATTTTGCTTCAACTTGTGACCGGTGCTTCGAGTTACAAATGGATAAAAAAGGGGGGGGGGGGAGGCCGGGGAAGGCGGGGAATTTGAACTGCTTTCAGTTAACCATTGGTTAGCGAAGAGGCTGCTTCTCTGTAGCTCTTTCGCCCCAGCTGTTAGAGAGTGTGGATTCGGAGAGAGACTTTGGACTGCCTGGTACTGCCTGGTACCATACTGTACTGTACTGTATGGGGGGGCATTTTTGTTTTGTTTTTTTAATTTTTGCTTTTGGGATTTTTGCTTTTTGACTTTCTTTTTTAAAACAGAGAGAATGCCTGTTCTGGGTGAGTACTGTATGTAAAGGGTTTTTGCAGTGTGGGTTTGGCTGGGTGTGGGGGTTTATGTTTCTGTGCTCTGATGGGTCTTGCAGTGTGTAGTTGTAGCATTTCAGTCCCTGCTAGAAGGGTTTATTTTGTATTCTTTGGCTCCTAGGGTTTGTGTACTGTGACCTCTCTTTTGTTTTAAAAGGTGTTTGGTTTAAAATGTGTTTTAGACTCCAAAGTCTCTCCCCCCCTTGTCTTTTTTCTCTCTCTATCCTCTCTCTTTTTGTGCTTAAAAGCACAAACCTTTGTTGGAGGGGTCTGTGTGCCCCAGTGATGACCTTCTTTCTTTTCTCTTTTCCTCATTGTTCCCTCCCTCTCTCCTTTCCTACCCTTTTAAAAACCTGGGCCCTGTAGGAAGACCCAGCCAGTTGAACGTCATGTAGGAGAAGTATGATGGCACCTCTGGATGTCAGGGGAATGCAGCCTGGTCTTGGATATCAATCCTCATTTCCCCCAAATTCTCGTATTACCACTCCCTTCCTTCTTTTCCGTCTTGGCTTCTCATCCTCTCTCTTTTACACCCCCCATCCTCAGCTGCCAAAGGTTCTCGCACCTTCCAACCATCTTGTGCCTTTCCTGCTCCTGGCATGGTTAAACTTGCCATTGTTGTCCTGTTTGGAGGCCTTACCTGTCAAAGGTAGATCCCATCAAAGAGGGCCACAGCTTTCCCCCTTTTGACTGTGGGGTGGTTATTCCTCCCTTTGACTGGTTACTGATAAGAGGGATGTGGAAGACCCTAGTTCTAGCCCAGTGTTTTTCTGCTCACAACATTTTACAAAACAGATGCACTACCTAGGACTTGTTGTGTGCGGCAAACACTGCAACCCATGAGGCAGTAAACACTGAAATGTCCCAGGGAAATTACCAGGCTTTAATTATTATATATGTTAGGGTGTTAAGCTAATTTGCAACTCACATTGTCACAACCATGAAATGGGCCACTGTCCACCAGAACTTATGTAAGTAAAATTTGTTTGCCTCTAAACACTTTGCCAGTTTTGCTGGAACGACAAACATAGCTCCTCTTCCTCTTTTAAATTCCAAAACTAATTATTTCCTTTCCAATTTCACAAAAGTAACTAGTTACCTTTTAGGGAGCTTAAAATAGCCATGTCTGAATTGTATAAGCCATTGGCCCATGGTAAAAAAGACTCTCTCCTTCCATTCATTTAATTGTCATCTCCACACCTGTCACAGAGCACAAAGTGGAATCAAAAAAGCACAACACAAACCAGCGCTTGAATCATGTGATATTTTCCTTCCCTCTTTGGTGAAATCACACTCGTGCAACTGGAAAAGTAACTGGGAATGTTACAATTATAGCACAAACTGGGTGAAGTCAATAGAACAAATCACCCCAGGACGTGGTGAGTGCTCCAGCACTGGAGGCGTTCAAGAGAAAACTGGACCAGTATCTGTCAGATTCGCTTTGTCTTGGATTCCTGCATTGATCAGGGGGTTGGACTCGATGGCCTTGTAGGCCCCTTCCAATTCTATTATTCTATGAGTCTAAATTTGAAGATTCCAAAGCATCAACATTCCTTTTATGATAGAGTTCCTTGTTTCCTCTTCACCCTGAGAAGCCTCCTGAAAGAAAAATAAAATGCACTAATGTAAATGCATGTTTATTGATGAGTCAAATTTGTTTAACTAGGTTCTTAAGCTAAGGAAGCTGCGAGGGATTGTCGGCATTAACTGAAGGAGATCAATGCTTTCTCACATATTGTATCTTGCTGCTGACTGAAGGATTTTCTTCACTGACAGCTATCTTTTCTTGGTTTTGTGCTTGCTTCTACATATTTATACCTTAGGCTGTTTCTGCTTTGTTTTTTCATTTTGGCCCTCCATTTTTCTTCCTTTCTTTCCATTAACTGTAGCACTTGACACATTTCCTGAATAGAACACAATAAATATGTTTTTTTTTTCAAATTTAGGCAACCATACCACCCAACTATGCTGATATAGCTTTTTACCTGAAGCCACACGTTGGCCTCAAGAATAGTCAGGGAGTGATAAAGAAATGACAAGGCTAAGAAGGGGCAAGCAATCCTGGCAGGAAATGAGAGCAAGAACCTGTCAAGCTCATGCTAGCCAGGATATTTTTTTCCTATCTAAGCTCTCCACTGTACAGTACTCTTCCCTGCCCTTTTTTTTTCCTACCCCTCCCACCCCATTTCCTTGGGAGGGAAAATAGCCTTGCCCACTCCAGAACTGGTTAGCTCCCCCTAGTTCTGGAAGGGCTTGCATGTGGAATGATCGAGCAAATGTCAAAATCCCAGACCTGGCTGAATCCTTCCAGCTAAGCCGTCTCTCCCAAATCTATTGAGACACCATTTAATTAACATAAACACACTTCATTATAGCAGTGAAATTGGGTATTAGACATGCAATACAGTAGATCAATGAAATAGGCATACATACATACATAAACAAGTACAATGAAATCACAATGCAGTCAAGGCAATGGTTTAGCTTCTTATTTATTTATTTATTTATTTTTAATTGAACTCGTACTAACTTGGTATTAGTTCACCTGGCTCATGCCAAATGCATGTTAGGGCATGGACAGTTTGTTGAACAGGGCAGAAGCCAAGGATAGTACATTAGAGTTTTCAGGCTTAAGGAAAATGGAAGATGGCTCATAATGAGGCTGACATTTATCTGAGAAAGAGATGGTTTGGCAGGTGCAGCCCTCCAAGGTCCAGAAGTTGTTGTGGGTAGACTCTGGATCTTGAGCATTTGTCCACTCTGGCGCTAGTAGATGTATAGAGAGGCGAAAAGCAGGAAACTTCAAGGTTCAGATTTCAAAATAATCAGGCGTAAAAAGCAACTGAAGCATGCAATGCATTCTTGTCTTTAAACAAAAATTAGTAATCTAGTATTCTTTCTTCATACTGTCACAATTAATTAAATTAGAATTGGTTTTGACATAAAATGGTTTTTATATCAAGCACACAAAAATGCCAGTCATGTTGCTTGGTAACATTGTTTAGTAATATGTTCTGCTGTGCATAACTGTGGAAATGCAATGTAATGGAAGATCAGAGCTTATTGATGAAGAATGTTATGAGAAATGCTTCAGTGAAATTATGCTAACTTAATTCATTCATTCACTCATGGGTCGCCCTATAGGCACAACTTTCAGAGCAAGGTATATAAATACAGAAGTCAGGTACACATAATTTATATGAACAAGGACTAGATAGCTCAGTGAGTTCTGTATGTACAGTAGATCACAGAAGTGAGTGCACGCCCTCACATTTCATAAATATTTTAGTATATCTTTTCATGTGACAACACTGAAGAAATGACACTTGGCTACAATGTAAAGCAGTGAGTATACCGCTTGTATAATAGTGTAAATGTGCTGTACCCTCAAAATAACGCAACACACAGCCATTAACGTCTAAACCACTGGCCACAAAAGTGAGTACACCCCTGTGACAATGTCCAAATTGGGCCCAAGTAGCTGTTTTCCCTCCTTAGTGTCATGAGACCCGTTAGTGTCACAAGTCTCAGGTGTGAAGGGGGAGCAGTTGTTATCACTCTCACTCTCTCAGACTCGTCATTGGAAGTTCCATTTGGCACCTCATAGTAATGAACTATCTGAGTATCTGGAAAAACGAATTATTGCTCTACATAAAGATGGCCTAGGCTATAAGAAGATTGCCAAAACCCTGAAACTGAGCTGCAGCATGGTGGCCAAAACCATACAGCAGGATAGGTTCCACTCAGAACAGGCCTCACCATGGTCGACCAAAGAAGTCGAGTGCCCATGCTTAGCGTCAAATCCAGAGGTTGCTTTGGGAAATAGATGTATGACTGCTGCCAGCATTGCTGCAGAGGTTGTCCAAATTGGGCGCACCATTACTTTCCAGCACTGCTTTAATCCTCTTGGGCATAGAGTTCACCAGAGCTTCACAGGTTGCCACTGGATTCCTCTTCCACTCCTCCAGGACGACATCACAGAGCTGGTGGATGTTAGAGACCTTGAGCACCTCCACCTTCTGTTTCAGGATGCCCCACAGATGCTCAATAGGGTTTAGGTCTGGAGACATGCTTGGCCAGTCCATCACCTTGACCCTCAGCTTCTTTAGCAAGGCAGTGGTCATTTTGGAGACATGTTTGGGGTTGTTATCATGTTGGAATACTGCCCTGCGGCCCAGTCTCTGAAAGGAGGAGATCATGCTCTGCTTCAGTATGTCACAGTACAGTGGTACCTTGTTAGATGATGACCTCGTAAAACGACGAATCTGCATGACAATGAGGTTTTGTGATCGCTATAGCGATCCGCAAAACAGTCATTCCAATGGGGGATTTTCGGTGGATGATGATTTGGTCTGTGCTTTGCGAACTGTTTGTTCACAAGATGACGATTTTTACAGCTGATCGGCGGCTCTGCAAAATGACTTCCCTGTATTTTCGAGCCCCATGCTTCGCAGGACAGCCATTTACACAGCTGATTGGCACTCGCAAAATGGCTTCCCTATGGGCGATCTTTGCAGGATGACAAGGTATATATATATATTTTTGGACTTATATACCGCCCCATAGCGCTACAAGTACTCTCCGGGCGGTTTACAATTTAATTATACAGGCTACACATTCCCCCCCCCAGCAAGCTGGGTACTCATTTTACTGACCTCGGAAGGATAGAAGGCTGAGTCAACCTTGAGCCGGCTACCTGGGATTTGAACCCCAGGTCGTGAGCACAGTTTTAGCTGCAGTACAGCGTTTTAACCACTGCGCCACGAGGCTCAGTGGTTTCAATGCATTCCAATGGGGAAATGGATTTTGCATGCTGATGATTTTGCTAAACAGCGATTTCTATGGAACAGAATATCATCGTCATGCGAGGCACCACTGTACATGTTGGCATTCATGGTTCCCTCAATGAACTGTAGCTCCCCAATGCCGGCAGCACTCATGTAGCCCCAGACCATGTCACTTCCACCACCAGGCTTTACTGTAGCACGACACACTTGTCTTTGTACTCCTCACTTGGTTGCTGCCACACACGCTTGACACCGTCTGAAGCAAGTAAGTTTATCTTGGTCTCACCAGATCACAGGACATGGTTCCAGAAATCCATGTCCTTAGTCTGCTTGTCTGCAGCAAACCGTATACAGGCTTTCTTTTGCCTCATCTTTAGAAGAGGCTTCCTTCTGGGACGACAGCCCTGGAGACCAATTTGATGCAATGTGCGGCGTATGGTCTGAGCACTGACAGGCTGACACCCCCACCCACCCATTCAACCTCTGCAGCAATGCTGGCTGCTGTCATACAGAGCCCAATAAGATTGTAAAATAATTGTTGAATATGAATCTAAAGCTTCATTCTGGTCAGAACAGCTATTGCTATATCTTGTACTGTCTAAAGTTTCTGTATTTTTGCAAAGGCAGCCTGTGTTTTGTCCATCCCTGCTTTCAGGGGAACACTATCCCTTTAGGACAGGTTGCATGTTGCTGCCATCTATTGAAAAGTTGATCACCAGCAGTACATCTGTCTTCTCTGGACTGAGGTTCACTTTGTCATCCCTTGTGCCAAACCATTACTGCATCCAGGTTCTGATAAGCATTTCTAAAATAGGTATAAAAATATAAACCCTGACATCTGAGCATTCAGCCTGGAGGCAGGCGTTGCATCACAGCCTCTCCCATTTTGAAAAGACACTTGTTCAGCAGGTCAAGGCAAAGAGGAAGTCACAAAAGCAGCAAAACCAGGGAGCTGGACAGGGGAGAGATTGGATTTGTCTTCAGTGTGGAAGAGATTGTCACTCTCGAATTGGCCTTCTTAGCCACACTAGATGCTGTTCCACGTCCTCCATACAGAGCACGATACCATAGTCTCTCAAGACTGAAGGGTGCCTAACTAACTAATAAAAATATAAAATTTCATGACATCAAAATGCTGGAGTTGCACTCTGAAATCTACAGAGGATTTCAGCTGGTGGTTCCATATAGATGCTGAAAAGCAATAGAGACAAGAGTACAGTAAATCTATATTCTAATTATGAAAGCCATTGCTTTCCAAAATATATTCTCAGAGTTTCTATACAGATTGTAGAGATGATGAGGAAGTCTCCGGCAAGAATTAGCCAAGTTTCTCTGGTGTTGTAAAATTGTCATAGTCCCCTTCCCTACTGAAAAAAAATTGAATATGTCAATATTTCTGTGTGGCAGGCACTGGAAGATCAATTTGTGTGGGAAAAGAGTGAATGAGGGCTGGAGGTGCAGCTGAATACCGGCCTCAGGAGAGGACTTTTTCTTTGTCCTACCACCTACACAGGTGTGTCTGGTGCATACATGGCGGAAGGGCCTTCTCTGTTGTTGTTCCCAGCCTTTGGAACTCCCTCCCACAGGAGACCAGATGAGCCCCATCTCCGATGTCCTTTCACAAGCAGATGAAGCCCTTTCTCTTTAAGCAAACTTTCCCTTATTGACTGGCTTTGTGAGTGGGGTATTTAAGGGGATTGTTGTACCATACCGCTTTGAATGAATTTTGGTGTTGCTTATGGTTTTTTTTAAGTATGGTATTCATTTGATCCTTTTTAGTATTTTTATACTCTCTGTTTTTAGCTTTAAATGATATATCTTTTAACGATGTAAACTGCCTTGGGTCATTTTTTAAGGAGAAAGGAGTTATAAAAATATTTTAACTAAATTTAATAATAAAAAAACTAAGTGGGGAAAAATTCCAGGTAGACTAAGGAAAAGGAGGGTGAAAACGGAAAAGAGGCAGCTGTGGAGAAAGGCCACATAGGTTTTAAAAACAGGAGGAAATCAATAATACTGCAATTGTAGGGGTAGGTCAGGAAATTCCATCAGAGTGAGGTGTTTGAAATGGAAACTTGGTGGTGATTTATAAGTGGGTATTATTCCCTTTACCCTTCATGGATTGCTGCCTTGTTGTGGCGAAAGGGGTTGAATAATTCAGAGAAACTATGGGCTATGCTGTGCAGGGACCCAAAATGGACAGATCATAGAATACCCCATGAACAGAAACAAAAGGCTAAAAGATATGATGCTGGAAGATGAGCCCCTTAGGTCGGAGGGCATCCAACATTCTACTGAGGAAGAGCGGAGGACAAGTGCAAGTAGCTCCAGAGCTAATGAAGTGGTTGGGCCAAAGCCGAAAGGATGCTTAGCTGCGGACGCGCCTGGAAGTGAAAGGAAGGTCCGATGCTGCAAAGAAAAATACTGCATAGGAACCTTGAATATAAGATCTATGAACCCTGGGAAGCTGGATGTGGCCAAACAGGAGATGGCAAGAATAAACATTTACATCCTGAGCGCCAGTGAACTAAAATGGAAGGGAATTGGCGAATTAAGTTCAGACGATTATCATATCTACTATTGTGGGCAAGAATCCTGTAGAAGAAATGGAGTAGCCCTCATAGTCAACAAAGAGTGGGAAAAGTTGTACTGGGATACAATCTCGAAAATGATAGAATGATTTCAATACGAATCCAAGTCAGACTTTTCAACATCACAGTAATCCAAGTTCATGCACCAACCAATGATGTTGAAGAGACTGAAATTGACCAATTCTATGAAGACTTACAACACCTTCTAGAACTGACACCAGAGAAAGATGTTCTTGTTGTTATAGGGGACTGGAGTGCTAAAGTAGGGAGTCAAGAGATAAAAGGAACAACAGGGAAGTTTGGCCTTGGAGTTAAAAATGAAGCAGGGCAAAGGCTAATAGAGTTTTGTTAAGAGAACAAGCTGGTCATCACAAACACTCTTTTCCAACAACACGAGGAGTGACTCTGTACATGGACATCACCAAATGGGCAGTACCGAAAGGAGATTTACTATATTCTCTGCAGCCAAAGATGGAGAAGCTCTACAGTCAGCAAAAACAAGACCTGGAGCTGATTGTGACTCATCATCAGATTCTTATAGCAAAATTCAAGCTTAAACTGAAGAGAGTAGGAAAAATCACTGGGCTAGTCAGGTTTGGATGGAGGCTTGTAACATTGTACAGGAGGCAGCAACAAAAACATGCCAAAGAAAAGGAAATGCAAGAAAGAGAAATGGCTCTCCAATGAGGCCTTACAAATAGCAGAGAAGGGAAGGGAAACAAATGTAAGGGAGATAGAGAAAAGTACAGAAAACTGAATGCAGACTTCCAAAGTATAGCAAGGAGAGATAAGAGGGCCTTCTTAAATGAACAATGCAAAGATATAGAGGAAAAGAATAGAAAGGGAAAAACCAGAGATCTGTTCAAGAAAATTGGAAATATTAAAGGAACATTTTGTGAAAAGGTGGACATGATAAAGGACAAAAATGGGAGGGACCTCACAGAAGCAGAAGACATCAAGAAGTGGCAAGAATACACAGAAGAATTATACCAGAAGATCTGGATGTCCTGGACAAGCCAGATAGTGTGGTTGCTGACCTTGAGCCAGTCTTCCTGGAGAGTGAAGTCAAGTGGGCCTTAGAAAGCTTGTCTAACAATAAAGCCAGTGGAGGTGATGGCATTCCAGTTGAACTATTTAAAATCTTAAAACATGAGGCTGTTAAGGTGCTATACTCAATATGCCAGCAAGTTTGGAAAACTTAGCAATGGCCAGAGGATTGGAAAAGATCAGTCTACATCCCAATCCCAAAGAAGGGCAGTGCCAAAGAATGCTCCAACTACAGTACAATTTCACTCATTTCACAAACTAGCAAGGTTATGCTCCAAATCCTACAAGGCAGGCTTTAGCAGTATGTGGACCGAGAAGTCCCAGCAGCACAAGCTGGATTTTGAAGGGGCAGAGGAACTAGAGACCAAAATTGCTAACATGCACTGGATTATGGAGAAAGCCAGAGGATTCCAGAAAAACATCTACTTCTGCTTCATTGACTATGCAAAAGCCTTTGACTGTGTGGACCACAGCAAACTATGTCATGTTCTCAAAGAAATGGGGGGGGGGGGCTGACCACCTTATCTATCTCCTGAGAAACCTATATGTGGGACAGGAAGCAACAGTTAGAACTGGATATGGAAAAACTGATTGGTTCAAAGTTGGGAAAGGAGTATGACAAGCCTGTATATTGTCTCCCTGCTTATTTAACTTATATGCAGAATACATCATGCGAAAGGCAGGACTGGATGAATCCCAAGCCAAAATTAAGACTACCGGAAGAAATATCAACAACCTCCGATATGCAGATGATACCACTCTAATGGCAGAAAGTGAGGAGGAATTAAAGAACCTTGTAATGAGGGTGAAAGAGGAGAGTGCAAAAATGGTCTGAAGCTCAACATCAAAAAAACTGACATCATGGTCACTCGTCCCATCACCTCCTGGCAAATAGAAGGAGAAGATATGGAGGCAGTGACAGATTTTACTTTCTTGGGTTCCATGATCACTGCAGATGGTGTCAGCAGCCACAAAATTGAAAAACGCCTGCTTCTTGGGAGGAAAACGGTGACAAACCTAGCTAGCATCTTAAAAAGCAGAGACATCGCCTTGCCAACAAAAGTCAAAGCTATGGTTTTTCCAGTAGCGATGTATGGAAGTTAGAGCTGGATCACAAAGAATGCTGACTGCTGAACAATTGATGCTTTTGAATTTTGGTGCTGGAAGAGACTCTTGATAGTCTCCTGGACTACAAGGAGAACAAACCTATCCATTCTTAAGGAAGTCAAGCCTGAGTGCTCATTGGAAGGACAGATCCTGAAGCTGAGGCTCCAATACTTTGGCCATCTCTTGAGAAGAGAAGACTCCCTGGAAAAGACCCTGACGTTTGGAAAGAGTGAAGGCAAGAGGAGAAGTGAATGACAGAGAATGAGATGGTTAGATAGTGTCATCAAAGCTACCAACATGAATTTGTCCCAACTCTGGGAGACAGTGGAAGACAAGAGGGCCTGGCTTGCTCTGGTCCATGGGGTCATGATGAGTCAGACACAACTTAATGATGAAACAACAACAATTATTCCCTTTAATTTAACAACAAGATACTGTTGTGTAAAGCAGTGTTTCTTAACCTTTGTTACATGGATGCTTTTGAACTGCAACTCCCAGAAACCCCAGTCAGGACAGCTGGTGGTGAAGGCTTCTGGGAGTTGCAGTCCAAAACTCCTGAGTAACCCAAGGTTAAGAACCAGTGGTGTAATGAATAAATGGATTACGGTGTCTTAGATACTAAAACTGTCTACCAAAGACTTAACATGTTTTTCTATCAGGAAGGTATACCGAAGAAAATTCAAGAAGTTAGGAAAGACAAGCAATTAGAAAGAAAAGTACATTTAAAAATCAGCTTGTGGTCATGTTAACTTTTTATATACAGAGACAGACTTTTGAATGGTTGTTTTATCCTTAGGCAGGTCTCCCTGGCAGAGGATGTGTGATCCAGATATATTGGGCAACAATTATCATTAACCTCAGCCAGCACAGTCCATACTAGCTGGGAATACACAAACTATTGTCCAATACATTTTTAATGAAGTAGATTGGGGAATACAGATTTACACCGATGTGCTAAAAAGAGACTGAAATTGGAAACAACAAAATGTGCATGTTATATGGGGAGGTTAAATGGTATCTCATATTGCCAAAATACATGGCTAATCCTTTATGTGGAATATAATTCATATTTACAAACAAATGCTTAAAACACAGTACAATTTCACATATAGCTTAAAATATCTAGGACTGGCTATTTTAATAGCTGACTCTTTAGCTTCCTGCTGGCCAACTACAGCCATTTTTTCCTAGGACAGCTGGAATTGATGTGGAAAAGCCCATGTGATATTTTTTGGAGAATCTAGCAAAGCTTCAATGAATCCCAGATAATCCCTTTCAATCAGGATGGTTTTGCAAAGACTATAATGGGATGATGATGGGATGAAACAAGAGACAAGCTACTTAATGTCTTAGTGTTAGATTGGCCTGTGCAGCATCATGGACAGCGATTGCTTCCAGTACTACAAGCTGCCTGTTGTAGACGGAAAAGAGGATGAGAAGCAAAAATGTCATTCAAGAGTTGAATCAGCTTGACTGTCAAATTACCTTCTTTGCTTGTTTGCATATCAAAAGCACAGCACTAGATCAGCTCTGGAAAGACCATTCAAAGTGTGACAAGGGTCTCTTTAATTATTTTATTTTACATTTCACATAAATTGTTTCTATGTTGGTTGCCAAATGCTAGACTGACGAGGCTGGGTTCTGCTCCAGAGAAGTGGAACATAAATTAAACAAATGCCAACTCTCTCTGTGTTTATTTGGCTGGTTTGCTAACCAAGTTGACAGGACATTTATTAGCTCGGTTGAATAAATGACAATTGCTCACTGTGTCTTGATATCAAACACTCTTCATAATGTCTATTCAGTCATCATCAGTTTATCTGCACACTGAATTTTGTAGTACAGACTGCTCAAAGAGGTTCAGAAAACAAACACAACAGATATACAGTAATTGCAAATATATATTATGTAACAGGATTAGACAATTAACATCATTACTGTTACATACAGCACTGATGTTACCTGTCTGTCATGGGTTGGAGGGAAAGTTCCATCCTATGGGGAGTGGAAGGCGGGACATCAGGAGGAGGGGCTGTACTGTATATATATGTGAAGCCTGTGTGGAGAAGAAGGAGAGCTGAAGGAGAGCTGAGAGAAGAAGCTGGTGTGGGAGTCTGTGTGTCAGACAGGGTACTGCTGTGTGTCAGTCAGTACCAACCTGATAGGTTCAGGTGTCTGTATGGGTAGCCAGAACTGATAGGTTCAGGGTCTGTGCTTTATTTGAAGGTGTTCTGTGTGAACTTACCTGGTGTATGTATGATTGAGACTAAGCCACGTTACTGTATCCTATTCACTTGATCATTTTATTTTCCCTGTGTGTTATTTAAATAAACCTTATTCCTTTGTTAGTTAAAAATCCATTCCTGGTCTGTGTGACTCCTTACAGGGAATGGTTGGTGGCAGCTTAGTGAAACTGTGGCATATCCCAGTAGGTCTGGGGTTGTCACATTGATTGGTGTCCAGCGTGTGGGATACGACTGGTCCAGTTGTCCAGTGGTCCAGCAAAGCCTTGGCAAGTGTGCCCAGAGCAAGGGGGGTCTAGTCAGGGACAATCTGAGGGCGCGTAGGTAATCTTCTAGGCGTACCTCACGGGGAGGTGCGCTAGTGGAAGAACGTGCCAACTGGGGAGACTAGATTAGGGAGCTCTGAGGCAACCTGTTTTGGCGGGAAAAAAGCTGAGGCAAAACTGTGTAAAGTAGCAGTGATCTAGCTTGTCTGCTGAGAGGCCTAGCAGAGGGGGGTTGGACTCTGGCTGGCAACAGTTGCAAGTTAGTGCTGAAGAACAGCAGCAATCTATAGAAGGCTGGTTCTGAGGCAAAAGAGAAAAAAAAAGTGGTCGCTTTATTTTGAGGCTTGACTTTTGAAAGCAGCCTGTTCTGGGGGGGGGGATTATGCCCTTGACTCGAAGCCAAATGGCAGAAATGGGTGAAGTGAAAGACCCCCAGGTAGACCAAGGTTCTGAGGATGAATTTGGCTCAGTGCAGGGTGACAGCACGGGAGAACAGAACCCAGAACTCAGAAAAATACTCCTAGCCCAACAGCATGAACTGAGGGTGAGGGAAATGGAGGAAAGATTAGAGAGAGAAAGAAGGGAGGAAAGGGAAAGGCAATTTGAAATGGAGCAAAGGGAAAGAGAGAAACAAAGGCAATTTGAAATAGAGAGAATGGAAAGAGAAGAAAGATTGGAGAGAGAGAAAATGGCGTTTGAATTAAGAAAATTGGAACTGATGAATCAGAACAATAATAACAATAGGGATTCTGAGGGAGGCCAATTGTCTAAAACTGACCTGAAGAAATTCCCTGTGTACCACAAGGGAGATTGTCCTGAGGTGTTCTTTTCCCTCGTGGAAAGAGCGTTTGTGGACTTCTCAGTAAGGGAAACTGAGAAGATGACCATTATGCGATCTTTAATCAGTGGCAGCCTGGCAGAAGTCTATGCAGAGATGCCAGAGGAGCTGTTAAAAGATTTTGCAGAGTTTAAAAAACTGGTGTTTGCCAGACATGGGATAAATGCGGAACAGCTGAGGCAGAGATTCAGGTCACTCACCAAGAAACCAGAGCAGACTTTTACCCAAGTGGGGGCCCAACTGGTGAGGCTGCTAGAGAAATGGCTATCTCAGGAGGGAACAGAGACCTTCCAGCAGCTCAAAGACTTGATAGCGCTGGAACAGTTCTATTCAGTCCTGCATGGGGAACTGAAGTTCCAGGTGAGGGAAAGGAAACCGAAATCTGTGGCCGAAGCAGCAGAGATCGCAGATTTTATTTATCAAATAAGAAAACCCTTAGGTGCTGAGTGGAAATCTGTAGATAAACCCAAAGAAACCTACAGCAAGTACTCTCAGGGACCAGGAAAAAACCAGCAAGTGGGAGGGGCCCATGGTGAAGGGAAGCCCTCAGACATGAAACCAAGACCTCAGATTTTGGAGGGGAAACCAAGACAAGATGAGAAAGACTCAAAATACAGCAGAAAATGTTATTTCTGTCAAGGAAAGGGCCATCTAATCTCAGAGTGTGAGAAATTAAAGCAGCTAAAAGGAAATGTGCCTCATGATTCGAGTGGAACCAAGCCAAAAGCTGTGTTCTGTGTCCAGAAAGAGCAAAGCTCCTTGTCACTGAGGGAGCCTGTTGCCATGGCTACTCAATCTGGAACAGTTACATCTGCTGATCAGGCTGAGGAAAATGGTCCTCTTGTGGAGGTCAAGCGCTGCTTACTTGTGAGAACAGATTCGCAGTTGTTTGAAACCGCAGGGGTGGACATAGGAATACTTGACCATCAGTATAGGGGGCTGAGGGATACTTGTTCCCAGGTGACCCTGTGCCATCCAGACATTATTCCTAGGGAGTATATCATCCCAAATGAGAGCCTAAAGGTGGCAGGGATTGAGGGACAGGTGATCTCGCTGCCAGTAGCGGAGGTACCTGTGAACTTTCAAGGCTGGAGGGGAGTTTGGCGGCTAGCGATTTCATCGACTCTGCCAGCAGCCGTGCTCGTGGGAAATGACCTGGCTGAACATGTGAAACGGGTGCTAGTGATTACACGCTCACAAGCTACCACGGGGACAGTTCAGGGGGGTACTGATGAGCCCGAGACGGAAGCAGGTGGGGGGAGTTCCGAAGCTGTGGTGGAAACCTTAACCACAGACAGCCGATTTGGCCAAGAGCAAAAGGCAGACGCCACTCTCCAAAAGTGTTTTGAACAGGTGGCAGACGCCCAGCTAACACCTGAAACCCCAGTGAGATTTCGAGAGAAACAGGGAATTTTATATAGAGAGACCCTGAGGAATATCTCAAAAGGGGGAGATGGGATCAGAAGTCAGCTAGTGGTACCTGAAAAGTATCGCCCCATGATCTTACAAAGGGGGCACTCTGACATGTTTGCTGCGCACTTAGGGGTGAACAAAACACAGCAGAGAATCACACAGAATTTTTACTGGCCTGAAATAGGAAAGCAGATCAAGGAGTTCTGTAAACAATGTGATGTGTGTCAGAGGCAGGGGAATAACCGTGACAGGACCAAAGTGAAGTTGTGCCCTTTGCCTGTGATTGACACTCCGTTCAAATGCATAGGGGTGGATATTGTGGGACCTTTGCCCAAGGCCACAAAGAGGGGGAACAGGTTCATTCTCACCATTGTGGACCATGCCACGAGGTACCCTGAAGCCATACCCTTGACTAACATTGAAACTAACACAGTGGCAGATGCCTTGGTGGGGTATATGTCCAGGATGGGATTTGCCTCAGAAATAATCACAGATTTGGGCGCGTCGTTTACATCGAAGCTCATGAAACGGTTATGGCAAATCTGTGGAATTAGACACAAGGAAACCACTGCCTATCACCCTGAAAGTAATGGGTTAACGGAGAAGTTCAATGGGACTCTGATGCGCATGATTAGGGCTTACTTGGCAGAGAATCCAAACAATTGGGACCAGAAGCTGCAATCCCTTTTGTTTGCTTATCGATCAGTGCCACAAGCCAGTACCGGGTTCAGTCCGTTTGAACTTTTGTTTGGGAGAAGGGTGAAAGGGCCACTTGATTTGATCAAACAAAATTGGGAGCAGATCACCCAGGATGACCCACAAGATGTTGTGACATATATAGACTCTTTAAGGAATGACCTAAAGAGAAACCTAGAGCTAGCAGCAGAGACCCTGCAAGCTCAAAAGGTCAGAAAGAAAGCTTGGGATGACCACAAAGCCAGGGAGAGGCACTTTAACCCAGGGGAGGGAGTGCTTTGGCCTAGGCCCTGCAAAGAGAACAAACTGCAGCTGGGTAGCCCAGAAATAAAATACTTGGGTCACATAGTAGGGGGAGGAGTGATCAAACCCCTAGAGGCCAAGATAGAAGCCGTTCGTGATTGGCCCAGACCCAACACCAAGAAAAAAGTCAAATCATTTCTTGGGTTGGTGGGCTACTACAGAAAGTTCATCCCGAGGTTTAGCGAGATTGCGGCTCCGCTGACCGATCTGACGCGGAAGAAGACTGATGACCGCATCCCGTGGACCAGCGACTGTGAGGAGGAGTTCCAGAGGTTGAAGGAGGCCCTCATCACCTATCCAGTGCTGCGTGCTCCAGACTTCGACCGGGAGTTCATCATCTACACCGATGCGTCTAACAGCGGGGTAGGAGCAGTTCTTTGCCAGGAGGATGAAAATGGTGACCAGCATCCAGTGTCCTACCTGAGTAGGAAACTCCAGAAAGGTGAGAGACATTTGGCAACCGTGGAGAAGGAGTGCCTGGCCATAGTCTACGCGATCCAGAAGGCCAAGCCTTACATCTGGGGAAGGAACATGGACTATGTATATATTTTGGTGACCAAAGGTTAAATGTATCTGTTTATTAAACATACTTGGTTTGTATGAATAAAGGTAACTTGATGTATTGTAAATGGTAAATGTTTTAAATGCCTAATTGATATGGTTATCCTAGTGTAAGTATAAGTAAGTATGGTATTGTATGTTATTGTATAACTGTTTTTGGTATGTTTTGGATCCAGGTTGTTTTTTGGAGAAAAGCACGTTAGCTTTCCCCCTACAAAACAACTTATAAAGAGGGGAGGTGTTACATACAGCACTGATGTTACCTGTCTGTCATGGGTTGGAGGGAAAGTTCCATCCTATGGGGAGTGGAAGGCGGGACATCAGGAGGAGGGGCTGTGCTGTATATATATGTGAAGCCTGTGTGGAGAAGAAGGAGAGCTGAAGGAGAGCTGAGAGAAGAAGCTGGTGTGGGAGTCTGTGTGTCAGACAGGGTACTGCTGTGTGTCAGTCAGTACCAACCTGATAGGTTCAGGTGTCTGTATGGGTAGCCAGAACTGATAGGTTCAGGGTCTGTGCTTTATTTGAAGGTGTTCTGTGTGAACTTACCTGGTGTATGTATGATTGAGACTAAGCCACGTTACTGTATCCTATTCACTTGATCATTTTATTTTCCCTGTGTGTTATTTAAATAAACCTTATTCCTTTGTTAGTTAAAAATCCATTCCTGGTCTGTGTGACTCCTTACAGGGAATGGTTGGTGGCAGCTTAGTGAAACTGTGGCATATCCCAGTAGGTCTGGGGTTGTCACAATTACTAATACAAATGCTTACAAATGATAGATCCTTAAAGTGGGATGAATAAGGAGCCCAGCTTCAATGTGCTAGAATTGTCCTGGCTTACACCTATATGCAATACAGTATATTCTGGAATCTCTTTGTTAACAGATACCTACAGACACGCCCCAAAAACTTTCAGAAGTGCACATATAAAAGTGCTTGTTTCAAGTGTGTGCAAAACACTGCCTAAACTTGCTTTATGCAATGAGGAAATGTGTTCAAATGATTTGTATAGTTTCACATGTACTGTATGTACAAAGAGGTATACATTGACAGGGAAAGTAAACAAGGAATGGGGTTGTTTCTATGTATTCCAGCACCAGAGATGGCAAATCACTCTGTGGGTAAAGGACGATACAAAGGAAAGGTCTGGCAGATATTGAAAGGACAAATGCACACACACACACACACACACACACACACACACAACCACATACTTACACACTTATACACTACACACACTGTTTCTCAGTGCAGTTGCTACCCTTGCCACAGGGGTGGCTCAAACTGAGAAGGAGGAGAGCCATTTTGAAAGGTTGAAGTACTGCCAAGCAGCAATTTGACCTAGAATGGGAGATGCTGAAACCACCCCTATGTTTCTCTTAACAACTGATCAGCAGGACTTTCACTTTTAAGAAAATTTTGTTCCCCCAGAGCCCTTGCTGTTGGATAAGTCTGAAAGTAAAGAAACTGAGAGCTAGCATTGCAAAGCAGGATAGGGAATATGTGATGCGCATTAAAATGTGTTATTTGCTTAGGGACTAGATAATACAATAATAATTCTGAATTGATCTAACACTAATATATTAGAGAAAAAATGGTCCTTTTTCATTGGAAGCATTTCAAGTATACACACAGCAGCGTCACAGGAGTGATGAATGGGTACATGCAGCCCATTCTATCTTTCAAATTACTGAAAAAATTGCTGTACAGCTTAAATTTTACAACCATTTTCCTTAAGTGGTTTAGAAAAGGTCAGAATCTAAGGTCACGTAAAAGGAAAATGTATGAGTTTCATGCTTTGGCTTGTTGCTGAGAAAGAAAGAAAGAAAGAAAGAAAGAAAGAAAGAAAGAAAGAAAGAAAGAAAGAAAGAAAGAAAGGAAGGAAGGAAGGAAGGAAGGAAGGAAGGAAGGAAGGAAGGAAGGAAGGAAGGAAGGAAGGAAGGAAGGAAGAAAGAAAGAAAGAAAGAAAGAAAGAAAGAAAGAAAGAAAGAAAGAAAGAAAGAAAGAAAGAAAGAAAGAAAGAAAGAAAGAAAGGAAGGAAGGAAGGAAGGAAGGAAGGAAGGAAGGAAGGAAGAAAGAAAGAAAGAAAGAAAGAAAGAAAGAAAGAAAGAAAGAAAGAAAGAAAGAAAGAAAGAAAGAAAGAAAGAAAGAAAGAAAGAAAGACTAGATTCCAATGAAGCAGGACTGAAAGTTGGTGGAAGAAACATCAACAATTTTAGATATGCAGACAAACAACATCTTATTGGCAGGAAGCACCAATAACTTGAAATGATTTTTTTGTGAAAGTGCAATTGCCAAAGCAGAACTGCAGTTGAAGATTAAGAAGACCAAAATCATAACTACAAAACATCTACACAAGTTTAATGTTGACAATGAAGGAATTGCAATACTTAGAGATTTTGTATGCCTTGGCTAAATAATCAATTTTGAGGGAAGCACAGTGGGGATTTGATATTTTGGCTCTGCTGCCAGGTGCTGTAACCCATTGAGCTGTAGCAATATGTTCACTTTGAATTAGGTCATGTTGTGTTCCAAGGGGTTTACTCCCAATATTTGTACTTAGAATAAAGGTCTTCAATCACAAGCCTTACTAGATTGTGACCCATGATTTTAAGTACGTGTTCTATTATATAGATTTCTTTTTTATTTTTTAAATTTTCTTCTTCTTCTTCTTCTTCTTCTTCTTCTTCTTCTTCTTCTTCTTCTTCTTCTTCTTCTGAGATGATGATGATGATGATGATGATGATGATGTAGTATAAAATCCATCTATCTTATTTAACATCACGTCACAGATTTCTTATGGAACTTTTTAAAAACAATTGAAATTTTCTGTATGAGGAGTGAACAATGACCAGACCACAGACATGCTTCTAGTTTTTCAGATATTTTGCTTCCTCTCCTGCTGTGCACAAAGGGTCCAGGACTCGCTGCAGTACAGGAGTGTACTCAGGACACAGGCTCTATAGACCTGGATCTTGGTATGTATCGTCAGCTTCTTATTGAGCCATACTCTCTTTGTATGGTAGAGAACATGGTAGCTGCTTTGCCAATGCGTTTATCCAGCTTGACATCTAGAGAGAGGGTGTCAAAGATCGTTGAGCCAAGGTACACGAAGTAATGAACAACCTCCAATTCTCATGTAGAGATGGTAATAGAGGGTGAGTCCATGTCCTGGCCCATGACGTGTTTTCTTCATGCTGATTGTCAATCCAAAATCTTTGCAAGCCTTACTAAAATGATTCATAAGTTGTACACACCAGGGAATGTTCAGTATCACCATCAGCACCCTGATAACTGCATGTGATCGTAATACTAGGAAGGCTACAGTGTCTAGTGAGGATCAAATCGAGCTGATGCCAATGCTTCGAACTTGGATGTCTCCAGGAAACTCTGTGTTGAAGCTTTGTATTAAAGAACGTGTTGCTGACACAAAGACCATAGTAACAGCAAAACTCCAGCAAGCACTGGCCATTTTTGTTCATCTTCCCAATGCCAAAACAGCCTAGACTAGTGGGCTAAGAATCTGAGAACGAACAGCGGCTCTCTCTCAGGGATTTTTTAAATAGTAGCTGCCAGATCATCATAGAATTTGTCTTTGTCTTCTGTTGTAGGATACATTGTTGGTACATATGCACTAAGTAGGGTGACCAGTCCTGCTGATGAATGGAGCTGCAGAGACAGGATTGTTTCACTCCCCACAATAGGTGGAACATTGAATCTCAGCAGAGTATTCCTAACCACAAAGTCAACACCATATTCCCTGGTCTCATTCAATGGCTTTCCCTGCTAGAAGAATGAGATTTTTTTTCTTTGACAGAGCCTGAGTCTGGTAATCTTGTCTCTTGCAAGGAAACAATGTCCATCTGCAGCCTACTCAGTTCCATGTTGATGACAGCTGTCTTGCGTGCATCACCTATTTTCTGGAAGACATCAGAAAAACCAGGCGTCATTGTCTGAACATTCGAGGTGCCCAACTTTAGGGGAGAAGTTTTCTTACAATTATTGCATGGTGCAGGGTTATCAATCTGCTTGTTGGCTTTCACCCTAAACCCCACTCACCCCATGAGGTTAACGGAGCATGGCAAGGTAGCACCTTCCTGCCTGGGGATGCCCAGCTTAAGGCAGGTGGTAGGTACCTAATGAGGTAAATTACCTCTCCCACCATCAGAAGTAGCTCCTGGTGTCACGTTCTATGCCAATCGAGGAAAGGCTTATAACCGGTAACTGCTACTTCCCGTGTTGTTTCAACACTGTATGCTAAGCTGGAGTGTCCTCTCCCAAGCACAAAGCCTGGGTAAAATAATATAGAGTATAGACTGTTAGCCAAGCAGCAAATCCCCTCTCTCCACGTCACTGAAATAGTCCAATGGAAAGGCAAGATACAACTGGTTCCAGCGACATTGCAGGAATTGCCAGAGCATCATGAACTGCCTCTGAGTCTCCAGCTCTGGATTTTGCCTCGAGGTTAACTCCTGAAGCCTTTTCCATCAGTGGATGTAACCACAAGGCAATGGAGGTTTGAAATCAGAGTTCACAAGAATCGGAAATCACAACAATACATCCATAACAAAAAACACCCTAATCACCATAATCGCCCAATCTCCTGAAAAGGACAAAAAGCTGATCCCACAGCTACAAATACTCAACTACCCCACAGATGACACCAGAACACAGACAGAGTTCTGTCCTCTGAAGTTGCCAGCCACAAAGACTGGCAAAACGTTAGGAATAAAAACCTCCAGGACATGGCTAGACAGCCTGAAAACCTACAACAACCATTGAATCCTGGCCATGAAAGACTTCGAGAATATATCTCCTCTACAATCCTTGCAAATTTAGTGAAGATTCAGTTTTGGACATCTGAGCTATATACCCACAAAGAGCGCCCCCCCCCGGAAAGTTACTCCCAGGCACCTAGAGACACAAAAATCACTAAGAAGCTTCTACTGTCTCTCCTCTACAATTTCTCCAAGTTTGGTGAAGATTGAGGTTCCCCAAGCCAGCTGCTAAAGGGCACTTTCCTGGAGGGACCCAGTTTCTGGATGTCTGAAACCCAATATTCACTAAACTTGGTGGGATTGTAGAAGAGAGTCAGGGAAAGCCTCTTGGTGATTTTGCTATCTCTAGGTATCTGGGGAAAACCTTCTTGGATGGGCTCTTTGGGGGTGTATAATTTAGATGGGAATCAAGGGCAGCTTCTCTGTGATTTTGATGTCTCTCTAGGAGCTTAAAGGGATGTTTTATGGGATTTAAATGCAAAAACAAATTGACATATTGCTTCATCAATTCATCAGAATAAAATTCATAAGTTTGTTATTCATGATGAATCACAAATCAAAATGAATCACTATTTTTCCATATCACGCCCATCTCTAGTAACATTTTATTGAAGTCAAAGACAATGGCTTGAAGTAGCCCCTTCAGAGGAAGCTGATGCCATTTGCTGATGTCTTCTTTCCTTTTCTTGAAATTAAACTATGCTGTAACTACCTGAAAAGTAATGTAGTATTAAAAAACCCACAATAGCCCATGAAAGAAGAAACACTGAATGGTTGAGCAGTAGCTCTATAAGAAGTAGCCACAATACTACAAAATAATGTATAGGTTTCATAATTAGGTGCCACTAAAAACAGGGGTTAGGGTAAAAACACAAAGCCCCCCTCAGCTAAATTATATATTCTGAGTAGCAGGTCTGCATTTGAGACCTGATCTCAAGATGGAAAATAACTACTTTTATTTCCGTGAGCACAAGGAATATAGCCAACCAAGCACCAGTGGGACTGGTTTGGGCTGTGAAAGTACATTTTAGTTAAAGAGCACACACATGATAGTCATACCTTTAAATCACTGAATCCAAACTGTTGCTAAGCATAATAGTATAACATGGCATCATCTTGAGGGCAGATCACAGTTATGTATTGTGGAATCATATTGTAAACAATGGTCATTTTATACTGGGAGCAAAATCATTTGCTTTCTTTGCATGGCTTCCTACGGAGATATGTGACTGATGCTTGTCAAAAGCCAACCCTAAATCGACAGTGAGGCACTCCTGTCTGGTATTTCTAACTTTTGAAGAATAGGAGTAAAGGAGGAATAGGGAACATGTAGGTCCTCCAAAGGTTAGGCTGCTTCTCTCATAATGTTTTACTATCTACTTTGCTTATACTATTGCATACTCTTATACTCAAGACCAACCCTGATGTAGAGAGTGCTTTGCCAATCACTCCCCCTAAATTTCCAGCTGGCTCACACAGCTGACAGGAAATTGAAAAGAACTATTAAAGGTTGTGCAGTCCTTGTGCCTGGCGTCTACCATAGCTGATGTCAATGTGCAGAGGGTGAATCAATGAGATAATATATTCTCGAAGGCTTTCACAGCCGGGATTGGGATCCGATGGTTGTTGTAGGTTTTTCAGGCTGTTTGGCCATGCTCTAAGGGTTCACCCCCCCTAATGTTCCACCAGTTTCTGTGGCCAGCATCTTCAGAGGACAGGAGTCAGAACTCTGTCTGTTCTCTGGTGCAGTTTGTGGGATAGTTGAGTATTTATAGCTCTGGGATCAGCTTTTGTCCTTTTCAGGAGATTGACAGATAATGATCTATCTTTGATGCTTCCTAAACACCTTGGTAAGTAGTACATAATCTAGCCATGTAATTGCCATGTGGATATATGTGACTTTCTAGCTAAGAGTGAGTATCTTGTGGCCCTTCAGATGCTACTGGACTCTTACCAAGTTCTGTTACAAAGTAAATTTATTTATTTATTTATTTATTTATTTATTTATTTATTTATTTATTTATTTATTTATTTATTTATTTATTTATTTATTTATTTATTTATTTATTTATTTATTTATTTATTTATTTATTTAATTTATATGCCGCCCACTCTACCCAAAGGTCTCTGGGCAGCTTACAACAATTCCACAATGTGTCTCTTATGCTCAAATTGACCTTCCATGGGAAGCATAACCATTCTCCATAGGTTGTTTTTATGCCAGGATCAAGCTCAGAATGCTTCTCTATCTTCTGGAAGAACATGGTTTGGCTTACTATCATCATCAGTAGAAGTTTGCTTCCCACTCCTTGTTGCAATGTAGTTTTTCGGTCATGATCCTCATTCATTTATTTCTAAGTTCAGATTGATCACAAAGAGAGACCACATGTTGTGCTGGAAGTGTGGGGGGAAGGTAGGCTGATGTCTGTGGGATCTTGATTCCTCCTAGCACTAAGATTTCCTGTGTTGCTGAGGTGGAGCAGTTCCTTTGGAAGAAGACCAGTAGTGCTTTCCAAGGTCAGTTGTAAAAGAGATGGGGAACTTTCAGTCTTCTGGATGTGCTGGATTTCAACTCCTTGGGCCTCTCATAGTCTCTCAGCCTGAACTACCTCAAGGTGGTACACAAGGCCATCCTCCTCCCCACTTTATCCTCAAAACAACCCTGTGAGGTAGTTTTGAGGATAAAGTGGGGAGGAGGATGGCCTTGTGTACCACCTTGAACTAGCTCAAGAAAAGGTGGAATGCAAATGTAAAGAATGAACGAATGTGATCATGAAAAAGCTAACCTCAAACTTGCCATCGGAATGGGACAATTTCTTTTTTTCAGGTGATGACACTTTAATCAAGATTTGATGGGAGATTTGCTTTTCTGTTTTTATTAATGTCTTCTGCTACATCCTTCCAGCCATTTATTCCCCATGTATCATATTTGAGATAATTCATGCTAGGGGCTTTGAAAATTTAGCTTTCTTCTCAGTTGAAGTTCAGTTGTGAGCTTAGCTCATGACTTACAAATAGGGAATATACTTGACACTGTAATTCAGCAGTGGAAAAGCTTTGGCTCTCTAGATCTTTTGGATTACAATTCCCGCAATCTATTATATTTCATTATGTTCCACTGGGAGTCCTTATCTGATGTTCTAACCACTACATCATGCTGACATTTGTATCATATCCTTCAAGAATCTCGGTTAGTGCATATGGGGTGCAAACTGCGTGGTTACAGAAACCTAGAGAAACAGGTTGGACTGAATGGTGGTGATTAATTCCAAGGTTACTCATTGAAGTTTATGCTCAGAAAGCCATTTGAACCCAGATCTCCCCACATCAAGGGTCATAGTAAATTAAATTAAAATAAAATAAAACAAATGCTTCTGTGGGATTTTAAGGTGCAAATTGCCTCAGCACAGCAGGCATAGGGAGATGGACTTAACAACTTCTCCCTTGCTTTAGAGAAAAATACTTCCTTTGCAGGTATCATTTGCTTTGAAGGAAAAAAACCTCGGTGACACCAATTTTCCCCCAAAGTACATACTCATTCAAAAGTGAATACCTGCTTCTAAAGAGGCCAAGGACATGGTAAAGAAAGAAAGGACTGAACTGCTCCTCCGTATTTGCTCTGCTGCCAGCCATCAACTATTGTACAACACGATTCACATATTTTAATAGATGCATTTAATATTTATTTAATGTGTAGTGCAAATTACTTTAACTTCAAATTCCAAAAGCAGATTTAAACTGGGCATTGTGACAAAGTGCATAGTTTGTATCCTGTGTTTTAAAAATGATTACTGATACGGCATGATGTTTCATAATTCACAACTATATTCTTCTGCATATGCTGAGGCAGGGGGATCCAGAGCTAGTTGGACTTAGGATTTGATTGAAATGAATGGGACAGGTTAGTCATGACTAAAGGAGAAACAATGCCAGCTTCATATTTCTTTTCTACATTATGCCACAATGACTGTTGTTTTTATTAGAATTTCAACTGTCTAAGAGAGTACTATAGATTCTATGGTGAAATTGGCAGGGGCTGGGTGACTGCACACTGGGGCCTGAGAGACTGAGAGAGGGGCATCCTGGAATATCTTAAAAAGCAGATGGAGTTGGAGTCATCAGCTCGCTGATGGTATCATACCACAACATTCTGGCCAACCTCTTTCAGGTTTTTTCATGTATATGTCAAATAGTACGGGGGAATCATGGAACCGTGAGATACTCCACAGGCTAATGGTGAAGGTGTTGAACAGGAGTAGCCCAGCACCACCACCATTCACAAAGTGACACCACGCAAAGGAAAATCCCAGAAGCTGACTCCTTTTTTCATCACTTAACCACTTCTCATTGAAACACAAAGCATTTGTCAGAGCTGTTTTTCAACAAGTATGAATGGCAGTGAACAGCAGAGGGCATCCCGTAGACCAGTGGTGTCGAACTGTGGCCCTCCAGATGTTCTTGGCCTTCAACTCCCAGAAATCCTGGCCAGCAGAGGTGGTGGTGAAGGCTTCTGGGAGTTGAAGTCCAAGAACATCTGGAGGGCCACAGTTCGACACCACTGCCGTAGACCATCTTGACTGCTGCCATTGGTGTTGTCAACATTCAGGCTGCCCTTGGCAATGTAAATCCTGGCTTCCTTTTTTTCTGCTGGCAATGCGGGCACAATATTTTCAAGCAGTATTGGGCCATTTCCTGGTTTTTTGAATCATGGGTACAGAAGTACAATATTCCACATTCATAAACTGGAGGTTTTTGTTTTGTTTTGTTTTGAAGAATTGAATAGGGATTAAAAGTGCATGTCTCTTGTTTTGGTTTGAGACTGGCCATCCCCACCTCCTATGCGACCGTTTGCATCATTTCCCCAAATTATAGGTTTTGCTTTGCTTACCTTTTGCATCTCAGTACACAGTGCTCTGGCAATCCCTGTTAAAACTCAGAGAGCACCAGCATTTCCATGGTCTTTCTCCCTGCCAGCCCTCCCTTTGAGATTCATTTACTGCCTCAATTTTGCCTGCACAGATAGCATTTTGCCATTAGCTCAAAAAGCAGGAGTTGTTTGTTTGGCGGTTCTTAGGAGAGCAATCATGTTAAGAAATTAATTACACACCTGAAAACAGAATCTGGCTGTTAAAATGCACATTAGGAGCAAATTGTGTGCTCCAAATTAGACAATTCTCAGCTTGACTAAGTAGCCCGACGCGACAGGAAAATAGCTGAAGATGTGGAGGAGGATTTAGTGAGACACAACGTCCAAGATCTTTAGCATGGGGACATTGTTTTGTTTCCAGCTGGCAACCAACTGCTGTTCTCACCTCAGACTTCTGGAACATGGGAACTCAACATGTACATTCCTCTTCTGTTTACTAAAGATGCTGTAGGCCAATCCAGAGACACACAGATGTGGGTGATCTCATTCTTGCACCTTTCTTTTAAACAGAAAAGGGTGGGACACAAAGGCTTCTGTTTGCTTGTAAGGGCACTGTGAGGGAAAGTTGAAGTATGTATTGGTTATGTGTCTGTTCTTATAGACTTGTTTCCATTAAGTGTGTACGAGGGAGCTCTTTCCCTGCTGCTTCTCCCTTTCCTTACATCACACATATATTGCCAATGTTTTCTTCCCTCACATCCAAATGGGACTTCAAAATGTAGGCAAATATCTAACTGAGGCTCCATATGGCAAATGCGATGTACACAGGTGGCCTTCTGGACACTGTTGGACAACGGCTTTTCTCATCTCTCACTGTTGGCTATGCTGCCAAGGGCTGATGGGCGCTTTAGTCCAAAAACATGTGGAGGGTTAAACATTCTCCAGAAAAAGAGGAGGACAATTTGGACTATAGAAGTAGCAAGTACATAGCAGGCTCAACACCTTCAACCATGCCACTTCTCCACCCCTAAGTGCGCTGACAGGGGCTTTCTACTATTTGGAAGGAGTAATAGTGTATATGCTTGTATATCTGAGTTGTAATATCTTTATCTGCACTTTCACACTAAGACTGTTCATAAGTTTTATGGGAGTGAATGATTCTTCCTTCCTATTTGTATGCTTGTGAGGATAGCTATCTTCTCCATTACTTCCTTCCAAATTCAAGCTGTCCCTCGTACATAGCTAGGAATATTTGAAGTGCAGTGATAGTCTTTTTGTGTCATCTATGCTCAGATTTCTAAGTAATATGTACATGGATCAGGGCCTGACCAAATAGATACTTTCTGAGACAAGAAAATCTAATTCATATACTGTAGTATATGTGGTCAAGATCAGAGATGAGCCATTTGAAGCCCTTTAGATGTTGCTAGTCTGCAACACACCCTTGAGTGGTAGGGAGAGGTAGAAAAAAAAAGAGAAAGAGAACTACTTAATTAGACACTGTAGATTGCATATTAATTGCAGGCTGGGCCAAATCATTGTTATGTTAGTAGTATCAGCACTTCCTACTTTTAAAGTTATATTTTTTTAAAAAAACCCAAATGCTAGAAGCCAACAACCTGCAGAAGAAAACACATACTCTTCCCAACATTGTGTCATAACAGAGCAAATGGTACAGTACAACCTGTGTCCACAATAACACCAATTGCGTGATATTCCTCTGAGGTCACCTCTGCATCTTTACAAAATTAACTAGAACATTACAGTTACACTACAAAAGGAGCAAAGCTATCCCACCTTAAGCTCCAGTTGCTGTTAGATATGTGCCCTAGCTCATCTGGTCCCTTCCCAATAAAGGCACATAGATCAGGGTCCAATCCACCTTGTGCCCTTTTAGAGATAATCCTTCCAAATCCTTTTCTGTGGCAGTGCTGGTATTTATGTGCTTCTCGATCTCCATGAGAAACCTCATAGATAAAGCAAAGAGCTGTGACCGGAGGTGGGTGGAATTACACAGCGCATTCTGAATTGGTTCTGGAAATTTTTTTTTTTTATCCATCTCTAGCCAAAAAAAGAAAAAAGAAAAAGAGGGCAAAGACAAGCAGGGGATAGGTGTTAAGAACTTTGACAGTGACACCAATGTAGCAACGAGAAAGGATAAACCAAAGGGTTGGAGGAAGAGAGCTAGATTCTAATGTCCTCAAGTGAAATTCTGACCTAACCACGAGAATGTAGGCATTCATCTGTGTACACATAAACACAATCCTGGTATGCAACTAAATTTCAGTAAAAAAGGCAAAACCCAAGCAATATGCTATGCAAATAAAAGTCCTTCACTTTAAACAACATCTTTAAAAAAGGGAGGGAAGTGGCTGCTATAGCCTAGAAGCATCACTTTCGCACAGTCTACTCAGTACAGTACTGTTGTGTCAGCTGTGATGGTGTCAGATGCCAATCATCCTTTCTTTTGGTGCCTTCTTCTTTGTTTCCCTTTCCCTGTACAACATATCTTTTTAAAAAAGTTTTCCATTAAAAAAAAATATTTATATTTCTAAAGAAATATAATTCTCCAAATCACATTTATACCATTCTCTGTCACCTTTTAAAGAAATATCGGCCAACAATCTAAATGCTCCAAAAATTTTTTTTTGAAACCACATGTCTCAAAGTTTATTTTGTTGGCATATTTTAATAAAGGCTTCCAATTTTCAGTGAAATGATTGAAAATTTCTCCTCTATGTAATCTAACTTTGCCATTTTTAACCCCAGAAATATCCGTCTGAACATCAGAGAATCGTGCACGGTGCTGCTTTGCCTAATGAATGATCAGAAGACACTTAGTTTGCCCTGTGATCACCACATTCCACACAAGTACAGTAGTCTTGTTGTGGTCCATATGTAAACATCTGTCTGAGAGCCATGCACATCCCTAGCCACAATGTGATGGAGTCACACCTTTGTTACTGGAATGAATAATGAATATTTATTTATATGTAACTATTCATTTGTAATTAGTTCCGTCCAATCTGATTATGGTGTTCTCAGTATTAAGCAGCACAAATGTATCTGTTCATAAGAGTGACTGGACAGTTTTGTGTGTATCAAGAGGTTACAGTTATTAGGTTTGTGGGAAGCAAGTGCTGGGCTGCATCCTCAAAGCCACTCCAGATTCAAGAGCAGTTGTCATTGGATGTGTCAAGCCAAAACGTTTGGTGCAAGTAATTTGTCACCTTTTATCACAGGGAGCAGTCGAAGCAGGTTGTTATATGGTTCAGGCTGTAACTTGTTCTTCGGCATTCAGACAAAGCAATGATGGGCACAAGCGAGAGACTGTTGATGAGTTGTCTCTCACAATCTAACAGGGGGAGCTCACAGAATTTACAACTCTCAGCATGCCTCAGCTAGGTGTTCAGCTGTTTCCACTTAGTTATCAGGTGACCTTGAGATGCTACCATTGCTTTTGCTCTAACCTTCTGAGGCCTTGCCTTTCTCTTGAACAAATAGGCTTCACATCTACCAGTCTCTCCTCAACACCGGCAGAAGAAGTGCTTCCCCAAAGGTGCTGTCGGCTGAATCACCAAGTTCCTCCTATTTACTGACCCCCCCTTCATCTGCAAGTTACCTCTTCCCCTTCTGAAGATAATTGAGCAATGTGAATCATGACAATTATGATCGTGGTTGGTCCAAACAACCTGACAGAACTGGCCATTCAACATATGACATATTACACAGGGGTTGTATTTGAAAACAGATACTTTTCACAATCATAATAGCACTGTGCAGATGTTCATCATCATGTTCATTCAATTTGTAAAGAGGGGAAAGTGCCAGGCCCACCCTCTCCATTGTTCCTTTGCTCTACCCGTACTCAAAACATGTGAGATCCAGAGTTGTGGCTTGTCCTTAAATCTCCACAGTTAAAGAAGTCTCTCAACTTCAGACTGTTGCTTTTCACTGAGCAAGGGGATGATAGATGTGTGAAAGCTAGTATCGTCTCATGTGTTGAGTAAAGATATTTAGGAACATCTAATGTTAGGAATAACTAATAAGGCTTGTGTCTATAGATATAGTAGGAATTATATTAATTAGTGACACTGTTATCATGCATTCTTTGTACCTCAGTTTCTGACACATGAATGACACAGTCAGGAATGTAATTCTCTGTAGTATTCATTCAAAGTAACAGAGCAGTCTGGCACCCAATTGCTAGGAAGTAAGCCTCACTGAACTCAATGGGACTTACTTCTGAGCAGACACATATAAGACTGTGCTCAAAACGGCCAAGTCTCTGAGGTCTTCCTGAATTTCTTCTATTTCAGTTTTCTTCTTGGAAAATGGTCTATCTCTTTATGTTGTCAGTTGTTCCCTGTCAACAATCACCCAGACTGCAACCAACAGTCCTGGACTGCATTGCCATTCTTGAACTGTTCCATTTCGTTCCAGCATTTCGTGGTTTTTTTTTTGTTAGTTTCAGCTTTGTTTTGTTAAATTGCAAGAAAATTGACATCTGCAGTTCCTGACCTAAACACCACCTGTCTTCAGAGAGAACATCAGCAATTGTCAAACATTGAACAACTTCTGTTAAGTGAAAACATGGGTTATTAGAGCTTTCCCAAGTGTAAGTAATTGGCTTGTCCACTGACAACCCTTCACTGAAAATATAGTTTACTACAAAGCACAAAAAACCATTTTATGGAACACTTCCCATTCTTGTCCTTAAAACTTTAGGGATCAAAGGCAAAAGGCCAGGGCTACAAAAACTCATTCCCTAGGTGACAGTCTTCTGTAGTCTTTGTTCAGAGAAGCATAGAAGGACATGGCAGGATCAAAGGCTGCACCATAAAGGTACAGCAGAACAAACCACTGGCAACTGCCAGCACTTCACATGGGATAGTGTCTGTTGCCTGTTGATTTTTTAAAATAGTTAATATTAAAAGCCATTATTTTGAAGTAAAGAAGGAAGCCTCCAGGATGATGGCTACCTGTAGGCCCACCACTTCCTCACTGGATCCTTACCTAGTGTGGCTGATCAGAGCCACGAAGGTGGCTATGATGGATTGGGTCATGAACACTATTAATTTATCACTGAGGGAGGAAATGCTTCCCTTCCGCTTAAAAGACACCATCGTCTGACCCATCATCAGGTGATCAAGAGGGTGGTGGCTGCAGTCATACCTGGAGGAGCAGGACTGCCTTGACTCATTCCAGTCTGGATTCAAGCCACGACGGGGTACTGAGACGACAATGGTCACCCTGCAGGATGACCTTTTAAGGGAGGCTGACAGGGGCAGATGCACCCTGTTGGTACTTCTAGATCTCTTAATGGCTTTTGATACTGTCAACCATGGTGTCCTCCACACTGTCCATGATGCTGTATTTTGCTCCTGGAGGGAACTTCTGATAGATTAGGGGGGAGGAATGGTCCCTAGGCTGGATGGTACCCTCCTCCAGTTTAGGGATCAAGTGCATAATTTGGGTGTTCTTCTGGACTCATCTCTTTTTTGGGAGTCCCAGGTTGCAGCCATGTTCAGATCAGCCTTTAACCAGCTTAGGCCAACTGCCCAACTTTGCCCCTACTTAGACGCAGATTCCTTCAGGACTTTGGTGCAAGCCCTGGTCATCTTCCGGATTGACTACTGCAATGCTGTCCACATGGGGCTCTCCTTGAACTTGATCCAGAGATCGAGCGTGTACAGAATGCAGCAGCCATATTAGCGATTGGTGCAAGTAAATTTGACCACATTACTCTGGTTCTGGCTCACTTCCACTGGTTCCTCATGGTGTCCTAGATCAAGTTCAAGGTTTTGGCACTCACATACAAAGCACTCCGTGGTTTGGGCCCATGTGACTTATTGGAGTGTCTCTCCATCTGCCTGACCCACAAGGTCATCCTAGCTGAGCCTCCTCCAGGTGGCCACTCTAAGGGAGGCCCATAAATCCTCTACAAGAGGTAGGGCCTTCTCTTTGAGGTGGTTCCAACTTTATGGAACCAGCTTCCAGAAGAGCTCTGCCTAGCCCAACTCCCTGTGGACTTTTAGGAAGCAATTAAATACATTGCTTTTCAGGGAGGCTTTCCACACTGACCCCATCTGATCACCTCCCCCTCTTTTTTCTTTCCTCTCCTTTTCTTCTCTTCCCTCTTTTTCTCCATCACCTGTGGGAATTAGTCGATGCCATCTGTTTTTTTTTAAGGGCTATTGCTATTGGTTTTAATATTTCTATTTTTGTTTTTTATTTTACAAGTTCTAAGCCACCCAGAGCAGTGCTGCGACACTAATGGGATAAATAAATAAATAAATAAATAAATAAATAAATAAATAAATAAACAAACAAACAAACAAACAAACAAACAAACAAACACACACATACACACACACACGCATACATACATACATACATACATACATACATACATACATACATACATACATACATACATACATACATACATAAATGTTGAAAATGCTTATCCTGCCTCCACAGTTTTCAACAGTCCGTCTTCACTCATGCATCTGAGATGCCACTTTTCTTGAAACTATACTTGTTTTAGGTTGTCACCAGATGGTTAATGTGCATTGCCACCAACTTGGCCTCCCTCAAAGCCTTTGAGATGCAATTAATTTGAATTCTGTTTTCATCCATTCTGAGTAACGTGTTGATCCAGTAGTGCCCAGATTTGAGCCCCAATGTTCTTTTTGGTTATTACTACCATAGATTTTCTCCTCAGGCTAAAATGATGTTGAAGCTGAAATCTCTATTCCTGAGACCTGCTGTTTTGCAGTTTAACTCTCAAGGCCCTGGAGAGTAGTTCAACATGTTGAGAGCATGCCAGGTTGGTTAAGGGGTGTCCTAAGCTCACATAATATCTTAATTTAGCATAGTGATAATAATCTGGCATTGATCTTAGAACTGCAAAGCTGGATCATCTAGTCCAGCTCCTGTCAAGGAGGCACTGTGGGGAATCAAACTCCCAACCAGATACCTAAACCACTGAGCTATCCAGCAGCTCATCCTCCATTGTGATCCATGTCTTCTATTATGGGGCAAGACGTGTTTTGTTATGTGAAATCCTGCAGCTATCTTCTGATGGTTCCATAAAACTGGTCCCAAACGAGTGATCCTGGAAACAGCCGTGCTTGCTTATAGTACAGGGAAATTTTCAGGCAGTAATCACATCCCATTACAGCCCTAATTAAATTTTCTCTAAAAGGGATGGTAAGGAAATGAGGGCCTAATAGGTCCCCTAAATGTTTAAACACTGTTTGAAATCTGACTGTACTGAAACAAAGTCTCTCTTTAAGGGAAAAGGGGGTGGGGTGGAGACTTTAGCAGGCTTGTTGTAGCTTTCAGACCATCTTTGCTGTGCCTGCACATTTCTGCACAATGCTGTTATCTAAAAATGCCCAGGGGCTGAAAACAGTTTAATATTCATAACCAGTCATCTGAGCATATGGAATATGAATAATTCTAATTGTCTCTGTATAGATTTAGTGTAAGAAGCTTTCAGTGGGCATAGGAAGGGGGGGTGATTTGTTCTTTTCCAAAAGCTCACGCCATTGAAGGAAATGTGCTATTGCCCAGATTTGAGAGGAAATGCTGCTGGGAGGGAGGGAGGAATCTGGGCAGCCGGACACTGTCAACCAATGCAGTGCCCAGGAGGAACAAACTTGGGGGCAGAATGAAGATTTTTGGAACCACAGACTGCCACAACATCTGGCTGTAATGTTAGTAGAAAAGTCCTAGGCTGCAGAGGAGGTGCTGGCTGATGGACCAGGATAGTTGTGTGTGTGTGTGTGTGTGTGTGTGTGTGTGTGTGTGTGTGTGTGTGTGTGTGTGTGTGTGTGTGCGCGTGTGTGCCTGCCTCACCCCAAAATTTCAGAGGGGGTGCCCCTTTGCCCTGGACACAAGTTGACTCTGGGCTGCAGTTGAATGTAGGTGGACTCACTTTTGGCTAGGCATACAAGAGTACATAACATTCATGCTGTCAATGAAATAGGTAGATAGACGCTGGGTGTTGCTGATGAGGTCACTACATGTTCACTACGTGTTCACACAAGACACACAGTCTGCTGGCAAAGGAAGTCAAGCCAGCACAACTGGTTCAAGCTGAAGTCTCCCTGAAACTATGACCTTTTCTGTACTAGTTGTTGGTTCCCGCTGGTTGCAGGTGGTTTGCTGAGTTGTAATGCACAGTGCATCTGCCTTACATGCTGTTTCATTCAAGCAGGATGGTGTTCCAAAATGACAGCAGGGCTTTCTGAAGCCTGCAGTGTTTTCGGAAGATCTGTACTATGTTCATCCAACAGATTTGGGAGTTTTTAGTTCCATGCCAATGAGCACAAATTTGCTGCTGCCATTGTGTCTAGTCTCTACACTCACTGCATTTTTCAGTATTTTAATCCTTTGGAACAAACATTCTTCCTCAACACCGTTGCACCCCACAAGACATTTCTGCTTTGAGACTAACTGAAAATTATGAACATTAATTACCCAGTTCACTCAGCTAAGCAAGTGTTTACATAACCTTTATAAAGACAGGAAGACAGGATTGCTTAAACTCATTTAGGCAATGCAGAGATGTCTCAGTCAATAAAGAGAAACAGGTGACCCAATAGGATTTCCCTTTCTGCTGCCATTGTCTCCTTTGAAGTTCTGCCTCCTCTTTGCTCCTTCTCTATTGCTCATTTGTTTCCCTCAAATCAATGCAATCCCACCAGGTATGCACTCAGAGGACATGTATGAACTCACACCCACTCTGAGGCATACTCGTAAAGGATCTGTGAGCCACGGCAGTAGTGCGTCTTAACACAAATGGGGCTGAATATCTCACATGCACACAGAGTAATTTAACATGGGAGTTTTATGGAAAATAAGAATTGAAATATGCATGGGAAGTAGCAAAAATTACATTCAAGTAGTACAAGTGGCAAACAAATACAAGTGTTGTGGGGAAATATCGGCTCAAAGGGAAGAAGGAAGTCCAAAGGGGAATAGGTCCTTAGCCACAGGCTCATATAGAAAAAAAATGTGCTGCTTATATACCGCCCCATAGTGCTTCAAGCACTCTCTCAGCGGTTTACAAGTTAGTTATACAGGCTACACATTGTCCCCCCAGCAAGCTGGGTACTCATTTTACTAACCTCGTAAGGATAGAAGGCTGAGTCAACCTTGAGCCGCTACCTGGGATTGAACCCCAGGTCGTGAGCACAGTTTTAGCTGCAGTACAGCGGTTTAAGAAGAGGGGAAATACATGGGGAACCATCAATGCATGGGAAAAGTACTCCTGAAGATAGATTCAGGGGTGACAGAAATTACCTTTCCTTTGACTGCCTTGAAGCGGGGAGCCACTGAAACTTCAGCTGGAGGAATATAAGAGATTTCTTGGGCAAGGATCCCAAGAGGAAACAGGTCGAGGTCCTAGATAAGAAACCAGGAATTCAGGGGAGAAATACAGGCTAACTTGATTCTCTGGCTAAACTGGCCTGGCAGGAATCATCAGGAGGCCTTCAACAGCAGCAGCAGCAGCAGGATCCAGGCTAAGATGGAGACAACAAGCAGGTTCCACCCAAGATGAATAACGTGGCTATCACAGTCCTTTTTATGGGATTCTTGGGGTGATTTGCTTCATGGCTAACCTGTGAGATGAATCTTAATATCTACTAGCCTATTCTTGTCTTTGCCAGACCAGTTTTCCAGTTAAATCAGTCTATAGAGTACACATCTATATGCAGCAAGGTTGTTGGCAAAAGATTAGATTCTGCAGGTACTGTTATACATATCTGACCAGTTTGGCAACAGTAGGCAAGGAGAGACTGTGAAGAAGGAGTTCAAGTTCCCTCTTTCCTCCTGATGTTTCCCAATCTAAGCATCTGATTGGCATGAAATTGCTGAACAATGGGTAAGGCGGGGGGATGTCTGGCTGCAAAGTCCATTGTCTCTTCTTCTCCCTGGCATAAATCTTTGTGGAGTTACAGACTATATGGTATATCCTGCAATGCAGCTGAAGGCGAAAAAAGATACACCACTAAATTGAACTGCATTAACTAAAGGGCCACTTAATAACTATTTAAACCTTTTGGGCTTTAAGATCAGCCACAAGGGCCCATCGAAGTCCAACACATTGCATGTCAGGAGAGAATTCCAAAAAGTTGGATGCCTTTCCAAAGGAATGGAAGCAACATACAGTGTCTCTTTTGGCAGAAAGGCAGGATATTAAACAAATGCATGCATATTGCAGCCCACCCCCGAATGGATTCATGCATCATCATGAAATGAAATGAAATGAAATATTTACAGATTCAAGGTTCCATCATCTGGAAATTTATGTGAGTGAAAATCTCATAGAAAACATATGTGATTGACTGCCCTTTTAAGTTATTTCTCTTGATGTTATCACTGGTCATATATTGCACAATAAGCAATGGGCCATGCTGAATTCCCAGTAGGAATGTTTAAAATGAGAAACAGAGAATAGAAGAAGGCATAAAGGGATGATAGAAGCCAAATTGTGCTTCTGCATCTCTCAGAACAATCCACTCACTCCTAAACTGTATTTTATGAGCAGCTAGACTTAAGAAACAGAAAATCCCTATGATGTTCCACAGCAAAGTCAAAGTTGGTTTACAGGAACAGCAGCCTAATTTTTAAAAAAGTTATTATATTTTGAATGTTGCTTTCTTTATTAAGAATGCTCTTTTTACATGTTCAAGTGCTAGAATGTTGAAAAGTAGAAGTCTGCAAAGACCGTCTGCTTCAATTCAGCCCCAAATAATTTTCTTACAAATCACAACCAATTCACATTCAGCCTATTTGTAATCTTAATATTTTAACTGGTTGTGCATATTAATATTTGATAAGTGAAAACACATGAAAATGGGGAAAATACAGGGCTCTGACCTGGGATGGGGGGAGTGAAACTCAGTGCCATCAACTTCTGCTCAATCTCCAGTGCGCAGTCACATTTTCATCAGCCTATCTCCTTCTTCCCTTTTCCTAATGGAAGCCATGCTATTTACTCCTTGTCCAACTGCTGCCCTTCTATGAATCTCTTCTACTTTAGCTCAGTACTATTGCCTAGCTATCAGTCATTCAGAACTTCTAAAATGAAAGCTGCTGCTCTGGATGTTTTATCTTCAAAGCACCAAAGCAAATGGTTGTTGTGGGTTTTTCGGGCTCTTTGGCTGTGTTCTGAAGGTTGTTCTTCCTAAAGTTTTGCCAGTCTCTGTGGCCAGCATCTTCAGAGGACAGTACTCTGTGCTCTGGTATAGTTGGCTTGGGAGTGCAGTATTTATGGCTGTGAGATAGGCTTTTGTCTTTTTCTGTAGATGGGTGATTAGTATGTCTTGTTGTGGGTGTATTGTTGTGCTAAGGAGAAGAGATTATCTGTCATTGTGGTTGATGGGTGTCTCCCACCTCTCAAAAATACAGTGTGCAAAAGGTCAACGAACTTTACCCAGCCACAAGGACAGGGGATCACTACACACAAAAGACCAGCTAATGACACCCATTAGCCTATCTCACAGCCATAAATACTGCACTCCCAAGCCAACTGCACCAGAGCACAGAGTGCTGTCCTCTGAAGATGCCGGCCACAGAGACTGGTGAAACGTTAGGAAGAACAACCTTCAGAACACAGCCAAAGAGCCCAAAAAACCCACAACAACCATTAGATCCCGGCCGTGAAAGCCTTCGCGAATACACCAAAGCAAAATTTAGCACTTTGGAGAGTTCCAGTTTGACCTCAGTCCTAATTCATGCTTCCTTGATTTGCTTTGGAGCAGTTTAGAAACAATTTTCTCCTTTTTTGGTTCATTTTCTGTACAAAATTCCAAATCCAAAGTACATCCAAACTAAAAAATATGTGCGTAGGGGAATAAAATTATTAAAATAATGTTAATAATGATGGTGATTCTGTAATTTTCAGAAAGTATTGCAAGTGCATTTTTTCCTCTCTCTCTCTATTAAGAGAAAGAAATTTAGGTCTGTTTAGCTCATCTACATGACATACTTTTGCTCATATGCCTTGAACCTAAACTGATGGTGTGGTGCCTTTGGTTTGAAACTAAAAGGTCATTGAGAGATTCTGAATGGAAACATTTTCATAGAAAAGTGTCCCACAATACTGTGGTCATAAAAGCAAGCATGGAATGTACCTTTAAACATATTATTATTGCTTACAAAAATGCAATGGGCACAGTGCAGTGCATAAATGAAAATATGAACAAATAAAATTCCCACCAATGACCTGAGCAAATTTCCAGCTCTAAACTTCAATTGCTGATTGGAGATATGAGGTGAGATTCCAAGGTCAGAGAAAGACTTTTGAAAGTTTTAATCTCAGGGATGTCCGCTGTGATTAAGTCTTAGAACTTCCAGTATAACTCTCTGCTATGATCCTTGCTCACGATTGGGGTGCATGCTCATTGTCAGGTTCCATTTGACCTTCTGTTGGTGCTCACCCTGGGGAAGGAAGCGTTGGAGAACATTTGGCTCTCCCCATATTTTGGCCCATCATTCCCCATCAGGTCCACCCAGGATAGTCCATAGTATAAAGGACTATGAGAACTGTGTTCTTATACAGCCATTCTCAACCTTTTCTTGTCCATGGCCATAAACACAATATGAAAGATAGGCTGAATCAGGATCGTATCAGTTGCATAACAAACCTTAAAAGGTAGTGTGTGAAGAATTGTTTCAAGTCTGTGACCCTCTTCAAATATGCCAGGGCTCCCCAGAGGGCTATATGGCTAAACATTCTACAGTCCTGGGTTCGATGGCACTTTTCGCCCTGTGAGCAGGCAATCACAAAAAGGAATCAGTGGGCAAAGTAAATGCTTTTGGCAGTTCACCCTTTGCTCAGCTCAAAACATGTCTCCTGTTACATTTCTTTTAAAAGGAAGGTCAGATTTCCTGTCTGATATGTGCTTTAAAGTCCGGGCTGCCTTCTTCACTGGTGACAACCACAGGTCATGGTGACTGCAAATGCCAGCCCTCAGTGTGATGTTTAAACTGTTTCTATATGTACACAGTGCCAACGGTTTTCTCATACAATCATGACAATGGCAAATTATATGCTTGTGCAATTCTCAAAATTGGGGCCTCAAAAGTTATGGTTGCCATGGCAACAATAACTAATTCCTGTCACAGAGATGTGCAGCAGTAGTTCTGAGTATTGTTTCTAATGCCCTTAAAACGATTTGTGGTGGATCCTGATTCAGTGGATGGGTTTGCACTAGATGGCTTTTGAAGTTTTCCACCCTAAAATGTGAGTTGCATTTACTGATTTGGATGCTAAGCTATAAACACGCAGTTCTCTAAGTCCCTTGCCAGGATGACACATAAACATCAGTAACAAGTACAGTACTTTAAGACAGAGAAGGAGAAATGTATGGCCTTCAGATGTTGTGTGCCTGCAACTCTCTCATCCATTGCCACTGGCTAAGGCAGCTAGGCTTGACGGGAGCTCGCAGCCCAGTCATACTGGAATGCCTCTGAAACGTAGGTTTCAGTGCACCTTATGAGGTAAGCACTCGCAGCTCAGTTGTCCCTCTGATTTTGCTTTAAAAAAAAAAAAGGAAAAGAAGTACCTGATGAACACTTGACTTTTTACCTCTTCCCCCAAAAAGCCAAGACCCAGATCCAAAGACTTGGTCCTGGGCTTCGCTTTAACATTGCCCCTCCCAGACCTGAGAAGGACCACTTTTTGGACTTCCATCTCCCCAGCCAGCATGAGCAGCAGCTTGCCAAGCTCTTGCCCCTTCCCAGGGAAAGGATATGGTTGACCCTCCTTGCCTTTCCATTATGCCACATGGAAGAGCCTTATGGAGGAGGAGAGACCCAGTATGTCAGGATTTGCTTTGGCCTGAACTAGGAAATCTTCATGTGTCCAAAGCTACTCTAGACTAGAGTTGCAGGGCAAATTGATCATCTAGGAGGAAAAAAACCACCCCAATTCTTACCATTACCTCTTCTCTGCCCTATTATAGCAATTGTAATACTAGTTTAACTGTCATGTGTATATTCTATGGGACCCAAGACTTGTAGTTTGGTGAAACATTTAGCAAAAATATCTGCTAGAGAGCTCCAGCACTGCAGTTCAAATTGTCCTTAGGTTTGTTTAGTGAGGGTCTCCGGCTGGAATATAGAAACAGCCAGGAAATGGTTTTATTTCTCCTGAGTCCCGCTGGTCTCAGACTAAATCCAACACCCCTTGTGGATGATGACCATACAAAAGTTCAAATGGAGACACTCCTAAGGAGGCTTGTTCCTGCCCCTGGGTTAGGTATCTGGCTGCAAGCCAGAAATTGGGACTTCTATTCCCCACTGTGCATCCCAGAAAAGCCAGTCTGTATGGCCTTGGAGAAGCTGTGCAATTCCAGAGTGGCCCCAGAATGAAGGAATGATAAACATTTTTACCTATAAAACCCTAGGAAGAGTCGCCATAAGTCAGAGTTGACTTGATGGCACACAATTATTTTTAACTAGCCACATACAAAGAAAATTGTCCAGCTCCTGTGCCTTTAACAAACATTTGTTATGTATATATGCGTATGAAACTTCCCACGGTTAGACATAATCACCTACTAACTGCTGTTGAGTGAGAAAAAAACTTTCTCAAAGGGATGGGAGTACACTACAAATTGAAGACATGCATGGCCCCGCCTCCTGCTCTGAGCTCTTTAAGAGATTCTCCAGGCTGATTCCTGTCCAGTTCCATGCCAATAGTTCTGTTCCTGGATCTCTGCACATCTATCCCTGCCAATGGGGAAATGCAACTGGCGATGGCTCGGAGTGGGGTAGGGGTTACACAGGGAATTCTTCCTGGTGGAATTATCTGTCCACCTTTGGCCCATAAAATACAAGGAAAAGAGAGGCAGGAGACGGATATTGCAAATGATGGCAGTTGTGCCTCCACATCAAAAGACTGCTTCTGGATAACTGACTGTGGTTCCAATTTGACTGCCGTCAGAGATTTTCTGATATTAAAGTCTCTTCCCCCAACCCAAAATTCCCAAAGGCTTTCCAAGGGGATCCCAGGGAGCCTTGCAAACTGAAAAGAATTGGGAGAAGTTTTAGAGTGGATGAAATTAACAATTTTCATCACCAAATGATGACATTATCTGGGTTGTGCAGTGTAGACATACACCAACAGGATTTAAGTCTATATTTAATTCCTTTTTTGAACTGGGTATGAGATCAACAATTTCTGAATTGCACAGCCAGCTACAAGGCCTAATCAGACTAGGTGCCAAAGAAATCCTGTGTTTGAACTAGACACAATAAAATAATGAGCTTCTAGTACCTTTTTGATGTGAGGGCTCTAAAATGTATACTACGTAGAACAATTAACAGAGCATTCTGACCTTTGTGCCTATGTGGCCAGAGACAAGGATGTTCCTCCACTGCACACATAATGCTGCACACAAAGGTCAAGTCAGACCTGCCTCAGGCTGCCAATGTTCTAGGTGGTACTCTCACAGGAAGTTGCCAATGCTTTATTCCTTGAAGGTGCCTCAGGCGTCTTTCACTTCAAACACCGGCTTTCTTTTATGTAGAAATATGGCCTGCATTTTGGAACTACATAAAAGGACCAAGACATTCTCAGTCCAGTCACATAAGAACACTAGACTCAAAGAGGCTTACAGGGCACATTTTTAATGCTTAGTGAAAACTGTTCTCTACTGCACCAAAAAAGGAGATGAGGCCCAATCGGATGGGTGTTTTACGTGGATCTAGTGTCACACCTTAGGGATGTGCAGGCAATAAATTTTTGGGTTTTGTTCATTTAGAGTTTTCTCTGGGTGCTGGTGATTGTATAATTTTTTTTTGTCATTTGGGTACCAGCCTGTTTAGTAAATTTGGAAGTGCTCAATGTTTTTGGATTCGTCTGGTTAGAATTTCCCTATTTGTGCTATTCTGGTGAGAATTTCCCTATTTGTGCTAGTCTGTCAAAAAAGGACTGACAGCAGTGAGGCAAGGTGGGCTAGGCAAGCATGCTTTGAAGCAATTGGAGGTATCAGGGTGGCTATTACACACCTGGTAAATGGGGACTGTTGAACTTGCATGGAACTATGTGTCTCTTAGGTTATGTTGTGTGCCTCTGCCTTCTAAACTTGTTTAATTCTTGCTTTATATCCCACAACATGATTTTCTGGGTAAGAATTGTTCCTTCTCTACATGCTCCATGATTCCCTTTATTCTCTTTCCTGACCTTCTACCTAAGCCACTTTCACACACTGAACACCACATGAGCCTTGGATGATGATGAAGAAGCTGCAGTGCTTTTAGAGAGATGATGAACCTGTTATTGTTTCTCAGTCTAACCTGCATTGTAGCATAGGATGTTGAGGGGAATACAAATGTGCTAAATTAGGGATATATATCATTTTTTGATAACTTGGTAAAAATGAATCAACTTTATGCATTTCTAAGATGACCACAGGGCAGGTCAAAGACCCCAAAGACATTAATGGGGCAGAGTGGCTCTCATAGCTTAAATACAGTGCTCATGTTTCACATTTAGAAATAAGGAAAGAAAGGGGGGGGGGAAACACCTCAGGAAGATGCTGGGTTCATGGCAAAGGAAGAGAGTGTGCTTTTAATCTTCGAAATGAATCTTCTTTGCCTTTTCTGCTGCAAAATCATTGATTAAATCATCAAAGCCTACACAGTGGCCACAGCACACCACTGCTTTCAGATCCAGGGGAGTGGAAAGATGGATGCGTTGAGAGAAACCGCAGGAAGTATAGAGAAGCACAGTCCCCCAGCCTTTACCCTCTAAGAAGAAATCAAAGAGGTTTGCGCTAATTTCCCTTTTAAAATTCCTCACTCTGGTCATTCCTAATGATGGATTTAGGAAGCCAATGGGAGCGTTCTCCTGGCAGCTGGAAAAACAGAGGGGGGATTAAAATATAACAGTGTACCCATATCTTTAGGAAGCTGGCCAGAAGCTCTTTCATTCTGCCAGCAAATTGAGTCTGTTTTCCTAGTCTTATTGACAGGTCTCAAAAGAAGTAGTAATGGGCAGGGCAGGAGAAAGGGGAGATTGGAAGGTCATTCCCTCTGGCCTTATCTCTGTGAGCAAAGAATCTCCAAGGCTGCCACTCATTCCTTGGTACAGAGCTAATAAGCAAAAAATTGTTTCAGCTGAAGTGAAGGGAGAGGGAGAGAAGCTACTTTCATCTTTGAGAAGGTTCAGGACTATTCAATGTCTGATTGGAGCACCCCCTTGAAGAGATTAGAAAGTGGAATGACAGGTAAAAACGTGAGAGAGAAGATACTCAGTTTAGCCTAATATTTCTAAGGAGACCACTATGCTCGTCTGTTGCCTTGCTACCTGACTTAAACTCTGTTTATGATCTGGAACCATGCTCACATTCTGTCAATGTGTAAATATTAGCTTCATGTTGGTTTCACTTCCACCTGGTCTCAATAGGTTCATTAGAAGGACAAAAGATGGGGTCGTGAGTGAAAATCCCACTTCTGCAGTCCTTCTCCATCCATTGTCATGGATCGTTAACAGTCATCTTTCTGGTAGGTGTGGTCCTGATCTTTCTGGGGATGGATGAAAGGGCAGCATGATATATAAGAGACAGGTTGTGTCTAAGGCCTCCACCCCTGTTGAGTGAGGGATTTTCTATATGCACATGTATGGCCTCCCTGACCCCTCTCTCAAACCACCTGTCTTTTTGGTCCAAAATGAATATATCTTGATCATCAAATGAATGCTGACTGTGGTCCTGAACCACTGCCTCTCCTGTGCTGGGCCATTCTCCTGTTTAGTGCCTATTTGGTTTCTCCATTGTAGAGCTCTGACCACTCCTCTTTGCACTGGAAATATATATACTATATTGCTCCTGTTCTGTTTTGGTGTCATATCTTTTGGGTAGACAAATCTTTGCCTTAGTGTGTTTGTTGGTTTGAAGTGCACAGGTATGTGGTGTTTACCAAAAATCTTTTTGAGCTTTTCAGACACATCTGCCATGTAAGGAATGACCAGGTTCTTCCATCAGCTCTGGGTCTCAGATGGTTCCATTGTCCTGCTGGGTCAGGACACTGCCTAGTTTGGATATCCACAGGTCTTACGGGTTGTCCTCAGATGTCCATCTTCCTTTTTCTTGGCTTCTGTGGAGGTGTGGATGTTTCTTGCTCTGTGGTTTAGCATCCTGGTGACCCCTAGTTTGTGTTGCAATGGGTGATTTGAGACATCAAAGGATGCCATGGTTTCATCAGTAGTTTCAGTTCCCTGACTTAGGACACAAACTCCTCTGAGTTGTGAATGTGGTGGTCCACGTTTCCAACCAATTTTGCTAAGATGGTGGCTAGGTATTTAGCAATATTGTATGTTTATGCTGCTGCTGCTGGGTCTGGGGAGGTGTCCTTCCTTGTGTATCTTGGGAAGTCCATAAAGGTGTGCATGTGGACTCTCCAGGATACAACCAGTGGTAGGTCACCCTGTCGGTGGCATGTTCCTTTTCCAAGTGTTTCAAGCATTCTATTGCTTTTCTTCTGTAAATGTTGGTGGGGTGTCTTTTTAAATTTTTCGTATGAGTGTCGGTCTTCCAAAAGCGGACTTACTTTTCTATGGTAATCTATAGTGTTGAGGACGACAGTGCATCTTCCTTTGTCCGCAGGCAGTATGGCGATGGTCTCATCCCTAATGAGAGATGTCAGGGCACTTCTTTCCTGTCTGGTGAGGTTGGATGGTGGCAGTTGCGTGCTGGAAAGTGCTGCAGAAACTTTTTTTCTGGAGTTGTTCAGCTTCTGCCACTGACAGATTGTTCTTCTGGATGGCCAATTCTGTGACTGTAATGAAGTCCACAACTGGAATCTGCTTGGGTGTGGTGTAAAAATTTTGGCTAAGACCTCCTTCTCTGACTGAGTGAGTTCCCTGTCTGAGAGATTCTTCGCCCATTTGTCCTTTGTGTCCTCCGCTGTGGTCCCTCATCATCCTTCTTCTTGTCGAGTTCGCCTGCTGCTTTCAGAGTGAGAACCAACATGGGGGATATATCAGGGGTCTCCTACCAACTCTCCACAGACTGAAGAAGCTACTTGGAGAAGGAGCGAAACATTTCAACCTAACAAGAAAGAAGTCCAGTTGCCATGACTCAGCTTCCAGATAACCTCACCTGGATGACTGAGAATCTTCACAGATACCCAAGGGAATGTGATAGCAAACTTCTGGAGGAGCAAGTCTGAGAAATCATAACTGTTTGGCTGTTTACTGCAGAATAACATTTGTCTTAGTGAAAAGCTCCCTGCACCTCTTTGCAGAGGTAGAGGGAAAAACCCCCCACAACAACTGTTGATGATTTGTGTGAAAGCTGCAGTGGGAAAAGAATTCAAACTGGAGGAAATGGAACAAATATTCAGTCTGTGCAGCATCGATCTAACTTATTTATTTGTATCGTGCTCGGGGATGAATTTCCTTGTTTTGTGACAGGCAGTAAAAAAGAGAGAAAAAGTATGCTGCGTAGTGCCAGCATATGGTAAAGCTGACAAAACAAATGTGTATTTTTGAGTTCCATGGAACTTTTTGTTCATTTTACTTTCTCCTTCACCTTCTCTGCTGTCTCTGTAACACAGAAACATACACACAGGGTCCCCAGATGGATTGGCATTGCAGCTTTTGGACTGCAAAGTTCCAGAGACTGGAGCAGCCACTGAAAGCTGTTCCCATCAGATGTGCCTCCGATGGCTCTCTCAAAGAGCTTAAAAGCCCGGCAGGATCATCCTTCCAAATAAGCCGGCTGCATGCCAGGCGGGGCTTTATAAGTCATAATCGCCACTTAGAGTGGGGCCTGGAAATGGGCAGTTGAAACTATTGCCACAAAGGACATCTTATCCTCCTTATCTGGCTGCAGCATTTTGAACCAACTGGTTGCTGAACAATTTTTCAAAGGCTGTCCTGTGTAGAGTCCAATACTCTCACCAGGATGTAATGAAGGCATGCATCATTCTGGCTCATGTCCAGCACTTCTGGCAATGGGTGCAGTTAAATCATCAGCCTCAGGGATTATTATTATTTTTTAAACCAGCCATTGTGTTTTCTTTGTTTGTTTTCCTGATAATGTGTGCTTCTAATTCATACATCAACCTCTTTTGTGTATGCGCTGTATTTTTATTCAGTCTCACCACAAGCTGCTTTAAGTTCTATTTTGGGGAGAAAGGCAGGGCGTACTGCCAATTATATAAGTAAACAGATAAATATTAGCATTGGCTGGGCAAACAAGTTTGCCGCAAAAAGCTGGACATCCAGATTCAGAGCTGAACCCCACTTAACTCCCTTTGATCCCTTGTTCCTTAAACTGCCTTTTTGCTGCGTCGAATGTCTATGTAACCCCACAGGTAAAGCTCTAATTAACAGTTTTGGCCCTTGCTGGGGAGAACGGTGAGCCAAACCTTTCCTGTAATCCCAGAAAGTGCAGGCAATGATTCCTGAGAGCTAGAGTTTAAAAAGGCAACATCCAAGGAGAGATAGAGGGGACCCTTTCCTTTGCATAGTTACCAAACATGGGCGCTCTCTGACTCCACCTGGATGCCTTGAGCTGGCATTCACTCTAGCTGCTTGGAGGCACTAATCTCCCAGCAGGTACCTGCCTACACTTCTGGCAGGGAGAAGTTCCAAGGGAATGTAATGCAAAGGTTACAAGCCCCTTATTTTGCAGGACTCTTTCCATAGTTGGGAGGGGAGGAGATGGGGAGTTGTGTAGTAAACCAGGGGGAGAGACAGTCACCAGGCTAAATTCTTGGTCCTTAATCAAATCCCAAATCAAATGCTCGCTTCTTCCCTCTCCACACCCATGCTTCTTTTCATCAGACATGGCTAGATTAAATACTTTATGTACGTTTGGCACAGGGTTGGTATCCAGGGGGATACTTGGGACTTTTTTTTCCAAAATTTTAAATACAAATCTCCCCTGCCTGCTCAGCATCTCCCCAGACAAGCTCTCTGGGATTCAGATGCACACTTTATGGCTGCACTTTTAGAATGCAGTGTTGTTCTGAAGAGGCATCAAGTTGGAACCGACTTATAGCACCCCTGATAGGGAATGATAAACCACTTCTGAGTGCTCACTACTTAGAAAACACTGGAAAGGGCCATCATAAGTCAGAATTGACTTGGTGACACATGATGATGATTAACAGGGCTTTCAAAATAAGTGAGATATTTAAGGAGTATTTTTGCAAGTTCCACACTCCCAGGGAGCTTCTATGGCTGAACGGGGATTTGAATCCAGGCTTCCTTTGCCGTGGGGCATCACATCTAATGTACCACACCAGATATCCTTCTAATACAATAGCCACCTGGACAAGAGTCAGGGGGCAGGAAGCTGGATTCTTCATATGCCCATTATGTTCATTGTTGGAATTCACAGTACATCTGAGCAAATAGTCAGAAGAGCAATGCTAATAAAATCAAACCCACAGTGCTGTTAATGATGTGTCCGGATTTGTTTACCCACTGATGGAGATGCAGATGCTGGCATGCCAGAATGAGTGTGGGGGGAAATTACATCAGAATTTTTCTAATGAGTGGAAAGGGACCAATTAATAATACAGATTCATTCAAAATTGAAATAATTTCACATTGCCTTTTTACTTGCCTGCCTGCTGCAATTCTGTGTATGAAACATCACCTCTCTGTGGATGGAGTAGTCTTGACATCTGTTGCTGGTTGTTTTCTGCAGTGCAGACTTCAACTGGGTGAACAATTGTTCTGTCAACTATAACCACCCCACCCCACCATAAATGGCCACTCTTCTGGGAGGTGGCAGCAGCATGGAAATGGTATGAATATCTCTGGGAGCTAGGCTGGTGTTGCCAATATTATCACCCTGTGTACATTTCGACCATTATTTATTTATTTGCTTCAGTCCTTTTTTTTATTTGCCACTTTTTCAGCCCCCAAAATCCTTAGTATCCTTTGATAAAGCCACATTTCAAGTACTTCTATCTTTTCCATAATTCATGGAATCCCAGAAGCATGAAATCCTAGACCAGGAAGAGATAGCAAAGGTCCTCAGGTCCAACATCTGAAGCAGGAGAGCCACAGCTAAAGCCCGTCTTCCAGAGGTGTCATGCCGCCTCTATCTGAGAACCTCTAATGAAGGAGAGCCCACCAGCTTCTTTGGTAGCCCTTTCCATTGTCAAACAGATATTACTATCAGGAATTTCTTCCTAATGTTTAATCAACATCTTCCTCCTTCTCATTGGAACCCATTATTTGGCATGCTACCCACTGGAGCTGATGAGAACGAACTTGCTTCTTTTGCTACATATCAGCCCTTCAAATATTTAAAGATGGCTGTCATATTACCTCTAATTCCATGCCACACACCATAGTTGAGAATACATACCACCACTTGGTGCCCTTTCTCTGATCTAATTTTAAGGCTTTTTGTGTATTACATTCTTCATTATAAGGAAGCTGCTATAGGTCTTCTCTGTTCTGATCTTCATTATTCTTACATATGATGTGCTGTCAAGTTGTCTCCTATCAATGACTGATTTCTAGAATGTCCTATCCTCAACAGCCCTGCTCAGTTCTTGTAAACTCAAGACTGTGGTGTCTTTTATGGAGTCAATGCATCTCTTATTTGGTCTTCCCTTTTTCTTGCAGCCTTCAATTTTTCCCAACGTCAATATCTTTTTAAGTGAGTTTTGCTTTCTCATAAAGTGCCCATAGTAGGACAGCCTCAGTTCCATCATTTTTTGCTTCCAAAGTTCAGGCTTGATTTGATCTAGGACACACCTATTCATTTTTCTGATGGTCTAGTATATCTGCAAAGCTCTCCTCCAGTACCATATTTCAAAGGAATCATTCCCCCCCCCCCCGTTAACTTTCTTCACTGTCCAGTTTTCAGACCCATGCATAGTAATCAAGCGTACTATGGTGTGGATTATCTTGCCCGTGATTTCCAATGACCCTTCTTTTCACTTGATTTTCCCCTCGCTCCTTAATTGCTGCCTTCCCAAGTCTCATCATCTTCTGATTTCTTGGCTGCAGCCGCCATTTGAATTGATGACTGAACCAAGATATACAAAACCTTTAACCATTTCAGTTTCTACATTATCAACATTAAAGTTGTGTAGTTCCTTGCTGGGGGGGCAATGTGTAGCCTACAAAAAATTGTAAACCGCCCGGAGAGTGCTTGTAGCGCTATGGGGCGGTATATAAGTCCAATAAATAAATAAATAAATAAATTCCTCTGTAATCATGATTTTTGTCTTCTTAATGTTCAGCTGCAGTCCTGTATTGGCACTTTCTTCTTTCACCTTCATCAGAAATCATTTCAAGTCATTGCTGCTTTCTGCCAGCAATACAGTGTCAACAGCGTATCTTAAATTATTGAGTTTTTATCTATCAACATTAACTTCTTCATCTGAATCTAGTCTGGCTTTCTGTATGATATGTTCTGCACCGAGACTAAACAGACAGTGGTGTAAAATACACCCTTATCTGACACATTTGCCAATAGGAAATCATTCTGCTTCTCCATATTCTGTTCTAGCAGCGGCTTCTATGCCACGATACAGGTTATGCATCAGGATAATCAAGTGCTGAAATATACCCATTTCTTTCAGAACAACCCATAGCTCCAGGTTCAAAGTTCAGCATTGTTCCTTTTATACTATCCTGGCTATCTGAAATATACAACATTGTGATAATACATTGATGTACTTTACTGGTATAACATACATATTGCATAATATGTAAATTGGGTTTTCTGGTTTTGGAGAACTAGTCTATGGCAATCTTACTCTGGGTCTTCAGCCTCTTCTCCCCAAATGTTCAAGCTGTATGAAAAAGTACATGAAATTCAGGGCAATCTATGTTGGAATAGATGCCCCAGAAGGGAAGTGAAAGTTGGGATGACACAAATATGAATCACATAAACCTTTTTATAATGCAAATCCAGCATAATAACTGACTTCTCTGTAGTTGCATATTAAAGGCCTTGGGTTGAATGCAGATGGCTCCTCCTTCCCACAGCAGGGCCTCCAACCTACTGAAGATGATTTGCAAAGGATTGGGTTGACTTTTGAAAGGATGAATAGTGTGGGAATCCATGAAAAGAGGGCAGAAGCATCTTCAGTGAATCAAGATCTTCTACTGCCTGAAAGCTGATCCCAGATCCATTCCATACATCTTCCAATTTTCCTCACTTAGGACAAAACATGTTCTTGTGAGAAAGCCAACTCTTTGAAAGTAGCTGATCTGGATGTCAGCAATAGCAGAAAATTGGGGTTTTTTACATTTATTATTATTACATTTTTAACTGCCAAGGTGGTGGTGAGGAGACCAAGGAGAGGCACTTACATTTTCCCTCAGGAGCTAAAACAACCTGGGTGGCCTAGGTGCTATGAACCTTGACTTTGGGCTGCCTCTCTCAGGCAACACATTACCTTGGGCCAGCCTTTGGCGATTCAGCCTTGTTCAAAAGCATGCACAACAAACTCTTCAGAACAAACTGTGAACTACATTGAGGAAATTCTAGGTAACTGATCAGATATCTATAGTTGTAACATACCTCTAACCTGTTTCAAATAACCTCTAGCAGTCTTTCAGAATTCAGAACTTCATCAAATGAGGGGCTTTTTCAGCACAGCTTAAGGGTGGCGTGCCTTTCTCTGTAAAGAAGCCTTCTCAGAAACAGATTGGCGTCATAAATTATGTTTCCCAATCCTAATAATGTTTACTTGCACCGAGGAATGATTTAACCAGTCAGTGAAAACTGTTTCTGCACAGTTTCATGACAGAAGTCCAGGACTTTAATAAAAATGAAATAAATATATATATCACAATTGTAATTTTATTCACATAACCTGTAGTATGTATTAGAGATTCTTCTGAACATTTCACCAAACTAAAGTTCGTAGGATCCTCTGGTGAATGCAGAGATTTTTAGTCTTGTATAAATTGATATAAATTTGTAGTGTAGAGATAGATAATCACTGTTGATGATTCCATATATTACAGTTCCCAGGATCCTCTGGTGAAAGTCATGACTTAATCAGGTATAAATTGATATAAATTTCTGGTGTCAATGGATTTAATCACAGTCATGATTCTGAAGTATGAAAAAGGTCACAGGAGTGAATTTGATTTCACCGAAGCTATTTACAAGTCATCTAGTGTTTAAACTGGGGCCAAATGTATCTGAGTCTAAAAAGTTAAAGGATAGCATGTGTCAGAGTGGAAAATTGGATATGTTTTTTTCAGAGAAAAGAAAATCCATTAGCAGGAATTGAATGGATTTACAAATCTTAATCTTACAGATTTTACCTGGAAAACCAATGTGGGCAAATCAAGAATCAATTTTTTTATTGTGTAATCATAAACTCTATAAAATAGATATATTGAAATCCTTTAAAAAAAAAACACTTAAAATGAACATTACAGGTTAGCAGAGAAAATGAACTTATGTGTTCTCTGAACTGAGAAGAGGAACCCGCCACTACCAGCATAGTTAGCTTGTTCGTATCAGCTATAAAGTACTTCAAATACTAGTATGAGGATCTACCAGGAAAAGTTCTTGTGATAGAACCAAGAAATCTGATATGGTCATTCCTATAAAAATTGCATGCAATGAAAACATGCCCTAAAGATTTAATTTCTATGTCAAGGCAAGGGCATAGCTGATTCTCATATGGCCTTGGGAGCACCCTTGTGAAAAAGCAGATGGAAGGCAGTTGAATCTGGTTCTGGAAAAGGCATGATGATATTTAGGAATTGTCAGATTACTGTACCCAAATATCTGGCATGTCTGCAAAATAAAAAATCCGAAGTGAAATGCAAGAGCAACCAAGTTTTATGGACTTTTTGTTGAAGGTCATATCTTTGTCCCATTGTCCTAAAATAATATTTTCTGCTCTCAGATGCACAGAAAATTCATTGAAAAACCTCAGTAACTGCAATTTCATGGCAAATATTTTAACCTGTGAACTGCTAAAAATATCCACCTTGGGAAGATATAAGTACCCTGTAGTAGCATAAGCATAAATGTTAAGCCAATACCTAAAAGCAAAGGACTATGCCAATTATTATGTAGATGCAAACCCTGCCTTCAGTCATCTGGAAGTTGAGTCATGGCAACTGAAATTCTTTCTTGTTAGGTTGAAACATTTCACTGTTCATCCAAGTAGCTTCTTCAGTCTGAAGACAGTTGGTAGGAGATCCCTCCATGTTGATTTCACTTTTTTCCTGGTCTGAATAGGCTCATTAAGAAGGACAAAGGACAGGAGGTGACGGATAATCCCATTTTTGCAGTCCTTCTCCACCCATTGACATGGGTCTTTAATAGTCATTAACAGTGGTCTTTCTGATGTGCCTGGTTCTAATCTTTCTGGGGATGCATGAAAGGGCAGCATGATAAATAGGAGACAGATTGTATCTAATGCCTCAGCCCTTGTTGAGTGAAGGATTCTCTATATGCACATGTATGATCTCCCTGACCCCTCTCTCAAGATGTACTCATGACCAAGATGTACTCATTTTGGACTGAGAAGATAAGTGGTCTGAGAGCTACTTGGATGTACAGACTGAAGAAGCTACTTGGATGAGTAGCAAAACATTTTAACCTAAACAAGTAAGAAGTCCAGTTGCCAGGACTCAACTTCCAGATAACCTCACCTGGATGACCGAGAATCTTCACAGATTCCTGCCTTCAGCAATAACCTGCAGTGGGGAAATATCTTGAGTTTCCAAAAAATACATTGGAAGAAACTTAAAAAGGCACTTTGCATATATGGGTGTAATTCCTGAATCCAAATCAGAATTCCGTACAGCAATTGAAGCAAAATTTTGGTCTGAAATACAGTACTTGAATAGCAACAGGGATAAATTGGGCCTTCTTACTCTGGGAAAAATGATGGATTATCTTAATAGTCTTGTTAGATCTCTGTATAGCAGACTATCCATGTGGAGCCCAAGAGAGAAAAGACTGGAGCATAATGCCCAGATAACTGAACTGCTTAACTTGATCTATACACCATCCTGCAGATGTCCACTTATTCATTGAAACATACTGAGCATAGACCATAATTTTTATTTTACAAAATTTATGACAATTTACAAAATTGTTTTACAAAAATTAATGGCTAGCAAATTGTCTTTATAATAAGACTCAAAGCAAACATTTTAGCCTATTTTTGACATGCCTCCTATGATGGGCTTCCATGCATAAAGGTCCCCCCAGGGTGTACCTGATTTTAAACCCTTTTGTTGGAAAGCTGACACTGACAAAACCAGCTTTCAGTGGAGTGTAAAAAGCTGCTTGTACAACAATATGGGTAAGACAGTGTCCTTTGTGGCAACAGTTGCACTAAAAATGTATTTAAATAGTGAATGTGTGAATAATAAGCAAAACATATAAATAGAACATATATAAACCCTTGGGAAAAGACTGCTCCTTTTTTTATTAGAAAAAAGTTAATTGACATTTACTTATTTCTTTATCTGATTACTTTCTAGTGCTAAAATGCTTCGCAAAAAATCCTCATTTTTACGGTACTTCAATTTTCTACCTTTTTAAGAGGGATCTTTTTCCATGGGATTTAAAAATACTGAAAAAAAAAAAACACAATATGACCAATATGTGTTACCTACAGATTTTCCCAATGGCAATAATAACAATAATTAGTTACTTTTGAAGGCTTTGCAATGAATTTCATAACTAGTTACTTTTAAAAAGTAACATTCCAAGCTCTAAACAAAATTGCGTAAACTATGATCTTTGAACATTTTTGCCAAGGGAAGCAAGAGCCCTATGAAGTGGACATGAGACTCTTGCTTAATTATTAAGGAACAAAAGAACACCTCTTTGCTCTATGAAAGAACCAGGTAATTTGTCTGTGGAAGTATCACATGATAGGGGACCAATGTAGTTCTGTAACTCCCAGATGAGGACTGTTCCCAACAGTACAGTGAAGAGCAGTGTACAGGTGTCTTTCTCTTTGTGTGTTTGTATGTCTGTGTTGCAAGCCGTGGGTGTTGGGACAATGCAATGTATTGAATATACGCATAATGAGCGCACTCTACAACGACGAATTCGCATAGTGATCCCTTTTTTGGGATCGCTAATGTGAAGGCATACCGGCAGCCCCAATGGGCAAAACTCGCATTTGCGAAGATCGGTAAGCATTTCGCTTACCGATCTTTACATTGCGATGTCGGGAAATCAGCTGATCGGCAGCTCCAAAATGGCCGCCGCGCGACCCAAAATGGCCGCGCACAGCGTTTTCGCGCCCTGCCTTCGCTTACCAAGGGCGCCGGATGGGGGAAACTTCGCTAAACGGTGAGTACAGAAGCCATTGGAACGCATTAAACTAAGTTTAATGCGTTCCAATGGCATTTTCCATTCCGTTTAGCGATGTTTCCCCATAGCGATGGTTAATCCAGAACGGATTAACCTTGCTATGCAGGGCACCACTGTAGTTGGAAAGAGGAGGTGTGATTTGTCAGGCAGCAGCTGTGTGAGTTTGAAGGATAACTAACAGAAGGCTAAATCCTACTTGCCTTTTGTACGTTCGCTATTTATTCAGCCCATTGGATTGATTGCGCTATACAAACTCCTGTTACAAAGTATTAAAAAATAGCATTCTCATTTGAGTCAAATGATTCATAGCCTTCTCCCAAGTGAACAGCAGAGGACAGTAATGAGCTAGTGGCCTCAGGTGGTTCTTTATAAGGTGCTTTCATGCTCAGAGTTTGCTTTGGGTGTGGGTGGGTGTTTTCATTTATTTCTTAAATTTATCATCTCCTCTCAGCCAAGCCTCAGAGGTCACTGAACAGAGTCGTATAAAATATGTATCTCCCAGAAAGCTATTCTCATTTTGCTTTTCCATCTAGCCCTGGGCTGCCCAAGTGCTGGGAGTTGAAGAGAGCAAAGCCGTGGGCTGTGCATCCATGTTGTGGCTGTTCTCTCACCAAGTCCAGCTACTCTTGGCTAAAACATGAGCACCAAGTGTGGGTTCATGATGTGAAACAGTCCTGGGCTCTTCTTCCATAGCAAAGCTGGTCCACATAATGGATGCAAAATAAAACTTGGAGTCTGAGCCATCCCTGGCTTCAAGCGACAAGGAGAACAATATTTTTCTTGCACTTCATAGCAGGAATTTCCATAAAACAGGGTCAATATGAATGCACAGAGAGGCATTGCAAACAAGTGCATGGTAGAGCATATCTTAAGGCTCTGAAGTCAGTTCCAAGAGAGACCGTTTGTGTGATGCTCAATGTATTTTTCCTCAGCCATATTCCAGAGAAATAAAACCTAGCCTTCTCAGCAAAAGAGACACACCAACTCCCTCTGCTAAATCTCCTTTAGCAGATATCTGCCCGTTGTGCAGATAAACCTTGACAAAATGCAATTGGTTTCCAGCAGACTTAGCCAACGCTCCTCCTCCGCCTTCCTTGCCAACCGCCCCACACTGCAGTGGCTTAAAGCATCAGAAAGTGACATGCAAATGACAACGGCTCAAGAATTTGCCTTTCAGCAAATTTTTAAGGTTTAAAATACTGTGTATGCAGTGAAAAAGAAGAGGCTTTTCTTGTCTTTATATCCAAAGTGCCTGCCACCCTTTCAAAGAGTTTGGGCTCAAATTAACAAATGGCCCACAGTTCACAGTCTCAGCTGTTTGTATCCTGCTGCTTTCTTCATCTTTGTGTTTATTAACGGGTTAAACCCTTTGGAGTTCAAGTAGCTGAGCTCCGATTCCATATAGTTTGCACCAGGGGTGTTCATAGGAACCTTGGTTAGGAGGCCAGTTTGGCATTTTTGAATGAATCCTGATTTGATTGCTGATGATCTGGTTTCCCCCTGATACTATCTGTGTTCCATATCTGAATCAATTTGTACATGTATATTGCCAGTCTTGGCAAATGAAGGTAGTTATACCGTAATTTCCATGTATAAGATTATACTTTTGTCTAAAATCTTTAGACTAAAAATTGAGGGTCGTCTTATACACGGAACTAAGCGGAGGAGTTAAAAAACAAGTGGAGGGGAAAGCAGGGATCAAAGTGATCCTGCAGAGCCTTGATCCTTGCTTTCCCCTCCACTTACTAAGCCTTAGCTAAAGGAAAGCAGGGATCAAAGTGCTGCAGGATTGCTTTCATCCCTGATTTCCTCTCTGCTTGCTAAGTCCCATGGGGCTTAGCAAAAGGAGGGGGGAGGATCAAAGCAATCCCGTGGCTGTATAAGGGGGGAAGGGATCAAAATGATTGTGCAGTCGTGGAACTCCTTTGATCCCTTTGCCCCTCCTTTTGCTAAGCCACGTGGGACTTAGCACAAAGGGAGAAAGCAGGGATCAAAGCCATCCTGCAGCACTTTAATCCCTTTTGCCCTACATTTGCTAAGCCCCACTTAGATTTCTTAATTTTGGGTTAGAAAAGTGTGTGGGGGGGTCCGTATACATGGGGGCATCTTATACACGGAAAAATATGGCAACTTTGTAATTTTTATGCTGATCTACAGGAAATTTGGTGATAGAACAGAGGCTAACAAGAGGGGTAGGCTGGCTGCATAATTCAGTGTGTTAGATATCTGGTTGCGGAGGCGAAGACTGGCAGTTAAATTCCTAACTGTTCCCCTTTAGAAAAGCCAGCCTCTGTAGGCTTGGGCAAGCTGCACAGTCCCTGAGCATCCTCAGAAAACAGGAATGGTAAATCACTTCTGAGTATTCTTTACCTACAAAACTTGAAAAAGTGTTGCTGTAAGATAGAAAGGACTTGATGGCTGCTGCTGCTGCTGCTGCTGCTAACAACAACAACAACAACAACAACAACAACAACAAAGTTGGACATGATAGAGAGGTAAAGTTAGTGCACTGGTCATTATGCAAAAAATATAACTTGCGGTCCTCCAAAGACCCGTGGGAACATCAGGTGGAGAAGGTGTCAGAAGATGAGGAAGCCAAGATCGTGTGGGATTTCCCGATCTAAATGGACAGACACCTTGAACATAACACACCAGACATAGTAGTAATAAAACTAAGAAATGTCCGGATCATTGACATTGCAATTCCAGGGGATGCCAGAGTTGAAAAGAAAGAATGCGAAAACAAAATAGAGATGCCTGGCAATTGAAATATTTTGCCTCTGGTCAAGTAGTCATTGGGGTTTGGGAACAATATCAAGACATTTCACACAGTACGATAAGCAGTTGTAGATCTCGGAAATTACACCATTAGAGCTACAAAGATTGGCAGTATTAGAAACAGCATACATACTGTGTCGGTATTTAACAGATACTTAGGTTCTTGGTTAAAACTTGTATCTGTTATATAATACCAGTCAATGTTTTCATAATTTTGACCGTGCCTGGTGTTTTTGAATAAGAATAATAAGAAACATGCCAAATTTCAGGAAGTTAGCATCCAAATTTTGTGTACTGGGCTCTGTTAAAAGTTTGCTCCCTGGAAGCACTGCAGCTAAAATGAAATTCTGCCCTCGAGTTGCATGTTACAGTTGTCAATGAACTACATCCCTCCTCCCTTGAGCACTTGTTAACTTACTCTGTCTCTGAAGCCCACTCACCCCATTTGAATTGTCTGAATCTCTAAATCTATTTGAATAGGATTCCCTTCATTCTAGAACTTCAAATGAGACCAGATCAGGCTGACTGCATTTGGGATTCTGAACTTAGCATGAGCTGACGTATGAGCATAATTTGAAAACCTGGTATTTTGGATTAAATACACATTGAGTATGCTTGCACAAAAGCAATGTTTTAGCACAACCATTCTCAATAGGGGCCATATAGACCCATTGGGGCCCCTGGCACATTTGAAGGGGACCACAGACTGGAAACAATTCTTCATAGACCACTTTATAAGGTTCGTTATGTGATTTATGCAATTGTGAATCAGCCTATATTTCTTTCATATTGTGCTTATGGTCATGATAAAAAAAAACTATTGAGAATGGCTGGTTTAGCATTAAGGCACAGTTCTGTTAGGGCGGGCACCTTCTTTGGATGATGATAATAGCTTAATAGCTGTGAATTTCGTTGTATGGTATACTGTGTATATACTTACAATGACAATAAATTATATTATTATTAATTAGTCAAGCAGCTGAGGATAGACAGGGCTGAAATACTGAGCAGGCCAAGTAAATCAAACTTGAATTTGGGCAGTTATTGCGTTTCATCCACAGTGATGCCTCCAGAAATGCCATCTTCTGCCCAACAAAAAAATCCATGTCTGCATCCAACCACATATCGCCCTTTTAGCTTGCAATATTTTTTTTCACAACTGTGTTATCTGCAAAGAACACAACACTTGACCCACAAAGCTTCAGATCTGGCCTCTTCTCTCTTGTCCCCACATCAGTCCCTTTTCACAAACCTCAAGACACTTCCAGGTGAACGTGTATCCTTGTTACTGAAGGCCATTATGAAAGCTTTATCCAAAAGTATTATCACAAACACATCCTGCAGCTGACAGTCATGCTAAACTCCTCCTCCAGGTTGGCTGAGAGTATCTCAAATCAGCCAGGGTTTTTCACATGACTGCAACATCTTAAGTAAATGTGTGTGTGTGTGTGTGTGTGTGTGTGTGTGTGTGTGTGTGTGTGAGAGAGAGAGAGAGAGAGAGAGAGAGAGAGAGAGAGAGAGAGAGAGAGAGATCATTTCTTGGAAGAGTACTCCACATCATAGCCACCCCTTCTATGGAGCGTTTATGACACATGTGGATTTGGAATTTGGTTATTCTCCCTTGCAATCTCTCTTGAAAAAGGAGAAATGATCAGTGGATGGTTCTTATATCTTCAGAGAGCAGAAAATGGAGGAGAGAGAAAAGGTGCATAGCAAAGGAAGAGGAGGAGTGAAGGGGCAGTCTCAAGGATTCTGAACTGTGTGAAAGAAAACTAAAGCTAGTAGCAGGCTTTCCACTGATATCCAGTGTAAAAAGGAGAAACTTGCAAGCATAAATGTTTTTCCAACACTCCGTCCGAAACATGCATAGAAAAACATCCAAGCCCTGTTTTGACTCACCCATTCCCAAACTGGTCTTTCATTGCCAGCTTGATCTGAAAATCTGTTGTCATCTTTGCAGCTGGACAGGGGATCATCTGGACAACATCTTTCTTGATCATGTCATGCATCAAATGGTGCCTAATGCAGTGGATTTGGTGCTTGCATTCATCTTCTCACTTTGGTACAGTTTGATGCAGCTCTGGTTCATGATGGAAGCATCATGTGAATTAGCATCTCTTCATCTATTCCAAAGTCATTTAGTAACTCCTACAGCCATAACACTGCATGCTTCTCCTGTATCAGTTTATGATATTTTATTCAATACTCTCTCATTTAAGAACCACGGCCAAACAACCCAGAAAACCCACAACAACCACCTATCTCATTTATTTGTTTCTCCCATCTGTTTTATTTAATTAATGTTGCCCTTGCACAGAGTGGGAGCAGATGTCTAAGGTCTTGTAAATTGATTTCTGACAGACATGAAATCAGTGATACTAAACCTGGGAATATTTTAAGAGCAATTGTTTTAATTGCCCAGCTGTACAAGCCTTGGAACATTAAACATCACCTGTGAGCACTTCTCTGAGACTGATTAAAGAAGAATATCACAAGGAGATTGATCATGAATGCATCGTATACATGGGTACCTAAGAGATATGAAATGAATGGGATATCACACATGCGCTGTTCAAAGCTATAACTCTCTGATCTACTCTACAATGTGTTCACAATTAAGTATATTTACAGCCGGTACAATCCATTGTGTGCCTTTGCTGTGCCAATGAACATGAATAGCAGATACTGTACATGGAATGAATCCTTCAGTCATTCCAGAACTTGGAATACTGTAGTTACTTTTTGAACTATAACCCCCAGAATTCCACAACCAGCATGACCCTACCCAGGAGCTGAGCTAGCTGGAGAATTTTCAAGGCCTCGTTCGTTCGTTCGTTCGTTTGTCCGTCCGTCCGTCCGTCCGTCTGTCCTTTCGTTTATTCGTTCGTTCGTTCGTTCGTTCGTTCCTTCCTTCCTTCCTTCCTTCCTCTGGCACTTTGGTCAAATGCCTGGCAAGGGCTATCCCTTGGCAACCATCTCTGACAGAGAAACCTAGCAGTTTCTATGGTCAGATTATGTAGTTCAACTAAATAGTAATGCTGCAATGGTGGTATCCTGGCTAACATTACATGCAGTTGCCTCTTCTGACCAGCATCCCCACTGCACAGAGTGTAGTCTTGACTACAGGGCCCTACTTTGAACTCTGTGGCAACTGACTACTGCAGCTCAGCTAAAGAGAGGTAAGCACTCATTTTCATAGTTTGAGCACAGATGGAAAAGGGTAGCAGAGGATAGGCACCCGGTGGAAAAGACAACAGGTAATATTTATTTTGACAAGAACTGGTGAAAGAAGAGCTAATCAGCTTTGCTAATTCCAGGAAATGGACAACACGTTCCCATTTAGGATATTTATTTATTTATTTATTTATTTTTATTCTATTTATATCGCGCCTATCTGGTCATTGCGACCACTCTAGGCAGCTTACAGACATGTAATACAACAAAAATAATTAAAAAATTAATTGCTTTAATTTTTATTATTTTTTACTGTTGGTCTGCTCTTGCTTGCCCCCAAATGCTTACTTCCTTTGTCTTGTACTGTCCTCAGCCTTTTCACAAGGAAATGTGGGTGAATATCTATATGTATACCTTCTGTGGATAGGTATTCTCCATTTCTGACATCCAGAACTGGGGCAGGGGAAGGAGGGGAGTGAGGGAATAGAGTGGAGCACTAGAAGTGTAACCAGGGAGTGCACCATGCCATAATTCATGGTTAAATCCCACTTATATCCACTGTGTGTGTCTCTTTGTTCCATGGGAGTTTGCCTGACACAGGAGTTTACATAACAGAGGAGAAGGACTAAGCGAATATCTTGAGAAAATAGCACAGAGATGGGCTGCAGGGATGAACTTTGGAGAGAAGAAGGGCCTTGGGATGCATGATGTGATCATCTAGTGGACATCATGACAGTAGCTAAAGCATTGCTGCCTTTATCTTCAGAGTCAGACCCATGCATTTAGCACATCTATGGACAAGGAACCCTCTGTATGTGTGTAGCTAGGTAGGCTGCCATTCCATAGCCAGCTCTGATAAAATGTGTTTTTTTTTTTGTTGCATTGAGAAGCATTATTTGGAGGAGTGGGGGTGGTGGGGGTCCTTTCATTTTCTGGCCTTGTGGGGGTAAGCAGAGGAGAGTAATCGGCCAAAGGGACTGCTCATTTGGGCAGTTTCATATTCTGCACAGAAAAAGACACATTCATTTCCAGAGGGGCAAAAGGAAAGAAATGAAACAGAAAAATGACTTCCATTAAGAGTAAAGGATCGGGGGTGGTGGTGTGGAGCACGGCTGTCTGGAAGGCTTTACGTTTATGCCTTGTATTACCCTAGCCTAAAGGGAGTCATAATCCGTGATAGATGCCTCTTTGTAAAGCAGTGCCAGAGAAAACTGCTTGCGGCTCAGCCATGCTGAATATTAGAGGGCAGATCTGAATGAATCACACACATAAACACACACACACATACACACAACTCAACAGCCTTTTTGTGAGTGGGTAGCGAATGGGCAATATGATCATTATTCAGAAGAATGTAATGCTGCTGAAAACATATGCAGACGTGAATGTATAGATTAAGCAAATCTCCCTTACGGGGAGAGGGAAGTGAATACAAGAGCATACAAAGACAGCTGCAGGATGGGACCTTCAGCAATAGCCCAGTATGGGATTTTCAGTAGTAAGAGCCTCTGGGGCATTTACAAGCAAAGAATTGATGCAATGGACTTCCCTCATTGCTTGTCCCCAGCATGTGGTCTTCGGGAATATATTTATTTATTTAACAACAGACATAAAACATAAACAAATAAACCCCAAGGGAAAAAACTAGTAACACAAAACATCAAAAAGAACTATAAAAGAAGTGCTCCCCCGCAACCCCACTGGGACCATTTGGAAATATAATCATTTCCCCCTCCTGTTATAGAACCCTGTTCACCTTCCAAAATTGTACTAACTCTTGAGAAGGTACACATGCATTCCCCTTTATTAATACAAAATCAATAAATTCCCCCAAATATCTGTAAAGGTATTCTTATTTAACAGTCCCTTCTTTACTTTGATATTACATGTTAATTATTCATAACTATATCCAAACCTCTTTATGCCATTCATTTAATTGAAAATCACAGTTATTTTCCAGTTCCTAGCTACCATTAATCTTGCCACTGTTATTAAATTTTAAATTAATTCTTTAGTTGATGAATTACACTGTTCCTTATCAAATATTGATAAAAGCACTATTTTAGGGCATGCCTTCAGGCTTTTTTGTGGGTTTTTCTTCTGGTTTTTATGTCTTTTTTTGGCTTTGGCTAGTTAGATTGATGGACAGAGTGCCTGAAGAACTATGGATGGAGGCTCATAACATTGTACAGGAGGCAGCAACAAAAACCATCCCAAAGAAAAGGAAATGCAAGAAAGCAAAGTGAATGTGCAATGAGGCCTTAGAAATAGCAGAGAGGAGAAGGGAAACAAAATCCAAGGGAGATAGGGAAAGTTACAGAAAATTTAATGCTTACTTCCAAAGAATAGCAAGGAGAGACAAGAGGGCATTCTTAAATGAACACTGCAAAGAAATAAGAGGAAAAGAATAAAAGGGGGAAAGCCAGAGATCTGTTGAAGAAAATTGGAGATATTAAAGGAACATTTTGTGCAAAGATGGACATGATAAAGGACAAAAATGGCAGGGACCTCACAGAAGCAGAAGCTATCAAGAAGAGGTGGCAAGAATACACAGAGGAATTGTACCAGAAAGATCTGGCTGTCCCAGACAACCCAGATAGTGTGGTTGCTGACCTGGAGCCAGACTTCCTGGAGATTGAAGTCATGCTTAGAAAGTATGGCTAACAACAATGCCAGTTGAGGTGATGGCATTCCAGTTGAACTATTTAAAATCTTAAAAGATGAGGCTGTTAAGGTGCTACACTCAATATGCCAGCAAGTTTGGAAAACTCATCAATGGCCAGAGGATTGGAAAAGATCAGTCTACATCCCAATCCCAAAGAAGGGCAGTGCCAAAGAATGCTCCAACTACCGTACAATTGCACTCATTTCACACGCTAGCAAAGTTATGCTCAAAATCCTACAAGGTAGGCTTCAGCAATATGTGGACCGAGAACTCCCAGAAGTACAATCTGGATTTCAAAGGGGCAGAGGAACTAGAGACCAAATTGCTAACATGCACTAGATTATGGAGAAAGCCAAAGATTTCCAGAAAAACATGGACTTTTGCTTCATTGACTATGCAAAAGCCTTTGATTGTGTGGACCACAGCAAACTATGACAAATTCTTAAAGAAATGGGAGTGCCTGACTGCATTATCTATGTCCCGAGAAATCTATATGTGGGACAGGAAGCAACAGTTAGAACTAGATATGGAACAACTGACTGGTTCAAAATCAGGAAAGGGGTACAATAAGGCTGTATATTGTCTCCCTGCTTATTTAACTTATATGCAAATACATCATGTGAAAGGCTGGACTGGATGAATGCCAAACTGGAATTAAGATTGCCGTCAGAAATATCAACAACCTCAGATATGCAGATGATAGCACTTTGATGGCAGAAAATGAGGAGCAATTAAAGAACCTTGTAATGAGGGTGAAAGAGGAGAGCACAAAAATGGTCTGAAGCTCAACATAAAAAAAAAAAAAACTAAGATCATGGCCACTGATCCAATCACCTCCTGGCAAATAGAAGGGGAAGTTATGGAGGCAGTGACAGATTTTACCTTCTTGGGCTCCATGATCACTGCAGATGGTGACAGTAGCCACAAAATTAAAAGAAGCCTGCTTCTTGGGAGGAAAGCGATGACAAACCTAGACAGCATCTTAAAAATCAGAGACATCACCTTGTCAACAAAGTTCCAGATAGTCAAACCTATGGTTTTTCGTGTCATGATGTATGGAAGTGAGAGCTGGACCATAAAGAAGGCTAACCGCCTAAGAATTGATGCTTTTGAATTGTGGTGCTGGAGGAGGATCTTGAGAGTCCCCTGGCCTGCAAGGAGACCAAACCTGTCCATTCTAAAGGAAATCAACCGTGAGTGCTCACTGGAAGGACAGATCCTGAAGCTGAGGCCATCTCATGAGAAGAGAAGAATCCCCGGAAAAGACCCTGATATTGGAAAAGAGTGAAAGCAAGAGGAGAAGGGGACGGCAGAGGATGAGATGGTTGGACAGTGTCACTGAAGCTACCAACATGAATTTGACCAAACTCCGGGAGGCAGTGGAAGATAGGAGGGCCTGCTGTGCTCTGGTCCATGGGGTCACAAAGAGTCAGACATGACTTAATGACTAAACAATAACAAAAGTACCACCATGCTGTTGTTTTTTATTTTGTCTATATAAACTACAGAATGTTCTTCTACAAAACATAGTGATGTCGTTTGCACTGTTTTTTAAAAATGGGAATAAATAAATTCATGGAAGATTGGGTGTTCAGTTGTGTATGGATAAAGTGTTGGACTGATCCAAGATAGCTGAGTTCAAATTCTTGCTCAAACATGGAAACCTGCTAGGGTGAGTTTTACAATGGAAGACTACTCCATGAATGTTTCACATACCTCAAAAACTCTAATAGGGTCACCATAAGTTGAAAGTGATTTGATGGCATATCCCATCACCAACAAAGGTTATCATTGTCTATTAATGTTGACGATGACTTTATATTACGTTCAGTTTCAGAGGCAATGTACCACTCAGTGCCAGTTGTTGGGTAAATGAAGAGAGGGATTCTACTACTGTATGTTCATGCTCTGGTTATGGCATTCTCATGGGCATCAGATTTGCCATAGAGCACACAAGTTTTAGAGGTTGGTAAACCTTTTCAATGATCCCACAAATGTGTTGTTATATTTCTGCACTTTTACAATGCTGGTAAAAGACCAGGACTATAGATATAACCTTTTGTCCAAACTGGAACCATAGAAATCTCAAAGTTTAAGAGCTGGGAGAATAGAGAAACCTACAAGGATGGGGTCATTTGCTTTTCTGTGGGGCAGTAGCAGCACAAGAAACCATATCTCCTTTGTACACAGAAGTGGCCTTACAGTAAGACCATTGGTCAGTCTAGCTCAATATTGTTCCAACACCTCTGGCCCTCCAGATATTATTGGACTACATTTTTGTAGCTTGACCAACCCTGAGAAATGACCAGAGTAGGTGTTCACAGGCTGGTTTAGGCTCATTCAGGTCTTTCTTTCTGCTTGATGTCAGGGGCTGACACTTTGACTTTCTCCATGCAAATTATATGCTCTGATGTCGAGTGGCCCCCACCTCAAAAACAATGGTAAGAGACAAACAAGAGGGACAAGAAGGTAGAAAGACAGAAACAGAGACACTGTGGTGTAGTGGATAAGGTGTTGAAGACTCAAGAAGATCTGGATTGAAATCCCCATTTGGCCATGAAAGTTATTTTGTGACCTTGGGCCAGGCAGAATCTCTCAGTCTGATCCATTCCCAGGGTTGTTGTGAGGAAAATGTGGATAGAGGAAAGCCATTTCTTTGAGCTCACTGGGGAAAAAAAGGCAGGATATACTATAAATGCTGTTTTGAAAAGCAAGAAAAGAAATCCAGGTAGCTTATTAGATGGAAGCTTTCTGTTTTTTTTTTCCTTCTGGTTTTCAGTGTAAGAAAATTAAGATGGGAGAGGAGCCGACAAGGACAGCTGTGTCAACAAAGCGCAGGCATTTTCTCAAGCTTGAGAAACACAGCAGTAATTCTACCTTCTGAGAAATTAATTACCAGCACTGGCATTGTGCTTAATCAGCATCTGTCAGCACACTCCCTTTGGATTTGATGGTATTAGTGTTTCTTTCTGTAAGCGCTTTGGGTTCCTCTGCTGTTTGTTGGTTAATCTACCCACTGATCTCTCAGATGAGGTGAGGCATCTGGCTGGATTAGAGCAAATGGCAAAGGAGGGAGAGGAAGAGAAAATATGCATGGTGGTGGTGTTACTTAGATACATTTTTGTGACTGGTGCCTTATGTCACAAAAACTTGTTGATATGAACTGTCATTTATCTCCCACTCCAAAGTGTGTGTTATGGCTGATTCCTCCATGATGGAGTGGCCTCAGTTATGAAGTTACATGTCTTCAAGTTGCTTCAGACATATCGCGACCCTATAAATTAGTAAATTCTGACAATGTTCTGTGTAGTGTTGGCCGGCTATTTCCACGCACTGTTCTAAAGGTCTGGCCAAAAGTCCATCCAATAAACTAGTCACCTTGTCAAGCAGGGAGCAGGCAGAGGTGCAGTTGTCAATCAGAGCAGCCCACGGGGAATTCCAAAGAGATGAGGCAGGCAGAAACGTTGTTTGAGGCACTCACATAAACCAGTAGTCTGTATCACTCAAGCTATTGGATAAGAATTTGTAGCTCTCAGCAGGCCACTCCCAGGCCCCCAGCTGTTTCTGGTTAGTTACCTGGAGCCTGTCTGATCTTGATGTAGCTTCTTTGTATTAGCTGCAATGGGGGTGGCAGCACTACACAGTTCTTTAGACAATCACACATCAGCCAGGCTTTTCTGTGAGGATTGGCTTCTATCCTCCTCTCCTCAGCCTCTGAGTGTGCTGCCAATGAGGCTATCAAATTCCCTTTCTGCGTTGGCCTCCTCCTCTTCCGATAACAACTAGTAGCTCTGCTCAGCTCTTCCAGCGTTAAGGCTGTGACTTCCCTTTTTGAGTCAATCCATCAATTTTTCTGAGCATTACTGTCAGTCATGTAGATAGTTTAATGAACTTTATAACCTTTCCCCAGGAACTAGTCAGTAGAAGAACTATGGCAATGTCATGCTTAGAAATGTCCATGACTGAAACAGCTTCTACAACTTCACATGTCCTTCTAGCTGAAGTCACATTTTTGTTTCAGAGGTGGTATTCTGTCAGACCTATGTGAACAAGCAGTCATATCTGCCAACAAAGGTTTACTTCGTGATGGCCAATCAGAAAACAATTCAAGCCAATCTGCAAACTACAGGAGATATGTCAATCAGGTGTTTTTAGCACTTTAGAAGTTTCCTGTTCTTATGAAATACTCTTTTGGTCTTCCAGCAAGTAAGGGAATTGTGGCTGGCAATCTGGGGAATAAATTACTAGATTATGATTTGTGAAATTTGGTTTATAGTCTTTTTTGTGATCCTGTAATTCAGTTAGCCATTTATAATTAGATTTTGCCTACCAGTTGTCTATAGGTGGTATTGACAGGGTCTTTGGCTCCACTTCATCTTTAAACACCAGAGATGGAGAAAGAGGAGGGGAGGGAAGGAGGAGGAAAAGGAGAGCAGTAGACATGCATTTTGTGAATTTACATCTTGACCCTTTGTAAAGGTAATTGTGGACCTTCAGTGGTGCTGCAGCTCCAGATCCAGGTCCTCATTTTTCAGATTATGTGTGCTTCAAAGTTCTTATACGGAATAAGAGTTCCTTCTACTGCTCTCCACCATAACATTCTGATGTTTTCCGTTCTAAAGCTTGGAGGAAACTGCTTGCAATAACAAGAAACTGTTTCTGCAATAGCTCAGGCAAAATAGCTATGTCTAAATTGTAACATGACTGTAATACTGTATAACAAAGGATCACTTTCTTTTGTGCTCAGTTGAGCTTCTTGAAGCTCAACTGAAGTTGTTGGATAGGCTGCACTTTGAACTCCACTGGAAAATCAAGATCACTCTAAATATGACTCAATATACTTTTTATTGATGAAAACATTCAGATCTCCCAGAAAAACTGTTCATATGGCGTGAAGGAGCATTCAAGCTGTTGTCTAAGACTTGCTGCTAAGACTTAAAAGCTGGGCCAGATCTGATAGTTGCTAAACCTACACTCTTTTGCCTTTATGTAGATTTTCCAACTAGCTAGATTTCCACTGTGACCCTTTTCACTTCAGGGCAAGGATGCAGAGTCCAGGGTCCCCCAGCCACCCATTCCTGAGCTCCCGTAATTCTCCTTTCATTATACCTGCCCCTTCTGTGAAAACCAGAAGGGAATACAGTGGGGTCTTGACTTAAGAACGGCTTGAGTTAAGAACATTTTGACTTAAGAACCACTCTCATAGGAAAATATTGACTTGACTTACATACTTAGATTTGAGTTAAGAACTGAAAAAAAACCACGTGGGAGGCAGGGAAAGTGCAACATTTGAACTTTCAGTTAACTGTTGGCCAGTGGAAAGGGTGCCTGTCTGCTTCCTCACTCCTCCCAGCGTTTAGAGAGTGGATTGGGAGACAGTCTTTGGACTGCCTGGTCCTGTACTGCCTGGACTGTATTTTCCCTGCCTTCCCTGAACCTTTCTTGACCTAAGAAAAAAAAGAAACAAAATATCCCCCTCTAGTGGTCGAAGGCGGAATAGCAGCTTCCCATTAGTTTCTATGGACGGAAAAGAGCAGATACGGATCAAATGGTTTTCAATGCATTCCTATGGGAAATGCAGATTTGACCTGAGAACTTTTTGACTTGAGAACCGCCTTCCAATACGGATTAAGTTCTCAAGTCAAGACCCCAATGTAGAATGTCAGTTCCATTTTCTGCCCCCTAAAGCAGTCCTCTCCAATAAGCTGGATGCACTTCCTTCTTCTACGCCAGAATGGCATTCCTTGTGGTTTTTGGAGGTGCTGTTTTGAATGGGGCAGTCTGGTGGTGGATGGGAAGGGCTCAGGAGCTACACAGATGACCTTTTCTGGCTGCATGGGGCTCCATTTGTCATGCATAGTTACATATTAATTTACAGATCATTTCCAAAGAGAGATTTTCTGCAACAACTCAAACCTCTCTGTTTGAGAAGGAGAGTGAATTTCTGTAGGGTTTTCTCAGCTAGATATTTAACTCCCGCACTATATGCCCCAATTATGCTGCAATTTGGCTTACTGTGTACTTCTTTTGTCTTGAGATGATGATTTATAACTTCAACTGTGACTGATATGTATCTCATTAGTAAATAGGGACCTGGCCAGACAGGGAAGTTTGGAGCATTCTCCTTCATGCATAAAAGGTTCTCTTCAATGGGATCTATTTTATCTCTCAGTTGGCCAATCCTTCTGTTCAAACTGGAGATGTTTATTCTACTGTGAGAAGGGTCCGCACAGGTCTTTGGATGGCTGGTTTACTTGTGAGTAGGCTTACCTGGTTTACTTGTGAGAAAGATTTAGCTGGTTTACTCACATGTAAGGAAGCAGCAGCAACCGCAGTGGAGGACAGTGGTGGCATGAGATGAAAATGTTGGGGTGAAAGTTGGGAGACAGAAGAGAGGTAACCCCTCTTTCCCCTCCTTTCTTCTCTGCTGAGGCTCTGCTGGGACCGCACTGCCTTGTGGGGTCACAGCTCGTGGAGTCAACTACTGTAGTCCCCTTCCCCAACTTTCTTTTTTTTTTGGTTTGTTTTTGCTAAATAAAGTGTCATATCAAGTGCACCTACCTAGCATGGTGTTAGAATCACACTGTATCAGTTAGGGAATATATTTTTTAAAAAGATGAAAATAAAGGAGTGGTTTTTTTTCTACCCTCCCTTTTAATGTCACAACCCACCGAATATGTCACGGGGTTGTCACCTCAGATAACTCTGACCGCAGCTCCATTTGGGTACAAACTAGCCACCTGCACAGGCTACAAAGTGGGATAAACAGAAGTCCTCTGAAGCGTACCCCCCCCCCCCGCCCCCCCAAACAGAAGCACTACTGCTCTGCCAGAATAGAGCGGGACAGCTCTTAAAGGGGCAGCATGGGTTGATCTAAGTGGAAATGTGTGGACACTATAATTTCGTTTGGATCTCAGCATACTATATAGCGATCCAAATATTGATCTATTGTACCCATTCGGACAGGCCTTTAGTAAAATGCATTTTCGTGTGCATGCTTTACTTCTTTTTACCAGATGCTTTGTTGCTAGGCTCTTCTTCCAGCTCGGTGAGCTGCCTCCATGCAGAGATGCTGATAGTCTGTTTGGCCTGAAAGATATATTTGCTGAATTGTATTTCTAGGATATAATTAAAGTTGACAAATGAATTAGCAATTTCTCCCCTCCTGGGCTTTAACATGGCAGAGCTGAAGGCTTTACTAATGGGTCTGTTAACCTGTATAAAGGCTAGGGGCTGTAGCCATGGTTGATTGATTGGTGCTATTAGGCATCAGCCTTTGAAAGAAATGATACAGGGTGGGGGAGATATACTGTCTTAAAATGCTCTTCTCCCCCCTTATGTTCCTTTAGATGTTTTGGGTTGCAATTCCCACCATCCCTATTTGATCTTGATGGCAGGGACGGAGAGGTGATGTAATCAAACAATGAGAGAAATCAGGATGGGGGACAGGTGTCTTAAAGCTTCCATAGGCTTTTAGATATGACGGTGCATTGGTTCAATATGGATATGTCCCTTTCCTCAGAACTGCTAATACAGAAGAACCATATTGAAGAGTGATTTCACAGTGCCTTCATCCCTCATGGCCCAGCTATGTTGATTTGTCATCATTTTATCTGCTGCCCACCACCACCACCACCATCATTTTACTGCAGAGCTGGAAGGGACCTTACATATCATTGAATCCAGCCTCTGTCATGGAGGCACAGCAGGGAATCAAACTCCCAGTCTCTGGCTCAGCAGCCAAATACCTAAGCCACTGTGCTACTCAGCAATTCATTATGAGAGAGAAAGAAAAAAAAAGCAAGGCAAAATGTGGGTGGGCCCAAGAAATGTTCCAGTCAGTTGTTCAGGTATACAGGTAGATGGAAGTCCCTGGACATGGAAGCAACTTGCTCATTGTATCAGAAAGTTGTATCTGGAGGCTATCTTAGAGGGCACCTTTCTTCTTACGTTGTTGCTAGGATGTGAAAGGGCTCCAAAGGCCTAGGGTGAGAGTAATAATATAGTAGTACCTAACTTTATGACCACACTGTTCATGGGGTTATTGTCTGAAATGACAGAGTGATCATTCTTATTACAATGAAACCTGAAAGAGCTCCTTCAGGAGCTAGATCTGAGGGAGAACACTGTTTCCTTGTCTATAATCTATCCCTCTAATTCTTTCTTTCTTTTAATGGAAGGAGTTGCTTAACAGAAAGGAGGTTGAATGTATATACATCTGACTATGTTCAAAAATGTCTGAGTCGATACAGAATATGGGCAAGCAGATGTCTCTTGACATCAGTAAGTATGACAAATTTTATTTGGCATGAACTCTGATGGATTTAGACTGCTTATTCAAATGTATCTGAAAAAGTGGGCTCAGGCCCTCAAAAATTTCTACTAAATAAAACTTGTTAGTCTTAAAGGTATTCCCATGCTGTTTGTTGTTTTTGCTGCAACAAACCTCCATGAAGATTTCTGCAATGACATAAAGTGGAGTTTGTTAAGCCTCGTGGAGTAGTGGTTAAACCGCTGTACTGCAGCCAAAACTGTGCTCACGACCCGGGGTTCAATCCCAGGTACCGGCTCAAGGCTGACTCAGTCTTCTATCCTTCTGAGGTAGGTAAAATGAGTACCCAGCTTGCTGGGCAGGGGGGAAATGTGTAGCCTGCATAATTAACTTGTAAACCGCCCAGAGAGTGCTTGAAGCCCTATGGGGTGGTCTATAAGCAGCATGCTTTGCTTTGCTTTTTTGCTTTGCTTTATCTGGAAAAATGATAGTGGACAGGACTGCTCCTAGTCTGTAAAAACAACCAAATGGGCATTTGTAGTAGGAAGGTTTACAGAGCAGAGATTTTCCATGCTAGGATCAGAGGAATCATGAGTTTCAGAGAGGTTTCCAACCTGAATAAGTGCACCAAAAGACACAAAACCAAGCAAAGGGAATTCTGTTATATGGACTCCTGAGTTCTGTCAAGCATATAGGATCAAGGTATCATTCTGGCTTATCTCCCCAGTAAATCCCATTAGCAGACTGGGAAATGATCTTGAGATTAACACAGCCCAGAGGTGGCTTATGGCTGGGACAGGAGAGGCACTGTACGAAAAATTTTGTGATGAAGTGCTTTCCTTAATCCACAAGCTGCACAATACTACTTATCTAGGAAAATATACACAATGAATGGCATTCTATTTTAAAATTTGAATTTATAAAATTTAAATGTCATTTTTCACTGTAAAGGCATTCTCAAATAGACTCATAAAGAGAGAAAGAACAAATAAATCAATTATCAGTATAACAAACAAAAAAAACCAAAACCAAAACAAAACTTCAACATGTGTACTGTAGGTATCCTTCAGTCTCGAAAGACTATGGTAACATGCTCTGAATAGAGATCTTAGAACAGCATGTAGTTCTGTCTGATCTAGTCCATAGACAGACACCTTCTGTTGGTGTTCCAAAAGAGTGCTTCAGCATGACAGCAAAAAAGATACCAAACAGAGTTGGTGTGAGGACAAAGCACTGTTTCACTCTGCTTTGGATGTCAAAGGTATCTGACGTTGAGCCATCAAAAATTACAGTGCCCTTCATTTCCTCATGAAAGGAGCTGATGATGTTAAGGAGTCGAGGTGGACATAAATTTCTTGGGAAGGATTTAAAAAAGGCCATCCCTGCTAATCAAATCTAAGGCCCTTTGTAATATCTATGAAGGCCATATGTCATTGTTCCCTACATTTCTCCTGCAATTGTCTGAGGGAAAATACCATATCAATGGTGTATCTATTAGCTCGAAATCCACACTGTGATTCTGGATAGAGTCTGTCTGCAAGCACCTGGAGCCTCTTCGGGCAAGCAGCTTCCCTACAACACTGAGAAGAGAGATGCCATGGTAGTTATTGCAGTCGCCTTTGTTCTTGTACAATGTGACGATGTTTGCATCCTTCATGTCCTGTGGTACTCCACTTTCGTTCCAGCAAAGACAAAAGATTTCATACAGCTCAGTGGTGATTATCTCTGTACAGCACTTCAGCACTTCAACAGGGATGTTATCCTTCCCAGGTGCCTTGCCAGAGGTGAGGAAATCCAAAGCTGCTTTTATTTCTGCTAAAGTTGGTTCGCTTTCCAACTCTTCCAAAACAGGCAGACACTCAATGTTATTTAATGCCTCTTCGGTTACTACATTATCTCTAAAATATAGCTCAGAGTAATGCTGCCCCCAGTATTCCATCTGCTGTGCTTGGTTCTGGATGATCACACCTGTAGCAGACTTCAAGGGAGCAGATTTCTTCTGTATTGGACCTAAAGCCTGCTTGATACCATCATACATTCCCTTGATGTTACCTGTGTCCACTGCTATCTGTATCTTAGAGCAGAGCTGAAGCCAATCATCGTTAGAACATTTCCTGGCAGTCTGTCGGACTTTGCTACGAGCAGCTCGAAGAACCTGCAAGTTGTATTCACTAGGACAGGCTTTGGATGCTGCTAGAGTGCTCCTCTTTTCCTCGATGGCTGGCATCAACTCCTCCGAATGGGCTTCAAACCAATCCGCTGTCTTTTTGGTCTTCTTGCCAAATGTGGACAAGGCAGTGTTATAAACAGTGTTCTTGAAATGTTCCCATCGTTCAGGTGCATTTGCAACAGCTGGGCCTGGAAGAGTTTCCTCAAGCGCTTGGACAAATTCTGCCACTTTTCTCTGATCACAAATCTTTCTTGTGTCAATACGAGGTCTTCCTTCCTTTTTTGTGTGATACAATCTCTTTATTCGCAGTTTTATTCTCCTTACACGCCAGGGAGTGATCAGTATCACAATCAGCACCCTGGTAATTACGTGTGATCATAATATCAGGGAGGCTAGAGTGTCTAGTGAGGATCAAATTGAGCTGATGCCAATGCTTCTATCTTGGATGTCTCCAAGAGACTCTGTGTCGCAGGCTGGATTCCCTTAGCCTGTCTTTTGATGACTCACAAAGCAGGATGACTCGCCACCTGATTAAATGTAACCTCACAGTGGTCCTCCCCCCCCCCCGCAGGGAGCAGGGGCCTATTTTTATGGTCCGCCCTCGAAGGCTATTGGATCCAATTGGTTCCCAGGAGGCCATGAGAGGGATTATGGCTGACCTGGCTAGCACTCCTGTCGAGGTCCTGGTGGACAGCTGGTCCACCGCTGCCACCAGGGCAGTAGACACGATCGTGCCCAAGCACCCTCTCTGGCGCAGAACTCGTCCGGCGCCCTGGTTCAACCAGAAGCTCCGGGCGATGAAGCGTACAAGGAGAAGGCTAGAGCGTAGATGGAGGAAGAATCTGACGGATAACAACTGGGTAGCTGTCAAGGTGGCAACTAACCTTTACCTGAACAAGGTGAAGGTTGCATGTAGATCATACTTCGCTAACTGGATAAGCGAAGCGTCCAACCATCAGGCGGAGCTTTTCCGTATAGTCCGCGACCTATCCGGAGTTGGTCTGGGAGATGGGCCTCCCCCTAGTTTTTCACCGGACCAATTTGCAGCATTTTTAAAATCTAAAGTGGAGGCCATCTGCCGGGAGCTCTCCCCTTTTTTGAACACAGTGAATCGAGCTGAGACGTCCAGCGCTCCATCTTGCCCGGTTATTTTCAACTCCTTTCAGCCAGTAACGCCTGACTCTGTGGCCAGGGTGCTTGATCGCTGTCGGGCCACCACCTCCTCCTTGGACCCTTGCCCGGCCTGGCTAATCAAGGCAGCCAGGCCGAAAACAACTGAATGGGCCACAGCAATAATAAATGGGTCTTTCCTTGAGGGCAGGTTCCCCCTGCCCTCAAGGAGACACTCATTAGGCCCATACGAAAGAAATCTAGTTTGGCGGCGGATGAGATTGGCAATTACAGGCCCGTCACCAATATTTCTTTCATGAGCAAAGTGGTGGAGAGGGTGGTGGCAGACCAGCTTCAGGCACTCCTGGATGAAACAGATGCCCTGGATCCGTTCCAGTCGGGCTTCAGGCCGCGCCATGGTACAGAGACGGCAATGGTCGCCCTGTGTGATGACCTGCTGAGGGAGGCTGACAGGGGCAAAACGTCTCTGTTGGTCCTCCTCGATATTTCTGCGGCCTTTGATACCGTTGACCACGGTATCCTCCTGGGGAGGCTCTCCGAGCTGGGAATCGGTGGTTTGGCGTTAGCCTGGCTCCATTCCTTCTTGGAGGACCGCCCCCAGAGAGTTCAGCTTGGGGAGAGTGTCTTGGCCCCGTGGAGTCTCAATTGTGGGGTTCCACAGGGGTCGATTATCTCCCCAATGCTGTTTAACATCTATATGAGACCACTAGCGGGGGTCATCAGGGGATGTGGAGCATCGTGTCACCAGTATGCTGATGACACCCAGCTCTACATCTCCTTTTCTCCAACCGCAGGTGATGCCGTCCTGTCCCTCCAGCGCTGCCTGGGGACTGTACTGGAATGGATGCAGGAGAATGGCCTGAAGCTGAACCCGGATAAGACGGAACTCCTGAGGGTGGGGGCCCCCAGGGGTGGTGACTTGGTCACCTCTCTTTCGTCCGGTGGGGCGACCCTGGCACCGGCCAGTAGGGTCCGCAGTTTGGGCATACATCTGGGCCCGACTCTCACCATGGAAACCCAGGTGGCGTCAGTTGTCCGCTCCGCCTTCTTCCACCTTTGGCGGATTGCCTGGCTGCGGCCCTATCTTGATACGGGGGTGCTCACTACCTTAGTGCATGCGCTCGTAATCTCAAGATTAGATCACTGCAACGTGCTGTACGTGGGGCTGCCTTTGAGGCCGATACGGAAACTTCAGAAGGTGCAGAACGCAGCAGCCAGACTCCTTACTGGAGGGAGAAAACACCATCACATTTCTCCTATTCTGGCTAGACTGCATTGGCTGCCCATCCGTTTCCGTCTTGATGTCAAAGTTTTAATGCTCACTTATAAGGCCCTAAACGGTTTGGGACCTCGATACTTGGCGGAACGCCTTCTCCCACCAAGATCTACCTGCACCACCCGCGCGAGCCAGGAGGTGAGGCTGAGGAGCCTGACCCCGAGGGAGGCCCGAAGGGAAAAGACGCGAAATCGGGCCTTCTCGGCGGTGGCTCCCTGCCTTTGGAACAGTCTCCCTCCTGAGATTCGCGCGGCCCCTACGCTGGGTACATTTAAAATCCAACTAAAAACATGGCTTTATGTCCAGGCCTTCCCTCCTGCCAGCATTTAATCTAACTTAATTTAATTTTCCCTTCTTTATCTATCTTTCATTTACGATTTTTGGTATGTTTTGTTAGTAATCGATGTTTAGGTTTTACTCTATTATAATTGTATATTTTTTGTTGTTAGCCGCTCATAGTGGTATAAATATACCAGATGGGCGGGGTATAAATCAAATAAATAAATAAATAAATAAATAAATAAATAAATAAATAAATAAATAAATAAATAAATAAATAAAATGGTGATTCGTCCCCATCTCTATGCCAATAGAGCAAAGACTTATAACTGGTAACTGCTACTTCTCATGTTGTTTCAACGCTGTATGCGAAGATGGAATGTCCTTTCCAGAGCACTAGGCCTCCAAATAGTATGGAGGATAGACTGTTACCCAAGCAGAAAATCACCCCTCTCCATGTGACTCAAATAGTGGCTCCAGCGATGTTGCAGGAGTTTCCAGAACATTACAAACTGCCTCCAGGACTGTGTCTCCAGATTTTGCCTCAAGGTTTACTCCTGAGGCCTTTTCCATCACTGGATATAGCCACAAGGCAGTGGAGGTTTGAAATTGGAATTTTCCTCCTTCTAGATGGGATGCCTTCCAAGGCTAACAAGCCCCACCTACCTGGGTGCATAGATCATCATGCTGCAGTCTGGTGTGGGGCACCAGTGAGTGCCCAGGTCAGTCACCAATACGTGCCGCAGCAGGTACTCCTTGTACTTGTCGCAGAGGGCAGCCGCCACCTCAGGCAGCAACTGGGAGAGGTCGGCCAGATGGAGCAGGGCCGAGCAGTGTGGGCAAGCCACTGGCACACGGCTCTTGCTGATCACCAGCTGCAGGTACTGCTCCAGGCAGGCCTGGCAGGAGAGGTGGCTGCAGGGCAGGAGATTCAGGAAGGCCGAGGGGGGCTGGGCCAGCAGGCAGAGTGGGCACTCCAGCCAGCCCTCGCCTGCCACCGACTCAGCTGGATATGTGCCCACCACCCTGGCCCATGTCACTGGAGGGCTCCCTTCTGTCACTTCAACATAGACCATAAGGAATATAACACACTAAAAAGATGTAAATGCATAGAAGAAAAACATACTGTTCAAGTAATATGGTAATAACAGTATTTGTTCACAATAATTAGGAAAACCTTAAATACTCTTCTGGTGCATCAGCGTGTGCACACACACAACTACATTAAGAGTTAGGCAATAACTTATGTCTATATGCCTATGAAAAGAAGTATGTCTTGATTAAACATTGGAAGGCTGGCAGTGTGTCACTACCAGGTACCACTATCTTGGATAGGGTTTTCTACAGGATGGGGCTACCAAAGCACTCACTCAGGATGCGATTAGGTAGCTGCAAAGGCATAAGCCTGATTACACTGGAAAAGGGTCACTTTGCAGGGAGGGAGCTCCTTCAGAGCAATCCTTCTGTGTTTTGGGGAATTGCTTCAGTCCCCCCCCCCTCAAATAGTACCCTCACAGTTGGATTGAAAAGTTCTCGTTTGGGACCATATTGGGTCAGGCTGGAGCATGTTTCCCTGGTCATCTTATGAGATTGCATCAGACCACTTCACATGAAGCCTAAATTGTGATCAATTTCTCCATCTGATCACATCCTCAGTTGCTCCCCCCCCCCCCCCCCAATTCAGACCATGGGCCACTCCTCCTCCACACAAGGTATTCCGTATTTTATTTATAAGCACTGAAGTTTCAAAATGTAAATACTTCAGTACATGTTTTCCTGTTGGGAGACGGGCAGGGGACAGAACATAGAAGCTGAATTTGAAAGCATTCCCTCTGGCAGGTACTGACATCCATCTCCCTGACAAATAGCATTTGGTTTGGTTTTAGGGTTTTTAATCAAAGCAATGACTGCTGGAGAGACAAAGGAAGAAGAGGGAATTGATTGGAATACAAGACGGGCAGGAGAGAAAAGAAGAAGAAGACTCCCCTCTCCCCACCTTCTCTTGGCCTTCAGAAATGTACTAGATGGCTTCATGCCTGTGTTGACTGTTTGTGGCAGGTGCCCAAGGGAACCGGAAGTAGACAGCTTTGTTGTGAATTACAACAGTGCTGAATGCCTTGCAAATGTTGCCTTCCTTTGTATTATCAAGCAAACTGAATGCCAGTCCATGGAGGTGTTCTGCGTAGGATTGACTCACTCGGGAGGAAGTGCTATTTTGTGGTAAAAACAGTTGAAGGTCTGTTTGGCTTGGTGACAGCTTCAGCTGCTCAGTTAGGAAGTTGCCTTATACATATGTCATAGGCCCATCTAGTTCAGCTCAGTCCTGTCAACTCTGACTGGTAGCAGCTCGCCTTTCCTGCATTTCTGCTAGGATTCTGCCTAGCTCTGCCTGGAGATGGCGGAGATTGAACTTAGCGGCTTCCACGTGCAAAGCAGGTGCTCTGCTACTCAGTCATAGTGTCTTCCCAATACAGTGCCTGGTGTTCTCAAGTGGTCTCCCATCCAAGTATGGATCAAGGGTGGTTCTGTTTAGCTTCCAAAATCAGCTGAGATCAGTATGTTCAAGGTGGCATAACAGTTAAAATTATTATAATGGTTGTCACATGACTTCAGGGAACAGGCAGGTTTGAGAGGAAGGCAGAAGGGCAAAGTGATTTCCAGAAGACATGTGGGAGTCAGAGATGATTGGCTGTAAAGAGAACACACAAAGGTTAAAGAGCAAAAATGGGGCAGTTACGGATTAGGACTGCAAGTCTTAAACTCATCAGACCATACGAGCCCTGTAGTACAAGCCCCTCAAAACCAACCAAACAGCCAACACATTTCCATCCTCTGCTTTTGACCAGCTATTATACATATTGTATACGGTTTGTATGATATGCTTTTCACAGTTTGGACCCACATTACTTGTTGGAATGCCTCTGCCCGACCCACCATATCATCATAGTTGAGGAACCTCTGGGTGGCCACTCCGAGGGAGGCTCATAAGTTATCTACAAGAGGCAGGGACTCTTTTGTGGTGGCTCCAACCTTGTGGAACCAGCTCCAGGAGAAGCTTTGCCTGGCCTGCTCCCTGTTGATATTCCAAGAGGCAACTGAAGACATGGATTTCCAGGGAATACTCTGACCCTAGCTGAGCTGAGTTGATTGTACATCTCCGTCCGGCTATTCTTACTTTCATTTTCATTTTTTAATTTCCATCATTGCTCTGGTGCCTCCTGTCCCATTGCTTATGCGGTTAGATTGTTAGATTGTTCTTAGTACAGTATATCATTTTATTTCGAAGATGTGTGCCTTTATTGTAAACCACTCAGAGTAGTGCAGTAAACAAGTTAAATGAATGAATGAATGAATTTTTTTGCCACATCTGGAAAAAGGGATCTCAGGAAGCAGATAAAGTACTATGGCCCATCTTTTTTGTCTGCAACTATGTTGGTTAACATTTTTTTACTGACAGCACTAACAGGAGAACATTTGGCCTCCTAAGAGTTGCAGCTGGCTGCCCCCAGTCTACTGTAAGAAACAATCAATCATGTTATGAAGCTAAGGGATACATCATACTAAGGCAGCTTCTTCTTCGCTAGTGGTGACAGAAGGACAAGAGTTTTTCCTTCAGCTGCTTACAAATATCATTTGGACTCCTTTTATTTCTGTTGAAATCTTGCTCTGTCCAGGAAAAGATTGTGAAATCAATCTGCCAAATCAGCATTAATGAAGAGAGCTGGTTAAAAAAAGAAGAACCAAGGCACATCCAAGAATGTTATGTGCTGCTTCTGGCCTTTCACCATTCTCATCATCTGATCACATTGCTGTGTACACTATGGGTCATCAGAACTGTGAGCCAATGACACCTGGAGAGCCACCTGTTGTGAACCCCTGATCTATGGATCTCAGGTGCCTTCCAATGCAATCTGTTACTTCTTTAAATCACAAAGAAGGTCTATTGTGTCTAAGTGAGTTTACTCCTTAATATTAACAAGATTTAGGTTCTTTAGCAGCTTTAGTATATATGAGTTTCAGACCTTACCTTATCTGGAGCTCAGACTCTGGATAGAGCAGCCATTTCTTTGCTTCTGTTTGGCTGACCCTAGACCATTGCAACTTGACATAATTTTTATTTTGGGGGGGGGGGGGGAAGAACAGAGCATTACGTAATTCCAAAGAACCAAAGGTGACATTTGAAAAATGTGTGGTGGTAGAGAAATCTAGACAGAAATGCTGATCTATATACACTCCTCTTTTGTATTGTACAGGTTTCAGCTATACACAGGTTTTAGCTATACACAGGTTTTTACCTACCTACCTACCTACCTACCTACCTACCTACCTACCTACCTACCTACCTACCTACCTACCTACCTACCTACCTACCTACCTACCTACCTACCTACCTACCTACCTACCTACATACATACATACATACATACATACATACATACATACATACAGCATTGTTGTTCTTCTCCAGGAAGTTGATTGGGGAAGGTCACAGCAGTGTGCTGGTCTGTTGCTGGGGGGGGGGGCGGCGGAATAGTGTCTCCATTTTCATTGTGTGTGTGTTTGTGTGTTAATCAACTGTTTATACTTTCTAGTTAAGTTTTTTTTGGGGGGGGAGGCATCAGAGTTAAACACAGTTTTTGAACTACATGGGGTGGGGGGGCATGTGCCCCCAATCCCTGTATTGTTGAAGGGAGATGTGTAGTAAGTTCTGCTGTCAACATTTATAAAAAGTAGTAGTAAACTCATTCTCAATTGTTGAGACACCATAAATGATTTGAAATGGTCATGAAGAGACATAATTCAAAATACACTTAGTTCAAGATTCTGAAAAATCTAAATTCAGGCAGGCCTCTAACTTACAGTTACCTAGTTCAGTTGTTAGACGCCTGCCTGAATTTGGATTTCCCAGAAAGTAGAACCAAGTGTACTTAGACAATGTCTTTTCATGACCATTTCAAATCATTTATGGTGTCTCAATGAGAAAATATTTACTTGAGTATTCTCTTGTTTCATGACTTTTATTTAATTGCTTTTTATATTTTTAATTTTTTAAAATAAGTTTAATGTCATTTAATTGCATTTGTTTTTATTTGCTTTATTGTTAGCCATTTTTTGGGGGGGACAAATCTAGAATATAGATCTAATACATTAAACACATCAAATCTATACTTTAAAAACCTTAATCTTCAAATATTCAAGCTACTGACATTCTGGCATTAGGACTTCAAGTATTTGGTTTAGAAGCCATGCATCTTTGAGAAATGCACCAAAATACAAAGACTGGATTTACAAATAGAAAGAAATGTCATCCCAAAGCTAAAAACTAGAAGGTTTTCTAACTTGATCTTTGTTGTGAATTTCTGCTGCACCAACAGTGAGTGTTACAGTTTAGTAAGCTCTTTACTTGCTGATCTCTGGCACTGCTAGGCTGGACTGCATTGTCAAGGTTCCCTGTTACACAAGAACATCATGACGTTCTTGTCTGACATTACAGTGACCCTGGTAAATGTACCAGTTGTCACCTCATATTATTTTCCTGCTCACTGACAGGGTCTGGGAGAGTCAGAATGCTCAACAGACAGCCTGTGTGGGTTCTAGACACGACATGGTACTTAGGCAACACGTCCTGCAAGAAGCTGTTTGCATTTGTCTTGTCTTATTTTGCCAGCTGCTCACTTGGTTCGTACACGTTCTTCCCTCCAGGCGTCTCCAGCTCTTTTTGAATCAAGACATGAACTAAAGAGTCCATTGGAAGCCACTCGCTACCCAGTGTCAGACGGATACATTCCTGTTGTGAAGATGAAGCTTTACAGTCCAGGAACTGTCTTATTCTCTTGGGTGAAACCTTCCTGATGTCTGGTGATTTCTTTGGCTGTTGACACTTTCTTGAATGGATGACAGGCTAACAGAGGCCATTCTTCCTCTTTGTCCCTGCTCTGAGCAATAAAGACTGACAACAGACACAAGATGTACCTCAAGACAACAGAAAAGCATGAGATCTGTGCTGGTTCAGACCTATCCAGACTGGCACTCTGAGCATCCTTCCTCTCACATTCTCCAGCAAATATATATATATATATATTTCTGATTTATGGTGACACCCCCTAGTAGGGTTTTCAAGGTATGTGAGATGTTTCAAGATTGGTTTATCACTGCCACATTCCTCCAGAGCATTTCAATCGCTCAGCAGAGATTTGAACTCAGATTTCCAGAGTCCTATGCTAGCCTGCAACTTGAAGTAAAAGATATCCATGGTTAACTATGCATGGCTGGAAAGGCTGTTTTTTCAAGCTCTGCAATACACTTTCTAAGGTTCAGTGGCCAGAAGAGCAGAGGTAATACAGAGCCACCATGATTAGCAACCAGCCAGTGTACTCTTCTTCATCATGAACCTGTCTCTGGGCACGATCAGATGAGGCAAATGTTCCTTAGTTATATCCCTGTTAGATTGTTGTAGAAATTTCCTGTCACACGACACATGGCCATTATTGAATCATTTACCCAGTCAATGGTGTAACTATGGTTTATTTCACTCTTGGCAGGAAATAATAAATAGATCCCATTGTGGAGCTCTCAGGGAAATTTTGTTGACAATACCAATGGCAGCAGTTTAGTCTACAGGATAACCTCTTGTACTCACTACCATTCACAAGGTGACACCATGCGAAGGAAAATCCCAGAAGCTGGCTCCTTTTTTTCATCAATTAACCACTTCTTACCCAAACGCGAAGCAATTGTGGGGTTCTTTTTTAAAAAATATGAATGGTAGTAAAAATATTTCAAATATTTATTCCTTCTTCTCCCCATGCAGCAATAATTCTGGCACATGGAAAACAATAAGTGTTTGTGTGTGTGTGTGTGTGTGTGTGTGTGTGTGTGTGTGTGTGTGTGTGTGTGTGTGTGTGTGTGTGTGTGTGTGTGTGTGTGTGTGTGTAAGGGATGCCTGTGCTCCTTCTCCACAGCTGTGAATCAATGTCATTAGCAATCTTTCCACTTCATTATGCAAGGAATTATCACCCCGCTAGTGGAGAACCATTCCCTTTAATCCAGCCTCTGTTGACAACTGTGTTGCTGCTCACTTTGTATCTCCAGTGGCAATACTCAAGGAGCATGCAGGGAAGCTTGGGAGATGCAATTGCCCTCAGGCAAGCCAGCCAACCTCCCTCATCCAATTGATTTTCCACAGGCAGCGACATCCTAGATTAAAACCCCTCTCCCTCTTTTCCTTCTTCCTCCTGGCTGGGTTTGCAGTGTGCTTGCTGGCCCCTCAGGAGATATGGTGGCTGTGCTAATCTTCCATGCAATGAATCCACTTAGAGAGAGAGAGAGAAAAAAATACGACTTCCAGCAATGCAATTTTGCCTGCTGGTTAGAACAGGGCATAGTTGTTGGGTGCATATATTTTAAGCGTTTTGCTGAAAGATTCTCTTAAGCAGCTCAGTAGGCAGTTACAATGGCCAAAGGAGCCCAAGCCATAGTAAATTATCAACTGCAGTTCTCACTGGCACTGGAAATGGACTGACCTTCAGGGCAAAGAGGGCCAACCCATTTCCACCATTTATTGTGGAAAGCGTTAAGCAGCCAGGGAAGTGAGATGTGGTCTGTGGCACTGCACCCAACCATTCAATGATGACCTTCATTTCATAAGAAAAAGGATTCCAGGTTAGGCTGTGCAGCCAACATGTTTGCCATGTCAGCCCAATAAGGTACACACATGTACAGATTTACACAGACAGAAAGATAGACAACAAGCTCAGAAAAATCAGCTAGCATGATACTGATGACTTTATAGAACAATTAACAGTGGATTAGAAGCTGATGTGGCAACATGCCCTCTCTTATGAAAGACACCAAGGCCTGCCACAGAACAATTCTCTTCTTGAAGGCAATATATCAGAAGGGCTGTTTGGTCCAAGAGAGGTCTAATGATTAAAAAAAAAGGCAAGTGAGGCCTTGTTATTTATCAAAAATTAGCAGTTAGACTGGACAAGGCAACAGGTCACATTCTTCCTTGTTAATGTGTGAGATATTGGCCACTTTCTAATTGCCACTCTCAGCTAGAGGATAGATTTGTTGAATCAACTGCTGAACATCAACACAATTGTTAATCCCACTGAGTCATTGCTTCTTCTTTGGACCACTGGAAAGTCGCTGGCTACCCTATTAGAAGCTGCAAAATAACATAATCTAGGATTTCTGTTTGCTGAAACATTGGTGTTCCCGCATCACCTCCAGTCCACATATAGAAGGTTTTGTAATGAATCACCGTATTGTTATTTAAATATTTTTAAAGACCTTGGTTGGCTCACTTCTCACTGATAAGAGATATTTTTTTAAAAAAAGAACAAGGTGAATCAGCTCATTTTCATCTCTTGTTTAAATCAGGAGACTACTTAAAAATTTGCTCCTGAGGTAGAAGTAATTCTTTGCTGGAATCAGTGAATAAACTCAGGATTTTAGAATAACCGTGACTGAGAAGTGGATGTTGAAGACACTGATGTCAGTGGGAAGATGATCACACCTCCATGGGTCTGCACTTCCCTTGAGGGGGTGAAAGGTCTCAAAAAGAAAGGATTTAATTTTGGATCTCCCTCTCACTCTTCCTTCCACTTTCCTTCCAGATTTGATCTCTCTTCTTTTCTATCCCTCTCTGTTTGTTTGTTCATTTGTTGAAGCCTCTCTGCAGATATTAGGCCAGAGATCCCAATGTGGAGGAGCTGCAATTTCATGGACCCAGTCAGATGTTGACGCATAGGTTGGTTTCTAGCCCATCTGATTCTGGTGCCCTTGTTCTGCCATATCTGGTCAGCTCCTCCTTGAGAAGCCCAGGCTGTTGCTTCCTTTAGGAGAAAGGCTTCAGTGATCATAAAGATCGGAGAAATGATTTCTGTTGGGCTTTCCAGGGCAATATATAAGTAAAAAGTGGCAATTGTTCTCCAGTTGTCCTCTGCCTCTTCTTTTGCTTTCCTCAAACAAAGGGTGAACAAATCAAGCTACCTGGAGGCTCACTTCTGTATTTTACATTCACTCAAGGTGCTCTGTCAACCACAATAAAGAATCTGAAATTTTGTATATTACAATTTTCTAGTAACCCTTTCCACTTTAGGTCTTTTTTCTCCCTCTCCTCCCCACCATTGCTTTTCCTGAACACTTCTCTAACCTTCCCTGGTTCCTGTTCTCCACTCGTTAGCACTCTCTTCTCTCATTGTGCTCCATACATCCCACACGCTGGCTGTCTTCCTCGTTTCATGCTTCACATCCCACCCACTGATCTGCACCCCCAGTAACTCAGTTTTAACACCACACAGACCTTTCTGAAAACCCGTTTCTCACTTACCACTTCTCTTTATTTTGGTTCCCTTTATCATTCTGACATCTCTCTCTGCAGGAGCACACATTTCTTGTCTTGCCCATCATTGTTTCTATGATTTACAGGCCTCTCTGCATTTTTCTATGTTCCCTCCCCACGTAGGAGGCTCTCTCACCCCCTTACATTCAGTGTGTTTTATGATGGTTCTTCCTCACTCTGTTTACAGGAGTGCTCTCTTCCCGTTTTTTCTGCATCACCACAGGCTGATGGGCTGTTAGAACAGAGGCAAAACGCGCCCACCATGCTTCTGGATTAACCTTGGAAAGGCTGACAAAAGCAGGGCAGGGCTATAAGCACTAAATATTTGAATTTCCCCTGAGAAGGCAACTAGCCCCAAACTTTAACAGCCATGAGACAACAGAATTCATGAGAGGCTGAGTTTTCAAAGATGGATTTTCCTTTCGTATGCCTGACCCCTTGTGGCTCTATGCGCTCATTGCCGCCCATCAACATTTGCTTTGGCTTGATGCTTCTGTGTTTTTCTTTTTTATTTATAGCACTTTACTGCCCATATTTTATGAAGCCTAATAACAGCATTTGCAAGCGGGTTATTAAAATTACAGATGGAGCCATTTAACACTTTGCAAATTAATGCAGGACATATATGGTTTCTCTGGGATTAGAATCTCTCATTCTCTCTCTCTCTCTGACAGCAAATAATCTTGTAGAATCTTACAAATTTATTATGACATCAGCTTTCATGAGAGGTTCATCAGACCTGTGACATATGCATCAAGTACTGTGGTCATGGACTTCAAGGACTCATTTTAATTTTCTGACCCTTCCTCTTTATTTATTTATTTATTTTACCACTGGATACAGCAGAAAGGTTTAGGTCTCTGGCTGCAGAGCCAGAGGTTGGGAGTTTGATTTCTCACTGTCCCTCCTTGACAGGGGGCTGAATTCAGTGATCCATAGGGACTCTTCCAGCTCTGCAGTTTTAAGATTATTATAGGGACTCTACGTGGGGCTGCCTTTGAGGCTCATGTGGAAACTCCAGATGGTCCAGAATGCAGCAGCCAGGCTTATTAGTGGGGTGAGAAAATATCAGCACATCTCCCCCACTCTGGCTGTGCTGCAGTGGTTACCTATTCGTTTCCGCATTGACTTCAAAGTATTAATGATTACATATAAAGCCCTAAACGGTTTGGGACCTCAATATTTGGCAGATCGCCTGCTCCCGCCCAGATCTACCCGAATCACCCGACATAGCCAGCAGGGACGGCTGAGGGGACTGACGCCGAGGGAGGCCCGGAAGGAGAAAACAAGAAACCGGGCCTTCTCGGCGGTCGCCCCTCGGCTGTGGAACACACTCCCCACTGAAATTCGGCTGGCACCCTCGCTGGGTGTGTTCAAAAACCAACTAAAAACTTGGTTATTCAGACAGGCCTTCCCCCCAGTCACCTAAGTTCTTTTCCCCCCCTTTTTTCCGGTTCTTAATGTTGCCATCTTGGATAATATTAATTATAATAATTGCATTATGCAAGTTATTTTTCTATATTGTTTTAATGTGTTTTAATTTTTGTAAGCCACCCCGAGTAGACGTTGTCTAGAGGGGCGGGGTAAAAATTGAATAAATAAATAAATAAATAAATAAATAAATAAATAAATAAATAAATAAATAAATAAATAAATAAATAAATAAATAAATTATTATAAAAATATCTGGAAATATCAAACATGGTAAAAAAACAAACATCAGTAAAACATTGATTGGTATTACTGTATATAGCAGATACAAGTTTTAACCAAAATCCTAAGTATAGTTAAATATTGGTGTAATACTGCATGTATGCTATTCCTAATATTGCCAATTTTTTGCAGTTCTGATAGTGTAATTTACAGATTTGCAGCTAATTATAATATTTTATAAAATTCCATGCAGTTGTTCCCGATGCCCTGACAACTATCGGGAAAATTGAAATGTGTTTTACCCACAAGTGAGTTATTATTATTGCCATATTTCTGTGTTTTGTTCATTCTTCCCATTCTTATCTGGCACCCCCGGGAATTAGAATGTCAATGATCCAGACATTGCGTCGTTCTATTATTACCATGTCTGGTGTATTATGCCCAAGGTCTCCGCCTGTTTGAATCTGAAAGTCCTACAAGATCTTGACTTAATCATTTTTTGACACTTTCTCTACTCGATGTTCCCATGGATTCTTGGATGCTGGCAGATGATATTTTTTACATAAGGACCAATGTATTGATTGTGCTACTCTATTGTGCCTTGCTTTGTAACCTTACTTCGGGCATTCAGAGATGAGGCATGACACAGTTTCATTTTTTTCTCGGCAGAGTCAACATTTGCCATTCACACTAATTCCTTGAATTTTAGCTTTCATGACATTAACATGGAGTGCTTGTTCTTGTGCAGCAAAGATCAAACCTTTGATTTCTTTTTTGATGGTTCCAGTTTTAGCTATGCCCAAGTTGAGTTGTTACCACGTTTTCCATCAATACTTCTCAGATGTTGTCCTTGCAATTGTTTGTTATTCCAGCTGTTTAATTTATCTTCAAATTATCATTTCTTATGTCCATCCTTTGTTTCTGTTTTTTCAAGATGTTTTAATATTATTTTTATGATGGTGATGATTATAAAGCAGGACATTATTGAACAGCAACAAAAATTACTGAGTACTATGGGCAAGTGGTTGAAGGTGCAATCAGGTGGGGTAGCTGTAGGATTTGATAGAAACCCTGCTATGAGAAACATCCTGCAGATAAACAGTTCTCAAAGGGGCTGGATAATTTATTGTGACTGACACAATGCAGAATGATAATTTCTCCTTCAGGGCTTTCGTGCCCCTTCCCACAACCCTGCCCCAATCTGTTCTTACTCTCCTTCCTCTTATGATACAAGAATTCTGAAATTCCTTGTTCGGAGAAAAAGCCTCTATATTCATCCTTTCCCCTTGCATCGTTTCCCTTGCATGTGTATGTGTCAACCAAGAAGAGTTGTGGGAAAGGAGAAAGCTTAGGAGCAGAAGCCACAAGAAGATGTGGTAGCTGTAGTGAGATAGGCATGTCTTTCACTCAGGAGAGGGATTGGCCTCACTTTTGGGGACTACCACACCCATACTCCTGAAGTCAATGCAGTGGGAACAGCAACTTGTATCTGTTATCTTGTCCAGTGGAAGCACCAATAGCTCCTGTGCAGAGGTTGTGGCACTCCCATCATGCTGCCTCAAATTTGCAAGCTTGTTAGTATGGAAATTAGAAGCGAACATTTCAGAACTGGGAGTTCTCCAAGACCTTAATTAACAAATCTTTTCATCCCCCCGGGGCTATCATCTAATAATAATAATGTTTAAAACCCCCAAACCAAGACCTAGATCTGCGTTGATGAATTTGCAAAACTCGTGGAAGCATTGCAAGTGGTTCCTCTTTGCTTTTTATGGTAATCAGACACTTCAGTTGCAATTATTTTTGCAATTAGATTATCCTCTAATTGTTATCTTAGGTAGCAAGCTTTTCATTATCTTTCTTCTTTTTTGATAGGGTGAGGGTGGAGCAAGGATGATTTTCCTCAGGCAAGAATGATAAGAAACTTCACTGGAGTGTTTAGGTTCATCTGTACCTATTTGCTAAAGGGTTGATGGAATAATGCTATGATACAACTGATCCTTTGTACTACACTTTGAATTTTCTTACAGCATCAGGCATGATCCTCAGTGCATAGGGAAGCCAGCAGGTCTCTGACTTGGTGATGACCCAATAAAACTCTGCTGGTGATTTAATAGGTGAATTATGGTGTGTGGAAGCATGCACTGCATCATAATATTAGTCAAGTCAGATTTTGCAGCTCACATGGCACTGGAAATGTCATCCATATTGACTGCCAGGGTGGTTACTGAAATGAAAGAAGGATATGATCTATCTTTGCCTCATTTCCAATGTGTATGTCTTGACTGTCCAGTGTTCATATTTCAGTATGACAGCTGGTCTAGGTGATCATTAGGCATCACAGAAGTAGTGTGTGTTATCAAGGGGTGTGTAGATCATAAACCAAAGCTTCAGATGCTCAGCCTTCAGTGACATACTTCTAGCATCACCTGTATTCTAGCCTTTCAACCAGCTAAGCTTATTTGCCATAAAAGGGGAATGCCTTGTATGCTGCAGTGTTGGACTGAATTCTGTGTGCTGAAACCGTATCCTGAAAGTGGTCATGTAACCAGGCAGCCCAATGGGGAAACATCAGGCACTATAAAACTCTTCCTTCCTCTTTGCTCAGACTAGCAATCTGAGCAACTCAAATCATGGAGATTACAATGTAGTTTGTCTTGCCTTGTCAGGCACTTGTCTTCCCTTATTCCACATATCCAGCCCTGCATTTGACTTTCAGCTTCTCTTGGGCAGAGTTTTAAAAAGTTGGTTTTCCAATGAGTTGTTGTTCAAAAAGTAACTTCCTCCTACAGCTACTGAAATATGTAAAGGCAGGGTATCATAACACACAGCCAGGACCAATCATATAGATTGTTCCATCTTAGAATCTCTCTTTCATTCTGCCAAGGACTGGGGATAATGAACAGGTGGGAGGGGCCCACATGGATTGTCCAACCCAGTCTCATGAAAACACTGGGTAGTAGAAAACTATGGAAAAGAGCTCATACACTGCTTCAGTATAGTTCAGATGATACCTTTGATTAACAGGGCATACATACTGTATTTTTCGCACCATAAGACACACTTTCCCCCCACAAAACAGGGGGTGGAAAGTCTGTGCGTCTTATGGAGCAAAGAAAACAGATTATATTTTCCTGTTTTCTTCTTCTAAAAAATGGTGCGTCTTATGGAAAGGTGCGTCTTATGGAGCGAAAAATACAGTAAATGTCAACATCAGGCTTTTATATGATGAGGCCTGTTGAAAGTGTCCATTAATGCATGTCCATGCTATGCTAACCAGTGAGCTGTTTCCATGGGTGGAGCAGATGGCATGTTTTCTCCATCTAGATCAGAAGTGTAAAATTTAAGTTAAAAGGGAATTTTTTAAAAAGATAAGAAAATAAAAGAATGAGAAAGAAGACAAAATTGTCTGCTGTGTGTGTGTGTTTAGTCGTTTAGTCGTGTCCGACTCTTCGTGACCCCATGGACCAGAGCACGCCAGGCCCTCCTGTCTTCTACTGCCTCCCGGAGTTGTGTCAGGTTCATGTTGGTTGCTTCGCAGACACTGTCCAGCCATCTCATCCTCGGTCGTCCCCTTCTCCTCTTGCCATCACACCTTCCTAACATCAAGGTTTTTTCCAAGGACTCTTTTCTTCTCATGAGATGGCCAAAGTACTGGAGCCTCAGCTTCAGGATCTGTCCTTCCAGTGAGCATTCAGGGTTGATTTCCTTTAGAACTGATAGGTTTGTTCTCCTTGCAGTCCAGGGGATTCTCAAGAGCCTCCTCCAGCACCACCAGTCTGCTGTGTAGCTTTCCATATTTCCATCTTTAACCTCACATTTACCTGTCATAAGAGATCCTATAAGGAAATATTTCTCTTAGAGATTTTTTTTAAAAAGATGACATGCAAGATATGTACAGTGCAATCAATACAAGCAAGAGCTGATTGTAAGAATGCTTTAATTATTCAGAAGTCCCCTGATTTATGAATGTGGGATATTGTGTTTCTGCAGCCACGATCTTGGTGTAGCCACCAAGAAATGGTCCAATGTGTTGTATGATATTGTGCTCATGTTGCTTACATGAAAAAGGATGCCAACCTTTACCATAACAAAGGTCAGCCTGAATGTTGACACCACCAATGGCACAGTCAAGATGACCTACAGGATGCCTTCTCCTGCTCATACCCATTCACAAAAAGACACTATGCACGGGAAAAATTCCAGAATCTGCTGTTCCTTTTTTCATCAGTTGGCCAGTTCTCACCAAAACACAAAGCAATTGTCAGGGCTTTTCGACGTGCAAATATGTCAAAGTTACAATTTTTTGTTTGTGATGCCTCGTATTTTGGTTGCCTTATGGAATGTTGAATTGTGCTCTTACACAATATATATTGGTGCACTCTTGCAGAGCAGTAGCACACCATCGTAAAGATATTTTATTATAAAGCCATGGTTTGATGGTGAGATTTTCACTGGTGTTCAGCAGATATATGAAACAGCATCAATGCAAAATGTGATTTAAATCATTTTTTTAAAATGGCCTATTTCTTGTTGGTCTAAATTGTTATCTCAATTGTTTTAATTTAAAATCATTCCACATTCTGAAACAACTATGTACAAAAAGCATGGTATCTTTGATATTATTTGAATATGGATTTTGCTATATACACAGCAGGTGCTTGGTGGAAAGTGCTAATAAAAAGAGATTCTGATAGATTCAGAAAGCCCATAGGATCCTGATGGGCTAAGACATCAAAGTTACAATGGCTATATGAGAGACCTCTTTGGACCTCTCTCATAGAAAATTTCAGAAGATAAGTATTGGATAAACATTTACCTCAATTGTCCTACCCCTCAAATCCTTCTCACATCTATCTAAAGTCTGGAATAGCAACTCATTTTTAAAATTGGGTTTATTGGAACAACAGATGTACAACACATTTTCTAGAAAATGAAGGACCAGAATCCTCTCTTTCACTCTTCACCTCTTATGAGATTTTTTTTTTTTTGTCTCCTTGATTGTGGAGAGTTTGTATTTTGTAAGAAATAAGGCACAAGACCCCTATGGGCAACACAACTTTATTTTTAGAGAGTAAAAACCTCACATCTGGTAGGTAGGTGGCACTGCTATGCTTTTTATTGCAGTTCTTTGCTCCTAAATCCCAGATCTGAAAGCTGCCCATTCTTAATCCTTTGTCCTGGAGCAAGAAACACAACCCAGCTGTCCATGGAAAAGCCACTGAGGGAATTTCAAGCAGAAGAAGAGAAAAACATTCCTCGTCTTTCCGCTTCTTCTCTGATCCACATTTATTTCTCCCCATCAGCTAGCTTCCTGTTTTAATCCATATTTATGCTATGGCTTTGTTAGAAGTTCTTACCTATAATATGTAGCTAACCCTTTACTTTTCTATTTTAAAAGAATACATTTATCAGAGCTAGGTAACACTGGTTTTCTTTATGGCTGGTCACTGTTCTTCCTACAACCGTGAAATGTACTGAGTTTCTATTTAAATACACTTTACTCCTTTTATTCCCTAATTTGATCTATACACACAGTATCAACATTTGCAAATTGCATAAAAACATGTACCATCTCTTGTCCTGTCTTTTTGATGCCACAGCTCCTGAGGCTGCATGGTAATTTCGCCCAGTTTGTTTTCCAATGACAAGTTGAGATGGCAAATATTACATTTTTTAAATCTCAGTTCCCAGAATCATGTAATCATAGAATAATTGATTTGGAAGGGGCCCATAAGACCATTCAATCCAACCCCCTACTCAATGGAAGAATCCAAATCAATGCAGATCTGACAGATGGTTTTCCAATTTCCCCTTGCATGTTCACTGTTCAGACTAAGAAAGGTGTACAGTTTAAAAGCAACTTTTCCACTCGCTGTAAGAACTTACCAAATGTCTGTCTCTCTCTCTCTCTCTCTGTGTGTGTGTGTGTGTGTGTGTGTGTGTGAGAAGCAGATTTGTCAGAGTGCTTTAAATGAGTAAAACCTAAGTTTAAACCCCTAGATATTCAACAATGTTTGTCCTACCAAATGAAAGTTGCCAAAGTTGCCACCCTGTTTTTCTACTAGGTTCTTCATCTTTAAAAGCTGTTTTTACTACATTTAACCAGGGCAAATAAGTGAGAGTTTTATTCAGTACATTTTAACGAGAGCGTGTGAACAGCCACAGATTTCCGTATCAATGGGAGGGAAGGAGCTTGACATTTAAACATTTGAATGTTCTAGAAAATAAAACTGAAAAATTTGTTCACATCAGTATTTCCTCTCTTTCCCTTTTAGCAACACATAAATAGTTGTTCTAGTCATCCAAAGACAAGATAACATATTTTTGTGAGAGAGTATGTGAAAACTCCTTCTCTATACAGTGGTGCCTCGCTAGACAGCTACCCCGCATGACAGTTTTTTTGGCTAGACATTGGCTTTTTGCGATCGTTATAGCGATTCGCAAAACAGTGATTCCTATGGGGGAATTTCGCTGGACAATGTTTGGTCCCTGCTTCGCAAACCGATTTTTGCTAGATGACGATTTTGACAGCTCCCTCCGCGCTCGCAAACAGATGTTTTCAGGACCTAAGCTTCGCAAGACAGCGATTTAAACAGCTGATTGGTGGTTCGCAAAGCGGCTTTCCTATGGTCGATCTTCGCTAGACAACGACGATTCTTCCCCATTGGAACACATTAAACAGGTTTCAATGCATTACAATGGGGAAATGCTTTTCGCTAGACAATGATTTCGCTAAACAGCTATTTCAGTGGAACAAATTATCATCGTCTAGCGAGGCACCACTGTTATGGCATATCCTGTCACAATCATAATATCTAGCACCATTTCCTGTTTTCTGGTTCTTTGTTCTGTGGAATGTCTCCATATTAGTTTTAATGTAACTCCTACTTGAGTTCATTTGATCTTTTGTTCATTTGATCTTCTGTAGCAGTTCATTTGATCTTCTGTAGACAAGGGGTCTATTGCCTCCAAGGCTTCTTAGCATTCCAATATATATTAGGGAAAATACAGGGACATACTGGAAATGGATACCTAGTGGCAAACTCCTTCTAAGACAATAATTGAGCTTGTAGACTATAAAATGTACCTGCCCACCCCATCCAGGAACAGGGGCTCATATGGGCATGGTAAGGGCCCGTTTGATCTCTAATTCCTTTGAGACCTGCAGTGGAGCCATGTCCCCTGGACTGAAAATTTTGGAGTATATTTCCAAAAGCCTGAAGAATTACTGTGTCTATTTAGCAGGGAAAGAAAACTGCATTCTGCACATATTGAGAAGACTTTTATTAACAAATTATTTAATTTATAGCATGTAGAATCATTTTAGACTTGCAATTATTCGTACTCCTTCCAGACTTGTTCATCCCATCTGTGGTGCTCGTTTCACAATGAGCTCAAAATATCCATGGAAAAAGTTAGCCTTTGAAAATAGCATTTGTATTGATAGCACCCAAGTTTGCACTTTTTTTTTTACAAAAAAGCGTAGAGACCAAAAAAATACCCCAGTATTGCTCAAACTATTAGTAATTAAGGAGGAGCTCTCCTATAAATGAGCATAGATGGACAATGGCCAGAGTCTTATATCGTACAGCTAATTGACAAGGTGTCAGGGCACCACTGGATCACAGAATTAGACACATGTTAAGACATGTGACTTAGATATATCTCAGCACCTTGCCAACTAGCTGCAATTAGCAGAGGCAGGTTGTGTAAACATTACGTGAACACCAACAGGATTCTGGCCAATGCGATTTCAGATTTTTCAGCACTATCTTTCCTAGATGAATTCATGTTCTCTTGTTCAGTATTGCCTTTGAAGTGAAACACACTGAAAACCAATATTTTAGTCATTAGGAGCCAAACATTGTTTAATCATCAAAGCGAAATTGTATGAAATGTTCAAAGCTCGTTATCAGATGTTTTGGAAATCACAAACTATTCTGAAAATACAAGATGGCTCAATGCTGAATACTGTCAGTAAATGAAATATTTTCAGGGCATAGGCCTAGCCCTTTCCTCTAACAGTGCAATAATGCAGTATCCTCATCATGATGAGAGGAAGCAAAATTAAGTGTCCTTCTTTTTCCCCACTTCCTCCAAATTCCCTCCTCCCACTGAAATTTTTCTGTTCAAAATTCTTGTCATTGGTAGCTTGCCCTATGTGTGGCATGGTATTAACCAATACCACCTATGGGAACTGAACTAGAAGGGAGAAGAAAATGAATGTATATTAAAAATGAATCTTCAGGAACATTTTAGCATAAGCCTGGCAACAAAATGGAGCCCTAGATTGTCTCAGAGTTCTTATATGGGAGACATAGGATTCTACAGTCTCCGGTATGGGCAGTATTTCAGCCTTGGCTTTTCTTCTGATTTCTTCAATGAAACAAGTCCTGACCAATTGACAAGACATTGGATTGAAGATTTTGCTTTCTAAGTGCAGGTGCACAAACATCAAGGAACGTACAGCTATTTATCACCATACAGCTGTGCAGGTATGGGCACATGACACCTCAAAAATATTACAGTAATACCCTGGTCCTTGCATAGCAAGCTCTGTAAGCAAACCACCTTGAGGAGAGGAGATGGTGTGCCTTTCCGGAGAGTAGGAGTTCAGTGGTGTCCCTTTCAGATGCTCCACCTCTCGAGCCATCTTTGAGTCATTCCACTTCTCAGAAAGCAGGTCCTGGCTCAGAAGAAGGCACAATAAAAAGTTTTATGGGGTACAGAGAGCTGCCTTGTCTTCTGTGCATTTGGCAGGGGCTCCTCAAACACTGGGGTCCATGCTTCCCTCTTAGAAGGACCTTGGCCAACCAGACGCTCTGAAAGTAAGACATGATAGTGGGAGAGGAGGCATCATACGCTGCAGTCAGAATCCTAGTAGGAAAACACAAATAGAAGTTGTTCAGTTCTGCTATCAAAACATATTTTTAAATAATTTCCGCGTGTCCTCATGATTAGAATCTTTTTTTAACTTGAATGTAGACAAATCTGTCAGTTTTACATTTGATTCTTTTTTTTAAAGCAACAAAACAAAACTCAGTTTCTTTCCAGAAGCTTAATGCGGACAGTGAATAATTGAATCAATGGCCAAACTCTTATTACCTAGCTATGTACATAGTATAACTTTTCAAGGCAATTTGCCCCAAGTTAACAATCACTATAGACATCATCATCTGCATTCTAAGTTGTATGACTCTGTATGCAGTTGATAATTCTTACAGTTATTTTTAAATGTGGGGCAATTCACCTCTGAAAATTATGCCACTTGTGCTATGCTGGCATATGTAGGGAAGAAAATTCAGGCCAATGTCACCAGCTATGCTGGCAGGGCAATTCTGGGAGTTTTAGTTCAACAAACACCTTTACAAAGCTCTACATTTGCCCTGGGATGACAGAAGAGACAAAAGGACATTCTAGTTTCTACTAGAAGGGGAAAAGGAAGGGGACGATAGAGGATGAGATGATTGGACAGTGTCATCGAAGCCACCAAAATGAATTTGACCCAACTCTGGGAGGCTGTGGAAGACAGGAGGGCCTGGCGTGCTCTGCTCTGTGGGGTCACAAAGAGTCGGACATGACTAAATGACTAAACAACAACAAGTTTCTACTACTACATGTGTGTTCTGTGCTGTCAAGTCAGAACCAATTTATAGCAACCCTAGTAGAGTTTTCAAGGTAAGAGAGATATTTAAGGAATGGTTCCACTCCCCTAGTGAGTCTCCATGGCTGAGTGGGGATTCAAACTTTGTTCACCAGAGTTCTAGTCCATCTCTCTATCCACTACACCACAATGGAAATCAGACAGAGGAAAAAGATTTCTGGGTAATTAAAAAAAATCCTGTGTGGTGAGGCAACTTGAAGATCACTGATCAAAAGTAATGTGTATGTATATTTGCTTTCTATACATATTATGTATTTGTAGCTATAAGGATCTCTAAATAATACAGATTGTATTCTATAAATACTTATTTATATTTATTGATCTCTCTCTCTCTCTCCTTACCTACCTAGGGAAACAAAATTCAAGAACATTTCTGCAAGCTGTCCTGTCACAGAGAGGCTGCTGTTGAACAGATATCTTTATTTGTGAATTAGAAGTACATTTTTGCCCATGCTTTCATTATTTAAAATGATCAGATGAGTAGGCCTTAATTATGGCCCCCATCTAGACCGAGCAGTCACTATTCCAGGATCAAGAAAGCACCCTGCTGCCTTGATCTCATGTGAAGTCAACAGAGTCAAAAGTACAACAATCAAGGCAGAAGAGAAAGCAAACATAGTGACCCAATAACTACTCCAGCAGTATTCCTGGTGATCACCTACAAGATACCAATGCCCCACATTACCAGTTCAGGGAGCGCAGAGGTAAGCATAGTTTACTCCCCCCCCCCCATCTTTTCCTCACTGATGTGCTCCACAATCAAGCTGCTGGGGAAAATCCAACAGTAACTATGCCAGAAGCTACATCCAGACCATTGGCTAGGAGGCAACAAATGATGCCTGCTGCCACAACCTCGAGAGCAGCCATTTACAACCTATTTTTGGCCATGGCCATATAATATGAAAGAAATATAGGCCAAATCAGGATTGTGTAAGTTGCATAACAAACCTTATAAGGTGGTGTATGGAGAATTGTTTCTAGTCTGTGGCTCCCTTTAAATGTGTCAGGGCCCCCCAGGGGCCATATGGCTCCCATAGAAAATGGCTGCTCTAGAGGTTCCCTCAGAAAGGAATTGGCAATGTTCCCTTTGTCAGAGAAGGTGTTTCTCCAAACACAGGCTTGGAGGAAAAGAAGGCTGGCCATTCCAGTTATAGTTGCCAGTCCATTCCAAATTAGAGGGGTTGGGAGATGTGTGTGTAGAGATCTCTGTGGCTCAGGTGTCTGTGTATGGATGTGTAAGTATGTGAGTGTGTGCAAACCCAGAAGCTATCCTATGTTACCTAGAAAGTCTGAGCTGAGAATAGATAGCATCATGGCGCGCCCTTATCTTTTAAAATAATGCCCAAAGGGTTCTTTTGAAGAACAATCTGATAGTCAGACTAATCATGAAGAATATGGCTTTAAAAGGTCAAATCATGTCACTCTGCTTTATAGCTTGCCTCTCTCCAAGCCAGCCCGGTAAATGAACAGGGGTGATGGGAGGTCTAGAGAGTGCTTCAGGAAAGCTGATAGTGTTTAATTGTATGTTTTGGCTCTGTTACAGTTGAGCTGCTATTCTTTTTTTGGTGCCTTCAGTGCTTTTGAGAGAGGATTGTAAAGACTTCCTAAACTACAGAGTCTACACATGTTTCATTCTCATTACATGATACAAGCATTCTGAAACTGGTGTGCCTGCACTATTTACTTCACAAAAGGAATAAAATCACTTCTTTGTCCAGTCTCGAAATTCATGAAGAAGATCGCTTTAATTGTGGCTTAAAAATTACAAGACAGCTAATAAGGTGGAATCTAAAACTCACTGCCTATGAAAAGCAGAAACAATCAAGAGCCTTGTGGCATTCTGTTAAGGAATAACCAGTTTCATTTGCTGCAAATTTTCATTTTTGGGCTGCAGTTTACATCTTCAGAGACAGGTATAAGAGGACTAAACCAAGGGCGCAGTTTCTCTAGCAATACTAACTGGAGTTGAATTGGTTTTAAAGGTAAAGGTTCCCCTTGATATTTAGTCCAGTCGTGTCTGACTCTAGAGCGCGGAGTTCATCCCCATCTCCAAGCCGTAGAGCCAGCGTTTGTCCGTAGACAGTTTCTGTGGTCACGTGGCCAGCGCAACTAGACACGGAATGCCATTACCTTCCCACCAAGGTGTTACCTATTTATCTACTTGCATTTACATGCTTTCAAACTGCTAGGTTGGCAGGAGCTGGGACAAGTGATGGGAGCTCACTCTGTCGCATGGCTTCGATCTTACGACCACAAGTCTTCTGACCTTGCAGCACAGAGTCTTCTGTGGTTTAACCTGCAGCACCACCACATCCACTGAATTGGTTTTAGACTTTCTTCTTTTTTTGTTGAAGCTCTGCTGGTATTTGTGGATTTCAATGGCTTCCCTATGTAGTCTAACATAATGATTGTTGGTGTTGTCCAGTACTTCTTTGTTTTGAAATAGGATTTCATGTCCAGCTTGTTTCAGTGTATGTTCAGTTACTGCTGATTTTTCCAGTTGTTTTAGTCTGCAGTGTCTCTCATGTTCTTTGATTCTGGTGTGGATGCTTTGTTTTGTGGTCCCAATATATACCTGGCCACAACTGCAAGGTATCCGGTATACTCTTGCACTGGTGAGGGGATCCCCTTTCTCCTTTGCTGACCATAACATTCTGTTGTATTTTTGTGGTGGGCCTGAATACTGTTTGTAAGTTGCGTTTTTTTCAAAAGTTTCCCCATGAAGTCCGTGACCCCTTTGATATATGGCAGAAATAATTTATTTGTGGGTGGCTGTTTTTCTTGTTCAGTTTGCTGTTGTTTTCTTGGTTTGATGGCTCTTCTGATTTCATTCTTGGAATAGCTATTCGCCTGTAGGGCCCAATTCAGATGTTTGAGTTTGGTGCTGAGAAACTGAGCTTCACAGTTCTGATTCACATGGTCTACCAGTGCTTTGATTATGCCTCTTTGGCCCAATGTGGGTTGGAATTTTTGTGTAGGTACCAGTCTGTGTGGATGGGTTTTCTGTAGACCTTGTGTCCCAATAGGAGGTCAGATTTGTGTGTGACCATGACATCTAAGAAAGGGAGTTGGCCCTCTATTTCTTTTTCCACTGTGAATTGTATATTTGGGTGGATGGTTTAGAAATTCTTTTGTGAAATGTTCCATGAGGAGCCCCCTCAGCCCAGTTATAGCAAATGTCTACATGGAACATTCCGAAAAACAGTCCCTGGCTTCGGCACTCTTTGCGCCCACAGTCTGGTTCTGATACGTGGATGACACCTTTGCAATTTGGAGCCGCAGTGAAGAAAAACATCCAGAACATGGCCAAACAGCCCAAAAAAGCTACAACAACCATCGAATCCCAGCCATAAAAGCCTTCGAGAATACATTAAAATATAAAAGTTGGTTTTTAAGGTGCCACATGTTTTTGTCTTGCCTTGTTTTGTTTCTTTGGATTTTGCCTGATATGCCTGCACAGAGTAACATAGCCACCTCTTCTAAAACTACAAGGTCAGAAGTTTCATTGTCTCTTTGAAGGGAACAAGAGCCAAACAAGCTGATTTGTGGTGTGCTTGGCAGAATATTGTTGTCTCCCTTGTTCAGCTTAAAACACAGTGGATAATTGTCTCTCCAGAGTTTTTGGTCTGCAAGTCCCATCAGCATTAACCACCATAGCCAATGGATAGACAATTGGCGTTATAGTCCAACAATATCGGGCAGGCCATTGATTCCTAATCCCTGTTTTAAAAGAAGTGGGCATTGTTGTTCACATCTGATTGACACAAATGTAACGACGAATGTAAAATGTTTTATAGTGCTTAATTTCAGCCCAGGTCAGGTTTGATCAAAGCCTCAAGGCTGTGGATGGAAGCACTGGGGCAGCCACCTTATGACTCAGAGAGCACTGCTGAAAAAAAGAAGCTAACCAAGTTGGGAAAAGGCATGGCTGCATTAAGTCTGATCTACTTATACAAATGCCACCCTCCCTTTTAGCCAGTATCTTGAGCATCATTTCAAATTTTTTTAGTAGCCTCCTATGTTACCATCTTTATGAAGCAATGAACCTAATGGAGGAGCTCAGATTATTTTTTGATGTGTTTTCCTTTGCAAAGAATGACTATCAATTGAAAGACTTCTTTTTAATTCTTAAGTTAATCACTTTTCTATGATACATTACTTTTATTTCATGGTAAGCTACTTCGAAATGCCAGGCAGAAATGCATTTCCCTTCAAGATGCATCTCATAGCTGCAAGGCTTATGGGGCTTTTTTTGGTGTGTGGTGGGTAAGTACATGGTTTGGAGCCTTGCTACCTGACAGAGTGCCTCTCCCCGAGTGGCATTCTGTTCCACCCACACCTCTCAGTCTTTGATATTGTGGATGGCCACCCCAAGCGAGGCCTGGAAATCTACAACTAGGAACCAGGCCTTCTCAGTGGTGGCTGCCTCGCTGTGGAACTCTTTACCAGTGGAGGTGTGTTAAGCCCCCATCCTCCTCGGCTTTAGAAAGCAAATTAAAGCATGGCTTTTTACTTTGAAAACTTTATCCATGTTCAAGTTATTTAACTGCTTAGTTATTGGCGACCTTAGGTCTATTGTCTAATTAATATTGCTGTTGCCACCATCTTGTACATAAGTTGATGTTTTTTAGATATAGTAGGGTTTAGCGTGATTCCACCCCCCCCCCTTTTTTGCTATTTTTAATTTATGTTTACTCATGTTTATTTCTGTTATAAGTTTGCCACTAGATAGGCAGGGTGTAAATTTATTAAATAAATAAATAAAATAGTGAGCTATTTTATAACTCAAAGTGGCTAAAATGTATACAATTATGAAAATACACACAAACATACTTTAGACGTGTGGGAACATGTGGGTGTTGGTAGAATGCATAAATAAATGCATACATTATGAAAAATGTGTTAGAATTATGTACAAATTTCAATATGGGATGAGAAACTAAAGCAGTGGTTCTTAATGTGGGCGATAATGCCCCCCAGGGGGCGATTTCATTTTTCAGGGGGGCAGTAGAACGAAAAGGGGCGGTGTGGGGGCGCTGGAGCAGAAGGAGGGCAGTAGGGGGCGCTGGAGCAAGCTAAACCTGTGAAGATGGCTGCAGCCTTTTTACAGTGTACATGAATATATATTTTCCTCCAATTTTAATTTAGTTTCAGACTTTTTGTCTTGAAATTTTTAGTTCCTGCATTGCGGTTTGTTTTTATGCCCTTTTTATATTTCTTTTTGCATCTTAAAATTCGCTTACAACTAAATCATTAAATGTTACTTTTTGGGAGCATTTCATTTTCTTGGAATTAAATTTTGTTTTCAGTGGTCATTGGATTTAAGTGTCATAAATAAATAAATAAATAAATAAATAAATAAATAAATAAATAAATAAATAAATAAATAAGATATCATCGCCGTGGGGAGGGGGGCGATCATAACTTCTTCAATGGCTCAAGGGGGCGTTTCTTTCAAAAAGGTTAAGAACCACTGAACTAAAGCATTATAATTTGATGGAAAACAGGGATGAGAAGAAAATGCAGATAGATTTTGGGAAAACACAGTGCAATTGAGACAGATATTTTCAAATATCTCTCTCTAGGACAGTGAACTACCATTTTATATTCAGTCTTCCTCACCATTTGTTTTCTGTTCTATATTAGGCATGGGCTGCATGCTAACATGAACTAAGGTGCTAGGCAGACCTGGTTCTGTTAATGCTATTCCCCCTGCCTTTCTTGTCAAAGGGAATGGACAAAATGATGTGAAGCAGAGTGTGTCAGTGATCTTCATTCCAGGTCAAGTGACACAGAAAGCCCTCCAGCGGAGAGGGCAATCTGTTGCCAGACGTGACCTGAACTCCTGAGAAATTCTCACCCGGTTATTTCGGCAAAAGTTAATGGTCTGTCTGGATAAAAGATCTGAGCAGACCACAGGGATGAGGATGTCAGTGACATCCCCTCACCCTCTGTTACTTGCTCATCAAGCAGCTTTGTCATGAGGGGAAGGAGTGCTTCACCCTTCACTCTTTCTGCCCCTCATCTTTATTCAAAAGGCACCCGTGAGGCTGCTTTTAAGCCTCTGCAGTGATGAATGCCCTCAAGGGTCAGTGGCTGTCACATCAAAAGCCCCAGGGAGTGGGGCAAGTAACACTTCCGGGGGGGGGAGCACCCTCATTTCAAGCCTGAAGAGGTGGGTTGATCTTGCCTCCTCTGCCAGCTTGTTTCGAGCATGGCCAGGGTGTCAAGCCATCCACAGTGGCTGCTGACAAGCAATACAGAGAGCAGTCTCACGCCTCCATCCCCCACTGGGCAGAAACATTTGTTTGCATGTGAACTTGAGCAAGGTTATTATAGGTGCTGTGTACTGGAGCCAGCCCGACAATGATACTGGGCTTTTGGTTAGCCAGGGTGACCTCTGCCTTTCTTTTCCTTTTTAATCACCGTGACACTGTCCACAAAGTGGAGGCAGAACAGAAAGAGCAAGTTATCAAGAAGGAGGGGTTGTGGGATGGTATGCAAAGGTGATGCTGACCTTACTTTTCTAGGCCCTGCCCACATTATTCAAACCTACAGTAAACAATAATTTGATTAAAGTCTGAACTTCTGGCTTCCCATGTGATGACTCATCATTATTATGGATTTCAAAGAAGCCGCAGGACAGACAACAGTGGAATGCCTTCCACTACTCCAGTTCCTCCTTGTTTAAAATGGGAGCCATCAGTATTATTTTCAACTGTTGGAAGGGCTGAAAACCCTAGGAGTGTTGTGAGCTATGGATTATTTAGAAAAGGCAACTACTGAAATGCAGCCACCAGCGGGTGGGCTATTTAAAAACCAAACAGCACACTCACAAGGACTGGCAGCAGAACTCTCACAGCATTTTCTCAATACCTCAGGGCAGTAACATATCTTAACCTGTTTTTAGTTTATCAATATTCATAGAATCTAATAATTGAGTTGGAAGCTGCCCATAAGACCACAGAATCCAACCCTCTACTCAGTGTAGGAATCCAAATCAAAACAAATCTCACAGAACAAATCAGCCTATCATTGAAGCGCTCACCACTTCCTGAGGTAATTTGGTTCCATTGTCATACAGTTAAGAAGCTTTTCCTGATATTCAGGCTAAATCTGCCTTCCTGGATCTTGAGTCCATTATTACATATCCTCCAGTCTGGGATATTTGAGAAAAGATCCTGCCCCTCTCTGTATGACTACCTTTCAAGTATTCATTCAGATGGAAGGATTGGTATAGCAATTTGTTCTCTGTCATATAACAAGGAAATAGTCACCATGGGGGAACTGAACTTTTCTGGGGAAATATCTTGGTTCCTTCTGAAAGGAAGGAACTGTTTCTTCTGAAAAAGAAATTAATGGAACCCATTTGGGAAACAAGACATGTACTATGATGTGACTTTACAGCCTATTCCAGCATCTTACCAGGCAGAATATTCCTCAGAGATGAATTGTAATTTAGTTTTAGAACAACAGAGACTATTATTCATCAGTATGATGATGTAGAATACTGTCTATAACTCTTTTCACAGACTTTGTTCCAGACTAACTCCTCCTAAATGCTAGCTCCTAAGTTTCCCCAGAAATATCTTTGGCTTCATACCCATCCTAAAAATTCCCTCTTGAGAAGCAGAATTGCAACTATCTCTTACTCTGCTCTGATTTATGCAGGAAACAATAAATCATAATTATGAAACTCATTATGTTCCTGTTATGTCCAACATTCTTTAAAGGAACTGTTGGAAGAAAATGTGGAAAAAGCAGTGGAGAGAAAAGCAGGTTAAAAATTGAAGACTTTGAATGGACAATATCTCTTTCATTCTATGAATGAAAGAGATATTCCATGGCAAAAGTCTCCAGGCCTTTCTCAGGTACATGGCAGTCAGAAATCCTAGAGGTGATGTCTGCCTTGGATGGGAGATATCAGTTATAATAAAGGCATCTGAAGTTTCTCCATAAAGAAAAAGGACTCAACTCTAAGCTAGAGGAAGGTTGTAATGAGTTCTCACAAAAGCTTCTTATCCTTAGTGAAAAAAGGTCTTGACACACGGAACATGCTGTCAAAAACTTGTCAATAACTGGGACATCTTTTGCTTCTGTACAAGAGCAAGCCAACTCATGCTTTTTTGTTTCCCAGCAGCAGCATTATCAAATAAAAACAACAACCAAACAACCTCTACAAACTTAGATGTGCTTTTGTGTAAAACCCTTGTATTTTGCACAAACAACTCATGTTTTGTCCCACAGTTAAAGTTTTAAAGGCCAAATGTAGGTCGGGGGGGCAATCCAAAGGGTGTGTGTGTGTGTGTGTGTGTGTGTGTGTGTGTGTGTGTGTGTGCAATCAAGCGTGTGTGCAACTCCCTCTTTGGTGCGTTTCTCCCCTTTCTTTGGAAAAAACTAAGAATTGCAAAAAATTAATAATAAAATACAATAAAAATCCACCCAAACTCTCCTAAATTTACCCAAAGAGAGAAGCTGTTCAAAAAGTTTTGTTCTCACATGCAAGAACAAATGAGAGAAGAATTACGTTTCCTAATCCAGAGAGCTGTTGGTCATGGAAGGAAATTCTATTAAGCTACATAAAATATATAATTTTTTTCTAAATATGATGGCCCACGTACTCACCCAAGTGCCACCGTTTTTAATTTTTCCCCAGAAGAAAAATCTAATGGTGACCTCGGTGGATTTTGGAAGAGGATGGTCAGAGCTATATCACAGGGATTAGTGTTACTGACCTGGCCTGCTTTCAACTTAGGGAAAAGCAACAGGGCTGAAAAAAAAAGAAGCAAAAGGGCAGGGGGTAAAGAAAGAGAGAGAAGGAGAGAGAGAGAGAGAGAGAGAGAGAGAGAGATCTATCAGTGTTAACAAACAACAATATGCTTAGAATATACTGTATATATGCTTCAGACTAATTTTTCTCTTCTCATTGAGTACACAGTGACACATTCTATTCCATGAGCTCTGGTTTATGTTGCCTATTTCTGGCTTTAAGATGAACCAGTGAGGAAAACCAGAGATACAAATCAAAGCAGCCTCATTTGCAACCGGTAATGTAGTTACTTCTGCAGGGGAAAAAGGAGCATATTTCTTCTCATATCTGACAGGCCAAAGCAACAATCTGCAAATTGCCTCCAGGGTCAACTAAGACATGACAGCCACAAACCCTGTGTAAGCTGTGCTGTCTTATATAAATCATCTGTCAGGAGGACAGCTAGCCCAATACATTTTGGTGCTTTAGATGGAACACCACCCACACCCAAATTAGGGGCAGAGTACCGAATGCCAGATAGGTTTTGCATGAAGTTGAAAATCCCACAAGAACTTTCTCTATTTCTGGCCTGTTAGGCATCCTTCAATCTCAACAGACTATGGTAACATGCTCTGTATGGAGGACGTGGAACAGCATCTCCCAATCAATCAATCAATCAATCAATCAATCAATCAATCAATCAATCAATCAATCAATCAATCAATCAATCAATCAATCAATCAATCAATCAATCAATCAAGTGTGGCTGAGAAGGCCAATTCGAGAGTGGTAATCCCTTTCCGTGTTGTTTCGATGCTGTATGTGAAGCTAGAGTGTCCTCTCCAGAGCACGAAGCCTGGGTAAAATAATATGGAGGATAGGCTGTTACCCAAGCAGCAAATCCCCCCTCTCCACATCGCTGAAATAGTCCAATGGAAAGGCAAGAGCCAATACAACTGGTTCCAGCAACGTTGCAGGAGTTGGCATAAGAACACGAACTGCCTCCGGTACTCCGGCTCTGGATTTTGCCTCAAGGTTGACTCCTGAAGCCTTTTCCATCAGTGGATATAGCCACAAGGCAGTGGAGGTTTGAAATCAGACTTTTCCTTCTCCTAGATGGGCTGCCTTCCAAGACTGATGAGCCCCTCCTACCCCTGGCAGCAAAAGAATAAAAGAAGTAACAGAGTGCTGTCCTCTGAAGATGCCGGCCACAGAGACTGGCGAAACGTCAGGAAGAACAACCTTCATAACACTGCCAAGAAGCCCGAAAAACCCACAACAAACATTAGATCCCAGCCGTGAAAGCCTTCACAAATACAAAACGAAGTAACTGATGAATTGCTGCTTTTCCACAACACTACAGTTCTTTTGAATGGCATGAAACCTGCCTTGCTTTCCATAATGATAGGAATAATCTTGGATGAAAGTAATTGAGAAAATATGGGTAAGAATGAGAGATATGAGAACTCTGAAACTAAAACGGCTATATCCCAAACACTTCTTGCAGAATAGTCAACGGTTACTCGGATTAGGGCCATTAAAAAATTAATAAATAGATTATCAAGGAAAATAGGACTACAAGGAAAATGTAGCAGGACTACAAGGAAAATAGCTTTCTTGGTTATAACCCCCTTATTATGGAAGGTTCTCCCAACACTGCTGTTGCTCTGGTACCAACTCAAAACCTTTATGCTTGCTAAGGCATTTCAGCTAATAGATTTAGTCAGTTCTGTTGTGGAGTTGTTGGGTGGGCTTTTTAAAAGTTGTTTTTATGGTGTATTTACAATTTTTAAACTCATTTTAATTATATTTTATTGTTTTAGGTGTTTTTATTGTATACCATTGGAGTATCTGTAAGGATAAAAGGAGCTATTAAAATGTTTTTAAAAATAACACTAGAATATAACACCCTGGGAAGCAGAGCCCGGCCAAGAGAGGTGCCAGTTTACACAAACAGCACTTAAATGTGATGATAGCCTATCTGAGGCTGTCCTCTGAGTATTAAACACAAGGTGACTCCGCTGTAACGAAAAAAAGGACACACGGCGGTAAGCGATAAAGGACTCTGAAGTTCATTGTCTGAATCTTACCTACAAAACCTTTGTTTGGATAAGACAGCTTCCCAGAGATCTAATTCATGATTGAGTCAGTATCCAACTTTTGCCAAATTTCTTCCAAATTCTTATGTGGTATAGAAATATTATAAATGGATCCGGGGCTGTAGGCTTTAAAGTCTCCATTCAGGCAATTTGAAAAGGTGTTGGAGACACACTGTGTGTTTTGTGCTGGTTTCCTGTTTTTATAGGAATAGTGCTGAACATTCCCCAATAGTGATAAGCTAGCAGAAGTTTGGGAGGACCCCAGACAAATCTACATACAACCAGTTGCTGTAGTATGAGCCTTAAAAAGGGAGTATGTTATCTCTTTTTGTCATTCATAAGCACAAGCAGATCATTCTCTATATTCAGAATTCTGACACTAAAGGACTTCAGTTCTTTTTCCCTGTTGTGCCTTCCTTCCTTAGGCTATTATTGTGAGGATGAAAATACAAGAAACTGTAAACTATGCAAATATTATTTTTTGGCCTTTGGGAGCTGAGGACAAGGGAGTCCCTTACCAGTGCACAAGATATACACCCCTCTCCTATCTAGTAGTGAGATGATGAAATGTATTTTGAAGCTATTAAGATACAAGTATCTATAAACTGAGTCCCTTAGAGGAGCAAGAAACAGCAAACACAGCGCAAGTCCAGGAAGCAGCTGACAGTGAACTGAGCCCTCCTCCATAGATGTTTCAGACACAGAGACATAAACATGATTCTAGACTTGCACAAGTGCAGTCTAGCCAAAGGTATCAAGGTAAACCCATGTGAAGGAGGCAACATACCCAGCTGTCTAAACTGTTTTACTAAAAAAGGTGTCAGACCTTCGTGTCATCCTCTCACTGAACAGAAAAGACATGAATTTGACTCTAGAGCTGAACACACAATAGTGAGTTGCTGAATTATTGTGGGAAATCACAGTTCAGTAGTAACTTGAGCAAAATATCTGGAAAAATTCTAAACATCTTGGAAACAGTCCCTTTCAAGCTTTCGTTTACCACAATTTGTTTTAAGACATGAAACAATTAAAAGAGAATGTTGCCTCACATCAGCGTCTGTGCCAGTATAGATACTGTATATGTTTTTAAGACTTCCCATTCTGTAATATGCAGACAAGGCAGTGTCAGTCCTAGCTGTTGGCATCCAAGCAACACTATGCTATTGAAGAAGTTGAGAAATCCTTTCGCTTTGAAACCTACAACAAGCGTCAGTGATGATAAAACAGAAGAACCAAGCCTTTGTTGGCACTTCCTGGTAGCAAAAGCAGGTGGAAAAAATCAGCTAGGTGGAAACTTTCTGCATTACTGATCAAGTTGCAGTGCCAGGTCTAGATAAAAGCTTTGGAAACATTTGGAATCTGTGCGGGAGAAGCAATATTACTACATACTACATTACCACTCTTTCTCTTGGCCTCCTAAGAATGTAACCATAACAACCACATTTCTCAGTTGCGCCTAATTTCTTCTTGGATCATTATTGATTTCATTTCATTTCTATGCTGCCTTTCTCCTCATAGGGGACTCGAGGCAGCACACAATAATTAAAATCATATAATATTAACAGTTTAAAATGCCATAAAACTAAATATTAAAAAGAAATTAAACATTAGTCAGGATTAAAAAAAACATTTTGAAGACATTTTCAAAAACATTTTAAAAATGTCTGCATTTCAAAAATCGAGCTTTCCCTAGACACTTAAAAAGCCTGGCTGAAAAGGAAGATTTTTGCCTGTTGATGGAAGAACAAGAGGGAGGGGGCCAACCTGCCTTCTTGGGGTGGCACATTCAAAAGCCTGGGAGCAACCACTAAGAAAGCCCTCTTGTGTGTTCTCACAAAACAAGTTTGGGAAGGCAGTGGAACTAAGAGAAGGGCCTCTCCAGAAGAAGTAGGCTCATTTGGGGTAATGCGATCCTTCAAATATCCTGGAGCCAAGCCATATAAAGCTGTCATTATAGGGAATAACCATCACTTTGAATTGAGTCCAGAAACAGACCGGTAGTCACTGAAGCTGTTGTAACAAGGGAGTTACATGCTCCCTGTAACCTGTGCCAGCCAGCAGTCTGTCTGCAGCATTATGAACCAGATGAAATTTCCGAACATTCCTCAAAGGCAGTCCCGTGTGGAGCGCACTGCAGTAATCGAGACAAGATATAACAAAGACATGTATGTGCCACTGTGGCCAGATCAGACATTATCTACTGAGGGGGCTCTGCACTCAAAAGTTTAATCCTTCACTGGCTCTTTCTGCTGCAGATTGTCCTGACTCTTTCAGTTCCTCACGTCTTGCGCATTTTCCAGTTTGTTTCTGCCTGTTTCGGGCATCTGCTCAGCTTCAGTATCTATTAGAGGTTATGATTTCTTCAGAACTACAGTTTTCCCAGGAACTTGTGGTCATAATTCTTACTCATTCCATAGCAGAAGCAGATCACTCTGAGACATAATTGATAGCCAAGGCACTGGGTTGTTCCAAATTAATTTCCTCATACAGTTTGTTTTTCCTAAAAATCGAGGCAGATAATTTGTTGCACTACTTCTGAAATGATGAAAAGAAATCACTGGCTGAACATGGATTTTAATTTTTGAAAGGTAGTTATGTAAAACTTGTGTGTAACTCTGGAGAACAAGATAATGCTAACTTTGTGTTGAGTGCTCACTGGTCATGAGGTGGAATACAAAATGTGTACACTTTAACAGCCATTTCTGTGTTCCTTCAGCAGCATGAAAACTCCTATAGTCTTGACTCCCTTTGATTATATTCCAGATGAGACAGTGAAGAAGGATCATCAGTGTTGTTTCTGCTCGCAGCACTATCCTTCCCGGAAGCAGTGTGGACACTGACACAAACCAGAGGGCTTTGGAAAATTACCCCATGTCATAATGTACAACTGGCTGCTCCCATGCTGCTGAAATAATCTAGGAATGGGCTACTGGACATACAGGACTCAAGCTTTAATAAGCAATGGTCATATCTTTGCACGGAACTATAGTCAATCCCTTTCCCCACTGTCTGCTAACATGCCTTTCCCTGATACTGAGAAGCAACTTGTAGCAACTTTCCTTTTCAAAAAAAAAAAAAAAAAAAAAGTCCAGATTAAACGGGGGAGTCTAGATCAGTTTTTAATCAATGGATTTGGTAGTATTTTATACTGATTCATCACTTTTCCTGATGCACAAGACATAGGATACATAACATGAGTTAATAAGAAATGAAATGGCTGCCAAAAGTTACACGATTCAAAGCCAGAGGTCCACAGACAAGTGTACAGTCATGTGATGGTCTTTTTCCTCCATGTCAATCACTTTCAGATTCAGGGGACTCGTGTTTCATTCTGTATGAAATCATTGTGTCAGATCTCTGGAGATTTATCATTCACACCTAAGAGGATTTGTGCAGAAGGAGATCATTTATGGTCATCTGTAAGAGTTTCTGAGTCTGCCTTTGAGAAATGTCTCTATTGGGCAGAATGTTTTGGAAGTCAAAAGGATCAAGTTATTTTCCTGTGCTTTCTGAGAGACTCAGCTTGAAAGTGGTCCAGGGTAAACCCTGGCTGGATTGATCCAAATTGTAGTTAGGCAATCCCTAACTACAATCCGTAACTACAATCCCTAACTACAATCCCTAACAACACCACTGTTCTCCACAAGTCAGTGCTTGGCCCTTAAACTTAGTTGTGAGTGCCAGTATAACATTTCACATGATTCAAGAATTTCAACAGTGGCTGCCCAGTTTCTGTCCCCTTTCTACTATCAGAACAATCTCAACAACTGATTCATCAACAGAAAGAGAAATCTTACCTTTCTTTGCCATCCTGGATAAGAGAGTTCCTCTTACCATTCATTGTATGCAGCTCTAGAGCTTTATCTTCCAGCATGTTCATTGCCTGATCACAGTTTCTGTGTCTCATTTCATGGGTCGGGGGAGTCTCTCGGATGTCAGGCCCTACCCTCCGACACCTGAGCAACCGCTGGTAAGCTGTCCGGAAGTCCCTGTTTAGTGCAGCATATAAGATAGGGTTCAAGGCTGAATTGGCATACCCAAGCCACATGACAATGGTCAGCAGTGTTTCAGACACTGTACCCCTCAGGCCTTGGTACATGAAGACTGTAAAATAAGGAAACCAGCAGATAATGAAGGCTCCCATTACAGCTGCAAGAGTCACTGTAGCTTTGTGTTCCTTCACAGTGGGCAACACACTTCTGACTGCCCTGAAGCTGGTAGTGTTGTTGATTCTCTTAGCTTGCTCCCTGGCTATTTTGAATATACGGAAATAGGTGATGCACATGATAACCAAAGGGAGGTAGAAAGTAAGCAGCCCATCCACCAGAACATACAGCTTATTGACCCCCAGCTTGCATTCTTGCTTCCCATTGGTCAAGAGCGTGTTCTGTATAGTTCCATTGGTGTTCAAAGCCAAATGAATGGGTAGGAATGAAACCATGAGCGACACCACCCAGATAAGGACCATAGCCACAGCCACCCGCAGAGGAGTGACTACGGTAGGGTAGCGAAGAGGTGCTGTTATGGCATAATAGCGGTCCAGGCTAATCATGAAGAGATTGAGGATGGAAGCTGTGCACAGCATGACATCCAAGCTAATGTAAATGTTGCACAAAGTAATGCTCCAGGACCATATATGGGAGGAGATTTCATAGGTGGCTGAAAATGGTACCACCAGCAGGCCTAGTAGCAGGTCTGTGAAAGCCAGGGAGACAATGAAGCAGTTAGTTAGACTACGGAGCCGGCGGTTGAAGCATACAGCCAGGCACACCATCACATTTCCACAGACAGTCACCACGATGAGGACTGTGAGAACTAACCCAATCAGAGCTTTTTGCCAACGGGAAAGAGTGCCATCTGTCACATTTGTGGAATTCATGCTGCTGTGGCTGCCAGGTATCACTTTTCCTCTGTGCAGAGTCACATAGCAGCTGCCCCACCAACACTTAAAAAGATTCCAATTCTCTGAAGGACTTGCCCAGCCACCTTCTTTCAGCAGTCCTAGGATGGGCGGCTGTATCATGGCAACCAGGAGACTGTCCCCCAAACATCTTAGCTCTGAAAATAAGCTAGGAATCAGATGCTGTTCTGGATTATGTATCTATATAAAGATTGGGCACGTCTGAACAAATCTGGTCTTATTCATTCTTTCCTGGAAGCATCCTCAGACAACTTGCCTGATGGCGAAAAATCAGATGTCTCGCTTAACAACGCTGTTCTCATAAGTGTTTGAGAAATTCCTGGAACGTCCATGGAACCTGCATGCTAAACATCAGTGATAAATCTGAAGATCACGAGGAACAGAGATTGCCTCCATGTCCTGTTTTGTAGACTCCTTGTAGATAATCTGATTTGTTGCAAAGTAGTTGGCTAGCTTGCTGTTTAGTCTGATCTGGCAAGGTTCTTCCTGTGTTCTACCAGCTCCTTTTGACTTGGCTTCAGCCTCTTTACTTTCTTCACTCTTCTCTTTTTTCTTTCGGAAACATAATTAGGACATATTAATAGCCATGTGTTGATTTCAAAGGTCAGGCCCAGCAAGAGTCAAACGAGTCTTAGGTGTCGCATCGATCTCAGAGAATGGCTTCACTTCCACCTCCTGAAGTCAGAATAGTTCGATCAGCAACAGGCTGGATGAAAACTTAATCCTGGTAAGAATATGAAAAGAAGAATTAGAGTTAGAAGGTGTATATAGATAGGTTCCATATACCTGAGCAGACACAGACAATGTGTTCCTTAAGACAAGTAGCAGGAGGGCTGAAAAAGCTGAGACCCGGATCCTTATCATCACTGGCTTCCTGACCCATTTAACTCAAAATATTGGGGACTCAACACAGAGCAATGCAAATGCTCTTTTACTCACTTGTGGCTGCTTCCCCTATATTCTCAGTGCAGACTTTTCCTTTGTGGACATGCAGGTAACCCTTTCACACCAAAGACTTCTCATTCAGTTATTAACACAGGCAGTTTCTAGCTTCAGGGACTGTCGTATAACTCTAGGCACCGATAGCAACTGTATACATAACTATGCCCTGCTTGTCCTGTGTTAATGGATATGTTTCAGTTTTTGCAGCCTGAGGATGTGGACAATACCCTACGAGAGGTGAAGGCTACCATATGTCTGCTGTACCCTTGCCCTTCCTGGTTTATAAAATCTGCCAGAGGGGGACTGGATGACTGGGTAGGAGGAGTGGTGATGCTTAAAAGAGGCACCATTGCTGAAAAAGACCTCCTGGACTCCCATGGCATTAGATAATTATCAGCCAATCTGTAATGCTCCATTCCTGGGCAAGACATTGGAGCATGTGGTGGCTTCACAGCTTCAGGGGGATCCTGGATGAAAGGATCCATTTCAATCTGGCTTCAGGCCTGGTAATGGGACAGAGATTGCTTTGGTCACCTTGGTGGATTATCTACATTAGGAACTGGATGAGGGAGCCTGTCCTTATCGGTTGTGCTAGAGCTCTCAAGGGCTTTTGTTACCATTGATCATGGTATCCTTCTAGGCTGTATCTCTGGGATGGGACTTGGAGACCTTACCTACCTTTACAAGCCTGCCCAGGTTTTAAGATAATCAGAGGAGGCCTTTCATTCGGTCCCATCACCTTCACAGGTGCATTTGATTGGTGCACAGGAGAACACCTTTTCTGGTGCTGCTCTGAGACTCTGGAACTCCTATAGGAAGTCAGGATGGCCCCATCTTTGCTGTCCTTCTACAAGCCTTTCTCTTCTGGCAAGCTTTACCTGAGTGACTGGCTTTCCAGGAGGGGTTTCTAAATGAGGCTGCTGCCTTTTTAAAAATTGTTGTTATTATTAATATGTTTCATTCCTGTTGATATCTAACAGTTTTATTTTAATTTTAAAAATATTGTAATAATTTATTGTTATAGCTTTTAATATTGTCTCTTCTATTACTGTAAGCTACTGTGGATCCTTTTTAGGAGAAAGACAGCATATAAAAAACTTAAAATAAATTAATAAAAAGCAGGAGTTTGGGGCTTGATAAATCTAAAGCTGAGATCAAATAAATGATGGTCTTCATGGCTGCCCAATATCCTTTCCTTAAGATAAGGATAAAAAGGGAGAATAACAATAGTCAGTCTAAGAAATGGTGCTTCTACGTGCAGCAAAGATAGTATAAAGCATAGTGTTCACTCAGATGACCCTGTCACAAAGATATAATCTTAGAACTGCAGGTCTGGAAGGGATCTTATGGATCATCAAGTCCAGCCCCTCGTCAAGGAGGCATAGAGGGGAATCAAACTCCCAACCTCTGGCTCTGTAGCCAGATGCCAAAGTATCCAGTAGCTATATGACAATTATATGAGAATTACTTTTAATAGCATTGTTTTTTTAATGCTCTCCATTAGTATATATTAAAACAGAACCTGCAAATTGCATTTCTGGGTAACCTCCAGCATTTCCATTGCTTGCTGGTAGATTTGTGGGGTTATGGCTCAAAAAGTAACCTTTCTAAGCCCCGCACACGCAGCACACATACAGCTCAAGATATAATTTAGGAAACAAAGAGAAAAGAAATGCTAGTGGTTCAGATTGCTTTTGTGAAAACCAGCCAGAATATCAGTTCAGAGGAGATCTATCTATAAGCGGTGCAAATTGACAGTGCAGGCATGATTGTGTGAAAAGTGGAGCGATTAAAAACAGAGCCTGTGTCATCTAGAAGAAAACAGGCAGAAGATAAAATCACATTACATTATCACCACCATAGCTATAAACCATCAGTTGGGACAATGAGAAAATTTGCATACTATTCAGCTGTTTTTTCTCTCATTTTTTTCTATGTGCATGTACGTGTAGAGAAGCAGTAAAAATTACACCTAAATAGAATTTCATTCCTCATGAGAAGAACAGTGGATGTATAGGTCATCAAACTAAAAACTGACACGTACCCCAGGTTTTGTTTTGAGCAAACCCTGCTCTTAGTCTTACCTCCTGAATTTTGACAAGGCTCTGAAACCTGAATGCTTCTTTTGGAACACGTGATATCATTCCTTGATATATTCATCTCCTTGACCTTGACTACAAGGCTGAGTTTTTTAAAAAAAAAAAACCCTTGGATTGTTGGTGCCTTTGACAGCACGTTTTGGGTCACCTGCCATTTTTGTGTGTGCAAGTGCTCATTTTGTACACCTGACTTCTCCCTACTTCCTCAATCTGTAGGAATTTGCTTTAGAGCCCTGTTCATGCACCCTTCTCCTGGGAGGAGGCACATATTTTCATATCCCAAAGAAGATACACCCCTCTCCCAAGGCACCTCCTCTTTAGGTAGGTAAAAATTGATCACAGTGAGTATATTGTGATACACTTATTCCTGTTTTAATTACAAGTTCACATACAGTGGGTTTGTCTATGCAGGCTCATGTGGGGTGAATTAGTGTGGGTTAAATAAGGTTGCTTAATAACAACCACCACCACCACCACCACCACCTTTGGACTGCAGAGCTGGAAGGGATTCTGTCGGTCATTGAGACCAGCTCCTTCTCAAGGAGGTACAGTGGGGAATTGAACTTCCAACCTCTGGCTCCATAGAGACCTAAGCCACTGAGCTATTAAGATTGGGTAGAAGTCTGGTATGCTACTGACTGTGATCCTTACATCAAAATGGCATATGCATCTCAAGAGATCGTATTTGATCTAACTCCTTCTGCTGTCAGTTTCCCATATTGTGAAATGGCTTACGAAGACAGAGACCTTTGGGTAGTGTGGGTGGCATTGTTGTTGTTTAGTCGTTTAGCCGTGTCCCCATGGACCAGAGCATGCCAGGCATATAAGTTAAATAAATAAATAAATTTCACAATATTGGCAAATTAAATACGTCTTCTTCCTATTTCTCTGCCTAGTATGACTGGCAGGAGATTCAGCTTTGACCTGACCCTTTAGAAAAGTCACAAAGAAAAGAATTACCCCTCTCATTGCCCCCTCCTGTCTTCTTCCACTTCTGTGAGGTAAAGGTAAAGGTTCCCCTTGACAATTTTTGTCCAGTCATGTTCGTGCTCATCCCCGTTTCCAAGCCACAGAGCCAGCGTTTTGTCCGAAGACAATCTTCCGTGGTCACATGGCCAGTGCGACTTAGACACAGAACGCTGTTACCTTCCCACCAAAGTGGTCCCTATTTATCTACTTGCATTTGCATGCTTTCGAACCGCTAGGTTGTCTGGAGCTGGGACAAGCGATGGGCGCTCACTCCATCATGTGGATTCGATCTAATGACTGCTGGTCTTCTGACCCTGCAGCACAGGCTTCTGTGGTTTAGCCCACAGCGCCACCACGTAGATGTCTTCAAATTTATGTTTTTTAAAAATAAGCAATGCAGCCCATCAGCTCTGTCCTAATACAGTGTAAAATTTTATTTACATAGTTTCTCTGCTGCACTATGGAGCAGAGGAAATGTTTAACTTGCCAATATCATGAGTGGCTGTCTTCTTAAGTTATTTAATGATATGGGAAATTGACAGTGGAAAGCAATTAGATAGCAATAAGCTTGCTTTGGTTTGTTTCCAATGATTGCATGATTGCATGTTCTGGAATAGAACCAAAATGGAATGATCATACCTGCACCAAAAATTAGCAGCTCTTGACATGCACCCAGAAAGGTGTGAGCAGGAACACTCTGGGGATGAGCTGGTTTGCTGCAGCAAATATATGTGATTGGTGGGAAAAGGAGTAAGCCAGCCCATTGCTACAGCATATCAAACAACAGGTCAAATGTCCATCTGATCACAGTTAAGCAAAATAGTATGCCTACCTGCCTGTTATTTATTTATTTATTTATTTATTTATTTATTTATTTATTTATTTATTTATTTATTTATTTATTTATTTAATTTAATTTAATTTAATTTAATTTACTTACTTACTTACTTATACTTACTTACTTACTTACTTACTTACTTACTTACTTACTTACTTACTTACTTACTTACTTACTTGCTTGCTATGTACAGCCAAGTCATAATCCATATATAAAATGGAAAACTCCAAATAATCAATTACAATTAACAGTGATACAGATAGAAGAGAAGAAGCACTCCAAAATACTGATAATCTTACACTGCATTAACAAAACAATTGGCTGGCTAGACAGAATCCAGGGAGAGAGAAGACAAAAACTCAGGTGACTGGGAATCGTGTAGCTCTGTGAAACTAGAGGGATATAGAAAGGGTTGTGAGATAGCAATGATGTACAAAGGGTCTGGGGAGAAAGACGAGGGGGAGAGTTATTGCTATTGGTGACTGCCAGAAAATAAAGAGGAGAATAAGATGGGAGAAGGTGGCATTGGACTGAGTCATGCTGTATTGGGTAGAGTTGTTTGTGTGTGCCTGTGCACACATTTAATAATTTATAGGCAGAAGGCCTGAAGCAAGAGGGAGATAAATAGGAATATAGGGCATTAGCTAGGGAGAGACTTTGATATTAAAAACAATACAAATTGCAAAAACATGTAGAATTTGGGCAGAGAATACAAACTGTTGCAAGCTTTAGAATATTGCTCAGGACTGAGGTAAAAAAAATGCTTAGCAATCATGCTTAGCATGAATCCGTATAGTTTAGATGTGGGATGGAACCATGTTGATATACATAGGGACTGAGGACAACAAGAAGAACTGAAGTGTTCTAATTTCAGAATTCTCAGACAGATTTCAGGATGAGAAATAGTAGCAGTCACCTTGAATTGTGCCAGAAGGAGTGTGGAAGATAAGAAGGGAGGATGGTGGTCATTTCCTTATATAAGAACATGAGGCATGAAGGCAAGGAGGCATGTCTGCAAAACATGGCGGCAAATAGCAGAGAGACCTTCCAGGTAATGGCATTCCTGAAAAGGAACTTTCAAAAGGTGTCCAAAGAGAATGAAAAAAGTAGACTGGGTCATATACCTGCTGAGAGACTGTAAGAAAAGGAACATGGGGGGGGGGGGAGGGACATGTTTGAAGCCTCCATGTTTTCAAGAGAACAAGAAGTCTGGCAGCTAAAAGACCCAGAATTCTAAAGCTTAGCTGAGAAGGTGGCACAAAAATATTAATCAAGATGAAGCATCCACCCTAAAGTTCATGGTGTTCCTAATCTTCCATCTGAGGTGTTTCATAATCATTCATTACACTGAACAAGTTATAGTAACAAGCCTCTGGTGTACCCTCTACACTGAAACCCAGCATTCATTCATTCATTCATTCATTCATTCATTCATTCATTCATTCATTTATTTATTTATTTATTTATTTATTTATTTATTTATTTATTTATTTATTTATTTATTTATTTATTTATCCCTGCTTTTCTCCTTTAAAAAGTTCCCAAGGTGCCTTACATCATCAAAATACATCATTTAAAGCTAAAAAACAGTAAATATACAAATACTAAGAAGAATCAAACAACTGTCACACTAAAAGACAGTAAACAAAGCAACACCCAAAACATATTCAAAGCAAGATGTCCTTTGCAAAACAGTTGGTTACGTATAATTTGGAGTTATTTGTACACTTGGGTCTAGATTTCTGAAGGCGGAATAAAATTTCACAATTGTAAAGAGCACCGCCCTGCCATTTACCTGACAGAAGCAAGGCCCACATTCTTAAATTCGGCCCAAAAGACACTCCTGAAGGATTCAGATTAGAGAATGCTTCTGAATTCCCTTCTCCACATCACAGTTAAGATAATTTCTCCTCATCACATTTAAGGTACCCTGTAATTCACTGTTGCTTAATTTGAACAAAATGTCAGGAGAGCTATTCGTCTAAGAAGAATTTTACTGACATGTTATCATTATCATTGCCAAAAAATGCTCCTTTGCATTCTACATAGTATAAAAAGGACAATCTCTATGGAAATGGATCAATGGCCACAAATCTGACATCAGAAACCACAATAGACAGAAACCTGGCTCCAACCATTTTAATCTACCAGGTCACTCTGTGGAAGATCTAAAAGTCACTATTTTAGAACAGAATAATTACAAATCAAGAATATAGAGGTAAATAGCTGAAATAAAATGTACAGTATACGCATGATGGACACCCATAGAAATGGATTGAATATAAGTCTAGGCTTCTTAAGCCATTATCAGATGTAATATTTCTACTGTTATCCATAACCATTGTTACTACTACCAAGTCCATCTCCCATCACAAGGTTCTAAGGTGAAAACTGTCTATATCCCTTACATGAACATACATGATTCCTCTGCTAATTTCTTTCATTCCCCTCTTGAGATTAACTGCATCTTCAACCCCCACCCCTTTCTCTCTCTTCTCTTTCCCCACAGCTCCGCTCAGACCTGGTGTCTGTTTTCTGTCTTCCTGAAGTATTTTTTACAACAGGACTATAAAACAAATATAGGCCTGATTACTGCATATAACCAATGAATATTTAGAATGTGAAACTTATTTAATCTATCTTGCATTCCATTTCATTCTGTCTCTTAATGTCTGATGAAGTGGATGTGTCCATAAAAGCTTGCATTAAAATATATTGGTTAGTTTTTAAGATGCCACATGTTTTTGTCTTTTTGTTTTGTTTTGTTTCTTTGGATTTTGCCGGATATGCTTGCATTCCTCTATCACTATATGGTCTCAGAAATAAAGCCATGGCCTTCAACACATACTGCCATACCTCACACCTCCTCCAAGGAAGAGAGAAAAAGGAAAAGGAAAAGAAACAAAAGTTTTTTAAAAGTTATTTTTTTAAAAAAAAAATAGTATTATAATATATATAAACCATATATATATATATATATAGTTTACATGACAATTTTCTCACAAAATCCACATGCTTTGATATAAACTTTGTGTGGCATTTGAAGATGAAATTGTAATGTATCAGCATCCTCGTTTATGTGTCATTGTTTAATATAGCTTTTGTTCTATTAATGTAGTTTCTGAGCAGTGCCAAGAAGTCATCAAGAAGTACTCTCTCTCTTTGCCTCAATCTCTCTCTCTCTTTCTCACACACACATACACAGGGTATTTATTCAACTTGTTTCTTGAAGAAGAGAAGGCTCAAACATCACTTCTGAAGAACCTGGGTGTGCGATGGAAGCATTTGCATGCATATTGTTGTCATCACATTTGAAAGAGGCCAGTGTTACATACAGCACTGATGTTACCTGTCTGTCATGGGTTTGGAGGGAAAGTTCCAACCTATGGGGAGTGGAAGGCGGGACATCAGGAGGAGGGGCTGTACTGTATATATATGGGGATCCTGTGTGGAGAAGTTTAGAGAGCTGAAGGAGAGCTGAGAGAAGAAGCTGGAGTGGGAGTCTGTGTGTCAGACAGGGTACTACTGTGTGTCAGTCAGTACCAACCTGATAGGTTCAGGTGTCTGTATGGTTAGCCAGAACTGATAGGTTCAGGGTCTGTGCTTTATTTAAAGGTGTTCTGTGTGAACCAAACTGGTGTATGTATGATTGAGACTAAGCCACGTTACTGTATCTTATTCACTTGATCCTTTTATTTTCCCTGTGTGTTATTTAAATAAACCTTATTCCTTTGTTTGTTAAAAATCCATCCCTGGTCTGTGTGACTTCTTATAGGGAATGGTTGGTGGCAGCTTAGTGAAACTGTGGCATATCCCAGTAGGTCTGGAGTTGTCACATTGATTGGTGTCCAGCGTGTGGGATACGACTGGTCCAGTTGTCCAGTGGTCCAGCAAAGCCTTGGCAAGTGTGCCCAGAGCAAGGGGGGTCTAGTCAGGGACAATCTGAGAGCGCGTAGGTAATCTTCTAGGCTTACCTCACGGGGAGGTAGGCTAGTGGAAGAACGTGTAACCTCAGATTGGTGGGACTAGATTAGGGAGCTCTGAGGCAACCTGTTTTGGCGGGAAAAAGGCTGAGGCAAAGCTGAGGGAAGTAGCAGTGATCTAGCTTGTCTGCTGAGAGGCCTAGCAGAGGGGGGTAGACTCTGGCTGGCAACAGTTGCAAGTTAGTGCTGAAGAACAGCAGCAATCTATAGAAGGCTGTTTCTGAGGCAAAAGAGAAAAAAAAAGTGGTCGCTTTATTTTGAGGCTTGACTTTTGAAAGCAGCCTGTTCTGGGGGGGGGGGATTATGCCCTTGACTCGAAGCCAAATGGCAGAAATGGGTGAAGCGAGGGAACCCCAGGTAGACCAAGGTTCTGAGGAGGAATTTGGCTCAGTGCAGGAGGACAGCACGGGAGAACAGAACCCAGAACTCAGGAAAATGCTCATAGCCCAACAGCATGAACTGAGGATGAGGCAATTGGAAAGAGAAGAAAGATTAGAGAGAGAGAGAATGGAAATGGCATTGGAGAGAGAGAAAATGGCGTTTGAGTTAAGAAAATTGGAATTGATGAATCAGAATAATAATAACAATAGAGATTCTGAGGGGGGCCAATTGTCTAAGACTGACCTGAAGAAATTCCCTGTATACCACAAGGGAGATTGCCCTGAGGTGTTCTTTTCCCTCGTGGAAAGAGCGTTTGTGGACTTCTCAGTAAGGGAAACTGAGAAGATGACTATTATGCGATCTTTAATCAGTGGCAGCCTGGCAGAAGTCTATGCAGAGATGCCAGAGGAACTGTTAAAAGATTTCGCAGAGTTTAAAAAACTGGTGTTTGCCAGACATGGGATAAATGCGGAACAGCTGAGGCAAAGATTCAGGTCACTCACCAAGAAACCAGAGCAGACTTTTACCCAAGTGGGGGCCCAACTGGTGAGGCTGCTAGAGAAATGGCTATCTCAGGAGGGAACAGAGACCTTCCAGCAGCTCAAAGACCTGATAGCGCTGGAACAGTTTTATTCAGTCCTGCATGGGGAACTGAAGTTCCAGGTGAGGGAAAGGAAACCGAAATCTGTGGCAGAGGCGGCCGAGATCGCAGATTTTATTTCCCAAATAAGAAAGCCCTTAGGTGAGGGGAAATCGATAGGTAAACCTAAAGAAACCTACAGCAAGTACTCTCAGGGACCAGGGAAAAACCAGCAAGGGGGAGGGGCCCATGGTGAAGGGAAGCCCTCAGACATGAAACAAAGACCTCAGATTTTGGAGGGAAAACCAAAACCAGATGAGAAAGACTCAAAATACAGCAGAAAATGTTATTTCTGTCAAGGAAAGGGCCATCTAATCTCAGAGTGTGAGAAATTAAAGCAGCTAAAAGGAAATGTGCCTCATGACTTGAGTGGAACCAAGCCAAAAGCTGTGTTCTGTGTCCAGAAAGAGCAAAGCTCCTTGTCACTGAGGGAGCCTGTTGCCATGGCTACTCAATCTGGAACAGATACATCTGCTGATCAGGCTGGGGAAAATGGTCCTCTTGTGGAGGTCAAGCGCTGCTTGCTAGTGAGAACAGATTCGCAGTTGTTTGAAACCGCAGGGGTGGAAGTAGGAATACTTGACCATCAGTATAGGGGGTTAAGGGATACTTGTTCCCAGGTGACCCTGTGCCATCCAGATATCATTCCTAGGGAGTATGTAATCCCAAATGAGAGCATAAAGGTGGCAGGGATTGAGGGACAGGTGATCTCGCTGCCAGTAGCTGAGGTACCTGTGAACTTTCAAGGCTGGAGGGGAGTTTGGCGGCTAGCGATTTCATCGACTCTGCCAGCAGCCGTGCTCGTGGGAAATGACCTGGCTGAACATGTGAAACGGGTGCTAGTGATTACACGCTCACAAGCCACCACGGGGACAGTTCAGGGGGGTACTGATGAGCCCGAGACGGAAGCAGAGGGGAGTTCCGAAGCTGTGGTGGAAACCTTAACCACAGACAGCCGATTTGGCCAAGAGCAAAAGGCAGACGCCACTCTCCAAAAGTGTTTTGAACAGGTGACAGACGCCCAGGTAACACCTGAAACTCCAGTGAGATTTCGAGAGGAAAAGGGAATTTTATATAGAGAGACCCTGAGGAATATCTCAAAAGGGGGAGATGGGATCAGAAGTCAGCTGGTGGTACCTGAAAAGTATCGCCCCATGATCTTAAAAAGGGGGCACTCTGACATGTTTGCTGCGCACTTAGGGGTGAACAAAACACAGCAGAGAATCACACAGAATTTTTACTGGCCTGAAATAGGGAAGCAGATCAAGGAGTTCTGTAAACAATGTAATGTGTGTCAGAGGCAGGGGAATAACCGTGACAGGACCAAAGCAAAGTTGTGCCCGTTGCCTGTGATTGACACCCCGTTCAAGTGTATAGAAGTGGATATTGTGGGACCTTTGCCCAAGGCCACAAAGAGGGGGAACCGGTTCATTCTCACCATTGTGGACCATGCCACGAGGTACCCTGAAGCCATTCCCTTGACTAACATTGAAACTAACACAGTGGCAGATGCCTTGGTGGGGTATATGTCCAGGATGGGATTTGCCTCAGAAATAATCACAGATTTGGGCGCATCGTTTACATCGAAGCTCATGAAACGGTTATGGCAAATCTGTGGAATTAAACACAAGGAAACCACTGCCTATCACCCTGAAAGTAATGGGTTAACGGAGAAGTTCAATGGGACTCTGATGCGCATGATTAGGGCTTACTTGGCGGAGAATCCAAACAATTGGGACCAGAAGCTGCAATCCCTTTTGTTTGCTTATCGATCAGTGCCACAAGCCAGTACCGGGTTCAGTCCGTTTGAACTTTTGTTTGGGAGAAGGGTGAAAGGGCCCCCTGATTTAATCAAACAAAATTGGGAGCAGATCACCCAGGATGACCCACAAGACGTTGTGACATATATAGACTCTTTAAGGAATGACCTAAAGAGAAACCTAGAGCTAGCAGCAGAAAACCTGCAAGCTCAAAAGGTCAGAAAGAAAGCTTGGGATGACCAGGAAGGCAGGGAGAGGCACTTTAACCCAGGGGAGGAAGTGCTGTGGCCTAGGCCCTGCAAAGAGAGCAAGTGTCAGCTGGGTAGCCCAGAAATAAAATACTTGGGTCACATAGTAGGGGGAGGAGTGATAAAACCCCTAGAGGCCAAAATAGAAGCAGTTCGTGATTGGCCCAGACCCAACACCAAGAAAAAAGTCAAATCATTTCTTGGATTGGTGGGCTACTACAGAAAGTTCATCCCGAGGTTTAGCGAGATTGCGGCTCCGCTGACCGATTTGACGAGGAAGAAGACTGATGACCGCATCCCGTGGACCAGTGACTGTGAGGAGGCGTTCCAGAGGTTGAAGGAGGCCCTCATCAACTATCCAGTGCTGCGTGATCCAGACTTCGACCGGGAGTTCATCATCTACACCGATGCGTCTAACAGCGGGGTAGGAGCAGTTCTTTGCCAGGAGGATGAAAATGGTGACCAGCATCCGGTGTCCTACCTGAGTAGGAAACTCCAGAAAGGTGAGAGACATTTGGCAACCGTGGAAAAGGAGTGCCTGGCCATAGTCTACGCGATCCAGAAGGCCAAGCCTTACATCTGGGGAAGACATTTTATTCTGTGCACTGACCATTCACCACTGCAATGGTTAAAGACAATGAAGACCCACAATAGTAAACTTATGAGGTGGGCTTTAAACCTGCAAGACTATGACTTTGAAGTGAAGGTGGTCAGAGGGTCAGTGAACTGTGTTGCTGACGCCTTGTCAAGAAGACCTGAAGAATGAAGACGGCGAAAGAAACATGGACTATGTATATATTTTGGTGACCAAAGGTTAAATGTACTTGTTTATTAAACATGTTGGCTTGTATGAATAAAGGTAACTTGAGGTATTGTAAATGGTAAATGTTTAAATGTCTAATTGATATGGTTATCCTAGTGTAAGTATAAGTAAGTATGGTATTGTATGTTATTGTATAACTGTTTTTGTATGTTTTGGATCCAGGTTGTTTTTTGGAGAAAAGCACTTTAGCTTTCCCCCTACAAAACAACTTATAAAGAGGGGAGGTGTTACATACAGCACTGATGTTACCTGTCTGTCATGGGTTTGGAGGGAAAGTTCCAACCTATGGGGAGTGGAAGGCGGGACATCAGGAGGAGGGGCTGTACTGTATATATATGGGGATCCTGTGTGGAGAAGTTTAGAGAGCTGAAGGAGAGCTGAGAGAAGAAGCTTGAGTGGGAGTCTGTGTGTCAGACAGGGTACTACTGTGTGTCAGTCAGTACCAACCTGATAGGTTCAGGTGTCTGTATGGTTAGCCAGAACTGATAGGTTCAGGGTCTGTGCTTTATTTAAAGGTGTTCTGTGTGAACCAAACTGGTGTATGTATGATTGAGACTAAGCCACGTTACTGTATCTTATTCACTTGATCCTTTTATTTTCCCTGTGTGTTATTTAAATAAACCTTATTCCTTTGTTTGTTAAAAATCCATCCCTGGTCTGTGTGACTTCTTATAGGGAATGGTTGGTGGCAGCTTAGTGAAACTGTGGCATATCCCAGTAGGTCTGGGGTTGTCACAGCCAGATTCATCCTTCATATGTTCCATAGCTGTCCTGTAAATCTCTAAAAGTGCCTAAGAGTAGACTGCCAACCTGCCATGGAGCCTCTTCATCAATGTCAAACTACAGACCTTTGACAATGAGCTGACAGAAGGTCTTGGCCAATTATCTGTTTGTTTGTTGCATGCTTTAATTTTTGTAACCCTAAAAAATACTTTAATAAAAAATGTACAGAAAGAAACTGTCTGTTGTTGAGGTTCTTCCCAAAATACCACACAGGGAAGCATTGATCTGGGAAAGAGATTCCAGGATATTTAAAGGGGTCAGTTCTTCTCAAAAATGTCCCCACTCCAGACAACTTTGTGTAAACTGATTTCAAAAACTATTCTTAAAAGTTAGGGATGGAGGGCAATGACATTGAATATTATGTCCCAACTGCCTATGTCACCACAACACTACCTACAGGCACCTTCATGTGTTTACAAAAATGTATCACAACTAACCACATGGGGAAAAGCTCATTTGAATCATTACAGCTTGAAAAAAGTCAAAACCCCCAGCAGCAAAGGGGGAGAAAAAGAGCAAAAAAAGAGGTCTAAACCAATTAGAAATTGCCTCTGTGTCATGCAGTCAGTGAAAAATACTTTCAATTCACCCAGTTGGTAAGCAGAACAAACCTGTGGTATTTGACCATGTAGTTGCACTCTTAGAGAAGAAAGTCCGGGAAGCTAAAGCCCCATGTGGAGAGCTTCCACAAAGAAGTTATAAAAGAACTTAGGCCAGTAGTGCCAGTAAAAGAAGAGGGAACTATCCAAAATAATGTTTGCACTTTTACAGGATTGCCAGGCCTAGAGACAACAATGGGTCTTTTGATTTGAGAGAGAAACTTATTTCCTCAAATTGCTGAGTGCTTAAAAATGTGTTGGGATTCCGTGCTGAAGACTAGCTTAGATGACACTAGATTTTTTTCCTTTTCTGAACCTCTATATTGGTGAGCTGCTCCCCACACCCCTCACCCCAACGTATCACTCAAGAAACAGACTAAATATACAAAGAACATCTGAAGCATCTGTTGATGGCATAGAGCTGAGATAGGTGAAATAAACAGAGAAGTCCAGATATACATATTGGAGTGTTCATGATTGCACTGTCCTGTGATACTCTTTGGAACACATAGGCAGCCAAATTACAGGCAATTAACCTTTTCATATTAACAACCTTTTTTGGGTGTGTGTATGTGTGTTCACTTTTCTTCTCCTTTTGGAATTTTGCCTGGCTCAGATAAGGAAGTGATCAAGAATGGTTAAATAGGCCCTGTAAAATAAGGTGGTGACTTGAATGTTCTGAGTACTCTTGACAGAATGCCTGTCTTTTGAATCTGGGGATTTTAGGATGTTACTTTAATCTCAAGGAGTAGGTCTGGAATAGTTTTCTCTAAAAGAAGACATGATCAAAGTTGTAGGATAATAAATTGTACTAGAAAGAGAAATGGGACTTGCGATTTTCTCTTCCATCACATATATGGATGTCTTATTTCAAAAGGTTATACTCTGTTTTTTTTTTTCAGAATGGTAGAAAATGAGCCTTTAAGAAAAGGATAATACAAAGGAATATTTTTACCACTACACAGACAGACAGACGTATTTGGGCTGGAGCAAAGTCTCAATGGCAAAAACCCCAAATTGTGTGAATAGGATTCTGTATATAAGATCTTTCTTGAAAATAAGGTGGGAAACCTGTACCCCTTCAGATTCATGGTCATGGTCACTGGCTAGCCTGGATGGACCTCAGTTAATTCTTAGATGGGAGCTGAGGTCTGTGAGTGCCTTGAATTCCCTTATGGGGAGAAAAGTGGTTTATAAGTAAGGCAAGTGAGTAATAAGTAAATAAGCTCAGCAAAATTGGAGGGCCACAGGTCCTCCAGGATCTTTCTCCAAAAGTTTGGGAAATATTCACCAGAGATGTTAGACTACTGCTATAATTTAAGGCTACAGAACAGATTCACATTGCAAAGTTATTTGGATGAAGAGAACTACCACTAAAAAATGCCTTACTCATTGAGTTTTTGAATGGCTATTTAGAATGATCTATTGAATAATCACCGTCTGAAATAATTCAGGTATAATTAGCAGTATTTCTTACCTGCTGTGCTCTTACCTTCTGAATTATTGTTGCCAGAATTCTCTGGCTAGAATGGAGTTAAGGGGAAAGTTGGGTGACAGCAAAGGGGAAAGCAAAGTGGCATTGTTACAACTGTCGTATACTATTCTGCATACACACTTGTGACATTTTACAGACTAGTTGATGGTCCAAGAAGATGGAAGACACATACCATTTTGGATGACAGTATACATGTGCAGACATGTGTATTTCGCCTGCTGTGTCCACACAGGAGTTACTAAGGAGGTGGCACACACAGTGATCACCTTTCTGCTGTAGTGAACATTTCAGTGAGTGAAGGTAGGCAAGATTTCAGGTTTTATGGAGATTTTCAGCAAGGTTAAAGGTAAAGGTTCCCCTTGACATTTAGTCTAGTTGTGTCTGACTCTAGGGGGTGGTGCTCATCCTGTTTTTCAAGCCATAGAGCCAGTGTTTGTCCGAAGACAGTTTCCGTGGTCACATGGCCAGCGCGACTAGACACGGAATGCCGTTACCTTTGCACCGAGGTGGTCCCTATTTATCTACTTGCATTTACATGCTTTTGAACTGCTAGGCTGGCAGGAGCTGGGGTAGGTGACGGGAGCTCACTCTGTTGCATGGATTCGATCTTATGACTGTTGGTCTTCTGACCTTGCAGCACAGAGGCTTCTGCAGTTTAAACCACAGCGCCACCATGTCCCCATGAGGTTGGCAGCAAGGTTGGCAGGTTCTAATAAGATGTGATTCAAATACTGGAAGGATTTGGAGTCTGAGTAAATGGTAATAGTCAGGGCTTGGTTACACAGAGAGGGACACCCAGTTTGCTTCAAAGTTTTTTCAGGTCCCTACTGTTTTCCACTGCTGGGATCACTGTTGTCATCTACATAAGTAGGACCAACCATTCTGTCCACACTGCACTTCCTAATCAGTTCTATTTCCATTGGGAAAATAGCCGCACCCTATTAATACTGCGCTCTTCCCCATCCTGCTGGAACACTATGCCTCACTAAAGACATCACCAGCGATATCACTGTCAGACACACCTGCAACTGCCCCTTTCTCACACTTGAGAAAATAGAAAAAGCAGAATCAATGGAAAATAAACTACTTCCTGCCAATTAAACAAAAAGGAACAAATGTCCATTGGAAAACTTTACCAACCCACTGCCAATTCAGCAAAGGAAGCTTTGGTATAGAAATATGGCTTCTTATACAGTACATCACTCTGCTTCTCCAAAATCCCAAGTTAGCTTCAATGTACGTAGACTTCTGAATGGCTATAACGGTTATACGGGATCACACTAATTATGTCTGTAACATGGGTTTCAAACATATTCTTGTCATATCCAGCCCATACCAATCTAACATTCAATTGCTATTGTGTTGCAAGGCAACCAAATATAACTGAATCTACATTTATTTGTATAAATGATTTCTGAGACTGTATAACAGAAGATTTTGGACCATCTCACCATAGAGTCATGAGTAGGTCCTAAAGCAAATCAAGCCTGAACTATCTCAGTTGGCAAAACTGGAGTTATACTTTGGGCACATTAGGCAAGGCTCTCTGGAAAAGACAATAATGCTGGGAAAAATTGTGGGCAGCAGGGAAAGAGGAAGACCCAATTCGAAATGGTTTGACTCCCCAAAGAAAGGCACAGTCTTGGGTTTGCAGGAGCTGAGCAGGGCTATTGAGGACAGGACATTTTGGAGACTGCTTAGTCATAGGCCTGCCATAAGTTGGAGGTGGCTTGATTGCCCACAACAATATAACAGAAGATGCAGTTTATTTAACTTACAACGTAGGTACAGGTAGCATGGAATTAACCCCACATTGCCCAGGTTTTGAGTGCCAGTGTGGTGGAATGTAAAGTGTGTTTCAGTAATATCCAGGAAACCTGGGTTCAAATGCCTACTCGGCTATAGAATTCTTTGAACATCTCATATACTTTGAATACCTTACTAGGGTTGCCATATCTTGGGAGGGGCTTGACAGCACATAACACAAAACAGATCATGTTGGCATGGTTACATTTGAAACTGTTTGAAGGCATTCTCAAGAAATGTGTGTGTGTGTGTGTGTGTGTGTGTGTGTGTGTGTGTGTGTGTGTGTAAGAGAGAGAGAGAGAGAGGTGGAATACATTTTCCATCCAATCTTAATGATTTCCTGCTGCCAAATATCAAAAGAAGCTGTGCTAACACTTTGACAAAGAGCATGTATCCTGTGCCCAGATCCTGTCACTAGGGAATAGCAAAGCTGTTCCTTTCTCCAAGTGGCTGAGGTGTATATTAGGTGCTAGCTATCTTCTATTCACATTCAGGAAGAGTTGTTAACATCCTAGGGGTGACAGTGGAACAACAATTTATGAACTGAGTGCCAGGCAGGAAGCTGTGCACAAAGGTTAAATCACATGTCCTCATTTCTCATCTCATTTCCCCTTCTGAATAGTTAATGTGCAGCATCCTTTTTCTTTAAGCACTCCTTTGCTGCAACAGTGTGTTCACGCCTACTGCTGGCATGGTCAATCCATGCTTCTTTTATGGCATTTCTAAAAATAGAATCAAAGTCTCCAGCAGATCTCCATTCTCTAGCTTTGTACATGACATCTTGGGCCCAAATTAGGAGCACAGCACATTTTGTGCATAATGTGAGAGGAATATTTTCAGGGCTGATTACAGCAAAACCTCAGACAATGTCTTCCTATGTGGAAAAAAAGATGGTGGTGAAGGATAACCTTACACCCCTCTTACTAACACTTTGGCACATCAGGGGCCAAGATTAGATGTGTGGGTGAACCACTCTTTTTTCACAAGTGCAGACGCAACAGTCCTCTCCATACCATTTTCCCATTTCTGCATTTGTTTCAAATGGGATGATGAAAAAAATCACACGTACTTGTTGCAAATCTGATGGAAAAAATTACATTTAGAGAGCGAGTGTGATGCAGTGCTTAGAATACTAATTCACACTAAGCCATTAACTCTTGGGTCAAACACTCTTTCTTTCTCAGCATGATGTACCTGAGAGGGTTGTTTGGAAGACAAATGGGGCTGAGATAGGGTGGGACAGCCAAGTAGGCACCTTGAAATTATTGGAGGAAAGGTCAATCCATGCTTCTTTCCTTTTCTTTTATCAATTGTTTCTTTTTTTTTTTACCAATGAACTAATGAATGAGTTAATGCATGAATAAAGTCCATGTGCTTAAACATGTATTTTAAACTGCGTTTTAGCTTGTGTACAGAAATTGCTTTTATGCCAGAATGCAATATTTTTAAACATGCAGTTTTAAATGAATTTTTATTAGTTTAAACTGCCAAAAAACTGTGTCACAGCATCTAGAAAAATGGGAAATGTGGTAGATAATTGCCTGCCCAATCTGGAATAACAAGACAGACACAGGTATATGGGATAACTAGGGCCACAACTTTATTAACTTATTTATAACCCAAACTTTCCCTTTTTACAAGGGGGCCTACCATAGTGCCCGAGGCTGGTCTGTAACCAGAGTCAACCTAGGCCTTCCAGCCCAGAGCGCCAATCAAGTTCCTATAATGAAAGTGCGCTGTCTTACCTCACAGAGCACTTCAGTGTGTCCCATAGCTGTAGTACCCCACGTTTGCCCCATCTGGGTCTCCAGACAGCGATGGATATTTTTTTAAAAAAGTCTGTAACTGTGGGTTTAATAAATTCAAGGATGTTTATTTTTAAAAAATGTCTGTACTTTCTTTCCATTCAAAAATTTCCAGGGTGGCTTGTAATAACAGATAAAAGGCAATGTTTTCGTGCCAGGAACAGTGTGCATGACAGCAATGGGTATTAGATCATCTCTCTGTTGTACACAATCTTCTTCCTTTCTCCACTCTCTCTTTCTCTTCTATGCCATCTTCCCCTTACAACTCTTCCCTTCAGCTTCCAAGCAGAATTGCTTATATCCTCTGCACTCATTCAGTACAAGACCTTTGTAAAATCTATGTGATTTCACACAGGGACACCCCTGAAGCCAACATCATTTGGCAGCTTTGCTTGCTCGGCAGACTCAGCTACAATGTATTTTCCTCTGTGGTCTGGACAACCTGACTTCTTATCATACCTCATCCACATCCAGCTCATAATCTCTCTGGTAGTAGATTTCTCTTTTCTTCTCTAACACCACTCATTATCCTGCATTATCTGCTGAAATAGCTTCTACCTCTGAATCTTTAGGCTGTGGATGGGATTAAAGCACAAAGCATTAGAGCCAGAAGGCAAGGAGGAGGAGGAGGAGGAGGAGGAGGAAAAGGAGTCACATGACACAGATGAGCTTTCAAAAGAGGCCTTTGGTAGCATCTCCCCTCTTTAATATTTTTGCAGACCCATGTGGTTTTAAGTGACTTTTATCTGCTGTTGCCTCTGGAGGGGTTTTTTTGGGTCAGTTTTTTAATTGGGTGCAGGTGTTGCTGGTTTTTTTAAAAAAATTATTTCCCTTTATTGCTGTTAGCCACCCAGAGTAGTGTTCTGTCACTAGATGGGATGGTTAGAAATGCAATCAATCGATCGATCGATCGATCGATCGATCAATCAATCAATCAATCAATCAATCAATCAAATTTTGATAATGTGTAAGGGTGGAAATTGCTTCGTTTTTTAGAAATGCAACCAAGTGCTTGGCAACTTTGAAAAGTCCAAGGGCAGGACATGCCCACTTGTGGGCCTTGGAGGGTGGCATCTGCCCCCAATCCTCAAACAGCCTCAAATTTAAAAATTATCTCAGGACTTCAGAGCTGGAAGAGACCCTGTGGATCATCGAGTCCAGGCCCTGTCAAGGAGGTGCAGTCGGAAATCAAACTCCCAGCCTCTGATTCTGCAGCCACGGAACTATCCAGCAGTTCAATTTCTTCAAACTACCTCCCCCCCCATGTCCTCTACTAGCTCCCTATTTTCTATGTACCAAATAACCGAGGGGATGTGGAGGACTCAGTGATATTGGAGGACCACATTAGACTCCCGGGAACCATATGCAACTCACTGGTTACATTTTGGATGCTTCTGTTGTAACAAGAGTAGTAGAGGCTTAATTTTTTTTTAAATCACAGAACAGCAGAGAATCCCAACATGAGCAGCAGATGGGGAATAAATTCTAAGGAATGTGCTTAAGCAGTTGCTCAAGGCAATTGATGTGGGGGGTCTAATTTTCATATTAGCCATATACCTATAGCCATACACTTAGGGAGCCCCCAAATTTAACAGAATGCCCTTCACAGAGTTTTCTCCACATTGAATAACAAAACCTACTCTGATCACCCTCATTCCAGCCATATAATTTTGAGCACAGAAGTATCAGTTTTTTTCTTGTTGCTATTGTTAAATATTTGGGAGTCAGAAATCCTTTTTTGATCTACTGCAAGTCAACCAGAGATCTATTGGTACGTAGTTGCAGGTGTTCTCTTCTGCCTACAGAGACTTGGAATCAATTAGTAAACATTATTAACAATAAATTTTTTTTGTCTTCATAGCTGTAGAGGAAGGCTTACAGATATTTCTTACATGCAGTCTATTGTATCTGTTCCAAAGTGTTTTACTGAGCGGGTTAGATTTGGCATAAACGAGAGAAGCCTTTTTATACGGTCGCTTGCACTTTCTGCCAGTTCAGAAAAGTAGAAATGGAACTAACAGATGCAGCCAGATTGGTAATTCCTTGCTGCACTCTGTCAGGATTAGTACTGTTTTCCAGTTGAAAGAAATAATGCTAACCCATTGTCTTATTCTGCACAATCCCACAGCCTCACACTATAAAACATGCCATAAAGACAGTGCTTACGAAGTAGGAGGAAGGACCTCACTCTCAAAGTTCCCAAAGGTGTACATTCCCTGCCTTGGTGACAAGCTGCCTATGCCATGTGTGAGCAAGTGTGCAAGAGACAGAGTGAGTGAGTCAATGAGACAGAGGCTTCCAAAGCAATACACTGCTAATAGCAGAATAAAAACAGAAGAGCCAGCCGGAGATTTCTTTTTCATATTTAAGCTGCTGGTTGATGAAGGCATGCCTGTGTGCATCTGCAGGGACACACACACACAAACTTTTCAGCTCAAACTAATTTGCTCTGCCAATTGTATACTAACAAGACTACATGGTGAGATAAAGACTCATACAACATTGATTGCTGTTGATCTATTGTTATGCATGAGTGTACGTCCAGTGCCCCCAAACAAGGATAATAGGCCACGGAAAAGACTATCTGTATATATAATATATCGTCTAGTTTCCCATTCAAATAAAAAGGCATTAAGTCAATTGCAAAGAAAAGAAAGACGCATTACCTGGGCAGAGAGGATTGTGCAGGAGAGTCAAGCAGTGGTGGTAAAGGGCAGCACTGTGTATAAACCCCTATAGTCCCTTCCCTCCAAGTTTTGTCTCATTTCAGCACGGCAGCATGGAGTTTCTAAAGAACAGAGAAGGAAATACTCAGGATTGTTTCAATGCATGGTGGCTCCCTCCCCTTCTCTTTTCTCTCTTCCCTCCCACTTCCTCACACATATCAATCCAGCCAGTGAGTTGACTGGTTGCAATATGAATGAGGGAAGCAGTGGGCAGGGTTAGAATTCTTTCTTTCTTTCTTTCTTTCTTTCTTTCTTTCTTTCTTTCTTTCTTTCTTTCTTTCTTTCTTTCTTTCTTTCTTTCTTTCTTTCTTTCTTTCTTTCTTTCTTTCTTTCTTTCTTTCTTACACATACACTTCAGAACATTCCTAAAATATTAACACAGTGACAACATTGCAACCCCAGCTTTCTGCAGAGTCTTGGTGTGATAGAAACAGCTGGAAAAGAGCTAAAGGCCATCCAGTTTGTCCTACAACCAAAGACAGCATCACCTACTGACAGGTCCAGCACAATGTATCACAAGTAAACAAAGAGCAGGAATATAACATGCAATATAATCTCTATTGTTTTTATGCATCCTTTCTTTATACATCAGCTTCCACCCTCTAGGTAGTTTGACTTTAATTGACTTTACCTAGTGAGCAGACCCAATTTATTCCCAATTCTCTGAATGGGATTCTTCCCAATGCACATATATGCATTACCTTTCCCCTTGTCTGAATGGAAACTTTCAGTTTCCAGAAAAGGCACTGGTAGTGGTGGAGGACGTAAATGTGAATTATTTGGTGGTCCTTTGTTTAAGAAGTTGGGAGGTGAAATCCAAGCAATAGCGAAGATCCACAATGGATGATTCCTGAAAAGTAGCTGTCAAAGAAAAACAGCTTTGCCTGCTTTCATAAATTCCAGTTAATGCACTATCACATTATCAAAATGTCAGTTTTTTGCGTATACAGTTCTGCATGAAATGACTAACTGTGATTTTGGCAGTGCAGCTTTGGGTGAAAAGCAAACTGCAGGTAAGGTGAGGTGAGGTGAAAGGGAACTGACAAACAGGGGAGAAAAATATCAAGAGCATAAGCATGAGGAAAATTAATGAGGAGGGAATCTTTATTTGTTTGTTTATTTATTTATTACATTTATACCCTGTCCATCTAGGTCGAAGTCTACTCTGGGCGGCTAACAATAAAAAATAAAAAAAAATAGAAACTTAACTTGTGGTAAGCCAACTTCCTCTTGGTTATCTCCAAATCAATAGAAAAATCACTCACAAACAGGAAAAGCTACAATGAATCATTTGTGCCAAATGCCTGGCACTGGTATATAACAACTCAGAGAGTGCACATAGTTCTTCAGAAGCACCATCATAGCAAAAGAAGATCCGAGGGCCAGCCCACCACATTTTGTTGTCTGAGGCAGAGGACAAGGTGATGCCCCCTTTTAATCTCATGTACAGAAGGTGGAGGGAGTGGCAAAGGGATCACATTCTTCATTGTATCTGAGGTAGTAGGCAGAGCAGCTTGTGTGGCACACCCAGGTGTATCCTCCAGCCCAGAGAAGCTGAAAGTTCGGAAAGCGGCTCCTCCACTCAAAATCCACCATCAGAGACAATGCCTCCCTTTCAGTTTATCCTGCTCTTATACACTCTTGATCCATACTTCCTTGCTGATGGCTTAAACAGGATTCCCAGTTTGCCCTTCAGTAGGCTGAGGGCAGTGCCAAAAGAACTGGGAGTGGAATTGGGCAAGAAAAGCTTGCTCCTCAGGAATTGTAAGAGTTTAAGTCGTATTACACTACCCAGGCATAATAACTGGATACTCTTTTAACTGTTAGGGCTCACCAAGTTCCATCTCCAGACAGCACTGTGTTCATCTGCAGCTTTCAAAACTGCTTCTCCTCAAAATCCTACCTGAGGTTGGACTGATGTCATAGCTATCTTGACTTTGGATGAGGCAGCTCTAAGCAATGATGTTGTGATGCGTCAAAACTACTTTCCAACAATAAAACCTTCCTGGATGTCTTCTTCTTGCACTTCTTCTTCTATTTCCTTTTACCTTGAATGATCAGCTCTAACAATCTGTGTTTTTCATTTCTCATTACATAACTAAAGTGCCCTTCTGGTCTGCTTTTTCTATATTTTATGATTTCTTGATCTTCATTCATTCTCTCCAGTCACTCTTTCAAGCCAAGACATCAGAATCATAGAATAATGAAGTTGGAAAGGGCCTATAAAGCTATCTAGTCCACCCCACCTGCTCAGTCCAGGAATACAAATCAAACCAGGTGGTTGTCTAAATTTATCTTGAATGTCTTCAGTGTTGGAGTGCTCACCACTTCTTGAGGTAATTGGCTCCATTGTTGTACTGCTCTAATAGGAAGTTTTTCCTGAAATTCAATTGAAATCTGGCTTCTTGTAACTTGAGCCCATTGTCGAATGTCCTGCACTCTGGGATGATCAGGAAGAGATCCTGCTTCTCCCCTGTATGACAACCTTTCAAGTAATTGAAGAGTGTTCTCTTATCAGCCTTCAGTCTTCTTTTCTCAAGGCTAAATATACCCAATTCTTTCAGTCTTTCCTCATAGGGTTTGGTTTCCTGTCCCCGGCCATCCCTGTTGCTTTCCTCTGAACTTATTCCAATTTGTTAGCATCCGTCCTGAAGTGTGGTGTCCAGAATTGGACACAGTACTCAAGAAGAGGCCTCGTCGTCATTTAGTCGTTAAGTCATGTCCGACTCTTTGTGACCCCATGGACCAGAGCACGCCAGGCCCTCCTGTCTTCCACTGCCTCCCGAAGTTTGGTCAAATTCATATTGGTTGCTTTGATGACACTCTCCAACCATCTCATCCTCTGTCGTCCCCTTCTCCTCTTGCCTTCACACTTTCCCAAAGTATTGGAGCCTCATTTTCAGGATCTGTCCTTCCAGTGAGCACACAGATTTGATTTCCTTTAGAATTTATAGGTTTGGTCTCCTTGCAGTCCAGGGGACTCTTAAGAGCCTCCTCCAGCACCACAATTCAAAGGCATCAATTCTTCGATGGTCAGCTTTCTTTATGGTCCAGCTCTCACTTCAGGAAAAACTATACCTTTGACTATTTGGCCTTTTGTTGGCAAGGTGATGTCTCTGCTTTTTAAGATGCTGTCAAGGTTTGTCATCGCTTTCCTCCCAAGAAGCAGGCGTCTTTTAATTTCGGGGCTGCTGTCTCCATCTGCAGTGATCATGGAGCCCAAGAAAGTAAAATCTGTCACTGCCTCCATATCTTCCCCTTCAATTTCCCAGGAGGTGATGGGACCAGTGGCCATGATCTTAGTTTTTTTGATGTTGAGTTTCAGACCATTTTTTGCACTCTCCTCTTTCACCCTCATTATGAGGTTCTTTAATTCTTCCTCACTTTCTGCCATCAGATTGGTATCATCTGCATATCGGAGGTTGTTGATATTTTTTCCAGCAGTCTTAATTCCGTCTTGGGATTCCTCCAATCTGGCCTAAGCAGTGCCAAATAGAGGGGAACTAATACCTTGTGGGATATGGAGACTATACTTCTGTTAATGCAGCCGAAAATAGCACTTGCCTTTTTTGTAGTATACATTTGCATTCTTGGTATCCAGTGAGAAATTCATTCTGTAAATGCTTTTATCTTTTTAATACAGTTGCCCGTGTTAAAATCCATAGTTCCTTGCCATACACGAGAACCAAGAATACATAAACTGCCACTGTGCCGTGGTAATTACCCTGCATACTACAAATCAGTTTGACAGGGGTATGTTTTCCTTTTTCTGGTTACATACACCTTGGAATAGATCCTGAATGTATCTCATTTGCTCATCCTTAAGCTCTTCCAAGCATTTGAAAAGTGCTCTCATATGTACTCTCACTCTTCTTCTCTCAAGGCGAAACATGCCCAGTTCTTTCATTGTTGCAACAGGGGGAAAAATACCTACCAAATTCAGGTGCCAGTTGAGGTCTAGGCAATTCAGAATTTTCAAGAAAGACAGAGCACATGTGTAGCTCCGTATAATCAATTATATGGGACATTTGTGGCAACAGGCTGAAAGTGCAATTTAGCAATGAGCAATATAATTTCTGTTAAATCACCCCATTACTCTCATAATGATTAAGAGATAAATACCACGTGGTGAAAAGTTTTCTTGCTAATGCAGTCATTAATGCAGTTTCTCCATTCATAATAATTCTGACCGTTTGCCTAAACAACTTAGCTTGAAGGTCAGTGCGGATTTTTTGACTCTAATTTACTTGCTAAATTTATACCGCCACTCATCAGCTAATATCCTCTGAGCAGCTTACAGAAGAAAAATAAACAAAATGCAATATGAAAAAATAATTGTGAAAATGTTCTTTTAATGAAGCCAGAATAAAATAAATAGAAGTTCAGTTTAAAGACCATACCTGAACAGTGAGAGTCCTAATTTAAAACATTTTGTTTTCCTCCTTGGAGCAACAATATTGCTTTGTTTTTCTTTCTCATGTAGCTTATCTGATATTATGTAATGACAGACTATTATTAATTGTGGCTTGAATTGCCTTTTGAAAGACTGGCAGGATAGAAACCTTGTAAACTCATCCATTAATTCACTAAGACTTGTTTGTTTATTAAATTTGCTTCTCCTCCTGCAAGGAAATTCTGTCTTAACCACATCCTAATAAAATATTTGGCATGAAGGGAAATGTATTCTAGAAACACTGCAGTTTGCATTGCCCTTTTGATCAGATTTGTCCAAATTGTCTAAGTATAACAAGGGTAAAAGCAGGAGGAAATCTCCCTCTCCCTCTCTTTCCGAACTATGATTTTTCTTCCACACTGTAATACAGAAGTACAACAAAGGCTCCAGGCCCACACGTGAAAAATATTACATCTGATGTATGAGGCAGAGATCTACAAGCAATTTTGGCAAGGATATTTGTTGCTTTGAAAAGAAATGCTGTGTTCTAGGTATCAGTCCCATACCAGCAACAAATAAAAGTGCTGATATAAATTAACTACCATTCACAAAATGATGCCAAGCAAGGGAAAATCCCGGAAGCTGACTCCTTTTGTCATCAGTTAACCACTTCTCATCCAAATGCAAAGCAATTGTCAGGCTTGTGGTTGTTGTTGTTTTAAATGTGAATGTTAGTGAGCACAAGAGGATATCTTGTAGACCAGTGGTCCCCAACCTTGGGCCTCCAGATGTTCTTGGACTACAACTCCCAGAAGCCTTCACCATCACCTCTGCTGCCCAAGATTTCTGGGAGTTGAAGTCCAAGAACGTCTGGAGAGCCAAGGTTGGGGACAACCACTGTAGAACATCTTGACTGCTGCCATATAAAGCTTGGCCTCCTTTTTCCCGTTTGACAATGTGCAGCAATATCTTATTTTATTTTTATTTATTTATTTGATTTATATCCCACCCATCTGGTCTGGTCAACCACTCTGGGCAGCTTCCAATAAGGTGTATACGATAAAACATAAGAATTTTACAAACAGTCCATAACACATACAATAATAAAACAAATAATAAATGAAAGAAAAAATAAAGAAAGAATTAAATATTGACAGGAGGGAAGGCCTGAACATACAACCATGTTTTTAGTTGACTCTTAAAAGTGCCCAGCGTAGGGGCCGCACAAATAACCAGAGGAAGGTTATTCCAGAGACGAGGAGCCACCGCCGAGAAAGCCCGGTTTCTAGTTCTTTCTTTCCGGGCCTCCCTCAGCGTCAGGCTCCTCAGCCTCACCTCCTGGCTCGTGCAGGTGATCCGAGTAAATCTAGGTGGGAGCAGGCGTTCCGCCAAGTATCAGGGGTCCTAAACCGTTTAGGGCCTTATATGTAAGTATTAACACTTTGAAGTCAATGCGGAAACGGATGGGCAGCCAGTGCAGCATGGCCAGAGTAGGAGAGATATTTTGGTATTTTCTCACTCCAATAAGGAGTCTGGCAGCTGCATTCTGTACCACCTGAAGTTTCCGCATCAGCTTCAAAGGTAGTCTGATGTAGAGTGCATTACAGTAGTGTAATCTAGAGTTTACGAGCGCATGTACTAAGGTAGTGAGCACCCCCATGTCTAGGTAAGGTCGCAGCCGAACAATCTGCGAAAGGTGGAAAAAGGCGGTGCGGACTACCGATGCCACCTGCGTTTTCATGGTGAGCGTTGGGTCCAGGTGTACCCCTAGGCTGCGCACCCCACTCTTCGTGGCCAGGGCCACCCCCCCAAACATGAGGGAGTTTCCCAAGCCACCATCCACAGGGCCACCCACCCTCAGAACTTCCGTCTTGTCCAGGTTCAGCCTCAGCCCGTTCTCCAGCATACATTGCAGTATGGCCCCCAGGCAGCACTGGAGGGACAGGACGACATCACCTGCAGTTGGTGAAAAGGAGATGTAGAGCTGGGTGTCATCAGTATATTGCTCCACACCCCCTGATGACCCCACCCAGCGGCCTCATATAGATGTTAAACAGCATTGGGGAAATAGTCGACCCCTGTGGAACCCCACATTTGAGACTCCACAGGGCCGAAACACTCTCCCCAAGCTGCACTCTCTGGGGGCGGTCCTCCAAGAAGGAACGGAACCAGGCCAGAGCCAAGCCACCGATACCCAACTCAGAGAGCCTCCCCAGGAGGATACCGTGGTCAACAGTATAGAAGGCCGTCGAGATGTCGAGGAGGGCCGACAAAGATATTTTACCCCTGTCGGCCTCCCTCAACAAGTCATCGTACAGGGCGACCAATGCCGTTTCTGTACCGTGGCACGGCCTGAAGCCCGACTGAAATGGATCCGGGGCATCTGTTTCATCCAGATGTGCCTGAAGCTGGTCAGCCACCACCCTCTCAACCACTTTGCTCATGAAAGAAACATTGGCGATGGGCCTATAATTGCCAATTTCATCCACCACCAAATTAGATTTCTTTCTTATGGGCCTAATGAGTGTCTCGTTGAGGGCAGAGGGAAACCTGCCCTCAAGGAAAGACCCATTTATTATTGCAGTTGCCCATTCAGTTGTTATCGGCCTGGCTGCTTTGATTAGCCAGGCCGGGCAAGGGTCCCAGGAGGAGGTGGTGGCTCAACAGTGGTCAAGCACTCTGGCCACAGAATCAGGTGTGACAGACTGAAAGGAGTCAAGGGTTACCGGGCAAGACGGAGCGCTGGACATCTCTGCTCGACTCACTGTGTTCAAAAAAGGAGAGAGGTCTCATCAGATGGCCTCCGCTTTAGATTTTAAAAAGGCTGCAAACTGGTCAGGTGAAAAACTAGGGGGAGGCCTATCATCCAGACCAGTTCCAGATAGGTCGTGCACTATACGGAATAACTCTGCCTGCTGGTTGGATGCTTCGCTTATTCAGTTAGCGAAGTAAGTTCGACAAGCAGCCTTTACCTTAGACAGGTAAAGGTTAGTTGCGACCCTGACAGCTATCCTATTATAATCCGTTGTGTTCTTCCTCCACCTATGCTCTAGCCTTCTCCTATGTTCCTTCAGCGCTCGAAGCTCCTGGTTAAACCAGGGCGCTGGTCGAGCTCTACGATGGAGAGGGCGTTTAGGCGCAATCGTGTCTATAGCCCTGGTTGCGAAGGTGGACCAGCTATCAACCAGAGCATTGACAGGAGCGCTAGCCAGGTCCGCTGTGACCCCTCTCATGATGTCCTGGAATCCAACCGGATCCAGTAGTCTTTGAGGGCTGACCATAGAAATAGGTCCCTGCTCCCTGCGAGGGGGGAGAGCCACTGTGAGGTTACATTTTATTAGGTGGTGATCTGACCATGACAAGGGGACTGACATGAGGTCCATCATCACCAGATCACTCTCTCTCCAACTGGAGGAAAAGACCAGGTCCAGTGTGGGGCCATTGACATGTTGGGACATGTTCAAGGAAGCCATGGTTTCCAAGAACTCAAGAGCTGACCCAGATGCCTCTGCCTACGTGTGCACGTTGAAATCATCCAAGACCAAAAGCCTCGGGGATCCCAATAGTGCTGTGGAGACAAAGTCAGTCAACTCCAGAAGGGAAGTGGCTGGATCGCGGAGAGCGCAGTAACCCAGCAAAATCCCAATACCATCCCTGGCCCCAATCGACACGTGGAGTGCCTCTAGACCCGGCTTTACCACCGAGGAGTGCCTAGTAACCTCCAAGCTGGATTTATAAACAATGGCTACCCCTCCCTCCTGCCCCTCCAGTCTACCCTGGTGCTGGACAGCATAACTGGATGGACAGACAAGAGCCAGGGGAGGACCCCCCTCCCCGCTGATCCACGTCTCGGTTATGCATGCCAGGTCTGCATTCTCCTCCAGGATAAGATCGTGAATCACCTGGGGCTTGTTGGCTATAGACCTGGCATTCAACAGTACCAGAGTTAGAGTGGAGGGCATCTCCTGGCATTTTGAATCACAGATACAGGAAGCACAATATACCATATTTGTAAACTGGAGGGGATTTTTTTTGGGGGGGGGAAGGAGAATTTAATTCCCTAGCTTTTTAAAATGTTAAGTTTACATGTACATACACTACACACAAACTTCCCTCAGGTGGATTTAGCCAGTCCTAGAGGATTCTGGAAGATGAGCATATGATCTGTGCTATGGTTGCTGGGAGACAACAGAACCAAGAACAGCTGGGATGTGATTGTAGTCCCTCTATGCCAAAATACTTTGAACTCAATGAAATGGTGAAGCAAAAATGTGAGTTAGTGCAACACATACAGTGGCGAAGCATACACACTCTTTAAACCCTCAGGTAAACTACTGTTGCCATGCCCACTCTGTAGAATGCAGACTAGAAAGCTGTGTTCCTATTTCCAAACGGTTTCTTTGGGGTAGGCAACCTGAGGAAGAAAATCTATGTTAGATCAAAAGCTCTACGGACATGTCTGCATCTTTTCCAATAGATGTCTCCTCTCTTTTTGAAATTTTTAAAAATTGGAGAATCGAATGTTTTATTAGTGGTTTTCATTAACTAATGATGTTTGGTTGTATGGACCCATTTGTTTTTAGATACCATTTTAAAAAGATGCAAACACTTTCAGAAACTGTTATCGTATTGTTCCCTGCTTTTAAATGTATCCCATGATCAACTCTCTGTTGTTTTTGAATCTTACTCCTGCTAAATAAAAGGAGGCTCTCTTTCCTTGTTGTTCCTCTGAGTGGTAAAGAATCTTCTTTCACAATGTCCACACAGAATCCAGTTGAACACAGGGAGAATCCACAGATTGTGGGGCAGCCCCACTTTTCCTCCATCACTGAGCATCTTCTGGGGATATCAAGCAAGGGGTCTCTCCCTATTCTGGCTGCTGGTTTTGTTTCAATCCCATGATTGTCATCCTTTCCCATGTCTTCACACACTGCCTGTTATATCCAACTATAACCTGGTGCTTGTCGCATGCAGTGGAATAAGTTCTCTGATGAAAGAACAGAGTGTACCATTTTGAACCCCTGAGTTGGTGGGGGGAGGGTTTCACATTTTTAAGGCACCCTCAATTTAATTTGCAAGCACAGAATCAGAGCAGCAGGCAGAAGACTGGGGTAGAATCTATTGCATAAAAGGACTGGGGTTTTATTTATAATACAGGAAATAAAGATTGTATCCCCCACTTTCAGATTGCGGTAGTAGCATCTACTGTAGTAGATGTCTCAGGAGTGTCCCACTTTTTTTCTGATGGAACTGTAGGGGCTACTTGGTGCCATCTTATAAAGTCTCCCACTGCTTCTGCTTCTCTTCCCCTGTAGACCCTTCAGGTGTGTTTCATAGGGAGAGAAGAGATCCTGTTGCTCATATACCTACCAATGAACAAGAAAGGCAGAATGTTCTAAATGAAACTGAGAACTCAATTCCTTCTCACAGATACAATCAGTTCTATATTATGTTAAGGTTATGGTGCAGTCAGATGGGGAGATAGCGCATATTTTGGACATTTGTGGCATAGCCTGCTGGGAGCTCTTTCCCAGCAATCACATGATGCACAGGAGACTGGGAACTAGCCAGACCCATTTTCATCCAACAACAGGGCTACTCTTTTTTTGGAGCTGGGCTGAAGTGATTTCTGCACAGATGGAATAGCCACTTTGAGAGCGATTGCTCTCTTTCCGGAGTGATCAAATTGAATCCTTTATAGTTGTTTGATCACACACCTTCAGTGTGCTATTTTAATTGCCATTGTCTATCCAGCACAATATTTGTGCTTATGTGTGTTTGGTTTTGGTGTTGCAATTAGTCAGATCTTCATTAATTAGTGGTAAACTGCCAGCTGTACCATGTATGAAAGAATGACAATTGTTTCTCTTTCAGCTTCTGTTGAAAATGCTATTTGCACTCTCTCTCTCTCCTTTTCTAACAGCAGGGCTAGTGGTTGCAGTGCTTTGGCCAAAATATTAAAGACTCAACCAAGAGGCGAGCAAGAACTGAATTTAAAAAGGCATTCCAATCTGTATGAGAAAGGTGGGACAAGAAGCCAGATTGTTCTGCAAGATGTAATCATGAAACAAGTAGGTTTGTGTATTTTAACAACTGCCTTTGCTACATAAACAAACTCCTTGATGGCGGCAGAGCACAATTTCTGCTGAGCTAATGGCTGCTATTGTCGTCCAACTCCAGAAACGTGGCACAATAACATTTGACAGAGGTGGGAGATGGAGTGAAGGGTACTTTCTCAAGGGTTTACTAAGGAACAATGAATGAATAGCCATGAAAGTACAATGGCATTGTAGTTTACGCACTGTGCTCTGTTTTTATTACATAAGGAGTGTCGAAACTCACACCTGTTGTAGTCATGTGTTGTTAAGTCACTTTGAATTTACAGCAATCCTAAGAATTAATAATTTCCATAAGGTGCTCTAATTAGGAGCCGTGCTCTGAATTTTGCAAGCTGGGGCTGCATTCATTTTAAAAGGGGGAGGCAGAGGAAATTTTGGGCTCCTCTTCCCATGATTAGACGGAGATAACTGCCTTTTAAAAAATCTCAACATGTCCTTAAACTACTTACACTAGCCTAGCCTTCTTCATCTTATTCTCATGGGAATTTTCCAATTTTAAAACCAAGTGATCTATTATACACAAGCAGCCAAATAAGCCAGAGTCTGGTATGAAAAAAACAAACAAACCACAAAGAGGCCAACAAGTTTAAAAGAATGTCATACAGAAGAGAACAAGATTTAACCCTCTTATTTTTTTTAAGAACATCAGCAGATCAAAAGGTATTAAAAATCTGTTCAAACAGTAGTGTCATTAGTGGGAAGAGAATTCTACAAATAAAGTGATGTGACCTGGAAGGAGGTTCTTCTCCTGTTGGACCTCTTAATAGTGATGTCTTGGGACCTCTCAGGAGTGTGATGCAGCAGATGGTGTTCATTGGTCGATCCAGCTTGAACAAGTCAGCTCTGGCACCTAGTGTAGGGTTCTGCACTGGATAAGTGGAAATGGATAAGTGGCACCAAAAGCGAGTTACACCAAATTTGTATATTAATTGCATAGGCTCATTGTATAGGTTCAGGTGAAAATTTAGAATTAACTAGCATAGTTTTAAAAGATGCACATAACATCTCAGCATCGAGGGGAAAGTTGCAAGCAGGTGACCTGTACATCTGCTCAGTCCACTGTCCAGGTAATAAGTGGAAATACACAAAGGTCTTGGGGCTGGAATATCTAAACCAGGAGTATCCAAGCTCTCACCTTCCCTGGGCCACATTAGAAGATGAACATTTGGTTTGGGGCGCACATAAATTTGATTTGGGCCGCATGAGGGGGCAGCCCTAGCTGTTCTGCGCAGCCCCGCTCCAAGCGCTCTTACCGGCAGCTGTGATCTCAGACAGCAGAGGCTGCCAGCTTTGACTCCGGTGGTTTTGTGGGGCCGGGAGGGGTCCGTCTTTTGACGGGGATGGCGCAATGCAGTCACGCAGCCCCCTGTCCCCTCCCCTTCCACTCCTTCCTTCCTTCCCTCTCCCCCCTACCATTGTGACGTGCCCTGGCCGCATTCCAGCAGCAAGCGCCGGCAGTGTAACTTGACACTTTGGAATTTCTTTTAAAATAAAAAATTGCACTGGGCCTCATTATGAGCCGACCTGGGCCGCATGCGGCCCTCGGGCCGCAGGTTGGACAAGCCTGATCTAAACCAATGTCTCCCTTCCTTTAGGAGTCCATCCAGCATTAGATTCCTTCAATGGAGGCCCTGTTGCATCCTCCATCATCCCAGGAGGTTAGGCTAGTGAGCACATGGAAGCGGGACATTTATTATTTTATTTGGTAGCCGCATTGTGACTGGTTCCAGAAGTTTCAAGGGATGTTGGGCTGATCCATTCTTTACTGTTCCCAGTGTATTATTTTGCCACACCTTTGGTTGTTAACAGTATTTTTAAAGAATATGGGTTTTTAAAAAAATATGTTGATTCTGTGCTATTTTTATATTGTCTGATTTTTATTGTGCATCACTTTGGCATAAACAGAAAAGCAATTTTTATACGGCATATTTTTAAAATAAAACAAATAGATCTTAATGGAGAACTTCAAATTCCCAGCACTCTTTTTATGTTTTATAAATTTTCAAACCATATTTGGTCTGGATAGCCTTTGAATAAACGATGTCTGTAAATGCAGGACTGCAGGCTGGCAGCCCTTCAGACAGAGGACTGTCTTCTGTAAAGCAGGACACACAGTCGCCATATATTTTTGAGTGATTCCATTCCTTTTTATCAGAACATATTTCATGTGCCATTACCAGGGACTCTCGACATGTGATGTTGTGCAGATTTGTCTTTGAATCATCAGTTCTGTTTGTAATTGACAGTGGAGGAAGAGATTCACCAGAACTCAGCAGGTGTATGATCCCAGCTCTGTATCAAATATGCAACATACAAGCACACATCCCCAAACCATGTAATCACAACTAAACTGGAAGTACGAGCCTTCGTTCTGAGACTTACTTCCAAATCAAATCAATTCATTGCTTTAGTGCACTGGTAATGGCAAATTACATAATAAAACAACATAACATGATATAATGCAGTGTAATAAAATCTAAACTGCATTTATGGTCATTTTTTTAAAAAAGTAGGATTTAAAATGCATCATACATATCTAAGGATCAACATTAATATAGTCAGTACACTTAACTATGATACTCAGTGTGGTGTCGTAGATAGAATAATGGATTAGGACTCAGGACACCTGAGTTCTAATCCCTGCTTGGCCATAGAAACTCACTAGGGATGTGGAACTGATAAAGCCACTCCTTAAAAGCCCAGTTACTTCAAAAGCCCTGTTAGGGCCGCTATAAACTAATTCTGAATTGATGGCACATACAGTGACAGTTGTTGTTATGTGCCGTCAAGTTGCCTCCAACTTATGGCAACCCCAAAAGTTCCTGTCTTTAACTGCCCTGCTCAGCTCTTGTAAGCTCAATTCCTTGGCTTCCTTTATTTGGTCTTCTTTTTTTCCTGCTACCTTCAGCATTTCCCAGCATTATTATCTTTTCCAAAGAATCCTGCCCTCTCATGATGTGTCCAAAGTAGGACAGCCTCAATTTCAGCATTTTTCCCTCCAGAGATAGTTCAGGCTTGATCTGATCTAGGGTCCACTTGTTCATCTTTCTGGAATTCCAGGGTATCTGCAAAGCTCTTCTACAGCAGCATATTTCAAATAAATCTTATTTTTTTCCTGTCAGCTTTCTTAACTGTCCATCTTCCATTTCCCTACATTGTAATTGGAAATACCAGAGTGAGGATGGTCTTGACCATGGATTCCAGTGGCACATCCTTGTCACTTGGTTGTTTTGATGATCTTTTCTAATTCCTTTATTGCTAACTTTTTCTGATCTCAGTCTTCTGATTTTTTTTGGCTGCAATCTCTATTTGGACTCCTGATTGAAAAAAGGTAGACAAAATCTCTAATTGTTTTAATTTCTTCACTGTCAACATAACAGACTTAACTATAATATAGTAACAAATGACTCTGAGTAACAATAACTGAATTGTCAGCTTGGTTAGTGGCAGAGGATGCAGACTTTTCCCCTTTGTTTCCATATTGGCCACATAGTCTGTAGACAAGAGCAAATACGTAGTTACATGTCTGCTTTCATTGGAGGTCAGGAAGAAAGGGAGGTAAATAAACAGCTGGAAGGGCGAACAAGCAGGAAGAGGGGAGAGGCAAGCCTGAAGTCTAAGGGTGAAAAAGATCTTAGCTAATTGGCTAGTGGGAAAAAGAGAGTCATGTTAGCTTATTTTATTAGAAGTTAGAATACAACAAGTAATGAGATCCCATTGTCTGGAGAACCCAATCTTCAAAATTCAAGACGTGCCTTGTTGCCTCTTCAGCTTTGAAGATTGGGCTCTATGGACAATGGGATCTCATTATTTGTTGTATTTTGACTTCTAATAAAAAGAATGAATGTTAGTTTGTGAAAGTCCTCTTCTACTACAAATCCAGTGTTAGGTTGCAAGCAACATTGTTAAATGATCCCAACACTCCTCCAGTTCTGCAGAATCTGAGTATGCCAAACTCTGAACCGGTTTTTGATTGAACTGTCTGAAACTGACTCTAGTAAGATGAGGAAGATGTTAATTAAGTAAACACAGAATCCTGATGTTCTGGCAATAGTGGTCCGTATGATAGACAAGGTGGTTGTTTGATCAGCTTGACTCTGCTTTATTCCTGGAGAGAAATAAGTAATGGAACTGAGGAGGAGAACTTTCTATCAGTCTTACATGCTAACCTCAATTTTAGCATTTCCTGGAAAGTCGAGTTAGGGTGCTTCCTTCTATGTACCAGTGCTTCCAAAATACAATAAATTGTTCCCAATCTTGGGAATCCTTTTCTTCTTAATTATCTCCAAGTTGCCAGTGTTACAATAAAGGCAATGATGCCAGGAAATAGTGAGTGTTTCTTAAGTACTGTGTTTGTTCATCTGGGAAATTCTGTCATTCTCCCCGTTTTCCTCGCAATCTTGCTCTCACTCCACATCAACTTTTGTTGAAGTTCATTGATGCCAGTTATTGCCTTTATTAATTCTGCCAAATTACAGAGGGACCTGTAAGCTTTGGGATGGACTGTTGGGACACACTTTTTATGAGGTTGCCTTGATGATATCTTGGACACTTCAGCCAAGGGACAGTGCTGCTGCACATCTCTTGGTAGAAGGACCTATTCCAAGGCCACTGTATTGGTTGCCACTTAGCATCTGGCCCCATCTATCATGCTAGCTTGTCTCCTTGAAACCTTTCTTGGCCTGGGATCCACAAACAGCTGGAAGGGCAAACAAAAGACAGAGATGGCCTGTTCCCAGAAGACCCTAACCATTGTCCATGATGTGCAAGGTAGTCTCTTTTCTATATCCTCAAATTCTATGAGTGCTGTAATAAAGACTCAGGGGAGGTCTCTGTCATCCTCAAGAGAAGAACTGATTCAACCATTTAGGAAGTAACGTGGGGTGTTAGTTTCCCAATTAGAAGATGATAAACATTTTTCCATCACAGAATTATTTCTCCAAAGCAATTACATCTGTGAAATCAACTTGCTCATGAAGGTTGTGATTGCTTACGGATAACCAATCAACAAGCAACAGCAATGCAATCTGCAGCTTGTAGAGCTGTAGAAACCTCATGATCAAATACTGTAAACAAATATATTTCACCTCTTTCAGAAAACTATGCTTCCAGTTTGGGATATATGTAGGGGACATGGAGTATGGCTTCATCTCTCTTCTGAGGCATGTTGGGGACATAGTTGACACTGCCTGCTTTTCCAGGCACTTGGGAGAGAACAGGTGCCACCAGAGCCAGATCTCTCTTTAGCTTGGTAACTGGCTAGTGCCATGACAGGTGAGAGACACTTTGCTCCTGCCTGAAGTGGCAGGAAAGTTTGAGCTGGTCTTATGACCCATATAGTTTGAAGCTCTTTTTCTTCTTCTTGTGAAACACAACTGAGGTCAAGGCCATCCAACTACAGAGACCCCGCTTAACATTTGCAATTAACAGTGTCAATCTGCCCCAATTACTATTATGAAAGAGATGATCCCTGCTATAAATCTTACCTCTTCGTTCACCACAATTTCCAACTGAGCTGCCTGTGCACTCTGGGCAGAAGTAGTATCCTGGTAAATGTGGAAGTGGAAGTGCTCATGTGACAGTTCCTATAGTAGCTGTAAAAGTAAAAAATGGAGGCTGTGGACAGGTCCAACGAAAAGCATTGGTTCTCAATTCTCTGTTCAATTCCAAACCACCTTCCAATATCACTCACTTTATACTGTTCCTGGAAGCATCCATTTATCTCCCAGCTACAGTCAAGGCTCCAGTTTAGTACACAGTGAATTCTCAAAGGGGTGGTAAATAATGTAATTGTCCCTGCTACAGTGGGGTCTTGACTTGCGAATGGCTTGACTTGCGAACTTTTTGAGTTGCGTACCTCTCCGTCCACAAAAATCCATTTTGACTTGCGGACAGAGACTTGAGGTATGTACCAAAAAGTTTAGAAAAAAACCCGGGAAATTCGCAAGTCAAGACCCCACTGGTTGGCGGGCAGCCCGGACGCTCCTCGGCAGCCCCAGCCGGGGCTCCCGCCTCCTTGATCCCGCGCCGGAACAGAGCTGAGAATGCAAAGGCTAAAAACAGAACCCGGGTGACTCATTGGTTGCGAATTCTGATCACTGGAGGCCACATGCACCACATGAATTTCTGACTGACATCTGGGTAGGAAGGGGGTGGGGTGAAGCTTCTGTGCATGCCCCTGTCCCCACCGCTCTTTTCACTCTTTCCCTGTTTCCAGGCATAATGCCAGAATAGGGCTGTACTTTCCTCTGTCTCTCTTTGCTTTGTTAAGAAGGTTTCTTTTCCACCTTGCCTGGCATTCAGGGAGAGCAATCACTGTGGGAAACTTCTGCCTAAAGGTTGTAGCTGCATCCTGTTCCAGTGACGTACATACACTCCTCCCAGGAAGCAGCAGCTGCCAGCAGGCAGGGTAACCCTTTCTTCTGCCCTTTCGCTTAGAGGTAGAGCATAAGATCAAGGGTTATTTTAGCCAATTCTAGTTATGATTAGGTAATTAGTATCCTATCAGTTTCTCTCATAACATACTATGTAATCATGCTAAGTCAATAAAAAGAGCTCTCAGGGTGTTGCCAGTAGGCTCCGCTGGCTCGGACATCTGCTGTCGACTCCTTCGTTCTCTCTGTCCAAGGCAATTAGCCTTTCCTTTGTTCTGTGATCACCACAAATCACCAAGCCTCCCTGGCTTTAAAGGAAACAAGGTCTCCTGGATGATTGTTTGGCAAGCATCATCACCACCATCTTCTTAATAATAACAGTAATCTTAGGACTGCAGAGCTGGAAAAGGACCCTATGGCTCATCAAGTCCAACCACTGTCAAGGAGGCACCATGGGGAATTGAACTCCTAATATCTGGCTCTGCAGCCAGATACCTAAAGCACAAGCTCAAGGTATATCTTTATGGAGGAACTGTATTTACTCAAAAAGGGAGGAAGATCAAACTCCTCAAATGAAATGGTGAGGAAAATGCATGAAAGTGAGATGAATTTGAAGTGTACATCATTGAGGTGTACATCATTTGAAGTGTACATCATTTGAAGTGTACATCATTGAGGTGGAAAATATCCTCTCTCCCTCTTACCTATCCTGAAAAATAGGAGCTATGTTGGATGCACCATGAAGAATGCAGCTAGGAGGAAGTTGGTTGTGTAGAGAGTGTAGACGCACCCTCATGAGTAATACGGGACGCACTTCAGCCTTCATTATTTTTCTATTTAATAATGGTTGTCTTTGATTAAAAAGACATCTGACGAATAACAGAAGAGTGTTTAGGCTATCATCAAATATTATGTATTTCTTGTCATCAAGCATCTGGAATCTGTTTGAAAAGTCAGCATGAACCACTTCATTTCCCTGAGTAATTCATTATATAAGACAGAATTTATTAATTCTAAGGAAGCATCTTTTGGTCTGGAGAAACTATTAATCTGTTCACAGTACAGCCATTCATCTAAGAAATGAGTTAGTGAATGGAAACGACTACAACTTCCCGAATCCTTCAAAATGGATGATTGATACTGAAATTAAAAAAGACTTTTATCAAATAATACACAAATGGCTTTTTGAAGGTTTAGTATCTACTTCTGAGCACCTTCCAGAGTGCCACCGCCACCACCACCACCACTTCTTCTTCTTCTTCTTCTTCTTCTTCTTCTTCTTCTTCTTCTTCTTCTTCTTCTTCTTCTTCTTCTTCTTCTTCTTCTTCTTCTGCTTCTTCTTCTTCTTCTTCTTCTTCTTCTTCTTCTTCTTCTTCTTCTTCTTAAGTTTTTGAGCAGTCATTCTCAACCTTTGGTTTTCCAAAAAAAAGATTTAGAACTTCAGCATCCCGAATCCCTGACCATTGGCCACACTGGTTGGGGCTTCTGGGACCTGAAGTTCAACACATCTGGAAGATCAAAGGTTGAGGGCCATTGCTTCAAATGGGTTGCGACCTAAGTACTTCAGGAGCCTTTCCTCCTATGCCAGGCTGTGTTGCTCATTAAGTTCATCAGGTGTTCCTCTGCTCCCAAGTACGACCTTCATCAGAGAGCCTTCCTTCATTAATGCCTCAGCTGTGACAGGCTGTGACAGGATGTCTTGTGGTTCCACTGTTTCTGTTTGTTTGCTTGTTTTATAGCAAAGGATAGGCAACCTGTGGAGATCCAGGTGTTGCACACACCAGTTGCAAAGACTGGGATGTTGCGTCCACTCCCAAGACCCCTATTTTTGTCTTATTCAAAAGCCTCCTGATGCCCTCTAGTAAACAAGATTTATTTCAAAAATATCAACGCAAAATCCAGCTATGTGGGAGGGAGATATGTGGAGGGGACAGGGGTATTTAGGCCACCTCCAAAACAGCTAAATTGCTCCCTCAACCCATAGAAGGCGGTGAGGTTTGAGTCAAATGTTGTTTTTCAAAGGTTGTGATTTTCAAAACACTAAAATAGAGATGGGGAGGAGGGATTTGGGGGACATTTGGATGCCTGGTAGCTACATGTGGCCCTTGTAATCTTGCTCATTATGGTCTTGCCGGCACCAGGTAAAACCCTTTTTGTTTCCAGACAGGTATTTAAAGCATCCCAGTCATTCGAACATTAAATGTCATCTTGACTTTTATCCTCAGAATTTTATTTATATTAATTTTATTTTTTCCCCTCATGTTCAACTTTTTAATTCATGTAGAAGTCCTTGGATATATGATGATACGGGTATTTTGTAAATACATATCATTATTTGGATAAATGTGGCATGCTTTAAACAAGATATAATGCATAATAAATATTGTGTTTTAAATAAACATTCTAAGTGTGGTCCATTCCAGCAAATCAGACTGGCTTTATATGTAAGAAACAGAATTCTGAGCACATGAATTACTAGTTCACTTAATGGCGCTGTGGGCTAAACCGCAGAAGCCTGTGCTGCAGGGTCAGAAGACCAAGCAGTCGTAAGATCGAATCCACGTGATGGAGTGAGCGCCTGTCGCTTGTCCCAGCTCCCGCCAACCTAGCGGTTCGAAAGCATGCAAATGCAAGTAGATCAATAGGGACCACCTCGGTGGGAAGGTAAACAGCGTTCCGTGTCTAAATCACACTGGCCATGTGACCACGGAAAGATTGTCTTCGGACAAACGCTGGCTCTATGGCTTGAAGAGCGGGATGAGTGCCGCCCCCTAGAGTCAGACACGACTGGACAAAAATTGTCAAGGGGAACCTGAACCTTTACCTTTAATGGCAAAAGGGCAGATAAAAAATAATAAGTTTGGGTAGATACAGAAAATGCATCTGATAAAGCCTTCTGGTACACTGCAGCCATTTCAATGGTCTAATATACTGACTGTGTTAAAATGATGCACCCTAGGACAAGACTAATGAAAATAAATTGGTACTTATATTTGAGCATACAGGAGTAATACTGAGATACCCATTTTATTTCTTCAATTATGCATTAGACCCAAATGGTCAGACCATTGTCCACTAGCAGTTAAATCCAGGAAGTACCTCAATTAAAACAGGGACGTGGTGGCGCTGTGGGCTAAACCGCAGAAGCCTGTGCTGCAGGGTCAGAAGACCAAGCAGTTGTAAGATCGAATCCATGCGATGGAGTGAGCGCCTGTCGCTTGTCCCAGCTCCCGCCAACCTAGCGGTTCGAAAGCATGCAAATGCGAGTAGATAAATAGGTACCACCTTGGTGGGAAGGTAAACAGCGTTCCGTGTCTAAATCACACTGGCCATGTGACCACGGAAAGATTGTCTTCGGACAAAATGGTGGCTCTATGGCTTGAAGAGCGGGATGAGCCCTAGGGTCAGACACGACTGGACAAAAATTGTCAAGGGAACCTTACCCAATTAAGACAGGTAGGGAAGCACACTCCATTCCTGCCAGTACTGAAATAATGAGTCTCATTTGTCCAAAGTACCAGTGGATCTGGAGGCCAACCTCAAAGACAGAAGGAAATGCAGCAGGTTCTAATACAAGGTTGCTGAGACAGCAGTAGATATGTCTGACTAGGGTTCTACTCAGTGGTGGGATTCAAATAAATTAACAACAGGTTCTATGCCCGAATGGCAAATAATAAATAAATAAATAAATAAATAAATAAATAAATAAATAAATAAATAAATAAATAAATAAATAAATAAATAAATGTCCAGGACAGTGGGATCCGATGAGAGTTTCTTCTACAGTGGTCTCCCTACTGCCTGTCATCACAACTACTTCTCACATGATTAAGATATCTGGATAAGTGTATCTGTTTGGGCATGCTGCTGCTGTTAACCTCACCATGGGCATGTGCCAAACACACACACACAAACACACACCTCACAGTGGGTGCTTATGACCAGGTTTGACAGAGAACTGACACATCTCTCCTTCCCTTTACCTCCTATTTCACCCTATAGCTCACCAGTAAAAATTGCTTCCATCCCCTTTCCTGCTCCTGAAATGACTGATAGCCCTGCTTGTTGTTACCTGGAGGCTGCCTTTGCCCACCTGTTGAGGAGTTCTTCTCTCCCCCCCCCCGCTTCCTTCTGGCTTGGAAGGTATGGTCTCTTTTCAATCTGTTGCCACTCCACCTCAACCCCACCACCTCAATCGGTCCAGAACACTGCCAAAGAGCCCGAAAAACCCACAACAGCCAATATCAACAAATGCTTGATTAGTATGCTCTCATGTATGTCTTTTCTGGAGAATGCTGCCTTCTCATGGTGGTCCCTCCCCCTCGGAGTCCCTCCGGCCCCCACCCACCCCCATGTTGACCTGTGGTCAAGATGCGTCTGAATGTCTGGACAGAAGAGTTTCAATTCCCCTTATCTATTGATATGTTTATGTGTTTTCCTTTCTTGGCCCTGGATATATGGCCTTCAAGAATAGTAAGTCTTACTAGTGTCAAAATACTGATAGCTGTCTTCCTCCTTCTAACAGAGTGGGCCATCTCTGTGTGCCATTTGTCTCCCGAAATTGTCAGTTTTGGGGCAGGAGGAAGAGTTCTTTGTTACTCTAAATGAGGCTTGGAGGTTTCATCTCTTTGTGGTGTGAGTGACTTTTCTATTGCATACCTTGCTTGCGTGGATCAGTGAGACTGTCACTGGTTCATGCATTGGATATTCTCTGGGATTTTAAAAAAACTGTTTCTAGGCAGAGCAACAGTCTTATGTGGTACCTTTAACTTGAAAAAAATCATAGTAAAACGAGGACGGTTGTTTGTTTGATTGAAGCGCTCTCACCCCAAAACTTTTTCCCTCTGTGTCCTGCCCTCATGCCTTGTCCATCACACACCCCCTCTGCCTCGAGGCCATGGGCTTTCCTCCAGTGACATCAAGGACTCATCCTCCCCCCTTTTCCCCCAGTGACACCTCTGCTCTTTCCAGGGCTTTATCTCTCTCACCCATATCCCACCTCAGACGGCTCAGTGTGGAGTGGGAAGGGAGGCAGTTAATTGTGCTCCTCCCCCTCGCTCGTCGCTGGTCACCTGGCCCCTCCTCCTTCATTCATCTCAGGCCAACAAACGGTTCTAAGAACCAATAGTACATTTAGGAAGCGGTTCTATAGAATAGGTGAGAACCTGCTGAATCCCACCTCTGGTTCTACTGCACATCTGGAGGTGAGTAACAAAGAGCTAGTCGGAAGAAATTGCACTCAGCAAAATCTTTCTTACTACGTGCTGTCAAGTTGGCTCTGAATTGTGGCAACCCTATGAATTCTCCTGCTCAACTATTGTAAACTCAGGCTTGTGTCTTTAGGGAGCCAAACCATCTCATATTTGTTCTTCTTTTCCTGCTGCCTTCTACCTTTCCCAGCATCGGCCGTGGAACACTCTCCCTACTGAAATTCGGCTGGCACCTTTGCTGATGTTTTCAAAAAACAGTTGAAAACTTGGTTATTTAAACAGGCCTTCCCTTTTCTTTTTTCTTCCTTTTTTTGAGTCTTGCCATCTTGGAAATGTATTGTTTAAAAATTTAAAATTAATTGTAATAATAGTATTTTATATGTTATCTTGTGTTTTAACCTATGTAAGCCGCCCCGAGTAGATGTTGTCTAGAGGGGCGGGGTAAAAAATTGAATAAAGAAATAAATAAATCATTGTATTTTCCAGTAAGTCCTGCCTTTACATGATATGACAAAAGCAGGACAGCCTCAGTTTCAACATTTTTGTTTCCAGAGATAGTCCAGGCTTGATTTGATCTGGGACACACTTGTTTGTCTTTCTGGCATTCTAAGATATTTTCAAAGCTCTCCTAGAGCACCATATTTCAAACAAATCATTTTTTTTCCTGTCAGCTTTCTTAATTGTCCTGCTTTCACACCCATACATGGTGACTGTGCCAGTCCCCCGCTATTCAGCACTGATTAGGCTTCAATTTGAGTATTATGTCCCATTCGGGACACCACACTTCAAAAAGGATGCTAACAAATTGGAACAAGTTCAGAGGAGGGTGACAAGGATGATCAGGGGTCTTGAAACCAAGCCTTATGAGGAAAGGCTGAAAGAACTGGGTATGTTTAGCCTTGAAAAAATAAGGCTGAGGGGTGATATGATAGTAGTTTCCAAATATTTGAAAGGCTGTCATGTAGAGGAGGGGCAAGATCTGTTCTCGATCATCCCAGAGTGCAGGTCACACAACAATGGGCTGAAACTAAAGGAAGCCAGATTTCAGGTGAATATCAGGAAAAACATCCCAACTGTTAGAGCAGTACGACAGTGGAACCAGTTACCTCGGGAGTTGATGAGTGCTCCAACACTGGAGGTATTCAAGAAAAACGTGGGTAATCACCTGGCAGATACGCTTTGATTGTAGTCCTGCATTGATCAGGGGGTTGAATTTGATGGCCTTGTAGGGCCCTTCCAACTTCACTTTTCTATGATCTGGAGGGCTTAATTTTGCTCATCTCTGCTCAGAAATAAGGCTGATAATGGTTTCTCATACAGAGCATTGATATCACCCTACTTTCTGCTGCTTGATGCCAAATGAGTGCTCCACTCTAGTTACACCTCTGACATCTCATCCACAAAATGAGAGTTTATGTACTTGTACTCTTTTCAGGGACCTAGCCATGTTATTTTTTCCCAAGGGTCTTGGGGAAAAAACCTATTACCAAGTTATTGAGAATAACTTGGTAAGAAAAGTTTCTGCAATCCTTTTCTTCTACAAGAAATTTTCTTGGCTTGAGTACACACAGAATAGAACAGAGCTGGAAATTATTTTTATCCCATGTGCTGGTTTTACTTTTCCTGTAGGCTAATATGATATAGATTATAGCTGATGTCACTCAGTACAGCCTTTTTAAAATAAGTCACACAATAGTAGTATTTCCTTCCTTGTACTTAAAATAATTTAATGAGACCGACATACCAGTCATTTACTTTTCTATGCTTCTTTCTTCCTTGGAAGTTCTCTGGAAAGTTCGCAAGAGAAAAAGTGGAGAACTGGGTGACTTCATTGTTCTATTGCAACGATTAAAGGAAGTTTTGCAACCTATTTTACTGGTCTTCCCTGAGTGGAGTGTCCTCCAGATGTGGCCACGCAGGCTGGGGAAAGGAGGGAGAGGTTTCCCAACACATCTGAAGAACACCAAGTTGGGATAAACTCAGTTATACTGTGAGATGAACAAAAGGAAGATGGTACCTGTTCAGAACAGTTTATGTTCAGTAGGACAGGAATCTACTTTCCACTCTGTTAAAACTGTCATGTGTGGCTCATCTGGCAGTGGTGGCTAGAATTTCCTGCCACCTGACACGTAAAGAAAATAATCAGTGGTGCTGCTGCCCCCACCCCATCAACAGCATGTGCGCTCATCCCCACCATGGCTAGTGCTGCCACTTACTCTCTGTCTGGAAGGTACTGGCATGAATGTCTGGCATTGACAGCTTCCTGCTTAGAGTAAAGCATTCACACCCTGGCTGTTTTGTTTTGTTTTTTTGTTTTTGGAGCAGCAGCAGCAAGAAGGGGAAGGGCTCTGTTGCCTTGGTCTGCCAAATGGTCCTGTGAGCTGGTGAACAAGTTAGGGTGGAATATTTACCTGAATAATATTCTTTATGCAGGACTTCTCTACAACCCAAAACATTACAAGTACACCTTTGTGAAGAGGTACTAAGCTTTCTTACTCCCACAAAGTCCATTAGCAGAATATTTACTGTAACAGCCTGGGTGTTTTCAGTCTTTTGATATCAACAGGATTCCTCCCCCTGCTCCCCTGGAGTTGAATAGCACTTATTCACATTTATTGTGGTTGTTTGGTGATAGCTAATCCACTGTATTTGGCAGAGTAATGCTGACTAATTTCCTTCTCTGCTTTCTCTTTGGGAGGTCTGCTCCCCCTACATGGCATTTATTAAAGGTGGAGTGATTGTAAAGTGGCATTTTCTGAGTGCAAGTCTACCACTTTCTTGGTCCCTCGGGGATATCTTTTTAAATGAGTATTTCAGACACAATGGACTTTGCAGAAATTTGAACTTCTAAGTCAGTTAACAAAACTTTGTTGTTATTTCATGCTGTCAAGCTGGAACCGACTTATAGAGACCCTAACAGGGCTTCCAAGGTAAGTGAGATATTTGAGGTATGGTTTTACCTGTTCCACTGCCCCAGTCAGTTTCCATGGCTAAATGGGAATTCGAACCCCGTACTCCAGAATCTGAGTCCATCACTCTATCCATTACACCACATAATTCAACAACAACAACAACAACAACAACATCAACAACACACACACACACACACACACACACACACACACACACACACACACACACACACACACACTTGAAAATAGGAGCAAATGGCCTGACATTTCATTGCAACGACATGCCCACTAAGATGGGAGGCAAAAGGATTCCAGGCTCTACATAGCAAGGGCCAGCCTGAACGCTATGACATTAGTGTCAACAACCAAGATGATCTATAGGGTCCCTTTTGGGCTCACTACCATTCACAAAGAGACACCAAAGGAAAGCAAAATCCCAGAATCTGACTAATTTTTGTATCAGTCAATAGCTTCTCAAACAGAGAGCAATTATCACAGCAATGTTTCAATGGGTTCACCTAGGTACTTACTGCTTTTGGCACAAAACAATATGAGTGCAAGTGCCTGCCTTTTGAGTTGGAAGGTATTGGACTGTTATTCTCTAAAAGTTTAATGAGAATGCATAGGTGGGTGCTGCCAGTATGCAACCAGTACAGAACATTACAAGACATATCAGAAGGAAATCTTAGGCAGGTTCCTTTCATGTTGTGTTTGGGTCAAATCCGTTTGTTCTGTTATACAAAACACATCTAGACAAGAGCTAAAGGAAAGATGTGGATCCCTGATGCAAGACTTTCTGGTTTAAAATTACTCTTAGGTATGTGCCGTGGAGGATACTTACTTGGACCTTTGGAAGAAGGAGAGTGGCAGAAGTAGGCAATGTTAACTATTCTTTCTCTGTTCTTGGCCACCTGCATCACCCTGTGCTTAGAACATTGACGACACTTCAGATTCCAAACTCAGAGCAGTAGCAACAGCGAAAGTAATAATTAAATGTTTTATTATGGTCGCTGACCAGCAAAAGTAAGGAGCAAAAGTAACATTCAAGCTGGTCGGCTGAGAAAAGGAGTCTTCATGGAAAGGGCAGATGGGATCAGAGGTTTGAGAGTCTGATGTAGGTCCACAGACTGCCATCTTGCACAGAAATGTGAGGATCATGTTTGAAATTTATTTGAATTCATGGCAGCTCCAAATGTTTATAATCTGGGGTTTTATTGTAAAACAAATTGTTCCCTCACTCACTGGGTGCCCCTGCCCCATCTCTTACAGGCTCCTTTCTCTCTGGCTCACCATACCTCTCTCTGGCTTCTCTCCTTCTTCTCCCTCTCTCCTGTTTGTTCTCTCTCCTCTCTCCTTCCTCCTTTTTACTCTGTGTTTGTCTAGTACTGGTAAGAAGTTTGGGCACTTGCTAGAAACTGGCCAAAATCATCTTGTTTAGTTATGGTGGTATAGAACAAATGGTGTAACTTTTGGAGGCAAAGTGACCCAAGTTAAGACACCAACATCTCCTGTTACATACTGAGTTGCATACTAGTCATGTCTAAGTTGGTTTCTTGGGTCAATTTCTTATGCCATTTGCATAGCTAAATGAGAGAATTTGGGCTAATCTTGTGTAGCAGTGTAAGAAATCTCTCCATAAATTTCTCATCTCCCCCAGCTCCTGTATTTCTTTGGCTCTTTTCCTTCCCTCTGGTTTCTCTAGAATTACTACAGAACATACTTTATTATGTGCAGCTAGCGTTCATAAAAGCTTCCCATATAAAACTGTTATTTTTAAGGTCATGTTGTACTCAGAATACCCTGGGAAGTGTTGCAATAATTTAGAATCAACTTGACAGCACACAATTAGAGACGGACATGAATTGAACCACAAACCAGAAATAAAAATGATGAATTGGGTTGGTTCATAGTTCGGTTCGTGACCCAGCCCAGAGATCCTATTTTGGTGAAGCAAAATGAATTGCCGAACTTTTTTTTCCTCTTGGCACTTGGTTTTCCTTTGGCAAAATGAATGCCTGCCCACTCCCTTCTCACTGTCCCCGGCGCCTCCCTGCCTGGTCCTGTCACTGCCACCATCATCAGAGACAGCGAGCCGGCTTCCACACTGCCTCTGCACATGTGCCCGGCTATCAGCTGAAGCCAGCAGGTTATATCATAACCACTTACAGGTAGCGCTCGGAAAGAATCCTGACACAAACTTTGCAGAACTTCTGCCAGTCAGTGTTAGCAGTACTGGGCTAGATGTAGGCAATGTTTCACTGAATCTATTTCAACTGTCTGTCTCTCTGATAACTATGGAAAAAAGTGTACCTCCCCAGTTCTATTTCACAATGTTAAAGAATGAGTTTTCAACCAAAAAAATCTAGACTATCATTCATATTTGGGGCTGTAAAAACCATTTGTTCACTCTGTGCCTACATACTGTGAGTGTGCAGTTTTTTTAAAAAAACTATTTTACTATCAGGAATGACAATTATTGTATATTCTTTCAATATCTGTATTTTTATATTTCAGTCCCTTTGAATCAAATATTGGCTGTAGACCTATTGCTTATCATAGTAGGTTGCAATTAGAGTAGGTCTGTTTAACTCTATGGAACCTATGACTTAGCAACTCCCCTACTCTAGGTGTAGCTAAGCAACACAATTCCAGCCATGCTGTATTTATAAATACAGGTTCAAATATTGTGAGGGTTCAAAATTACAAATATATATAATTACAAATATTCAAATATTTATAATTTGTAATATATTTGTAATTTGTAATATATTTGTAATATTTGAATATTTGTAATATTTGAACCCTCACAATATTTGATATTTAAATACAGCATGGTTGGAATTGTGTTGCTTAGCTACAACTAGACATTTTATGGCCATATATTTGTGATATTTGAACCTTCATGGTTCCAAGTTCTCACCAAAATCTTTAGCTCTTTCTCATCACATCATCTCTTACACCTCCTCATTTATACTTCACAATAATAAAATGCTACTATAGGCTCACCATACCTGAAAAGGCTATCTGGAGCAAAATGTACATGTGCAGGCCAATATTTATGCAGGTGCATGGCCGTAAAATGTCCCAACAGGTTCCCATGAGAAATAGCAGTCGTGGCACAAAAATAGACCACTGGCCCATCCCCTGTGCATAATAAAACTTAGCTAATTTTATACCTCTTATTTGAGATGGAGGCAAATGAATGTTTTGTGAAATGGCAGGCCCTTTTCTTAAAAGTAAGAGCGAGAGAGAGAGAGAGAGAGAGAGAGACGTACATGCCTTCCCCTCCTTTCCCCTTGTGTCTGTTCTAGTTATTGAAAGTTGAAAGCTTTTCTTTATGTGATATTGTTTTTATCTACATTGTGGTATTTTTTTGGTTGTAAGCCGCCTAGAGTGGTCCTAACCAACTAGATAGGCGGGATATAAATCAAACAAACAAACAAACAAACAAACAAACAAACAAACAAACAAATAAATTAAAATTTCTTAGCTCTTTTTACCTATTCTGTAAATAGGCAATCCTAATCACTAGCTCATTTGCAACCAGACAGGTAGTCTCTGCTGAGTATCACACACTAGGCAGCTGCTACTGCTTTCTGTTTATTCCAGCAGTGCCAGGAGTCTGGCACACCATCTTGCCAAAGGGACAAAAGCTTGACGGAGGAGCTGGCTCTGATCCTGGCATCTTGGGCTGGGTCCAAATTGCTCCTGTTGAGCCTGTTCTTTATAACCTTTGGAAGCTGGCAGGGCGAAAGCCATGCTGTCCAATGTTATTTGGGAGGCTAAGCAGAATAGCATTTGCAGAGATGGCAAGGAGCCCACAGTCACACGTAGCAGTGGGGAGTTCACTGTCTTGCAGCGATAATCCTGTCACTGACCCTGATCCGCTTAGCTATCCTGAGAGAGATCGAGGGGATTCCCATATATTATAACTGAGGCAAGTTCAATAGGTTTCACCTGAATAAATCCTCCAAATACAAACACATGTAAAACATGGAAAGCAATAAAAATAATGCCAAATATGCAAATTAATTTTATTTAACATTTAAAAAAGTCTACCATAACATTCAGGCTTAGGATATATAGCAGCAAACATGTTGAAAAACGAGTGTAGGTTTCTATTAATGAGAAGACTGCGATTGCTGAAAGAGATCTGCATCTATCTTTAGCTCTTAAATGCTTTCTCATATTGAGTTGTTGTGAGTGCTTTTTATTAGACATGATAGGCAACTGTTAAATGCAAAAGCTGGAAAATGCCACTTCAGAACTCAGCTTAGTCACATATGTAGGATGGGGTTACTATCTCATGCCTTCTAGATGTTTCAGATTGCAGATCACAGAATATCTTACCACTGCCTGTGCTGATGGGATTTGTAGTCTCAAACATTTACAGAGCACCAGGTTGCCTATTCCTGACTTTGGGTGTCAGAATATGCAAATAATAATGTATCCTAAGAAGGGATGTGGTGGTGCTGCAGGTTAAACTGCAAAGCCTCTGTACTGCAAAGTCAAAAGAACAGCAGATCGAATCCACGTGACGGAGTGAGCTCCCGTTGCTTGTCCCAGCTCCTGCCAACCTAGCGGTTGAAAGCATGTAAACGTGAGTAGATAAATAGATATCACCCAGTGGGAAGGTAATGGCGTTCCGTGTCTAGTCACGCTGGCCACGTGACCATGGAAACTGTCTATGGACAAACGTGGGCTCTAGGGCTTGGAAACAGGGATGAGCACCCCCCCCCCCAGAGTCAGATACGATTGGACAATTGTCAAGGGGAACCTTTACCTTTACCTAAGTCATAGGGTTGTTGTTAGTACTAATGCTATGACCGATATTAAATGCTCTGAATGTTTATCAAAATGAATGAAATTGACACACAGATTGGTTTGTGACTTCTATTGAATATTTATTTATTGGAACTTGCCTTGGAATAATTGCTAAACGTTGGTATATAAACATGTGAATAAGTTACAAACTAGTGGCTAATGCTGTCTCTATCAGGCTCAGGAGATTCAGTCTTCTTCAGATGATTGTGGGCTGATCAACCAGCCATCCCCCTTCCCCATCCCAAATTCAGACTAACATCCTTCAGAGAGCAGTTGAGAGTAGAAAATGGCTGGGTGGAGAGGTGGAATCTGCGCATGCCCTCCTAATCAGAAACAGAAACAGAAACAAAAACAACAACAACGACCACAACAACAACAACAACAAAGATGATGATGATGATGATGATGACCTCATGTTGTGATGAACTCTCTTGTTCATAGTTACCTTGCCCCAATCTTCACATCCCTGAAGTGAGTCCTGAATAAGTATGTATACTGAATTTTGTCTCAGAGTGATCATCCAGAGATTATTTTTTCAAAATAAAACTACATCTAGCTGAAGCCAGCTAATTCCCTTGATATATAAATTCAGAATCACAAGGGATGTAGCTCTATTGTCTGAATATTTTTTTGCTTCTCACTCTGAGTCTTCTTGCAAACATTTAACCAGGAGTCTCTCTGCCCATACTCAGATACCTACAATTTGGCCTTATAAATTTGTGACATCCAAATTATCCTGTCATCAACAGCTCTGCTCAGCTCGCTCTTGCAAACTCAAGCTATAGATTCCTTTATGGAATCAACCGATTTCATATTTGGTCTTCCTCTTTTCCTAGCAATATTGCCTTTTCCCATTAATTTTTTTTTATGTGGCCAGGTAACAGAGTCTCAATGTCATCGTTTTTGCTAAAACAGAAAGTTTGGGCTTGATTACATCTGCTTCCAGATGTGGTATCAGGGTCTTGTTTAGTGTGGCCCTGACACCGTAAACATCACAGAAAAAATGAAATCTTTGTTAGCAATGACTTAACTGTGGGGTTTGTGAGCTATAAGAGACTGTGGAGGGATGAATTTGTCTGTTTTGCTTTCTATACTGTTTACACTTTATCAAGCACTAGTTCATTCTTTCCCATTTCCTTCTGAATTTGGGAAGACCTTTTCCCTCAAGACTATGTAAAAATGTATAGCCTTTTATGCACATGTTATGCATTTTTGTGTGCAGTTTTCCTTGACCTAAATATTTATACAAACACTCTCCCTTAATAGGTACATTGCTGTATGTTTGGGTGCTGTTTTCCGTAATGTGCACATTTTTTCAGTTCAAGAACTTCTCTTGCAAAATTCTAAACAGTCCAAAAATGAATGGAGAAGTGCAGTTGCAGTTCATGTATTAGCTAGAAAGTGCAAATTAGGTCTATTCATAATGTGAAACTAGCAGATGTGAGCAAATCATTTTGAACTAAGGGAAGGGTTGGTTTGGAAAAGTAGCATGGCTGTTTGATCTTATTAATGATGCACTTCTGACACAGTTTGCAACAGACAGAGCAACCCCACAGCATTCAAACAGGAACAATTCACTTTCCAGATCTTTTTTCTGTTCCTCATGTTCATGCACGTTGATGTCTCATGTTCATGGGCTTACCTGAGCGTATGCACGCAAAGCTATTGTCCTTTTTCTTTCTTTCACTGCACAGTCCTTCTATGACTGGCCCACCTGAGAAGATGATCTTCCTTCTGGTCCTGCTTAATGATGAGATTATGTGAAGCTGACAATGGACAGAACCTCATTAGAGACATGGTATGTTGAAATCATGCCGCGACTTCTACCCACCCACCAGCACTGCCACCATTCTCCTGGAGCAAATGATATCTTATGCTGTGTAGTTTTGACACAAAAGTCCTTGAACATATTAGGAATACAAAAACGGTCTCACTGGAGAAAGAAAACGAGGCTGAGAACTGAATGATGTGTATACTCCCTGTGCAAATAGCCACCACATTTCTGTCGTAGAGGGTGCTGAGCGTGACCAAGGACATCCTTGTGACTGAAACTGCTGGACTTTGTTCAAGATTCCTTCAGATGATTCTATGACAGTTAAGCAACCCACAAAATGTCTGACTCCGTTAACTCCCCAGGCCAACCAATATGTGACTAAACGCAAGCTGATCTCAGACTCTGGAATTCATTTCCACAGGAGGTTAGACTGGCTTGTTTTTGTCCTTCTGAAAGCAGGTGAAGACCTTTCCCTTCAGGCAAGCTTTCTCTGAGTGAATGGATGCCAAATGGGTTTTTTTTTTAAATGGATGATTGTACCAATGTGTTTGGTTTTCCTTGACTGAATATATTTTTGTCTTCCTTATTTTTTTTGATAGCATTCATTGATGCTTTTAGTATTGTATACTCATTGTTACTAGATTAAATACTGTATTTTAATTGTTACAAGCCAGCTTTGGTCCTTTTAAAGCAGAAAGGCCGATTAAAAATAGTTTAAACATACAAATAAATGGCCGCCCTATCCAGTGGAACTCTCTGACTGCGTGCCCATTGTGACAATCACCTTCCAAAGAGTGGTTTAATTCCACTCAGCTCTTAGTGCCCACCTCTGTCTGCTCATTGTATATTACAATAGAACCCAATTGTTACAACAAAGCCCATAAATTTAGTTAATCCTGGTACCTCAGGCTGGCATGTTGTACTTGAAATACACTGTGCTCTGTGCTAGGTTAAGTTCCAGATTTTGCCTGTGAGGCAAGCATTACAGAAAATATTGGGACTTTGCCCTCAAGGGTCTTGAATCCTGGCAGTGCCAAGGTGATATATATTCCTGACTCCTTTTAATCCTTGCCAGCTTCACTCCTAGCCTGAGGTAGAGATAAACATTCATTGTGTAACTCTTAAGTTCCCTCCCACCTTGCGGGACAAAGGCATGGCATATAGCGCATTGCTAAGCTACAAGAGACCAAATGCAAAAAAAGTACAAGGAAGCAGAGGTAAACCTCCTGTCTGACAGAAAGCTGACTCTTTAGGTCTAGATGGAGAAAGTTGTTCAACCAAGGCTGCCCAGTCCGAGTAATATTTCCATTAGCTAAATATCACTAAATGCTCAGTGACAGGCAAGAGGAAAGAGATGATTTAATCCCAGCTGCAATGGGACATTTGTTTCCTCTGTGGTACTTACAATTTCTGTGGCTTTGACTGAAAGCTGTTTGGCATCAGAGGGATGAGGGATTTTGCTATTGCCTTTTTCACTGCTGAGAAAAAGCATAGAAAAATTTGGCCAGTCTCACTCTCTTTCTTGGAAAACGGGGGGGGGGGGACACACTTCATGTTTAAACGTTAAACATCCTTCCTTACAGCACATACTTTTGTTCTTTTTGATATATATTGTGCAGAGCTATGTATCCACACATCTGTCTTTTGAGAGGAGGAAATGGAGAGCAAGAAAAGGAAGTGAACGAAGGAAAAACAGGAAGGAACAGGCACTCTCAAGTATTCTGGGCTTGAGAGAAAACTCTGCAAGTTGGTAGCAGGTGGAGAGCAGAACACCCACAAGTACCATGTATTAAAGAAGCACTGTGCAGGTTTATAATTTTCTAGTTTTTGGAACAATTTGAATGTGGATTGTTGTTCATTTTGTGAATGTTTTGGAATATTTCTTATCTAATAACATCATCTTGATATACTTTGTTGTTGCACCCATGAAGCAATACAGCCAAATATTAAATTTTGTTGGGCGAACTGAACTTTGTAAATAGCCAAGCCAATGTTTTAGAAAGGCGATAGGAATTAAGTCCTTCTCAGAGTTTGAGAACGAGTGGGCAACTTGTGGTCATCCAGAAATGGCTGGACGTCCAACTTTCATTATCCTCCAGTACTGGTTATACTAATTTGGGCAGTTGGGATTTGCTACATGAGAACATCCGGAGAGCTTCAAGTTGCCCATCCCTGTTGTATAAGATCGCAATACTGGATCAGAACCAAAGAAGGAACTTCAGGGATTGTTCATTAGAATGTTTCCCTACTGTTCCTCTTGGCTTGCTCAGTATTCACTTGAAACCAATGCCTGCATTTACAATGCTCCTTTGCAGCCTTCAGGATTCAGCCAATATGATTCTGAGCAATTGTGAGGCTTTCTGCCTTTGGGTTTTGCTGGAGACCTTCCTGGGGGCACATGGCAGACGGCTGTGGGAAAAACAGGTTGTGAACTCAATGGACCACAGAACTTAATTTAACTTTTTCTCTTCTAGGTTATGTAGGTAGATCTCTACTCCATAGACTGGAGAATCCTCAAGCTGCAACTTCCAGAGAATGGTGATTCCTCACAATTTGGGGGCCTGTACACTTCAAGAAATATGAGAAAATGCGGAAGACCGTCCTTTAAGCTCACCTAAGACATTGGGAAACAGTTTGGGAATTGGGGCTTCATCGAAGCAAAGTCTGAAATTCTGTTGCTTAGCAAAGTAAGTTGCACTGGAGTAGGCCCACAGAATCAGTAAGTATTTAGTGAGTCAATTCCTCCATAAGTCCCATTGATTCAAATGGGTTGCTGTAGTTGTGGCTTAACTACTCAAAGCAACAAGACTGCAGCCAATGTCTCATTTTCTTTATTTAGTTTAGATTTTGCATGCTGCTTTTTTCCTGCCATAGGGGACCCAAGCTGTCTCACAAATAGTTATACATCAGGATTCCAAAACTGATGATAAAAAAATCAATTCTAAAACACTTAAACATGGACTGGGGAAAAAAAACCACAATGCAGAGCAGCCTGCAGTAAAACTCATTTGTGTTGTTCATTAAAGCTTGCCTAAAAAGGAAGAGGGTGTCTTTGCCTGACATTGGAAGGATAATGGGGGTGGGTGGGACCTGGCTTTCCTGAGGAGTGCATTCCTCAACTTGGGGGCAGCCTCTGAAAACGTCCGCTATCATTGTTCTTACCAGACATGCCTGTGAAGACAGCAGGACCAAGAGAAGATCCTCCTCTGAAGAACTTTAAAGCCAGATAGGCTCATCAATGGAAAGACTCTTTTGTCTTGCTCCTGTAAGATAATACACAAACAGAATGGAAATGAAGATAGTCAGGAAAGCATTCCTTTTCTCCACTCGCTCTGTAATCCAGCCCTCATTTCTTCTGAGCAGCTATCATTGCAATAGGCATGTCAAGAATAGCAGGTAAGACCTTTCCTACTTGCTGGACTACAGATCCTCCTTCTCAACCACAACAGAAAAGTTGTTCACAGGCAGAAAGATCTGGGGAGTATTGAGAGTATGCAGATTGCAAAAAAGAGGCCCAAACTACATCTAACCTTATGAGCCTGCCTCTTCTACTGTTACTTGTGGTGACTTTGCTCATATGGATGTTGAGACTATGGGTATCTATGGAAGCTTCCCATAAGTGTTGGAAGAGTAGAAATTCAAGGTCCCAAACTAAGGAGTCAATGTGATAAGTCTCTACAGAAGGTGGTAGCTTTCTACTTCAGTCTGGTGTCCTCTATGAGTAGGCAGGTGAGAGGAGCAGGAAGGAGGGCCTAGCATACTTGATTTTCAACACATTGGCCAAAAATCCTATTAATTATGCCCACTAGTGTAACACAGTCATCGTAAATCTCACTGGTGAATTGCTACAATTTGAGCAGCGCAGGTGTTTACTGTTGTAGGCCAGGACTGGAACTCTAACATTGATATAATGCTTGTATATTGCTAACATATATGGGTGTAATTGTGTTATTGTTATCACTGAATAAAGATATGGAACCGTGCATAAGGTCATACCTTAGGTCAAAACAGAATCAGGTATGTCAGGGGTTCCCAATCTTGGACTAAAACTCCCAGAAACTTTCACCACTAGCAGTGCTGGCGAGGATTTTTGGAGGTTGTAGTCCATGAACATCTGGGGACCCAAGGATGGGAACTCTGGACATATGCAAGTGACTCTGACTTATACAAACTGTCCTAATTAGCATACTTTGTTCTGTTCCTTGGCTATACACTTTCTCAGTTCATTTTTTTTGGTCATACTTGGCTTTGGCACAACATGGCTTGAGTTGCTGCCTGGAAAGGGCAAGTGACAGCCTGAAGAGTTGGTCCAAGAAATCAGCTACAGTTTTATATGGAAAGGCTCCAGGAGATGGCTGTTGGAAAATGCCAGGTTTATTTTGTACATCGCTTTGTGGTGACTTAAGAAAAAGGTTGTTATTTCCTTGCCAACCGTTTCACAGAGGGGAACGGTAGCTGAACAGCTCACCACTGTAACCATAAACACTGCCTTTGGAAGCCCGAGACATCATTAGTCACAATGTTTTTATGTTTTTGCTGTGGAAAGGCAAACTGTGGGGTGAAAGAATTTATGGGCTACATAATTGGGTCCAATTAAGCCTCTGTAACTTGGGCAGGGGGCAGAAGTGAAGTGCTGCTATAGACATTTTAGTGGGAATAATGAAAAGGGAATACATGTAGTCTTCACGGTAGGTGTGCAGCCCTGTGGTATTTCAGAAGCAACCAGAGTAGGCTGTTGTGTAAATTATTCATTTAATCCCTAAGAAGGCATGGAGCAAACTTAACACCTACCTGAGCATGGGAGTCTTGTAATGTAGCCTGACTGTTCAATACAGCACATGGATCCTAGGGATCAACCCTGAAGGTCAAAAAGTGACTGCATCCTATAAAATGCATGACACCTATTGAATTATTTTTTTCCAAGAGAAAGCATGTATTTACATTTGAGTGTCACAAAAGCAGAGGTGACTGTTGACTCAGATATTCTAGGAGTTCTTGTCCAGAAAGATCATTTCTTCCATGTCTGCGCAAAATGCAATAAATATATTTCCTTAGCCATCTTTAAAGATCATGCGCCCTTTCACAAGGTGGCTTAGAGCATTTATTTATTTTATTTATTTATCTGATTTTTACCCTGCCCCTCTAGACCATGTCTACTCGGGGCAGCTTACAAAATAAAACAAAACAGTATAAAAATATATAAAATCATAAAATTACAATTTTCAATTTAAATGAAAATGGTATTTGATAGCTACATGATAGGAACTTGATTCTGACTTAACAGCAACCATTTCAGGGCTTCCTGGGTATACTCAGAAGTGGTTTAACATTTGCTTTTTCTGGAGATATTTTGCAACTGAACAGCTTGCCTTAAGCTACATAGGCTGGCTTTGCTCCCGTGAGCCCCAGTGGAAAATCAAACTCCCAGTCTCTGTCTTCATAGCTTGATATTCAACTCATTGAGTTATTCAGCCAGCATGAAAGCTACAGACTGTATGGCAAAACTGGAAAGAACTGTAGCCAAAAGATGGCAAGGTTAGAGTCCTAATTAGCTGGTATGGTTTTATTTTAAATTTTTAAGCTGTATAGTTTTCATTCTGCAAAACTGTGATAAAACCATACTAACAAACGTTTAATTGGGTTTGCACATATTTTCCCAATGCGTGCAGCTCAAATGTGAGGCCTTTTCAGGATTTCAGAAAATCAAACACCCAGCAGGAAAAAAGAATTAAAATATCAAATTGCTTTTGACGATTGTTTTCTAGTTGCCTAGTTAGGCCTCCTGAGTGGGTGAGCTTAAGCATTCGGAACTAATGCCAATTCCCCTATAGATGATGTGGTGAAGAGTGCTGACTGGTGGAGAGATGATGTAAACAGTTTGTAATAATTGTTTGTTAGTTGGTTAACTACTGACCACAAAGCTTCTTTGACATGGTGAATGACACTGGAGCCTTGTTTGCAGTGTCATCCCTCCAGAGGAGGTATACCCCTTCACGAGCCTTTATATAACAGCATCTACAAAGTTTTCCCTCGATTGTCTAATATGAAGGAAATTCAGAAGGCTAGAAGTAGGGATCTTTCCTCAAGAAGGAGGTAGTAAACACATCCCAAAGTATTTTGTCAGTATCCTGTTGGCCATTTCTATGTGGGCAACTTATGTGTGCAAGTGGTTTTTGCTGTTTGATAAAGTACACAACATGCAATGTGGATTTGTTATCAGTTGCACAACCAGCTAGGCAGCAGATACCTCAACCAATAGCATAACTATCTCTGCAATTTCAGAATCTTCCATTAGCAATTGGTGCTTTCTGTTATGCTTATCAACATTTCAACCAAAAAAAAAAAAAAAATGCCCAAACAAGATTTCTTTAAGAAATTTCAAGGCCTGGAAGAAAATGTTTGAAAAATCAAGGGTATTTCATAAGCAAGATGCTACATTTAAGGTCCACTTTTCAGTAATATCAATGTGGCGCAAAAAAGGAAGATGATATTCAGGTGCAACCTCTGTGTTAAATTTGGTGAACACTACAGTTCTTGAAAACAATAGTTAGATATTATTTCAAATTCATTGTTGGCTGTTAGTCACATTATTGTCACCAATAAGCTAGTTAGCTATATAGTGAACATATTGCACTGATGTAAAAAGAAGAGCCCAGCCAAGACATCAGGCAAGGGTTATATTTCAAAGTGCTTTTCCTCTATGTCTAAACCCGTTTTGTCTGTTTGTGCCATCATGATGCAAGACATCCTTAAAAAAAGAAAAAGAAAACATGCTCCATGCCAATTTTTAATTTCTTAACTATTAAATAAACTTCCTTAGTTATCACATAATCTTACTTTCCTTGTTTTACATGTTTTTAGTACTCCCTTGTTTGGTGTATGTTCTACATTTTTTCCTACTAAAAACAAACAGCCAATAATCCTATTCCTTGTGGGTTCCTTGTTGTAGTACCATTATGTAAGATGTTGGGGAGGTGTGAAAGAGAAGGACACTGTTTTCCATTCCTCTGTCTGTATAACATGTAGTCAGTGGAAAATAATACAATAATACATCCTAATTTCGGAGCATTTCCCCCACCATTGGTCAACCTGCTTGCCCCTTGAGGTAACTTCATGTGGATTATGTCACCTCAGAGATAATTCTCTGCCCAGACAGAGTCACTTGGAGCTATCTCTGTGTCTATCAGGCAGCTACCACAGATGGTTGTTTCCTCATGTTTCTAATCTGTACTTGTTTTTGGCTTCAGATTTAATTTCTCATTAGATAACATTCAAGGTAGTACTTTTTTGGAGGTGAATGGCAGCAAATTTTGGACTTCTGAAACAAAGCGATTTCTTCAGTTTTTTCGGGGGTGAAATGTTTGCCAGCTGTTTGGGGAACAATCCACTGTTAATTGCACCAATGCTCCATCCCTCTCTATGCAGAAGCAAAAAAAGAAAGCAACACAAAGATGAAGGTGCTACCAGCAGCCTATACACAATCATGGCAACAGTTTTCTCTGCCTTTCTCTATATAGAAAGAGGTCAGATATATACTCCTCCCCAATTTGCCACCTAAATTGGGTGGCAAATTGGGGAATGCATTTTGCATCAGCTCTAAATTTTAGTTGCTAAGCAACCCTAGGTTACCCTGATGAAGTAGAATCATGATAAGTGGAGGGAAATTGGGGTTAAGCCCTTCACCCAGAATTACGTTGTCTAAATATGAGGAATAGAGAGGCAATTCCAACGCTGTGGGTGACTGAAATCTCTTCTTCAGAGCCTGGAACGGGATGTCTTTTCCATATATAATGAATCTACAATGACAGCTTGAGGTCAGGCTGAACTCTGATAAATGCACACATAGCTGCTCATGTCTTCAGTGCTCATTCATTGAGGACTTCCTATGTATTTATGATGGAAACTTATAGAACGAATTTTGGGTAGAATTATGCAGTAAAGATGAGATCCAGCTGTAGCCCTGTTGAACTCGATGTGAATTAACAGGTGTAGCATTGCTCTACGAATTGTTTTCAAAAATACACTGAACTCTTTGTTACATACAGCACTGATGTTACCTGTCTGTCATGGGTTGGAGGGAAAGTTCCATCCTATGGGGAGTGGAAGGCGGGACATCAGGAGGAGGGGCTGTACTGTATATATATGTGGAGTTTGTGTGGAGAAGTTAGGAGAGCTGAAGGAGAAGCTGAGAGAAGAAGCTGGTGTGGGAGTCTGTGTGTCAGACAGGGTACTACTGTGTGTCAGTCAGTACCAACCTGATAGGTTCAGGTGTCTGTATGGTTAGCCAGAACTGATAGGTTCAGGGTCTGTGCTTTAGTTAAATGCGTTCTGTGTGAACCAAACTAGTGTATGTATGATTGAGACTAAGCCACGTTACTGTATCTTATTCATTTGATCATTTTATTTTCCCTGTGTGTTATTTAAATAAACCTTATTCCTTTGTTTGTTAAAAATCCATTCCTGGTCTGTGTGACTCCTTACAGGGAATGGTTGGTGGCAGCTTAGTGAAACTGTGGCATATCCCAGTAGGTCTGGGTTTGTCACATTGTTTGGTGTCCAGCGTGTGGGATACGACTGGTCCAGTTGTCCAGTGGTCCAGCAAAGCCTTGGCAAGTGTGCCCAGAGCAAGGGGGGTCTAGTCAGGGACAATCTGAGGGCGCGTAGGTAATCTTCTAGGCTTACCTCACGGGGAGGTACGCTAGTGGAAGAACGTGCCAACTGGGGAGACTAGATTAGGGAGCTCGGAGGCAACCTGTTTTGGCGGGAAAAAAGCTGAGGCAAAACTGTGTGAAGTAGAAGTGATCTAGCCTGTCTGCTGAGAGGCCTAGCAGAGGGGGGTAGACTCCGGCTGGCAACAGTTGCAAGTTAGTGCTGAAGAACAGCAGCAATCTATAGAAGGCTGGTTCTGAGGCAAAAGAAAGAAAAAAAAAGTGGTCGCTTTATTTTGAGGCTTGACTTTTGAAAGCAGCCTGTTCTGGGGGGGGGGATTATGCCCTTGACTCGAAGCCAAATGGCAGAAATGGGTGAAGTGAGGGAACCCCAGGTGGACCAAGGTTCTGAGGAGGAATTTGGCTCAGTGCAGGATGAGAGCACGGGAGAACAGAACCCAGAACTCAGGAAAATGCTCATAGCCCAACAGCATGAACTGAGGATGAGGCAATTGGAAAGAGAAGAAAGATTAGAGAGAGAAAGAAGGGAGGAAAGGGAAAGGCAATTTGAAATGGAGCAAAGGGAAAGGGAGAAACAGAGACAATTTGAATTGGAATTGCAGAGAGAGAAAATGGCGTTTGAGTTAAGAAAATTGGAACTGATGAATCAGAACAATAATCACAATAGGGATTCTTAGGGGGGCCAATTGTCTAAAACTGACCTGAAGAAATTCCCTGTATACCACAAGGGAGATTGCCCTGAGGTGTTCTTTTCCCTAGTGGAAAGTGTGTTTGTGGACTTCTCAGTAAGGGAAACTGAGAAGATGACCATCATGCGATCTTTAATCAGTGGCAGCCTGGCAGAAGTCTATGCAGAGATGCCAGAGGAACTGATGAAAGATTTTGCAGAGTTTAAAAAACTGGTGTTTGCCAGACATGGAATAAATGCGGAACAGCTGAGGCAGAGATTCAGGTCCCTCACAAAGAAACCAGAGCAGACTTTTACCCAAGTGGGGGCCCAATTGGTGAGGCTGCTAGAGAAATGGCTATCTCAGGAGGGAACAGAGACCTACCAGCAGCTCAAAGACCTGATAGCGCTGGAACAGTTCTATTCAGTCCTGCATGGGGAACTGAAGTTCCAGGTGAGGGAAAGGAAACCGAAATCTGTGGCAGAAGCAGCCGAGATCGCAGATTTTATTTCCCAAATAAGAAAGCCCTTGGGTGAGGGGAAATCGATGGGTAAACCTAAAGAGACCTACAGCAAGTACTCTCAGGGACCAGGAAGAAACCAGCAAGGGGGAGGGGCCCATGGTGAAGGGAAGCCCTCAGACATGAAACCAAGACCTCAGATTTTGGAGGGAAAACCAAAACAAGATGAGAAAGACTCAAAATACACCAGAAAATGTTATTTCTGTCAAGGAAAGGGCCATCTAATCTCAGAGTGTGAGAAATTAAAGCAGCTAAAAGGAAATGTGCCTCATGATTCGAGTGGAACCAAGCCAAAAGCTGTGTTCTGTGTCCAGAAAGAGCAAAGCTCCTTGTCACTGAGGGAGCCTGTTGCCATGGCTACTCAATCTGGAACAGTGACATCTGCTGATCAGGCTGAGGAAAATGGTCCTCTTGTGGAGGTCAAGCGCTGCTTGCTAGTGAGAACAGATTCACAGTTGTTTGAAACAGCAGGGGTGGACGTAGGAATACTTGACCATCAGTATCGGGGGTTAAGGGATACTTGTTCCCAGGTGACCCTGTGCCATCCAGATATTATTCCTAGGGAGTATATAATCCCGACTGAGAGCATAAAGGTGGCAGGGATTGAGGGACAGGTGATCTCGCTGCCAGTAGCGGAGGTACCTGTGAACTTTCAAGGCTGGAGGGGAGTTTGGCGGCTAGCGATTTCATCGACTCTGCCAGCAGCCGTGCTCGTGGGAAATGACCTGGCTGAACATGTGAAACGGGTGCTAGTGATTACACGCTCACAAGCCACCACGGGGACAGTTCAGGGGGGTACTGATGAGCCCGAGACGGAAGCAGAGGGGAGTTCAGAAGCTGTGGGGGAACCACAGACAGCCAATTTGGCCAAGAGCAAAAGGCAGACGCCACTCTCCAAAAGTGTTTTGAACAGGTGACAGACGCCCAGCTAACACCTGAAACCCCAGTGAGATTTCTAGAGAAAAAGGGAATTTTATATAGAGAGACCCTGAGGAATATCTCAAAAGGGGGAGATGGGATCAGAAGTCAGCTAGTGGTACCTGAAAAGTATCGCCCCATGATCTTACAAAGGGGGCACTCTGACATGTTTGCTGCGCACTTAGGGGTGAACAAAACACAGCAGAGAATCACACAGAATTTTTACTGGCCTGAAATAGGGAAGCAGATCAAGGAGTTCTGTAAACAATGTGATGTGTGTCAGAGGCAGGGGAATAACCGTGACAGGACCAAAGCAAAGTTGTGCCCTTTGCCTGTGATTGACACTCCGTTCAAATGCATAGGGGTGGATATTGTGGGACCTTTGCCCAAGGCCACAAAGAGGGGGAACAGGTTCATTCTCACCATTGTGGACCATGCCACAAGGTACCCTGAAGCCATACCCTTGACTAACATTGAAACTAACACAGTGGCAGATGCCTTGGTGGGGTATATGTCCAGGATGGGATTCGCCTCAGAAATAATCACAGATTTGGGCGCATCGTTTACATCGAAGCTCATGAAACGGTTATGGCAAATCTGTGGAAGTAAACATAAGGAAACCACTGCCTATCACCCCGAAAGTAATGGGTTAACGGAGAAGTTCAATGGGACTCTGATGCGCATGATTAGGGCTTACTTGGCGGAGAATCCAAACAATTGGGACCAGAAGCTGCAATCCCTTTTGTTTGCTTATCGATCAGTGCCACAAGCCAGTACCGGGTTCAGTCCGTTTGAACTCTTGTTTGGGAGAAGGGTGAAAGGGCCCCTTGATTTAATCAAACAAAATAGGGAGCAGATCACCCAGGATGACCCACCAGACGTTGTGACATATATAGACTCTTTAAGGAATGACCTAAAGAGAAACCTAAAGCTAGCAGCAGAGACCCTGCAAGCTCAAAAGGTCAGAAAGAAAGCTTGGGATGACCAGGAAGGCAGGGAGAAGCACTTTAACCCAGGGGAGGAAGTGCTTTGGCCTAGGCTCTGCAAAGAGAGCAAACTGCAGCTGGGTAGCCCAGAAATAAAATACTTGGGTCAAATAGTAGGGGGAGGAGTGATCAAACCCCTAGAGGCCAAGATAGAAGCAGTTCGTGATTGGCTCAGACCCAATACCAAGAAAAAAGTCAAATCATTTCTTGGGTTGGTGGGCTACTACAGAAAGTTCATCCCGAGGTTTAGCGAGATGGCGACACCGCTGACCGATCTGACGCGGAAGAAGACTGATGACCGCATCCCGTGGACCAGTGACTGTGAGGAGGCGTTCCAGAGGTTGAAGGAGGCCCTCATCAACTATCCAGTGCTGCGTGCTCCAGACTTCGACCGGGAGTTCATCATCTACACCGATGCGTCTAACAGCGGGGTAGGAGCAGTTCTTTGCCAGGAGGATGAAAATGGTGACCAGCATCCAGTGTCCTACCTGAGTAGGAAACTCCAGAAAGGTGAGAGACATTTGGCAACCGTGGAGAAGGAGTGCCTGGCCATAGTCTACGCGATCCAGAAGGCCAAGCCTTACATCTGGGGAAGACATTTTATTCTGTGCACTGACCATTCACCACTGCAATGGTTAAAGACAATGAAAACCCACAATAGTAAACTTATGAGGTGGGCTTTAAACCTGCAAGACTATGACTTTGAAGTGAAGGTGGTCAGAGGGTCAGTGAACTGTGTTGCTGACGCCTTGTCAAGAAGACCCGAAGAATGAAGACGGCGAAAGAAACATGGACTATGTATATATTTTGGTGACCAAAGGTTAAATGTATTTGTTTATTAAACATGCGTGGTTTGTATGAATAAAGGTAACTTGATGTATTTTAAATGGTAAATGTTTAAATGCTTAATTGATATGTTTATCCTAGAGTAAGTATGGTATTGTATGTTAATATGTATAACTGTTTTTGTATGTTTTGGGATCCAGGTTGTTTTTTTTGGAGAAAAGCACCTTAGCTTTCCCCCTACAAAACAACTTATAAAGAGGGGAGGTGTTACATACAGCACTGATGTTACCTGTCTGTCATGGGTTGGAGGGAAAGTTCCATCCTATGGGGAGTGGAAGGCGGGACATCAGGAGGAGGGGCTGTACTGTATATATATGTGGAGTTTGTGTGGAGAAGTTAGGAGAGCTGAAGGAGAAGCTGAGAGAAGAAGCTGGTGTGGGAGTCTGTGTGTCAGACAGGGTACTACTGTGTGTCAGTCAGTACCAACCTGATAGGTTTAGGTGTCTGTAGGGTTAGCCAGAACTGATAGGTTCAGGGTCTGTGCTTTAGTTATAATAATAATAATAATAAACCTTTATTGGCATACAGCAGGAGGAGCCGCAAAATAAATACAGTAAAATACGCATACAGGGTTCGTTGCATGCGAGTGGGGTGCAGAAAAAAACAGCGTTAAGCCCCTCATTTTAGAGAGGGCATGTTGCGACGTCTCTGAATAATGGCGTGAACATATCGAGCAGTTGATACAGTAACTTCCTTGTTAGTACCATTTAAAAGGTATTGGGTTTTCTTTAGGTCATCCCATCGCGTGTAGGAGGGGGGAAAGACCGACTGGTGGAGCAGGCGGATATCCATGTACAAAATGCAATGAAATAGCATATGATGCAGAGATTCAGTTTTTCCCTGGCCACATGGACAGGTTCTCAGGTCTGTAGGTAGGCCCAAGTATCTGCCCTGCACTAGATTTGATGGAACTATGTTGCATCTGGCGAGAGTAAATGCCCAGCGCTCTAGTGGCTGTTCAAGGAAATATAGGTAGCTTGGGCTGCGTCCGAGAGTGAGTGAGAGGTGAAGACGAAGTGGAGAGCAGACTTTTTGTGCCGCACTAAACAAAGTTTGCCCTTCAATGTCCAGGACCCTGTTTTTGATGGTTGGAAACACCTTGGAGGGGGGTATAAGGCCCAGAAGGTCGGGAGATAGCCCTAGAGTCTTAACTTTCTTTGTGAATAGGGCCAAGCCATTGGGAAGCAGGCTATCGGCTAGCAACGCTTGCAATAGGGTGTCCTTGGGAGAGAAAAAACAAATTTTGACCCAGTATTTGAGAAATCTGAGCCAGGCCCTAGTCTCAATTCTGTGTTGGCCACCTTCAAGACACAGAGCTGCGTATGGAACACAGTGAGGGAGGCCAAAGATTTTGTATAAAAATACAGATTGTACTCTCTCCACAGAGCTGTGTAGTGAGGACAACCAAATAGGGACGCCGTATAGTAGCTGAGCAACTGATTTCGCGTTAAAGATCTGTAAAGCAGCGGGAATAAAGCCATGGCCCCAGGTGTGGTGAAATCGTAGGATGGCTTGGGCTGAGAGTTTGGCTGTCTTGATTGCTGCCCGTTGGTGAGTTAACCAGGAGTGTCGGTGATGGAAAGTAATGCCCAGGTACTTAAACTCTCTGACCTGCTGAATGGAATTCCCATGGAATGACCATACGAAGGGTTTCCACGCTTTGCCAAAGACCACAATTTTGGTTTTCTCGAAGTTGAGTTGAAGGTTATTGTGTGACAGGTATTCAAGGCAGCAAGTAATTAGTCTCTTTAAGCCCACTCTTGAGCATGAGAGGAGAACCATGTCGTCCGCGTACAAAAGGATTGGTATCGAGAGGTGGCCAATTTTGGGGCTGTGACCGTTGACAGTGCGTAAGAGAGGGGCGAGATCGTTGATAAACAGGTTGAACAGGGTTGGAGCCAGGACGCAGCCTTGCTTCACTCCTCTATTGGCAGGAGTGCTTTAGTTAAATGCGTTCTGTGTGAACCAAACTAGTGTATGTATGATTGAGACTAAGCCACGTTACTGTATCTTATTCATTTGATCATTTTATTTTCCCTGTGTGTTATTTAAATAAACCTTATTCCTTTGTTTGTTAAAAATCCATTCCTGGTCTGTGTGACTCCTTACAGGGAATGGTTGGTGGCAGCTTAGTGAAACTGTGGCATATCCCAGTAGGTCTGGGTTTGTCACACTCTTCCCATTGAATAATACATGTTTTGCATTATTACTTTGAATTTCAACTAGACTGAAATGCATGCTCTTGGACAATAAAAACAATAACATTTGAAACAACACTCCTGAAGGGAAAAACTTTTAAAGTTGAAGCATCCAATGAAAGGTATTTAAATTTTATTTTCAGTAGTAGTAGTAGTAGTAGTCATCCTTCAGTCTCGAGAGAGTATGGTAACGTGCTCTGAATAGAGGTCTTGGAACAGCGTTTAGTGTGGCTGAGAAGGTCAATTTGAGAGTGAAGAGGACAAATACAATGTTCCCTGTCCAGCTCTCTGATTTTTCTGGTTTCAGGACTGCCTCTTTACCTCGGCCTGCTGGACAAGTGTCTCTTCAAATTGGGAGAGGCCATAATGCACCACCTGCCCCTAGGCTGAATGCTCAGATGTCAAGGTTTCCCATCTGTTGAGGTCCATTCCTAAGGCCTTCAGATCCCGCTTGCAGATATCCCTGTATTGCAGCTGTGGTTTCCCTCTGGGGTGCTTTCCCTGTACTAATTCTCCATACAGGAGATCTTTTGGAATCCGATGTCAAAGGGATCTGATGTTGACTTCCTGTCACTTGCCAATGCTGCCTCTAAAGAACAGTGGTGCCTCGCTAGACGATGATAATCCATTCCACTGAAATAGCTGTTTAGCGAAATCATTGTCTAGTGAAAAGCATTTCCCCACTGGAATGCATTGAAACCTGTTTAATGTGTTCCAATGGGGAAGAATCGTCATTGTCTAGCGAAGATCGGCCATAGGAAAGCCACTTTACGAACTGCCGATCAGCTGTTTAATTAGCTGTCTTGCGAAGCTTAGATCCCCAAAACGCCCATTTTGCGAGTGCGGAGGGAGCTGTCAAAATTGTTGTCTAGCGAAAATTGGTTTGCGAAGCAGGGACCAAACATTGTCCAGCGAAATTCCCACATAGGAATCACTGTTTTGTGAATCGCTATAGCAATCGCAAAAACCCAATGTCTAGTGAAAAAACTGTCATGCGGGGTAACTGTCTAGCAAGGTGCCACTGTAATGTAGGTGACAGGAAGCAAGGCAGTACATAGAAGCCCCCCAGCAAGACCTACCCACTATTGATACTAGATATGAATCTAAAACGAAAGCGGTGTGTATGGAGGTTTTCTCTTCAGCCCATTCTTTCCCCTCAGCAAATGTATGGCCTTCCTCACTTACTCAGTAGGAAAGCTGCCACCTTCTTCTCTTCCCTCTTCCTGTACACCAATGGCAGACTTGTTGTGGGAATACATTCACATTACTATAATTTTGAGGTCTATAATTTTAAAAAAGAAGCCCAAGGTTTGTAGGCTGGTCTCCCAGGGAAGTCATGAAAAACAAAAACAGACACAGGGAAAGCTGGATCTTTATTTAAGAAAGACTTGAGGTTTATTACATATTAAAGGAACAATGGACTATAACACATTTTAAAAAGATTATGTAAAAGTAGAATCACATCATAGGACTTTCCCCCAAGGCACAAGTTATTTATTTAAAAATGCAAATAACAAGTGACCAACATTGCAATGAAATAAACATACATCCTTTGTACATCTAACTAGACAATTACTAGTTTGTTCACGTCTCTAAGGCATCTTTATTCCTTGCCAACCATAATATGAAAACCCAAACCTGTTTCTCTCAGTGTTTCTCCCATTTCATTGCCAACCAAAAAGAGGAAGGAGCTTTCCTGGGTTCCCTATTTCTGATTGAAGCAATTGTGCAACACCTATGATTCATTACCACCAGCGGTCACAGTTGTCACTCCTGATCAGTGGTGGGATTCAAATAAATTAACAACAGGTTCTATGTCCTAATGATAAATAAATAAATAAATAAATAAATAAATAAATAAATAAATAAATAAATAAATAAATAAATAAATGTATGTATGTATGTATGTATGTGTGTGTGTGTGTGTGTGTGTGTGTGTGTGTGTGTGTGTGTGTGTGTGTGTGTGTGTATGTATGTATGTATGTATGTATGTATGTATGTATGTATGTATGTATGTCCAGGACATTTTTTAAAAAAGGTACCACATAAGCAACAGTCTTTTATGGTACCTTTAACTTGAAAAAAAATCATAGTAAAATGAGGACGGTTGGGTGTTTGACTGAAGCGGTCTCACCCCAAAACTTTTTCCCTCTGTGTCCTGCCCTCATGCCTTGTCAATCACCCCCCTCCCTGCCTCGAGGCCATGAGCTCTCCTCCAGTGACGTCAAGGACTCATCCTCCCCCATCCTTTCCCCCATTGACGCCTCTGCTCTTTCCAGGGCTTTATCTCTCTCACCCACACCCCACCTCAGACGGCTCAGTGTGGCGCAGGAAGGGAGGCAGCTAATTGCACCCCCCTCCCCCCCGCTCATCGCTGGTCACCTGGCCCCTCCTCCTTCATTCATCTCAGGCTAGCAAACGGTTCTAAGAACCAATAGTACATTTAGGAATCGGTTCTATAGAATAGGTGCGAACCTGCTGAATCCCACCTCTGCTCCTGATGGTTACCCTTTCCTGGCATGTTGCAGGCCTGATACATGCACGGTACTTTAATTTCTGTTGCCACACAATGTCATGGATGAATCTGTTGCAATGGCATGCCCAGCAAATCCTAAATGAGATGAGCACAGCCCCTGAGGCTGGGTGCACAGTGGCTCATTCCTTGGAAAAGAGAATTAAGCCCTGTATGTGTTAAAAACATTCAACTGTAGATTACATGAAGACTATACATTAGACACAAAACCTATCGATGAAAGGTGTTCCTGGATGCTCATTGGGATCAATGAAATGTGTATAGGTGTACACAAGATCCTTAATAACATCAAGGAGTTAACTTGGATTAGCTTGGCTGCTCCTCACTTCTCTTCTGTCATTTTCTCTCAAATGTGTAGACTCTCAGCACATACCAAGACCCTAATCCTTAACAGTGGGGGAGTCTAACCAGCTGGGTTGGTATCTTAAGCTTACTGGTCTTGGGGGGAGGGATTGCTTAATGCTGAAGTACTTTTCTCCAGGTTGTTCTCACTCCTCAGGCCTGAAGTCATTGGGGAAGCCCACCCCAACACTGTAGTTACTGTAAATTGCACAAGTCCAATCTTGTCCATCCTTTGTTCTTGATGCCACCTTATTTGTGGCTAATCTCATGCATAGTGACAGAAACAGCTCAGTTCAGACCCTTGGTTGATGAGTCTTGGGTCTACAAGGGACTGCTGAATAGCTCTCAACTCTGATCTGCAGTCTTCTAAGGGTGTGGCTTCCTTCCAGCCCTGTACAACAGTCTTTTTCCATCTGCTGGCATGAGGGCTTGAAGACTTCTGAGAAGAAGACTGCCAGATGATTTGAACTCTCCTCAGGTTCTGAGGATGTCTGACTTGATTCTGGCCTTGCTCCTCACACATGAAATATCTCATAGTGGCCTTATCAGTGGTAACTAGCTGGGGATTGAAGCAGTGAGTCGCAGGAGTGTCTGTTGTTGGCCTGGGAGCATAAAGAATTTCCCCCATGAGTTGGGGGTCTATAGTAGTATGTTCTGGAAGGTTGATTTGGGGCATGTGGTAGGCCTCTATCAGCTTCTGCCTACCCAGCTCCAGTGTCTATTGCCTCCTTCAAGTTCTGGGGCATTTTTAAAAATAATACCACAGTAGTACAATACATGTACAATTAGAGTAGCAGTAGGGAGCGAGCTAGTGTGGGGGCTGCTTTAGAATGATTTAATCAAGCCTGATTGTTCACACGGAAATGGCTCCTACCAATATTGTGAAGTGGCTGAATAAGCGAGGCAGTTCAGGACATTAACAAATTAATCACTTCCCTTTCAGAGGGTGGGGGAAGTTTAAAAAAAGTTTTTTGATGAATGCTATATTGTTACGCTAACCTTCACTTTTCTGAGAAGGGACCCATTCTTTATAGGAAAAGATTACCAGGAAGCTGTGGTGTTTCTGCCACATTTGTGCTTAAAATATATGAGATGAATGCAGGTGAAGGTTCAGCCTGAACAGTCAGAAAGGCTAGTGCCCCATATAATATCCCCAGACAGATACCCAGAAACAATCCCCATCACCCTTGTGAGTCTTCTCATATGGCTGTTTTGAGGATTTCTATACAACTCATCCAGGGCCTTCTAGGTGAGGGTGGATTTTTCTTAACTTCTGCTGCCATTGCTTGGGGTTTTTCTCCCTAACTAAGCTTCCTGTTGCTTCCCTTCATGAGTTCTCTCATAGGATAGGGGATGCGGGGTTGCAGGGAGCAGCAATGCTCCCTTCTAAGGCCCACCCTTGCACAAGGTTTCCAAGCAGCAGTGGAGGAAGCAGGGCTTCTGCTGGACTACACTGCCTAATAGCAGGATCAACCCTGTGAAGGACGTGACTTCTCTGTCTGTTCCAAAGGCCAGAAGAGCAATGGTTGCACTGAAAAAGCAGATGAGGGAGGGGATTAATTGGTAAAATAATGTGGGTTTTTATCATTCTCATGACCCGAGGCCACCACTTGAAAAATATACAAAGATCCTAAACAGGGATGATGTGCCTATTGCTTTTTTTTGGTCCAATGTCCTGTGCTGGACTATATCATGTGGTTGGTGCTGGGCTGGGAGTTGCTCCATCCCCTCTCTCACACTTACACTCTCCCTCGTTCATTCATTTAGCCTCACTCTTGCTCTTTCACTGATGCTTTTATTCATTCCTTTAAGCAATCTCCTCTTCAGTTGCTCCTTGATCATTTAGTCTTACTCCCCTTCATTTTGTCAGTCTCTCTTTTACATCTTCACTCAGTTTCTGACACACTTACTTGCTTTCTCTATTTCACTCATTTACATTGTTTCTTATTCACTGTTGTTGTTATGTTGCATCTGACTTACTCTTTTAAAAAATGTGCTGATTAGTCTGTTTGGACTTATGTCGACCCTTTCTAGGGTTTTACAGAGAGAGAATACTCACAAGTGGTTGACCCTTCCCTTGCTCTGTGGGTGCCCTGGGGAACTTGCCCAAGGCCACACAGGTTGGCTTTACTCATAGGAGACACAGTGGGGAATTGAACACTCAACCTCTGGCTCTGTAGCCAGATACCTAAAGCACTGCACTACTTATACTGACCCTAAAACATTTAAGGTTTTATTTGAGATGTTTGGAAAGGACGTGGTGGCGCTGTGGGCTAAACCGCAGAAGCCTTCGTGTGCTGCAGGGTCAGAAGACCAGCAGTCATAAGATTGAATCCATGTGATGGAGTGAGCTCCCATCGCTTGTACCAGCTCCCGCCAACCTAGCGGTTCGAAAGCATGTAAATGCGAATAGATAAATAGGTACCATCTTGGTGGGAAGATAAACAGCATTCTGTGTATAGCCTCACTGGCCATGTGACAACAGAAACTGTTGGACAAGTGCTGGCTCTATGGCTTGGAAATGGGGATGAGCACCACCCATTTTTTTTTATTTTTTTTTTTGGCTGAGCAGTTAAATCAATTTTTCAGCCGTTTTGAGGTGGAAACAGGAACAACCATTATTCCAGCACCTACTGTCCATAATACATCACTAGAATCTACCATCGACAGACAACCACTAGTACTGCAGATTTCAGATGTGAGACGCGCTTTCCAGAATATTAATATTCGAAAGGCAGCTGGACCAGATGGAATCATGGGACGAGTTGTTAGGGGCTGTGCTGCAGAATTAGCTGGAGTTTTTACGGATATTTTCAATCTATCCTTGTTGCAGTGTTCTGTCCCCACTTGCCTGAAGACATCTATTATAGTGCCAGTCCCGAAGCAGTCAGCTGTGGTATCTCCCAATGATTATAGACCAGTAGCTTTAACATCTGTTATTATGAAATGTTTTGAGAGATTGGTGCTGGATTACATTAAGGCTAGTCTTCCACCTTCTTTGGATCCATGGCAATTTGCATACAGGAGAAATAGATCTACTGATGATGCTGTGTCCATCGTACTCCATACTGTATTGAGCCACTTAGAACAACAGGGAACTTATGCGAGGCTGTTGTTTGTGGATTATAGCTCTGCTTTTAACACCATTCTACCAAATAGGTTGTTTTTAAAAATGATCAACCTGGGATTACCTCAGGAGATCTGCATGTGGATAAAGGATTTTCTGACAGATAGGCCACAGTCAGTAAGGATGGGATCCCACCATTCTTCTACCCTGGTACTAAGTACAGGAGCTCCCCAGGGCTGCGTGCTAAGTCCTTTCCTCTATTCCCTGTACACACATGATTGCACCCCACTATATAACACCAATGCAATTATTAAATTTGCGGATGATACAACAGTGGTGGGACTCATAAATAAGAACAATGAGTCTGCTTATAGAAAGGAAGTACAAAGATTGATACTATGGTGTAAAGAAAATCATCTCACACTTAACATCAAAAAAACTAAAGAACTCATAATTGATTTTAGGAGGAAGAGAAATGTACATTTACCACTGTACATAAACGGTGAGGAAGTGGAGAGAGTTGGTAGTTTTAAATTTCTGGGCACTTACATCTCAGAGGACCTCTCATGGACTATAAATGCCAACATGCTAATAAAGAAGGCACAGAAGAGGCTGTATTTCCTGAGAATGCTCGGGAAGTTAAATTTATCACAGCATTTGCTTCTGTCCTACTACCGTAGCACCATTGAGAGTGTCCTAACTTATGGCATTCTGGCATGGTTTGGGAGTAGCTCTGTAGCGGACAAAAAAGCTCTACAGAGAACCATTAAAATTGCCCAGAATATCATCGGGCTCCAGCTACCAACCCTGGATGACATCTTCACATCCCGCTGTCTGAGGAAGTCACACAGCATCCTGAGAGACTCTTCCCATCCTGCTTATAACTTTTTTGAACTGTTACCGTCTGGCAGAAGATATAGAACAATTAAGACTCGGACCACACGTTTTCTAAATAGTTTTTATCCTAGAGCTATAATTGCAATTAATAATGAGCTTAAAGACCACCAGTAGTGAATAATTAGTTGGACTGTGTTACTTGGCCTGAGGTGTAGATGTTTGTATTTTTAGTGGGGGATTTCTAGTGGGTGGGGAGTGTTTGGGGAATGTTATGTGTGTGCATGTGTCTGGTCTCTGGGTGTCTGTGAATTTCGTTGTATGATATACTGTGTATATACTTACAATGACAATAAATTATATTATTATTATTATTATTATTATTATTATTAGAGTCGAACACGACTGGACTAAAATGTTAAGGGGAACCTTTACCTTTGAGATGTTTAAGGAGTGTTTTTAGCAGTGTTTCCTCCCCAAGTGAATTTCCATGGCCAAGCAAGGATTCAAACCTGGGTCACCTGAGTCTAAACTTTCACTCTCTAACAACTACATCACACTGACTCTCATTCCCTTTTCATTCATTCCTTATTCTGAATTTTCCACTCTATCATTCTCTGTCTAGCATAAGCAGGCAGGATTTGATCCATTACAGTGGTGTGTGTGTGTGTGAGAGAGAGAAACAGAAAATAAAGGTATACTGAATGGCATATTGAACAAAACAGTATGCCATTCAGTAATTACTAGACCTGCAGTGTTAGGCAAGGAGATCCTGGTGCCACCTCACCTTCGCCCTCTATGCCCTTCTCCATTTAGATTTCACTCTGGATGCCACTGGAATTCACAGAGGTGGGGGAGAGACCTTAAGTCAGAAACGGTGCTTCGTCTGATCTTATTGGTGGCACCTCTGCACAGTAGTACTATGTTAACACATATTCAAGCTGAGCAGAGCATCTGTGTCAAGCCATCATTGTTTACAGGACATAGTGTGGATGGATCCAGGCAAGTGTACTTTATATCTGGTTTTAATCTAGAATTCTTGTCCATTTCTTTAAAATTTCAATGAAGCATTTCCCTTGAGGCATAAATAATAATGATCTTACTCACATTTCCAGCAATATGTGAAACATTTATCCTTGTTTTCATATGTGAGGCATTGGTAACTCTACATACATTTTGCTTGCCCCCATCTTATGGGTCGGATGGGGGTGGGGATAAGGGTGAGTAATCTCTTTTTTTCTAGGCAATTTACTCGTATTTTCATAGACGAATAGATATGCCTGGCAAGGTGGTCATACGCACACAAAATATGGAATTTTTCAAAGCTTGTCACAAATCAGGATGGCACAAGGGGACCTTTTGGCCCTACAAATATTTTTACTAACTGACCTCTCCCTAAAGAGTGTGCGGATTTCTACAAAACTGTTCACTAGGCTAGAGCTGACAGATATGAGCTCTTCAGATCTTGGGCTCTGCTTCCTACATTCCCTAGCCATAGGACAAGGTGAGTGGAGTTTGTACAAGCCAGTTTTCTCTGCTTAAAGCAAATGTCAAAGTGGGGGATGTGCCAGAAGTCAGAAGTGTAGGTTTCAGATTGCATCTCTGAGGATGTGTAGCCTGGATTCTTTGGTCTGAGAAGCTTGCAGGGCACTCCAGTTCATATCATCAAAGGTGAAATTGAAAGCTACACCTGCTGTCAGATGCTACAGCCTCCAAGAGAAGCCTGATCTGCACCTGTGGCCAAGATTTTGGGAGCTTTTCTGTTTTATTCTGGCTTTCAGCTCTGTGGTACCCAGCTCTGTATTGGTTGAAAGCTAGCTTCTGCCATTGTGTTTAGTGGCCCAATAAAGGTATCACCGCCCTTGACTTTGAACTGTATAGAAGGACCACATGGATTTTTTCCATTTTCCTTTTTTTGTTGAACTGAGAACTTCGAAAGGTTGTCTTTTTGGATTACAGTACAGTATACATTTCAGAATCCTGCAGCCAACATGACCAGTGGCTGTGCCTACCAGACGCTACAGGGAGATGTGATCTGAAAAGGAAGGTTTTTAAGTTTTGATTGTTTGTAACTTCTGTTTTACCTTGTGAAACCCTGTTGAGTCCATAAAAAGGGATATGTTTCTGCACTCTGTTTTCAATGTTAGCAGAAACTGGAAGGAAGGAAGGAAGGAAGGAAGGAAGGAAGGAAGGAAGGAAGGAAGGAAGGAAGGAAGGAAGGAAGGAAGGAAGGAAGGAAGGAAGGAAGGAAGGAAGGAAGGAAGGAGAAAATGTCATGTTTTGATTTCTGCTGATGGATTTATACATGGGAGCTGATGTCCTAATGTCCTGGGTCAGAAAACAACTACAACATATACAAAAGTGATATTCTCATTTTACGTTTGGCGATTGATTACTGTTTGAAGATTCTGCCTTGTCTTGGTTTTACTGATTGCGTCCTGCCTTGGGATTCATTGACATGGGTGGATTAGATAAATAAATACATCCAGCCGGCATCTTGTCATTTCTTATGACTTTACATGTTCAAACTTCACTTGTCCCATGAACCTACAGCACAGCATAGTGTTAAATGCTCATCCTTTTCAGGCTGCGGGCCAATATTTTTGCAAATGGTGCCTGGCCAGGTCAGCTTTCTTTCTGAGTTCCCACAGTCCAAGATTTCTTTCTTCTGAGTTCCCACGGTCCCACATTCTTAAATGGGTGCATTTGTACCCATATAGCTCCACTATGGCTCAAAGTGAAGAATGTTTATTGTAATTCCCACTTCAACTTCAAAACTACTAACAGAAAATGACACAATGGGAACTGTTGTGGAGGAAAGCAAGAGAAACTGAAAGAACCCACCTCACCCCCCTAGCCAAAGAAAATAAATAATAAATAAATAAAAAATAGAAGTAATGACCTGCTGCTTGTGATTTTCCATACATGTGAATTTTCATTGCTGAACCAAACAACAAAATACATATCAGCTAATTCTGAGATAGCTTTGTGGACTCCATTCTGCAAAGCATGCCTTGCGGTTGTTATTGCTGTTACAATTATGTATATCCCACCTTTTTTCAACAAGCTCCAGGCTCTCCATTTTATCTTCATAGTGACACTGTGACGTTAGAGTGACATTACATTACTGACATACTTGGACTATGTGGTGGTGTTATTGAAATTGATTTAAAGCCGCATGGCGATCATGTGGTTCTTGAATTACAGTGTGTGTTCCCTTGAGACGACTCTTAATCTGATGTTTTTAAGTGCTATATCGATATCGAGGACTACACTAGTTTACATAACAATCTTCTAGTTCTGTTGTTGTTTTTGTTCGTTTACTGTTTCTAAGTGGCATAGAATTATGGGAATCAGAAACATGGGAGGCAATTTAGCTGATGGTGGAACAGGCTTAGGGGAAAGTGGAGGTTAGAAGCATGGTACACAGTTACAATGCTTCTCAACTGTGGCATCTTCATCTGCTGGAGCCCGGACCAAGGAGGGACAGTTGCAGATGGAAAGAGATTGGTGTTGCTTTGCCATGCGCTCAGTTAAGCTTTGTTTTAATGGGGCTGTGCGACTCTTCGCAGAGACTGAGAACCATGAATGGAGGAGGAAGGAGAGGAAAGGGCATGCAGGAGAAAAGCCTACTGACTTCAATAGCCACCTCCTCACTCACTCGTCTTCATGCTGTTAAGTTGCCCCTCACCTCCCCAACTGAGGCCTTTTATTGCAACAGGATGCAATGCCAGGCATGAGGTGGATATATGTTTATTGTGGTCCCTAACATTTCCTGTCACTCTCTTTCTCTCACCACTCCACTCCCTCCTTTTTTTTGCACCTTCTCCTGACTCTTCCCAATATGGGGTTTCAGTTTGGAAATCAGCTTGACTTTTCCTCAAATTATTGAGACTTCCACCTCCTCCAAGTGTGAGGAGGACTTGACTTACCTGGCTGGGTTCACGAAAGCAGCAGGAAATAAGCACATGGACTCCAAGGATGCTGAAGTTTAGGAATCACATCCCACAAGCATTTTAATAAAAAAAGTAAACTCTCATTTATTTCCTCAGTGCAATGCTTTAATCTACCTGTGAATCAGTGACTAAGTGATACAGCAGTAGAGTATACAGTACAGTATGGTACAGTACAATTGTAACTGGCATTCAAAAAGGCAGATAAAACCAGCTGAGGAAAACTTCATGCCAAGACTGGCGTTCACATATGGCAAATCGCTAGAAGTTAAGTCATTTAAAAAAAACTGATAGAACTACTCTTTAAGTCTGGAAAATAAGCTACGGTTGTTGTGATTCCCAGTTGGCCAGGTGTACTATCCAGTGCTCAGCTGGTACAGATTCTAGTTTGTCATTTAAAAGTCTCCAAGCTTTATATAAGGCAAAATATAAAGTTGTGGTTTGGACTGATCATTTTACTATAAACACGCCTTTCAGTCTGATGACTGAGTGAAGCCATCAGCAATTTGACAAGGTCAGATGTCTGAATTAACAGGCTCTAGCTCTTCCAGTTCATGGGTAAAATTGAAACTGTGAGAAAGCTTGGCTTTAGCTGGTTTTCAGAAAGTTGAAATCTGCTTGTTTTTTTTTTAAGATGCTACATCCAGTACAGTTAAAAACTAAAACATTTCTGTTAAAAATAATATTTGGAATTAATTGTAGAAAAATGCAGCATATTTTTAAAAGTTCCTATCCCTATGCCATGGAAATCTCTTTCTGAGCCCCTGCAAAATGTGACATCCCTTCAGGGATTCAGGAGGGAATATAAGGAAGAATTGGGTGGGTGGACTTTTGGAATGGTAGGAACCTGCTGTTCCACTCTTACGCTGAAAACATTCATTATAGTGTAGTGTAGATAAGATTACATTATCTGGTAGGATTCAGGCTGTCAAATTGTATTTGAATTTTTATCATTTATGTGAAATATTTTATTATTTGATTCTTGTCTTTCCTGTATATGCAACAGCATTGTGGTGTGTATTGTTCTAGGTGTCTTCAGACAGAAAAAAATGGCATATAAATGAAATAAATGAGTGAATAAGTCAGTCAGTCTGTCAGCCAGTCAGTTGATGAAATGCCTGCCAAAATAGAAAAGCTTCTCTGTGTTGGCTGAAATATAGCAAGGAAGGGGCCTACCTGGCCTCCTTTGGTGGGTGCTCCATACCCTCACAATGACCACTGAAAGGCTGCCTCCTCTGTGCTCATCCAATATTTATCTGAAGGTAGTGTAAATGAGGAAAGGATCCCTCCTGAAGATCTCAAAGTCTGGGGAGGCTTGTATGGAAGAGTCCAAATCTCCAGATAACCAGTGAAGCTGTTGTAACAAGAGAGCAATATATGCCCTGTGACTGATTCTAGTCAGCCATCTGGCTGCAGCATTTTGGACCAGCTGAAGGTTCCAAACAGTCCTGAAGGGCAGCTTCACATAGAATGTATCACAGTAATTCCAGCAAGATGCAACTAAGGCATATGTCACCATGGCCAGATCAAACAACTCTAGAAATAGGCACAACTAGTACACTGATTCCTGGGAATCCAGGAAAACTCTGACATTGCAAACCAGTATCTTCAGGGGGAGTGTGAAACCATACAGCACAAGTTCTACCACTGTCTTATCTGGATTACATGTCAACCTGTTTGCCCTCATCCAGGCCACTGCGGACACCAGGCACTGGCTCTGAACCAAAGCATCTAATTCAGATTTAGATGGAAAGGAAAATTAGAGTTGGATGTCATCCACAAACCTCCAAACAACCCATGGCAATGGTTTCATATAAATGTGGAATAGCATGAGGGATCAGAGGCAGTGACATGATACAGCCCAAAAGGAGCACATAGAACAGATTCTCTTCCATGTTTTGGGTCTTTTGTTTAGACATCAATGTTCCATCCCTACTAGGGGTCCACACAAGCAGATCCTGTTCGCACAGGAACAAACTGGAATAAAGTAGAACAAAAATATAGCACTGCCTGCCAGGTCTTTGGTCCTGCTTTGACTCTGTTGAAACTAGTTTCAGCTCTGAATTGTGTAGACACTGGGATACCCTATCGGTATCATTGTGCGCAAGGACAACAGAATGCTAAGTAGGGACAAGTTCTCATTTGCAACAGCTACCTATGCTAAATTCTTCAGTGGTGGAAGATTTCTGTATGTTTTTCTGCAGAAACTGGGGGCATGGAAACTTCATTCATGGATTTCTCAGTGTCTGGAGTTGGGCACTTAGCGGACTTCCTTTGCTTAAACAGTTACAACCAACCTGCACTCAAGCTCTTTTGAACATTTGGCAAGTTATTTTTCAGATTGCTTTGCAGGGAAAGATGTCTTTTTTTCTGCCACATATCTGTCAAACCTGTTTCTTTGTGATTGTTGTCCACCTTCTGAGGTTAGGCAATGAGCCATTCCTGTAACTGAATGACTGAGGTCCCTTGCCAACAAATTATAAAATGCTAGACATTTACAAGAACGTGCCAACTCCAGATGTCAGCATTGTGCAATTAGCCTTAATGCTTGGTACAAGTTAGTGGAAGTATATTTAGTCTTCTGCCAGATGCTCCTCTTGTCTCTGTAGATTTCTCTTGGCTGATGTAAAACCATTTATTGTCTGTGTGCAGTATCTTATTATTGTTTCCCTACAAGAAGGATGATCTGGAACTCAGCACACATTGCTGTCTTTTAATGAACATCCAGGATGCTGCTTCTGAAGCAGCTGAATAATTTGACAAACAGCCTTGTGATGCTGAACTTTTTGTGACAGTGCAGTCTCATGTACTCAGAATTAAATCTCACCATGTTCCATGCTGCTTAGTCCTAGGAAATTCTCAGTAGAATTGTAGCATCAGTGACAATACATGGCATGAGATTTTCATAACTACCACTTTCTTCTTCCTGCTGATCTATCTGCGTATTCATAGCAGAACCTTGGAAAATTACTTTTTTGGACCACAACTCTTGGTGGGGATTCTGGAACATGTACCCTCCAAAATTAACATTCCTTAGCTTTTTGGATCTTGGATGACCAAGAGGTGGGGCTTCACAGAGAAAGGGGTAAGGCTATGTAGCTATGGATAGACTTTGTTTCTTAATAGCTTCCGTTAATTTTTCTCTGAGACGCACCCCTTTTAAGCCTTAACCCCAGTCATATTCTTCCTGCAGGTGCCTATTCTGTCCCTTCCCTGTTTTCCTTCCAGTAACAGTTGCCTCGATTTCAGAAGAATTTTGGAATGCCTGCTTTAAAGAACATGCTTTTAACAGACTTGCTAAAAAAAGGAATATATTTTAAGTTATTTTAAATCAGGAGCTTATGAAGAGGGAAAGTAAACAAAGCATTTTGTATAGGGTTTGTAGACAAAACAAGAGAGGGCAAGTCTGTGTCTGTTGGCCCAAGGTCATTTGTTTCTCTGAGTTGTTTGGAGGTTCGTTTGTGTGAGTTTTTTTGGTGCTTTGTGCTCTGGTCGAAGTACACAGTGTGAGTGGGAGAGGCTGCAGTGGAGAGGAGATGGATCTTCCACTTGGCTGGGAGAGGAGCTACAACAAGTACATGATGTGAGGTTAAGGGGCTACAGCTACATAAGCTAGTATGAGCCGCTTGGGAAAGATTGGGCTTTGTTAGGATAATCTAATAAATAATACTCTAATAATCTAATAAAGCCTGTCCTTTCACAGTGAAATGGCTCCTGCCAATATTGTGAAGTGGCTTAATAAATGAACTACTTCAGGATATTGGCAAATTAATCATCACTCTTGCTCTACAGAGGGCAGGGGAAGTGATTTTTTTTACTATATCTAGACTATTGCTGATGTGCTGCATCAGTTATAACATTTTAAAAAAATACAACAGCTTGAGTACCAGGTCTCTTTATCTCTTCATAGAAAATGAAGCGTTTCTGGACAGAGCTCAACAGGTTCTTCTGGAAGAACAAAAGAGAGGAAATGCCTGTCAGCTGGAAGAAGAGTACCTAGTGCAAAAGGCAAGTTCAGGGAGAAACAGCAGGATCGTGAGGAAGCAAGTTGTGTCTTTGGAGCTACAGAATCCATATCAGGCCCTCCATGAGGATTCTGATTCTGAGTTATTGGAGCAAAGCCATGGGCCCCACGACTTCCACATAGATAATGACAGCAGTTCCAGGACATCGCATGCAGACAGCGAGTGCGATCAGACAGGCATTTAGCCTGCTGTTTGGCATGCTGTGGAAATGAGTTGGTTTGCTGTTTTTTCCAATGGCCACATGATGTAATTGCTGGAGCGAATCAAATTGTCTCCAGAGCATTCCTATGTGCACCTGTTGAATCCACATTTTGGTGTTGGTAGGATTGTGCTGTTTTTGTTGTTGTGCTTCTCAACACTGGAAGTGAGCCAATAGTGAGCCTTTTAGCAGTCAAGGCTCCTTCTACTGGGAATTTCCAATATCATGAGGTGGTTTGATAAGAGAACCATGCATAGGCATCCTTCAGTCTCGAGAGACTATGGTAACATGCTCTGAATCGAGGAGTGTCCTCTCCAGAGCATTAAGCCCGGGTAAGGTAATATGGAGGATAGGCTGTTACCCAAGCAGCAGATCCCCCCTCTCCACATTGCTGAAATGGTCCAATGGAAAGGCAAGAGCCAATACAACTGGTTCCAGCAATGTCGCAGGAGTTGGCAGAACGACACATGCAGCCTTCGGGACTCCAGCTCCGGATTTTGCCTCGAGGTTAACTCCTGAAGCCTTTTCCATGAGTGGATATAGCCACAAGGCAGTGGAGGTTTGAAATCAGAGTTTTCCTTCTCCTAGATGGGCTGCCTTCCATGGCTGATGAGCCCCACCTACCCGGCCTGCTCTTTAATAGTGCAAAAGTATGATCTGATCCTTAAAACTTTCCTGACTCCCCAGCTTATACAAATCTAATTGGCTTTCCTATTTACCATATTAAGGCCAGATACGGTCCTGGGACATGCTCTTTTAAAGCAGGAAGTCCCACCCCTAGGCCCCACCCCCAGGCCATGTGGTCAGGAGACAAAAAGAAAGCCCAGGAAAAAAAACTTAGCAAGGCATGCCTTGCTGATAAGAGAACCACTTCAGGATTATTCAGGCAAATTTCAGCAGTGGGGAGGGCAAAGGAACTTTTTTTAAAAAGTAATCTGTTAAGGCATCAAAAATGCATCACTTCCATAAAAAAACCCTTTTCCCTTTTCTTGAAAGGCCAGTAAAACACTGCCTGGTGGAGAATCTGAGTAACTGAACAGTAGCCACATGGTCAAAGCACAGTGCACATTAGTATACAGCCCCTCTGTGCTAATTATTCTTTCTCTCTGTCTTTCGATCATGAATTTATCAATCTATTATATGTTTGCTTGTTTTGTATCCGCAATTCTTCTGAATAATGAGATTGCAACTTGTACAAAACATGATCAAAAAATCAGAGTTTAAAACATAATGAGTTAGAAATATGCATACTGTATTCTCAAATTAAATCATTAATACAGCTTAAAGCATTAAAACAGCTTCTAAATATATCACTGGGGGTGGGTGGGAAATGTAGCACTGCTCATTAAAAAGCCTTTTTTTCTCAGGAGTTGCCAAAAACCTAGAAGTCAGTTGTCAAAAGCCTACTGGAAGGTCTTTGTTGGCTGGTAGAAGAAAACACACAGATAAAGAGCCTAGATGCTTTTGCAATGGATAATACCCAGTTTCCCAAAAAGAAAATAAAACCTAACCTGAAAATAAGTCCTAGGTTTTTCAGGATGCTCGTAATATAAGCCCCACCCCCCAAAATAAGCCCACGTTATATTCATAATTGTCACACATGTTGGTCAAAGCTGGTATGTCATGCCAATGAATTCTGGCAATTCTTCAGTTTGCTGTTGCTTCACCTTTGGTGAGACACAAAGCGCCACCACTACCCTGTGTCATCTTCTGGCCCTGCAGTGCTCAGAGAGGGCAGAAGGGGGCAGAGGGGAGGAGGATGATGAGGATGTGTGTTTTTTGCCCCCATAATCTTTCACTGAAGATGAGTTGTTATGTCCAGAGCTAACCCGTGAGAGATGAGGAGGAGAAAGCCAAGAGTAAGCCATCTCTGCTTACCTCCTTCTCCTCTCCTTCTCCTCTCCTCCAATACATTTGGGACCAGGAGACACTCTGCTGAAGGATGTAGGCAGCAGCGGCAAGGAAGAGATCACCGCTGGCTGGCTTAGGTGGTGGTAGCTCCACTGTTTCCCAGTGACCACCTCAGTTTGACTGAAGTACTGCGTGTTAGGACCTAGACATCTCTCCTTCTATTCCAGGGCTGGTCCAGCCAAGAAAGCAATGAATTTCTTATTTGACTTTGTAAACAATTGTTCTGAAAGGCAAAACATTGAAAAGTGCAACTTTGTCTATCCATTTACCTTGAGAAACATGAACAAAACATTGGGGCCGCTTGACTTAGTCAATATGAAGCTCAGTACATTGGGGGCAACCAGCTGTGCACTCATGTCCACTACCTTCATGACACCAAAAAAGCCACTCCAAAAGAACTGTGTCTGAAACCATCCATCCTAAAGAGACATAGATTCATGTCTGAAATACATGCTTGTGGACACAATAGCTATAGCTTTATGCAGCCAGAATCGAGGTCAGTCAGCTGGGAAATGTGCAAAGGGCCTCATGCCAGATGCATTATGCATTGACCTTACTGTGGATGTCATAGTTTCTACATACTCCATCCTTGGAAACGAACCCAACTACCCTTAATAGCATTGGACATTGGCCACAACCCAGAATCAAAACACTTAGAAGAAGAGACAGGTAGAGTTGGACTCTTGGGACTCTTAAAAACAAACTAAAGTCAAGAGTCTAGCTGAAGTAGAGTACTTATACATTACAAAAAACCCATGTCATTCTTCCACATATTTATCCAATGCCCTTTTAAATGTGAGAACACAAGAAGAGCCAGATAGTAAAAACAGAAATGTCCTTCCATTCTGAACCAGAATTCTTTTTCTCTTGTAACAAAATGTGGAACATACTCTGATGCTAAAGCCTCAAAGCCATTAGGTTGGTCTGATTAATAGAGCAGCCACGATTTTGTTTATATGTATGAGAGTTTTGTTTATCTTTCTTAAGTGCCTCTTATAAACGTGGACACTCCAACATTTTTGCTCCATTTTGCAGCTTTGAGATGCATTAGTTTTACTGAGCAAAGGACTTCCAGCTGTGCTTTGAGGAAGTTACTTGGCAGATGCAAAAGACTTCCATTCAGTTGAATTGTTGTATGTACAATGTGTTAAAATAATTCAAAGGATCCCTGAAAATAAAGGTACGTACTTTTAAAGTTGAGGCTTGAACAATAGTTTGCTATAGTCATCGCAAAACACTTAACCAGCTCTCCAGCCAAACAAGTTTACAGAGTCATAGAATAGTGAAGTTGGAAAGGGGCTATAAGGCTCTCAAGTCCAACCCCTGCTTGATGAAGGAATACAAATCAAAGGTAGCAGATGGTTGTCTTGAAAGCCTCCAGTGTTGGAGCTCTCACCACCTCTTGAGGTAATTGGTTCCACTGTCTTAGTGTTCTAACAGTTAGGAAGTTTTTCCTGGTATTCGATTGAAATCTGGCTTCCTGTAACATGAGCCCATTATTGTGCGTCCTGCATTCAGAGATGATTACCCAATCAAAAATGAGATCAGAATAGTCTGACACTATTCGTTTTTGACAAATTGACCATCACTTTGTTCTTCATGGTTGCTCTACCATCACAATCTTGACAGGTGAACATGATTATGCTGCAATGTGTAAACCTCAAAGTGTTGTTTGGAGTTCCAATAGCTACAATATCCTGGTGTTCCAAGACCTTAGTGTTACAATGTCTTAGTGCTACAATATTCTGGTGCCACAGTATCCTGGTGCAACAGGCCTTTAGTTCTCTAAGCTCTGAAAAAAACTTTAATTAAAGCAATGTTATCATCATAGTAGCAGCTCCCCTGGTTTTAAGTTACAAACCCTTGGAGTTACAGTAAATGCAACAACAACAGACTTTCCTATTGAATTTTTTTTTCTCTTGGATCTGGAAAAGAGATTGTATATAGATTGAGAGGAAGTGTAAACATCTGAAAAATTATAAATATAGGGAGATAAGACACATACAAATTCAACTCAAAATAGCAATGCAACTTTATGCTATGCCATACATACTAGATATCAGCGACAACAATGTAGCAGTGCAGCAGCAGGCTTCACTTCCAAAACCCAGCAAAAATGATCAACATGCATTTTCCTCTATAGATCCAAACTGGTTTGACTGGGTAAGTATTGGAAATAATTTTCATGTACCATATTTTTCAGTGTATGAAACAACACTTTTTACTTAAATAATTAGAAAAAATATTGAGAGTCATTTTATACATGGAAGGCAGCCACTTTCCCTGCCTTTTGTGAAGCCACAGGGTAAAGCAGCAGTGAAAGGGCAGCAGGCTCTCACCACTTTGATCCTAAAGCAGCCATGAAAGGGCTTCAGGATCAAAGGGGTGCAAGCGTGCAAATGTTCAAATTTTCTAATTTGGGGGTTACAAAGAGGGGGGTCATCTTATACATTGGGTCATCCTATAAACAGAAAAATACGGTATGTGTATTTCATGTCATGTGTGTAAATATATGTTAAAAGGTTAAGTAATATATTTTGTTTTAACAGGTTTTTAAATTAGCTGCCTTGGGTCCATTTTAATGGAGAAAGCTGGGGTAAAATATTTTAAATAAATAAATACAGTAAGTTTAACAACTTTTATATTTTACCCTATATTCAGACGAATTTTGTTATGATTGTCAATGATTGTCCAGTTTCATTCTAGAATGAACCCTTAATGGGGATAAATGTCAGTTGTGACTAACACTGGTGTCTGATGTTTCCCTAGAGATCTGAAAAGTTCTACAGAACTCTTCGGGAATCTTCAGGCATCCAGATCTCTGACCTGACTTGAGACTGAGGACATCATATCTTGGCATGGCTAAAATCCCATTGGCCATGTTTGTTTTCAACATTGAGCTTTCGACTAAAATCAATATCTTCTGTGCTAATTTACTGTGCTCATGGAAAGGTCACCTTTCTGATGACTGAAAATTTTAAAAGAAGATAAAAGAGAGAAGAAAATAAAATAAAAGGATCCCCTCCACAGCAGCATTCTGAGGACAGCTTGAATTAAAGAAAATGCATACCCTTTTCTAGTTTTTGTAAATCAGTAGCACAGCAAGCAAGAGAATGCCCTTATCCAGTTAGTCTTTATTCCATCAATCTCATGGCTGCTGAAAATTTACAAAGCAGTAAGGAGGCATCTTGGTTTCAGGACACCATGTTGAGTTTTACAAGTGCTGGCAAACATGTAAATTCTTGTTGTGTCTTGCATGCTCACTGACTCTGACATAGAAGCCATGGGCAAAAAAAGAAATAGATATAGTCTTGGCAGAGATCCCTTCTAGCTGTCTTTTGTACCTGCAGGGAAGGTCAGTTATACTCTTTGTCTTTCTGCTTCTCTCCTACTGGAGACTGGACATCTTCGTGGCTGGACTGACCTCTCATGTGGCAGTTCTCAGCAATAATGTTGTGCTGCATTCAAATGCCAAAGTTCTTCAGACAAAAAGTTGTTCTTCCTGTCCTTCTTTTCTCATTTATTTTACCTTGAAGGATCAGTTTTAACAATCTATCCTTTTCATGTCTCATTACATGTTCAAAGTATGCTAGTTTGTCTGCATTTTATGTGTTTTTGGGATTTCTTGATCTTTGTTCCTCTGTGAATTAGAGTCATGAACCTGAGGAAAGTGTATGTGAAGTTGTTAGAGAGGACTGCAAACTGTAGGCAGATGGTGCTTAAGTAATAAGAAAGATATAAGTTGTGTAAAGAAAAGGATTAACTTGGAGACACAGTGTGACAGCTTGTTATACCCCTGAGCTACCCATATTATTGTTGTTCTTTTAATCCTCAGCCTATCTTTTGTTATAAAATGAGAACATATTTTGTTTTAGATGCCATACATCTCTTTATTTTTCCAGTAGCAGTTACCAAGTGACCAACTCCCCTGCTGCCTCCTTGGCCAAAATTCAGTTAAAAGGCAAGCATGAAGAAAAGTTCCGTTTTTGAAAGGCTTCTGGTTTGGAACTGATGCAGTTAAAAGCACAGTGAAAAGTCTGAGGTAAATCCTTGCACAGTATGAAATGAAAGATATGAAATGAAAATTAGTGGCAGGGCAAATCCATGGACAGGAGGTTTGTGTACTACATAAATGTAGCTAGCTACCCAGTGGAGGGTGACTTGGGGAGTGTCACACCTAGTGTAAAGTGCCTGGTATTTTGTCACACAAATAATCCTTAAGTCAACTGCAAGCTGTTCCTGCTTCCTGCTATGAGTGGCTTCCCTTCATCCCATGAGCCTGTCTTTTGAATGGGAGATGGCCAAAACTGGAATGAATTCATTCCTCTGGGCTCAGCCAACAGGTCTGTGTAGTAACCCAATTATTGATAGGCCTCGTACATAGTTCCTCTATGAGACAGTTATAGCAGAGAGGGGTAATATGCAGCTTATGCACTGCACACAGATCCCCCCGGGCCCAAGTGCCTGTCCCACCACCAACCCTACTCCTCCAGCAGCCTCACACTGCTCAAAATGTTTTGAAACATTGTAAGTCCACTGATACTCTAGAGTACATGCCATATTTGGTGGGAAACCCTAGCACCTCTCTGATCCTTCTGCAACCCTCCCTCCCATTTATTTTTTAAAAAATGGTCACTAGAGTGTGCAAACCTTTTTTTTTGATAAGAAGGGAAAAATGGAAGTGGGTGCTGTGGGGTGGAGGTGGTTCCATGAAGTACAGGAATGAGTGTGTAATCCTTAGACTTCTGGCAATGGCACACACACACACACGCACACACGCACACACGCACACACGCGCGCGCGCACACGCACACACACACACACACACACACGCACACACACACACACACACACACACACACACACACACACACACACACACCGCTTATAAGATCAGATCAATTCACTGGATTCCAGACTATACTAGTGTCTGTTTGGAAGGTTGTACACTGGCTACAGTTTCAAATTAAGTAATTTCTGTAAATTACTTAAGTAAATAACTTTGGGTAGATAGGAAGCCCAGCAAAAGTTTGATGATGGCTTCGTTCTAAATAATATCTATGCAGATGCTGGTGCCTTGTTCTTTTCTTGAGTAACTGCTGAACAAGCTGAAAAGTTGGAGGGGATAAGCTGAATGATGAAATGGCGCTTTTTTTCCTGTGAAAAGCTCTCTCCTCCCACTGTTTCCTAATTGCACCATTTAAAATACATTCAGAGCTATCCCACACAATAATTTCCAGAACTGCTACCCTTGATATGCATAATGAAAGTCGGCAGTGAGGGGGAGGGAATGATTCACATGAAATCATGGCAACTTCCCCACTTTACTCTGAGTGTTATTCTGTTCTCTTCCTCACACTTCCATTCCATGAATTGGCTGGATGGCATTGTATGTGAGCTGTATTACAATACCACTGAGAAAGTAGCTGATGTGTTAAGAAAGTCAAGAAGGGTTCTTGCAAGATAAGAGACTCTGAGGCTGCTGTAATCTCTAGACACACTGACTGGGAAGCAAGCCCCACTGAATACAGTGGGATGTCCTTCTGAGGAAGCCTACAGGATTGTGCTATAAATGTGGAGAGCTCGTTCTTACTTAGGGCTCAGTCACATCTGCCAAAACAACTCCAGTTATACCAATTTGGCTGTGTTTTTTTTTTTAATATTTCATAATTTTCAATTCACATGACGCACAGCCAACATCAATTCATTTGCCTTGGCAAGAAGTTTATTTCCCCCTCTCCAGGAAGGTTGTTTTAAATTGTATCGAGGATGAATTGCTTTGTTACCTATCATTTAAGCCTTTCTGAACACTGCTGTTGATTTATTTCCTTCACAAAAGGGCTGGGTTTCTGGGCACTGTGGCCACTTCGTGGTATTGGTATTGGTAAGCTTTTTGTTTCTGCTAGTAGTGGCTGCTACTAACAAAAACTGCACAAATACATTGCTCAGGAGGAGACGACTCAAAGGAAACAGGCTTCCACCCCTCCGTTGTGGGTGAAAGAGGGCTAGAAAGAGAGACGTTTCCTGCTTTGAACTATAAAGAAAGATGTGTATTATTAATCTCTACTCTCTCTCTCTCTCTCTCTCTCTCTCTCTCTCTCACACACACACACACACACACACACACACACACACACACTGCATTAACCTTGCTCTTCACATACTGCTGTATTGCTCTACTAATACTGTATATCACTTTTGTTGTTTCAAAAAAGGACAGGGGGGGCTGATTGCCCTGAGAAACAGTAGAGAAAAGGACTCAATACAAAATTAAAGAGCAGTGCAGTGTGCTATAACAGTTGGAATAGAAAGAAATGAAACAATGCAGTTAAAAACAAGGGGAACACTGCTGCTGATTATTTGTGTGTGTGTGTGTGTGTTTGTGTGTGTGTGTGTGTGTGAGAGAGAGAGAGAGAGAGAGACACGGACAGGTCAGGAACTGCTCCTGTCCATCACAAAGGAACACTGATTTAAGAGCCAATGGCTGTACAGAAAAGGCGGGACTAGGGATATATAAGAGAATGGATGACAGTTAAAGAGCAGTTTGGAGTTAGAGTCTGAGTTAGGGACCAGTTGGGAAGAAGTAGGGACTTCAGTTAGAGAGATGCAGTTTTGGCAGTTAGGACCAGTCTGGTGTTAGAGAAGAATAGACAGAAAGAGAATAAGATGTGAAATGAATAAATACTTGAAGTAATATGATTCTGTCTAAGCAAATATAAATCTTATAAAGGCACAGTTGATTACATGAATAAAATAAGACCATCCATGATTTACTTTACATGATTTACTTGTGAACACTTTAATAAATATTGTTTAATTCAATAACACTGATTGAAGAATCATATTTGATGTATCGAGGAGAGGCTCCTCTGGTGGCACTGGAAAGGGTTGAAAAATAAATGTCACGCCTGAAAGTAAAACTGGGTTGTGGGGAGAAACAAACAGGGGGAACTGGGTTCGTGACAATATATATACTGACACATTTTTCAATGGACATGTGGTGCGTGTGTGTGTATCTATATCTATATCTATATTTATAGATAGATAGATAGATAGATAGATAGATAGATAGATAGATAGATAGATAGATAGATAGATAGATAGATAGATAGATAGATAGATAGATAGATAGATAGATAGATGGATAGATGGATAGATGGATAGATGGATAGATAGATCTGTATCTATATCATCTATATATCTATATCTATATCTATACACACACCACATGCCCATTGAAAAATGTGTCAGTACAACAGAGGTCTGAAAAGAACTGTACAAGAATTAGAGGAATTAGGGGTGGCATCAGATTGGTGGTCATTGAATAAATTAGAATCAAGATATAGAAAAGATGGAAATTTGGGTTTTTTTGAAGGTGAAGTACAGGTAGATAAACTTTGGATTTATTCTGATGAGAAAATAATAAAGAAAATGTACACATATTTATTGGAATATGAATTGGAAGATGAAAGGGTAAAGGAAACAATGATAAAATGGGCAAGGGATTTCGGTTATAACATTGATCACTGGACGATGATGTGGAAAGACTGTTATAAAATGATTAAGCCAGTAAATCTAAGAGAAAATGTCCTTAAAATGTTTTACAGATGGCATTATACTCCTATAAAACTGGCAAAAATGTCAGAAGGTGGTAGCAATATCTGTTGGAAATGTAAAAAAAAGGTGGAAACTTTCTATCATATGTGGTGGTCATGTGAAAAAGCTAGGGGCTATTGGTTACAGGTGTGGGAAATGATAAGAGGAATTATTCAAAAGAAATTAAACTTGAGACCTGAAATAGCATTATTAAACATTATCCCAGAAATTACTGACAAGGAAATCAAATATTGTTTGATGTATATATTGATAGCAGCTAGATTACTCTGGGCCCAAAAATGGAAAAGTGAAGATGTACCTACAATGGAGGAGCTCCTGAAGAAGATGCCGGACATTATAGAACTGGATACACTATCAGAAGCGCTACGAGATCAACCAAGAGACTATGCAAAACAAAGTTGGAACTTAATACATGCTTGGGCCCAGGGTCAGACCTGAAGATAGGGTAAAATGATTGATGGGTTTTGTTTTCTTAGTTTTTTCTTTTTTTCAATACTCTCTGAAGTTTGGGAAAGCTGGAATGTAATGAGGTCTGGACCCCTGTCCTCAAAGGGGGGGAGGGTCTGGGATGTTTGTAATGTAGGTTTAGATATGTGTAATAAAAAAAAAGAACTGTTATAACTGGAATTCTTTTTTTAAAAACCCGTGACTGTGAACCCATAGTTCGTCTGTGGTGAAGGAAAGCCTTTTTGAGACAAACAAGCTTCCAAGCTGAATTTAATCTCCCCCCCCAATCAATACTGATTCTCACTAAGACCGAATGGGCTAGATCCAGACTTGGTCATGGTCGAAGTAGACCTGTTAAAAATCAATGGGACAGATTAATTGTGACAGGCTTAAATGCCATGGATTCCAACTGTTCTGCTCTAAACTCCAACAGATTTCCAATATGTCACACTCTCACTGAAGTCTCCTTCTGATGTTCATCTTTATGTAGTAAGGAACAGGCTGTGTGGGGAACGAGAGGAATTGTGCTTGTTTGGAAGTGCCTCCGACCTGTCCACAGATTGGAGGCCAGGCCTGTTTGCAGAGCTGATTCCTCTCAAACTCATGCAGTTCAACATACTGACACAAGAGTTGGGAGGGGCTATAGGCAGGGCCCCACTCTTTCACTCTCTGTGCTATCTTTGCATGGACAGGGACTTCTTCTGCATTTTATGTTTTTCAGATCTGCAGATGGTAAGCCTAAAATGAGCAGATTAGCACACAGAGCCATCTGCCTAATTTCTACACACACATACACAAAATACGCAGACCACTCTAAATCTACCTAGTTCAATAGAAACTTTGAGCGGAGAAGTTAAGAGTGATGAAGTTACTGATTAGAAGTGACAAATCAATACAATTTCAGTTGCAAAGGTTTTGGGAAATTGCAGATACACTCTAACCTCTTGAAAAACTTCGCATTTTGCTTATGCATAAATTCTAAAGATCCAGTGTAGCCATGAAATCGTACTTCTACTATGACCTTGTTTTTTCTGGCATGGAATTTGTTTCCTTTTAAAGATATAAAGCTACTCATGGTGAAGGAATGCTGGCTACTTAAAAAGATACCCCAGAATTCTATTCTTAAAGATCTAACTGGGCTAAGCCAGCATTTTTGACATGGTGATGACAGGAAACACTGCTGTCAGGATAACACTGTGCAGGAGTCCTGACAGTTATTTGAGATATGGTTGCTTGCTGCAATATGCTGAAAACACTGCAGTGTAGACCTCTATCCTCTTCTGCCTAGAACGTGCCTTGAAATTGTAGAACCTTATAAAAGGGAGGTGAGTTTCTTCCTCTAACATGCTCATGCAATGTAAGTCTGGTTGAAGTTTAGCTTTGTTAAATGTATTCTCAAAGGCTTTCACGGACAGGATCCATAGGTTTTTCGGGCTGTTTGGCCATGTTCTGGAGGTTTTTCTTCCTAATGTTTCACCAGTCTCTATGGTCAGCATCTTCAGAGGATAGGAGTCAGAACCTGACCAGAACACAGAGAGAGTTCTTTCTCCTGTTCCTCTGAAGATGCCGGCCAGAGAGACTGGCAAAACATTAGGAAGAAAAACCTCCAGAACACAGCCAAACAGCCCGAAAAACCTAGAACAACCTTTAGCTTTGTTACTTGGCCATCTGCACAGCTACTTGCAAAAGTGTCCTGTTGCAGGAGTCTCCTGTACTTTCCTATAAAATCTTAGTTTTCATAGTCGAACCCTTGAGTTGGTGGTCTCATTAAATCCATTGTCAAATATGCATATACACACGCTGGCCTTCTCTTAACAAGACATGAAATATAAAAGCTGAAATGTACCTCAGCGTATGCAGCTCAGACTGCTGAAAAGTTGACATGTCAAACCTGAAGGTTTTTGTCAATTTTTTTCCAGGGTGCTCTTTGTACATTATGTTTTCTGTATCACTTCAGCTCAGCCTGGAGGCAGGCACTGCATCGCGGCCTCTCCCAATTTGAAGAGACCCTTGCCCAGCAGGCTGAGGCAAAGAGGAAGTCACAAAAGCAGCAAAATCAGGGAGCTGGACAGGGGTCAGATTGTATTTGTCTTCAGTGTGGAAGGGATTGTCACTCTCGAATTGGCCTCCTCAGCCACACTAGACACTGTTCCAAGTCCTCCATACAGAGCACGTCACCATAGTCTTTTGAAACTGAAGGATGCCTAACTAACTCAGCTCTAGTCTTGTTTTCCAACAAGGGAAACTGAAATAAAAATGAGGCAATATAATCCAAGCTGAATTGGCAGCAGGGACTTCAGTTGATTATGGCCTGGTCAGATGGGGGATGGAAGGGACTGAGAATGGACTGAGCTCTATCTAGAAAGTTTGCAATGGTTGGAAGGAAAGGAAAGGAAAGGATCTTGTTTCTTCGGTAAGGAGGCAGAAAGTCCCTCATTGGGTTGTCTGTGAGTGAAAGAAAATTGCTCATCCAAAGTTCTCTGTCTGAAACTTCTATTTATACCACTGTTGCCAGAGGCAGGGCTGCAATTCACAGAGGTCATGATGGTGGATCCATGCAAATTTTGTAGGGGGGGAGGGGAGTGAAGAAAAAAAGAAGGGAAGAGTAGTGTTTGGCATGGAGAACTGAGTACAAAACAGTGTGCTGCCTAAGGTCACCCAGTCTCTCGCCAATCCCCAACTAGCTGGCTCACCCTGTTGTTCTTTGTGCTAAACATCAAACAGGATTTGCTGCCATTGTAGTGCTGGTGCTTTCCAGTATCACAGACACCTTCCCAGCGCAATGTCCACCTTTGCCAGTTCTGACAAAGGACCTACTGAAGTAAGACAGGGGTTCTCCAGAGAGCCACTTAGGAGTGCTTGTGACCAGAATAGCCAGGGCATCAGAGGTAGCAGCTGCTGATCAGTGGGGGGGGTGGGGTGGCAGGTGAGTCACACAGTAGTGGGGCTGGCAGAGATGCCACATGGCGGGTGGTAAATGAGCGGGATGCAATCTGTGTCTGCTTGTCTGAACCTCAGCTCCAGTAGTAATATAAGAGGGGAAGGAAAAGAAAAATCACCCCTGTGTTTTTGTATGCACAGCTTCAGTTTAGATCTTCTTGGATATAATTGCTTTCATTTAAGTAGCTGCAGATAAAAAAATGTGTATTGAACTCTCGACTCTGCTAATGCCCTAATATGAGCACAGGAGTTGGGGACTTTATTTATTTTTATCTATTTAAAATATATTTACTCTTATACTGTATTACCCTTGTGGCGCAGTGGTTAAACCACTGTACTGCAGGCAAAACTGTGCTCACGACCCGACCTGGGGTTCAATCCCAGGTAGCCGGCTCAAGGTTGACTCAGCCTTCTATCCTTCTGAGGTCGGTAAAACGAGTACCCAGCTCGCTGGAGGGTGAGGGGCAATGTGTAGCCTGCATAATTAACTTGTAAACCGCCCAGAGAGTGCTTGAAGCCCTATGGGGCGGTACATAAGCAGCACGCTTTGCTTCACTTTTTGCTTTGCTTTCTTCTTTAAAAGGACCCAAAGCAGCTTACACAATTAAAAGATAGTGTTAAAGCTAACAACAGTAACTGACCTGACCTGTGCCCTTATAGAGACACCTGCAACCGATCTGTGTCCATGTCTATGCCAGTATTTGTGCATTTCTAGATATTTCTCTCTGGGAGGCAGTGGAAGACAGGAGGGCCTGGTGTTCTCTGGTCCATGGGGTCATGAAGAGTCAGACACGACTTCACGACTAGACAACAACAATATATTTATACATATTTCCCACAGGTGGAGAAATGAAAATGGCTGTGAGCTGGGGTCTGGTGATTACACAGTGCCACCAGACCTATTTCTAGCAGAATTATTTGTTCACTTCCCACAAGAGAACACAAGAAAAAGAGAAGCAGGCATCAAAACCACTGCTTTAATGAGAAGAGAAACTCAAATTGGGAATGGAGAGAAAGATAGACCCTCATGTCTGAAACTAAACTTCTGACCTGGCCAACAAAAGCCCATATAACAATGCAAGTATTCATCTGCACAGAGTCATGCATCTACTTTTCTACTTCTCTTTTAAATTTTAAAAGAGAAGTGGGGGGGGGAAAAGGAAATTGATAAACACAAAGCCCAGGCAATGTGCTACACTGATGACATTTCTCACTTTCTTCTGTGATTTTTAAAAAATGTGGAAAGTCACTGTGACAACCCAGTGACCTCATTCAGAGACCCACCCAGAGCTTCTGTGATAGGAATCCTGGCCTTCAGTAGGGGGGAGGAAGCCGTCAGTTTCCTTCTAGTTTTTCACTGGCTCAGCAATTTTCCCTAAAAGCTCGTTAGACTTTCAACTTTATTTTCCCACATATTTGTTATTTTTATATTTTAACCCCACAAATGTCAACAAGGAATCTGTAGGAAGTACTTGTCTTCTCCACAAGCATTCCAGGCTTTTTGCTTTGCCTTGTGACTGCCAGAGGGATGCACAAACAGCTCTGAGTTCATTGGTGTTCCCTCAGTCGGCTGATGATGTATTCATATCTCCAGGGATATATTCCACTGTCCATCCACCTCTCGCTACAAGGTACTTAGTCCATTGTACTGGTGACACACCTGAAGGACCATTCATAATAGAATCCATCTTTGCTGAAATTTATCTACCTAGATCATCCTGCAGGACACAAAGTGGTAAAGCATTTTGGGAGGGAACTTCTGGTGCTCCAGATATTTTGGATCCCGACTCCCAAAATGCCTTATGACAGCTGGATTTGATGTGAGTGCTTGCTCGCAGGCTTTTTAGGAATTTCTCTTTTTAAAAGAAAGGTAGGAAGTGTCTCGGATCTACTGAACTATGAAGAGCAGTGGAACTGAGGAACTGTGGGGAGTTGGCTATTGCTGGGACCATGGGAAGTTATGTTGGGTCAAGCCACAGGCCTGTTTGGTTTAACATTCTGTTTACAAAGTGGCTAACCAGTGATCTATGAGGAGCCCAATGGAAGCTCCATTCCAAGAAGAAGGGCTGGCCAAAGCCCAGACATTCTGTGAGCTAAAATTGGGTTATGAATGTTGTATTTAATTCCTTTGGCTTTATTGAATAATAGCCATAATAAGAAACATAATGAGAAGCCTAGAATGTGCCCTTGAGTAAAAGAGAAAATGAGACAGACAATTAGAACTATGTCATAGTCCTTTGTTTGCCACTAATGAGGCTGGTGTGGAGATAAAGTTGCACCTGCATTATCTTGCATTTGTAAGCCCCATAATTAAAAGAACTAAAATATGAGTTTATCTTTGAGCTGCTTGGACGTGAAATAATACCGAATATAGATACTAATTATTTTTAGATGTTTTGTATTAAGTTTACAAGCAGCACGCTTTGCTTTTGCACATTTAAAAGCATTTTATTGTTGCTTCTGTTGTTCTCATGCAACATATCATATTCTTATAGTGCCTTACAAGATATTTGTACTTTCTGCAAGTCAATAACATTCAAACTTTTGTCAACGGTGGCTCCCCCGCTTTGATCTATTTTAATTTATTTTATTTTCATGTTCCTGCCAAGAAGCAATGGTCATAACATTTTATTTCTGGTAAGTATTAATATTTTGCTTCTGAAGACAGATTTTTCTCATGGTCAGCATTCCTATTAAAAGTTGCATGAGATAGTTATGGCATCGCAGAATGTTAAAAAAATAACAACAACAATAACAATAATCTTAGAACTGCAGAACTGGAAGGGACCCTATGGATCACTGAATCCATCCTCTATCAAGGAGACACTGTGGTGAATTAAACTCCCAATCAACCACAGAGCTATTGAGCAATATAGAATAATTACACTAGCATCAAGTCCATTGATGTAAATTTCAGGGGTAAATTGCTCCTAGTAACAAAATGGCTGTTTGTGTTTCTTGTCACATGCCATGTGGTGTGACTGATGTGTAACAGGAAATACCACTGGCAATTTCTTCATTACACAATGCAAGAGTGGGTGATACCTTTTATTGGGCCACTAAAAAAGTAAATAAGTAGCAAGCTTTTGTGGATGAAATCCACTTCCTTGTGCTAAGCATACTTCCTTCATGAATAGTAAAAAGAAAAAATTGTAGACAAATATGTGTAATCTTGGGGACCACGTGGCCTATTCCTTGTTCTTTCTTAATTACTAGTACCTCTTCAGTATAACAGGCTGTATAACTCAGAGCCACAAGTTGGAAGTTTGATTCTCCACTGTGCTTCTCGGGAGGAGAGCTTGCCTGTGTGGCCTTGGGCCAGTTGCACAGTCCCAAGATTCTTCCAGAAGAAGGGAACAGTAAACCAGTTCTGTCTATTCCCTACCTAGAAAGTCCTGGAAAGAGTCAGTGTAAGTCGGAATTGGCTTGATGGCACACAATTACTATTAGTAATTCTAAATTGACATTGGCTGTTCAGTATACAGCTCTTGAGACTTGGTCTTTCGTGATCTGAAAAAGAGGGATAAGAAAAGTAACCAAAGTTTTGATATGATCATTAAACAGTACACATGGGCTATTTGCATTCGTAACTCCAGGGATACAAATATGGCCTGTGGCATGCCCTCCCCCAGAACTCACCAGCCCACTCACTGGGCTCCTCGCAGTGCTGGGATTCTTCATCTTCATCATTGGCTTTCCCTGCCTCCCTGCACAGCTGGCCACTTTGGTGAGGAGGCAGGACTTGGAGTCTTCGTTATCAGCTGATCAGTGGTAAGCCTGCCGAGCTCCTGCCATGATTGGCATGACAACAATAACACCAACAAAGGACCCCAGTGTGGTGCAGAGCTCAATGAGTGGGCAAGCCACCTCTAAGGGAGGGAATTGGGCCACCGCAGTGCCAGTCCAAGCTCTGTCCCTGGAGATATGAATACAAATTTGTTGTTGTTTAGTCGTTAAGTCGTGTCTAACTCTTCATGACCCCAAGGACCAGAGCACACCAGGCCCTCCTGTCTTCCACTGCCTCCTGGAGTTGGGTCAAATTCATGTTGGTAGCTTCGATGACACTGTCCATCCATCTCATCCTCTGCCGTCCCCTTCTCCTCTTGCCTTCACACTATCCCTTTTATTCTTTTTTTTTTTTATAAAACACGCTTTAGCTAGTAATTTAGAATTCTTATTACTATGTTCAAAAAATTTCTTTTTAAATAAATTAAATTTCTTTGTATCTTTTCCAAATGAATTCCTTCCAACTCCTTCCTCTTTGCTTGTAATTCTATTAATGCTTTTTTGTCTCTAGTGTTTATGACTATTTTTTCGAATACCTTTATATTATCTTCTAATTCCTGTATTCTTTTCCCGTTTTTTCTTAAGTACATTTGACATCTTACGTGCATACCCTCTTGCCACAAATTTGATTGAGTCCCAAATTACCTTAGGTTGACCTCCTCCCTTCCCATTTATTTCCCACGTTTCTTCTAAATCTTTTTGATTTTTTTTTCCGTCAGGTTTGGATACCTAAACATATTTGTATCAATTCTCCACCTGTTTACCTCCTTATAATCACATTTAAGAATCAACTCCATATTCGCTCTGGCATGATCTGAAATTTGTATGACTTCAATAACTGTATCATTTACCCTAGGCAACAAATCTTTAGATACAAATATATAATCTATTCTTGAATATGTATTATGCACCTGTGAGTGAAAAGAGAATCTTCTTTTGTCACCTTTTAACTCTCTCCATACATCTTTCAAATCTGTTTTATTTATTAATCTGTTTAATATTGTAGTTTTGATTTTCACTTCCCTATTTCGTTACTTTGATTTGTCTTTCTTCAGATCCATTACCGTATTGAAATCTCCTGCTAATATTGCTGACTCTTTCCTCAGTTTATCCAGCCTTCTCAATATATTTTCTAAGAATTCTTCTTGTCTCTCATTAGGTGCATGCACATTTACAAGTGTAATCTCTTCCCCTCTCATTTTATCTTGTATTATCAAATATCTGCCTTGAGTATCTTTTTCAGTTTTCTCAACCTGAAATTCACACTTTTTTGATATTAATAACATCAGGGTCTTTTCCAGGGAGTCTTCTCTTCTCATGAGATGGCCAAAGTATTGGAGCCTCAGCTTCAGGATCTGTCCTTTCAGTGAGCATTTGGGGTTGATTTCCTTCAGAATGGATAGGTTTGTTCTCCTTGCAGTCCGGGGGATTCTCAAGAGTCTCCTCCAGCACCACAATTCAAAAGCATCAGTTCTGTGGTGGTCAGCCCTCTTTATGGTCCAGCTCTCACTTCCATACATTGCTACTGGAAAAACCATAGCTTTCACTATTCAGACTTTTGTCAGCAAGGTGATGTCTCTGCTTTTAAAGATGCTGTCGACGTTTGTCATCGCTTTCCTCCCAAGAAGCAGGTGTCTTTTAATTCTGTGGCTGCTGTCTCCATCTGCAGTGATCATGGAGCCCAAGAAAGTCAAATCTGTCACTGCCTCCATATCTTCCCCTTCTATTTGCCATCAGGCAATGGGTCCAGTGGCCATGATTTTAGTTTTTTTTTATGTTGACCTGCAGACCAGTTTTGCCACTCTCCTCTTTCACCTTCATTAAGAGGTTCTTTAATCCCTCCTCTCTTTCTGCCATCAGAGTGGTATCATCTGCATATCAGAGGTTGTTGATATTTCTTCTGGCAATCTTAATTCCGGCTTGGGATTCATCCAGTCCAGCCTTTCGCATGATGTATTCTGCATATAAGTTAAATAAGCAAGGAGACAATATACAGCCTTGTTGTACTCCCTTCCCAATTTTGAACCAATCCGTTGTTCCATATCCAGTTCTAACTGTTGGTTCCTGTCCCACATAATTTCTCAGGAGATAGATAAGGTGGTCAGACACTCCCATTTCAGAACTTGCCATAGTTTTCTTTGGTCCACACGGTCAAAGGCTTTTGCATAGTCAATGAAGCAGAAGTAGATGTTTTTTCTGGAACTCTCTGGCTTTGGGATTTGGTTTAGTTTATACCTGACTAGCCCAGTGGTTTTTCCTACTTTCTTCAGTTTAAGCTTGAATTTTGCTATAAGAAGCTGATGATCAGAGCCACAATCAGCTCCAGGTCTTCTTTTTGCTGACTGTATAGAGCTTGTCCATCTTTCGCTGCAGAGAATATAATCAATCTGATTTCAGTATTGCCTATCTGGTGATGTCCATGTGTAGAGTCGCCTTTTGTTTTGTTGGAAAATATTAGCCTTTGCCCTGCTTCACTCCACGGCCAAACGTCCCTGTTGTTCCTTTTATCTCTTGACTCCTTACTTCAGCATACCAGTCCCCTATTATGAAAAGAACATCTTTCTTTGGTGTCAAGTCTAGAAGGTGTTGTAAGTCTTCATAGAATTGGTCAATTTCAGCCTCTTCAGCATTTGTTGTTGGTGGTAAACTTGAATTACTGTGATGTTGAAAGGTCTGCCTTGGATTCGTATTGAAATCATTCTATCATTTTTGAGATTGTATCCCAGTACAGCTTTTCCCACTCTTTTGTTGACTATGAGGGCTACTCCATTTCTTCTACGGGATTCTTGCCCACAATAGTAGATATGATAATCATCTGAATTTAATTCACCCATTCTTGTCCATTTCAGTTCACTGATGCCCAGGATGTCAATGTTTATTCTTGCCATCTCCTGTTTGACCACATCCAGCTTACCGAGATTCAAAGCTCTGAAATTCTAGGTTCCTATGCAGTATTTTTCTTTGCAGCATCGGACTTTCCTTTCACTTCCTTTCACTTAACTGTAATAGAGTGAATACAAATACTCCATGTCTATTAAACAGTATATAATCAGTTTTTATTGCAGTGACATAACCTCCAAACAGGATACACAAAAGACTGAGTGTGTTGCAAGAAGAAAGTCTATATTTGCTTGAACCAAGGAAATGCTTGAGATGTTTAGATTGTGAGCCATCTCTTATTTTGCTCCTTTCTGAAGCTCTTGGCCTGCTGCTTTCTCTTTAGGTTTCTGGTTCCCAATCATGCTGGCCACAAATATTCTTGGATGGAGCTTCTCGGAGTTTCAGTAGAAGAAATTTTGAGCCCCTATGTTTCAGAACCATTGTACTAGTTGGAGAGACAGTCAATCTTACTCTCATAGAACTACCAGACGGGTTTTTTTTCTTCCTCCAACTAGAACTTTCTTTTCTGAAGCCTTAAATATTTTTGCCTGGAGAAATTATATTTGTTCTCAATATGCATCTGAACGGCTTTTCTGCTAAAATTGATGATGTCTTCTGTGCCGTCAAGTCAGAACTAACCTATAGTGATCCTAACAAGGCTTTCAAGTAAGTGAGATATTTAAAGAGTGGTTTTACTCTGCCAGTAAGTTGTCATGGCTGAGCAGGGATTTGAACCCTCTTTTCCATAGTTCTAGTCCATCACTCTATCCACTGCACCATTATTATTATTATGTTTTCTAGATTTTTTCTGAACTTCCATAAATTGTTTTAAAACAATTTTGGATTTTTTGCCTACAGAAGGTTCTTTACTGCATCATCCACAAACCCTGAAATTGCCATTGAAGTTATTAATATTCATTTTATTCCTTGATAGGCTACGTTAAGGGTTAATGTTTAATATCAATTTTCTTAAGTTGCATTTTCTATTTATTATATCATTATTACTTTATATATCCAGGTTTCATATTTTGTCTATTTTGCCAGTACCTTTTTTTTTAAAAAAATAGTCACATTATAACAGCACCGAACGCTATGCTTTAACCACTATTTAACCATTATTATTGCTGTTATTCTAATGCAATATATTCTGTGTTTTCACTATTTTTATGAATTGTTCAGCATTTTAACTGACACGTTGCATTTCAGATTGGTTTTCTTTGTGGTGAGGTTCTGGCTTCTCCATTTGTTTGTTAGAGCAAACCAGTGACGCCAGAGAATCCTTTTTGTTCTAAGAAATGAAGTCCCAAACATCTAGAGGCCTCACAGTTCCCTCATCCTTGCCTCACTTTGCAATGCGCAGTGATTTATGTGACCACAACAGTACTTCTTGGTAACCCATATGGTCTGTCGAAACTGTTTCGGGGTGTGTTTGTGCACTTCTGGATACATAGCTTTTAAAAAAATCATTGCAACTGAATACACAAGAAGAGCTTCTTGAAGAAAAGCATGGCAGGGGCTTAAAAAAAGAACCAAGACATTTTCAAGCTGCCCTGTATTTTTAACAGGCACTAAGTCACAGATTTCTAATCTGATTGGTTTTGGGTACCATGAAATAATGAAATATTTCACTGGAAACATTCATGGGAGCGAGGCATGTGCACTGTCTTCAGACAAAGTGCAAACAAAGCAGGAGTATCTATATACTTCCAAGGTGACCACAGGGTGGAGCAAAGAGCAACGGAACTCCCATGAAGTGGAACAACACCTCCATAGATCCCTTATGTTAGAGAATATGCTTTTTATCTCAGAACAAAAAATCCTTCTTTGACTTTTCTGCACAAAAGTCATTGATTACACTGACTTTCTGGTGGCTGCCTTTAATGCCAATTGGGACTTTCCCCCCAGCCACCACTAAAACAGAGTGCCCTGCTCCATAGACTGAAGCTGGTGGTGTCCCTCTGTCCTCTCGGCACGATTCCATCGACAATCTGGCCTTGCTGTCTCTATTTCCCCATTTGCTGGAGAAGCAGAAAGATACAAATATTGTCATGGGCCAGAGTCAGAACTGGTTTTGAATGCCACAAAAAGGGCAGAAGGTGATTCAGTTCTGACCCGTGTGCCTTTCATTTAGACACAGAAAGGATCAGAGACATCTGTTCCACATCCCCAAGAGGGACTTTTATAGGCAGTGATTAGAACTTACTGAGGTAGCTCACAGATCAGGAGTGCCACCTGCTGGGCAAACAAAATGTCTCCTCATTTAAAGCTGTAAATGTCCTTTTGTTTCCTGTCCCATGAAATGCCTGTCAGCTGGTTGACTCTGGGAGCTGTACTTCATAAAAGTAACTTTGAAAAAGTAACGTTTTCATGCTTTGAGAACCCTTTGTCCTCTTGGTCAGTAAAAGGAGTGTCATATTCCAATCACCAAAAACCATCCCCAACTGAGAATCAGATAAAGTCACTCCACAGGCATGTTGCAATGCTCTTGTTTTTATTGACTATAAAATTCAGGAGATCATTGACAAACAGTTATAGTCTCTGCATGTTTTCCTCAGCGATGCCTCAACAGTCCACATTGGAGTTCTCCAGCTGGCATAGTGTATCTCTCAGCAATCGCCATGATTCTTAATTCTGGTGTGTACTCCCATATTCCTGAAGGAGGACAGAAAACATTCTAAATAAAAATGAGCAAACCACTGAGTCTCACACTCTCCCATGTTATTGTTTGAAATCTGAAGTTCTTCACATTCCCGAAGAAATTCGTGATTTGTGATAGGTTTCTATCAAAAGGTGCCAAACTCAAACATTTTTACTGAACCAGTCTAAAACATCAAGTTATTTCAAATACAGAAAGGGTCCTGTTGTACCAGCCTGCCATGCAGCTGTTAAGGATGAGAAGTCTGTCCAAAAATGAAAATCTAAAGCGGGTGTGAATATACAGGTATTTATACTCAGATTTTAAGAACTCGGCACCTGAAGCCTTCTTTTTTTATTTATTATTTATTTATTTACTGGCCAGGTATGTAAACCACACCCGGAATTTAATATGGCTACCGGCCACACTTAAAAACACTACACACATACACATACACCATAAACAGAAAAATTCACAAGACAATTAAGAGCAAATTAAGAGCAAATTCTGCTTGGATAAGCAGATCTGTGTCCTTTCTTGTGCATTTCCCCCCTTTAAAATATGTTATTTCCATTGATTTGATGAAGAAGTATGAATATTTGAAAAAACCTTGGAATGAAACAAAAAAAAATCTCATTTCTCCCCAGTACTGAATGTCCTCTCTGGGCTAAAGTTCAGGAGGCTTGCAAATGATGCCTCGTGGGAACTTGAGCATATGAATTTCTGAGCTTCCAGGGGAAAGCTTTTTGAGATTATCTGTCAATGATTGACTTCATTGCTGTTGTAAACCAACACACCTGCTAGTATTGGAGCACCCACAATTAAAAGCAGATGGAAGTTTAAAACCTTTCTTGGTCAGGATTACATTGGCCGAGCCTGCTTTCAGTGGAAGTCACCTGTTCTGAGTTAGTTTAACCAAAGGTATCCAGGTGTTCCTTGAACTGGATGTTCTAGACCTAGTACAGTGGAAAACCCCTAGTCATTGTTTATCTATTAGATATATTTAAAATGTGTCACTGGGTGCTTGTGGCAATGTAGAAAACCTGGATGAAAACAAGGGGTGGGGGAGACAACATACCAGCCAGAATTCTATTGCTGAGTTGTGTTTGCATAAGGAAAATCACAGAAGTCTTGGTGTCAGGTGGCTGCTCATTATCAGGGAATTGGTTGTAGAGTTGGGCACGAATCACCAGTTTGGCAGTTCATGCTGGTTTGTTTAGCATCTGAACAGATGTTTGGTGCTTCAGATGCTGCCTCCAAGTGGGTGCCCGCTGAGGGAGGTAGGGCTTTGCAGTGCCAAACGCCTGTTCAGCCACTAAACGAAACAACACAAAGGCCAAACCGGCAGTTGTTCATGCCCATCTCTAATTGGTTGCACCCCCAGGCATGTGACTGGGCATGCAATTGAGCAAGAGCCCAGGCATGCAACCAGTACCTTGTTAATGAGCAGCTGTTTGACACCAAGACTTACACAATTCCTTTTACAAAAGCAAAAAAAATCAGTAATGGGATACTGGATAATACAACAATAAATTAAAAACAGGAGCCAGAGTGCCTGTCACAATAAAACCAGAGAATGGCATTTGAAACCATTGAAATTTTCCTGGTAAAATCTTCACTGCCAATCTCAAGTGTAACCAACAGAGAGGTAGTCTTGCCTCACTTTCCCTGTTTGGGGATCTGTTGCAGAAGAGCCCCTGTCCTCAGTCATACAGTATGTGCCCATTTTATGTTGAGAGTCCAATAGCCAAAGTTATGTGAACACCTGATGCACAGACTAACTGCTTCTAAGTCTCTGAATGTGACCCTATCATGTGCATCAAGCTTGCAAAACGGATGGCCAGACAACAACGACAACGACAACGACAACGACAACGACAACGACAACGACGACAACAACAACAACAACAACAACAACAACAACAGAAATGATCTGAGAGGAGCTGGAAGGTCAGTAGAGAAATCTTTAAAAGAAGAGAAATACGAGGTCTGATCCTGAGGAGCTTTTTCATCAGTGGATGGAGTTCTTTTGAAAGAGCCTGGGATTTAGCACTTGGTTATGAAAGAAGACTGCAGACAAGAAATCAGAGGAAGACTGAGACTCCAAAGAGCAGTAATGAATGAATTAGAGAAGATAATCAAGTGCAAGGATGTGCCCCTGGAGACCAAGGCCAAGATCATCCACAGTCCTGTATTTCTTGACCACCATTTATGGATGAGAGAGTTAGACAGTAAAGAAAGCGGAGAGGGAAATATACCATTTGTTTAAAATATGTTACTGGAGGAGGATACCCTGGATTGCCAGAAAGATGAAAAAGTAGGTATTAAAACAAATCAAGCTGAAGATCTCTGGAGGCAAAAGTGATGAAACAGAGGCTGTCCTACTTGGGGCACATCATGAGAAGGCAGGATTCTTTGGAAAAGACAATAATGCTGGAAAAGGTTGAAGGCAGCAGGAAAAGAGGAAGACCAAATACGGAATGGATTGTGCTTACAGGAGCTGAGCAGGCCTGTTAATGGCAGGACATTTTGGAGACCGCTCATTCATAGAGTCACCATAAGTGGGAGGCAAATTGACAGTACACAACAGTGACAACGAAAGGGGGCAAGTCATTTCCCACATTGTTTGCGTGGTCTCGCAAATCACGAAGATCACCATTGATCTGGGAGTACAAGATGATGAGCTACAGAGGAAATTGTGTCCCTCCTTCCACATGGTATTCAGATTTTAGGATTAGCAGCTCTTATTCCTTGCCAGTTACACACCGAGTTGTCACATAGTTACTGTGACCAATTGAAAAGTTGCTATCCCACCCGCAGGTTTCTATTCTGGTGCCATGATTGCTTTCTTAAAAAAAAAAACTTAGAAACTGTAATGCATGATGGAAGACACACACAGACATTGATAGACAGATATTTAGCAGCCAATGGCTACACTTCCTTTATTAGTCTGAAGAAGTAGCCATGTCCACAAAATCTCACATTACAGTACAGCAATTAGTCTTTAAGGTACCCAAAAGTTTTTGTCGCCTTTATTTTTTAATTGTTGCCTGCGTGCTATCTCTTCTAAAACTTAGGAATGGAAGAATATTCTGACAAGGAAAGCACATAATATATGTTAACTTTTAACTTAAATTATTTCATTTTGGACCGTAAAAAGAACCTCTACGGCTATTTTTAAACAAATAAAACATCCATGTTTGCTTTACACAATAGCCCTTGATTCTTCTATGATGCGAAAGCCAGATATGATGCATTACTCAAACCAAAGCATAACAACATTCCCTTTTCCTGGGGCGTTTTAATGCACCTGGAACTTTTATTGACCAGCTGGCTGAAACCAGGTGAGGCTTTTATGGAGCCATAGCATTACTTCCTTCAAAGAAATGTTGGCAGCTCCCTCTGTTTTAAGAACCAATCACTTCTTCCAAGAGAAAAATCTGTTGAGGATGATGTCTTTTGACTGGTAGTACTTGGAAGCTAGGGATGGCCTTGTTCACAAGCTATATACTCTAGCAAATCCTTTCCAGTGCTTGAAAATGTTAATTTATTAGACAATCAGTACCCATCGTGGCTGGAGGATTTTTGGCTTTGCAGTCTGGAAAATAACTTCTCCGCACTGTGAACTCCTTCACTTGAAGGAGGACAGAATGTAGTTGGGATCAGGGAACTACAAAGCTCTTTTACATTAAAATTGGGTGACACATTTAGTCTTTTTTTTTAAGAAGAAGGGAGAGACTGTCTTAGCACATGCTTTTCCTCAACTACATACTTCATTGTAAGGATGGCATTAGAGCAGCTGCCCCCAGAGCATTAAAATCTCCCTTTCTCTCTGCTTTTAGAAGCCAAAGGAGACTTCTAATGACTTAAAGACTTAGGCTGTATCTATCCTCAGGCAAAATTGGCCCATTCAATGCAGAGGGGTGTGGGGCCAGACAGTAGAGCACTATGCCTGTTGCCTATGCGCTCTCTCTCTCTTTCTCTCTGGCTTGGTACATGTGCCTGTCTTTTGTATTTTATATAAGCCCTCAGTTCCTCAAAATTATTTTTAAAAGGGGACAATTGGCTAGAGATCTTTCTCCGGGTGTTGTTAGACAAGGGAAAAAAAATAAAGCAATGATTTCATCAAAATAAACTCTGTGTATGTTACATTACCTGCTATCAAGTCAGAATTGATTTGTAGAGACCCTAAAAGGTTTACAGGGGAAGTGAGGTGTTTAAAGAGTGGTTTTACCACTGCCATCCCATCCCAGTGAATTTCCATGGCTCAGCAGAAATTTTGAACCCAAGTCTCCTGAGTCCTCAGCTGTCACCCTGACTACTCTACCACACTAGGCACCTCAAATGAACTCTGCCTTGTAAACCTATGCTAAGAACAAAGAACCACTTTAGCTTGCAACTTTTTACCTTTAAAGGACAGGCAATGCTTTCACTTTGTGACATCCTTTTACATAGTGTTTGAATTGCAGAATTTACATCAGGTGTCGAGTTTTGGCTTATTTTATAGTTGTGCGTTTCTGCTGACTTTTGAGTTCATATTATATTGTGTTCATATTATATTGAGTTCATATTATATTGTGTTTTGACATACAGAAGGATGATAAGTGGTCCTGATCCGACCAGATAGGCGGGATATAAAAAATAATAATAATAACATGGTTGGATCTTAAGATCTATAAACTGACCATTAAAATAAAAATAATACTCTTGAGCAGCCTCATCAAATCTCATGAATTTCAATGCTGTCTTCTAATCCTATCACTTTCAGTCACCTCTAGATGCTGTTGATGACGACACTTTCACCCAGTCTTGTACTTCTGTCTGATATTTCCCCACAAATGCTTCACTGTGATCTCAGGCTCACTCTTTCCAATGCTTAGCCCCTCTCCATGTCCAGATTTCAAAAGTTGGTGTTTGGAGCCATTAAAGCAGTGAGACCTCCTGTGAGCTATTTAAAAGTTAAAATGCTATTCCTGAAAGAGCCCAAGATCTACAAATCGCTTTTTTTTGGGGGGGGGGGGCTGGAAAAAGAAGGGATTAAGGGGCCACTCAAACAACTGTGGGGCCTACCACTTCCCACCCTTGGCCTGAAAAAATACTGCTTTTTATCCAGTTCTCACCATCTGCTTGGGGAATGTGAACTGCTGGTGGAACACATTCCCCTTCCACTTGCTTCCTTCATAGTCATAGTCTGTTTCAGGGCATGAAGGAGGAAGAGAGGAAGAGGAATCCATTTCCCATTCTATGGAAGTCTGTCCACATGAAGTTAGAATCCAACAGTCAGACAGAAACCAACCTTTTTAAAAGGGGTTTTGTCTCTGAACACTGGATGATGTGATTGTACATACAGCAGGACTCCCATATTTGTGGGATCAGTATCCGCTGATTCCCTTATCCACTGTCTGAAAATGTTAAAATTATTGAAAGAAAATTTCACAAAAATATATATTTCTAATGATGAAGTTACCAGAAATGGCCATTAGAGATTATAGTGTTCGCTATTATCCATGTTTTTCAGCATGGGAGGGAGGAGGTTTGGAACTGATCCCCTGTGGATATGGGGGCCTTACTGTATATCCTTGCAGAAGTTTATGTCACACTTAGGCCACCAATAACTTAGTAAGTTCCTTGTGACATCAGCTAGTCACAAATGTTTAGCTTGCTTGCAATGTGAATTGGCTTGTTCTGGAAAATGCAAAAGACCTCTTAGCTATCCTTCTCCTATGGGACCAACAAAAGAAACGGAACTTTTCTCCGCCAAGAATGAAGCAGGAAGCTAAGAAGATGATCAGCAAACCTCCTATTTGACATTAAAGGGCAGAAGACAAATACTTACCGATTCTCCAGACACAGGATACACTCATTGGGATAGGTCACATCATCGGTGCCACAGACGGGGTCAAGTATTTTAGGGCAGCCTGGTAAGTTATACTGCTCACAAGATGGCTGTAAAATAAAAGCCATATGATTAAGCTTTGGAGAATACTGTACCATCATTTCTTTAAATTGTGAGCAGAGTTTCTTAATGGAGGTTGATATTTGAGAAGGTGGGCAGACCTGGCCTTACAAGGAAGCACAGCAAGTTAAGCATTAGGTGAACCTAATGGAAACAGTATACATGGTGGCCTACCAACCAAAGCATTGATCTCTTTATTTAGCATAGTCTTAGGTCCTTTTATGCTGAAGCTTTCCCAGTGTCATGGGCATCACTTTCCTCAGTGTAGTAACCTTGACTAATTTCAGTGTGTTTATGCACTCCATATGCTGGGAAATGGTATGGGTATTTGACAGGGAGATGGTGCACCATGATGTAACAGAGCGAGGCTTTACAGGGCCCAAGTCCTGTGATTTTTTTTATTAGCGGAAATGATGCTGGCTTCTGAACTTAGCTGATGCCCTCATAGCATCAATGTATTGGTGGATGATCTCAGCAATGACATGTTGCTGCAATCCGTTCTACTTATAAAGCAGAGTATTCGATGAGAACTTTGTCTTTATTAGGCCATAAAAACCTGTTGGGTTTACAAACTTCCTGCTCCTCATAGATATGAAAGCTGTGGCTGGTTCGCTAGATCCGGACAGCTGCCTTCATTTTTGGACATTCCTTGGGAATGTGGCTAAATTTACCACCCCATAGTTTACCACTTCACCCGTGATTGCATTGGTAATGATATTAGAACATGTCAAAAGTTGTAAACTATACTTGGTTTACAGGTAGGAGAATATGGAACTGGATGATTTCAACATAGTCCTCTGCAAGGTGGGACCAAAATTCCAGATGCATTTGCATTGGATGTAAGTTCAGCATGTGGTACATTGCAATATAGAGTGGTGCCACGCATTACAAGCGCTCTGTTTGACGAAATCGCTTTACGTTGAAGGTTTTGCGATCGCAAAACGATGTTTCCTATGGGGGAATTTCGCTTTGCGATGATTGGTTCCCTGCTTCGGGAATCAATCATCACAAAGTGATGATTTTAAAACAGCTGATCGGTGGTTTCAAAATGGCCGCCGGGTAAAAAACATGGCTCCCCGCTGTGTTTTCACACGGATTCCTCGCTGCACAGGCAGCAAAAATGGCCGCGCTATGGAGGATCTTCGCTGGACAGTGAGTTTCAAGCCCCCAGGAACGCATTAATCAGGTTTTAATGCGTTTCTATGGGCTTTTAAAAATCGCATTACGTTTTCGTTCTACAGCGAATTCGCTGGAACGAATTAACGTCATAATGCGAGGCACCACTGTAGTGCTTTTTTCTATGTGACAATATAACTGGGTTGTTGTAAAATTTTTGGGCTGTTTGGCCAATGTCAAAATGTGACGTCATTCCTGCCTGTCCATCACAGAAGCTCAAGGGGGAGGACCCAAGGATAGGGCAAATAGGGCAGGAGGGGCGGAGTTAGAAGGACAGTTGGAGATGTGGAATGGCAGTTAGGGTTTAGGAGAGAGAAGGAGAGTGTTATTGAATTGAGCTGAGAGTGTTAGGAGAGGGGATTCAGAAGGTTAAACAATATTGAATAAGCAGGAATGAAGTTACAAGTACTATAAGGGAGATATTGATTAAAAGTACATAGTAGTTCGGAATAAAAGCGATTGCGTACATAATCCAATCCGTGTTAATACCTAATACAGTTCATATGTGATTTACCTTTATGATTTACTTGACAATAAAAGAATATTTGTTAATTAAATCTCTGATTCCTCAATTCAATAACCCTTAGTTTTGGGAGCATACATAAGTGGTATTAGGAAAATACCTGGTGGCAGCTAGAAGAGAACAAGGGCATGATCCTTTGTGAGGGCCAAATAAACAGGGGCAACAAGGTCGATCACCACAGCCATGTTCAGAACATGGCCAAACTGCCCGAAAAACCTACAACAACCGTCTGATCCCGGTCGTGAAAGCCTTTGAGAATAGGCCAGAGAATAACTGGCCTTTCCCTAAATTGGCAGGGTATTATTTCACCAAAGGGGAAGATATTGTATTTGCATAATCAAAACATGTCACCTCTATCCCTTCATTGACATCACCACCGTCTTCTGCGTTGCCTAAAACAAACAAAAAGCATGAGGACCCAATTAGCAATCCTTTCTATTTAGTAGTCTACAGCAGGGATTGGAATGTGTGGTCTCCCACATACGGATGGACTGCACCTCCCATCATCCCTCATCATTGGCTCTGCTGGCTAGGGCTGACCGGGGGGGGGCAGAATCCTATGATGTCTAGAGAGTCCATCTATGGCCTTAGCTGGTTTTACCTTAACTTTCTAGTAGTTACTGTGTTTATAGTTAATCACATAGCAACAACACTTTAGCCTTGACCAGGATCAATGCAGAGACCCAGCTGGAAGAAGTATGGTGGTTAATTCCTGGCTGTTCTCCCTTTCCTTTGCATTGCCTGGTGCCACTTTGTACAATGTTCTGGTCAGTAAAGCAAGCTTCCAGGGTAGCTTTTCAAGGGCTATCAGGGAGAAGTCACCTTCTTCAATATCTGTCAGCAGGAAACTCCTGCAAATGGAGTTACACTTAGAGGACCCAACACATATACGGTGGGAAGAAGCAGCTGTTCTGTCTTTTGCTGCGTTAAAACCCGACACCATGATATTCAAGTAGTCTTTTCTTTCCTTTTGACATAATCAGTTTAGATGTAGACTGACAGTAGTTAGGATCCATTTGGGTGTTTTTCTCGTTTTATGTGTTAAGAAAGAGATGGCAAACATGAGATTCTCTGGATGTTAGGCTGTGACTTATAGCAGCCTTCCTTTGGGTTGCTTTGACTAAAAACAATGTCAGTTACAGTCCAACAATTTCTGGAAGACCACACATGCCTTGAATTAGGATACGGGTTTAATGCTTTGACATTTGCTTTTCCTTTTTAACGGAAGTGGGCAAAGAAGCTCTCAGAGTGAGGAAACTGCAAGTTGCTTTCAAAGTGACCTCTTCTTTATAGAAAGAAAGAATTTCCCCAATTGTATGAGGCAGTTGCTAATCTGTTTAGTGTTCAGGCGTATCTTTTCAGTTCCAAAATGATATGATCGAACATTAATATGTAACCAGCACTCCGGAGCTGCTCTGAAAGCCAGTCTCACTTCTACATCTGTCTCTTTCCTAGCTCTCACCAAAGTTTCACACAGGTCCCTTTCTACTTTCTATTTTCATTTCTTCACCCATAGAATTATGCCACTCACATTGGCAGTGTATCTCCCTGACCTGGAGAAAAGATTCCTTTCTGGTCAGCCACCTGTTTTTCTGTTCTCTGTTTTGTGCAAGACTGAACTAACTCCGGGAATAAAAGTTAACAATGATTTTTATATCATCCTTACCTGAGGAACAGAAGATCCCCACCGCAACCAGAAGGAATATGCTAGTTATTTTCATTGCAGCTTAGTTATGGATTTCAAAGAATGAACCTCACTAGAAAGCTGTGTCTCCAGATCCCTGGATGGGATTGTTTTTATATGATCAGCATGAGTCTCTGGCACCACAGACTCCTCCCTCTTTCTGATGCCACCACATGTGATGAAGGCTTCAAGCAAATAGAGAGTAAGAGGTGAGTGGCGGAGGAGACGATGCATTATAAATCAACAGCGAGGCATTCTCAGCAAAGGACTGAAGATTTGTATTGCGAAAGAACTAGACTCCAATATTTTTAATTTTTAGTAAAATTCCAGAACACATGAAGAAGCATACGCAATATCTGAATGCCACAGTAAGCAATTAAATTCTTAAGAAACAAAGAAAGAAACAAGTAGCCTTCTGGGGTACCTGTGCTTCTGTATCCATTCACAATATTTGAAATGGATATTGTGCTTCTGTATCCATTCACAATTGTTGAAAAACAGACTGGAACAGCTGCTTTATGTTTGGGTGTGAAGTAGTTAACTGATTAAAAAAGAGTTCACTTCTGGGATTTCCCCCTGATGGTGTCTCCTTGTTAATGGTTGTGAGCACAAGAGAGTATCCTGCAGACCTTATATACTGAGAACCTCATGTTTGCTATCTGTTTCTTAACACACAAAAAGAGAAAAACTCCTTGTCTTGCTGCTTCCTCCTGCTCTGCTGCCATTGCTGTCTCCATCGCCGCTGCCAGAATGAAAGTTAGGTTGCCAGAATGGTAGTCTCCGTTCCACCAGGCTAGCTTCCGCTCCATTGCAAACAGCAGGGGCGGGGGATTCCCTTCAGTCAGACTTCCTTTCTTTGCCTGCACAGATCAAGCTGATCTGTGAGGGCATAAGCAGAGAGAGAAATGGACAATATAGAAGGTGTATATTTCTCTCTTAATATTTGTAGGGTCTCCAGATCTCATGAATAGGAAGGGATGAATATCTGACGAATCAGTGATATTTAACAAATATTGTAATTCATTTTTATGTTCATCCCCATGTCTAGTTACAAATATGGAATCATAGAATAATGGAATTGAAAGGGGCCTATAAGGCCATCAAGTCCAACTCCCTGTTCAGTGCAGGAGTCCAGATAAAAGCAGATCTGGCAAATGATTGCCCAATTTCCTCTTGAATGCTTCCAGTGTTTGAACACTCACCACCTTCTGGGGTAATTGGTTCCATTGTCGTACTACTCTAACAGCTAGGACATTTTTTCCTGATATTCAGCCTAAATCTGGCTTCCTGTTATCTTGAGGCCATTATTACATGTCTTGCACTCTGGGATGATCTAGAACAGATCCTGACCCTCCTTTGTATGACAATCCTTCAAATATTTGAAGAGTGCTCCCCTTAATCTTCTTATCTCAAGGCTAAATAAGCCCAGGTCTTTCAGTCTTTCCACATAAGTTTTGGTTTCCTGTCCTCTGATAATCCTTCTTGCCCTGCTGCGAACTTGTTCCAATTTGTTGGCATTCTTCTTAAAGCACTGTACAGTATCATGATGAGGCCTCACCTGTGCCAAATAAAGAAAGCTGACCTCCGAAGAATTGATGCTTTTGAATTGTGGTGTTGGAGGAGGCTCTTGAGAGTCCCCTGGACTGCAAGGAGAACAAACCTATCAATTCTAAAGGAAATCAACACTAAGTGCTCACTGGAAGGACAGATCCTGAAGCTGAAGCTCCAATACTTTGGCCATCTCATGAGAAGAGAAGACTCCCTGGAAAAGACCCTGATGTTGGGAAAGTGTGAAGGTAAGAAGAGAAGTGGATGACAGAGAATGAGATGGCTGGACAGTGTCATGGAAGCCACCAACATGAATTTAACCCAACTCTGGGAGGCAGTGGAAGACAGGAGGGCCTGGCGTACTCTGGTCCATGGGGTCATGACTAAATGACTAAACAACAGTACTTCTCAGGATTTGAAGACTACATTTCTGTTAATGCATCCTAAAACAAGATTTGCCTTTTTGCAGGAACATCACACTGTTTGCTCATATTCAGCTTGTGAACTTCAACAAAGTATAGATTTCTGTTGCCTATTTCTTAATTGAGGGAGTTGTTGCATTTAGAAAATCATAAATTGAAAAATTCTTTGTCCATATGTCCCCCAATCTGGCTCTGAGGAAGAGCCAACTGTTTGCTATATAGTATCTGTGCCAAATTTGGTGCTGGTGTGTAGGCTAGTTTCAAAGTTATAATTTTTTGTTTGGCCTGTCCCCTTTTTTAGAATTGTCTTGTAGAACATTGTTTTGCTTTGCTGCACAGTATCATTGCTGCACTCACATACACTTGCAGTTCACAGTAACCAATGATTTTTAATGAGGTTTAAAATACTGAGCCATGATTAACCATACATTGTGATTGGGGGAGGGAGAAGACTAGGTGTTCCCTGCTATGTATTATTTTTAACATTTGTTCATCAGTTGATGACCACAACTTCTGGCCAGCTCATCTGACACCTGCATGTCTCCTTAAATAAAAACTGAGGGAAGTAAGATGCAGGCGTAAGACAAGGAGAATATAATAATTTAATTTGGAGAAGCCTAGTACAGTTGTGCAACAAAATAGGTGTGACCTCTTGCAGCCATCCAATAACGAAGCATCCTGTGTAAATAAAAATAAAGTGTCATATATTCATCATATCTGGAAAAAGTCCTTGATTTATTTCCCTATGTGTATTTTACACCTCTTTAGCAAGCGACACACCTGCAAGGTAAATACATTCTAAGACACCCTAGTTTTACTTTATTATCTCTTTCCCACATTTGCCATCTGTCTTTGCAATCAGCCAGTAAAATTGGTCCTCTGACAAGGGACATGGCAAGCATCTCTTAGGGAACTTAGAGACAAGTGTGCCCCTTTGATATACATGCAAGGCTGACAAGTCAGGAGATTGTGATGGCCAATTCTGCACCTAAGAAATGATATACAAGTGAGTAGAGGCACAGCACCTGTGATCAAGAGCAAACCAGAAACTAGCCTATTCAGATTGCTTGTAATGCTAAGGGCTGGAATCCGTGGCTGAGACTTCTGAGACTCTTGGCCACAGGAGTAGGGCCATATCTGATCTAGTGAAGTCTTTTGACTCTATCCTCCATTCTCTCTTTTTTCTCTTGATGTCACAGCAGGTTGGATTTTGATTTAAATCACAATTTAAATTGCAAAAAATTGGACTTTTTTTACTCTTTAAATTTTAAAAAATAACTTTTTAATTTAAATTGTGTTTTAAATTAATTTGATTTTAAAAATTATTGATTTTTATCCACTTTGTGTCACAACCTGTTCTACTGCCCTTGCCTTGTGGATTTTTGGATTCCCTGGAAACACTGCAAGGTCTGAGAGTACTGGGGGTTGGGATGCACAAGGGTCAAGGCTGGTTCCATAGTCCTCACCATGACTCCCTCTCTGGAGTTCACCCAAGGTAGGATAAACAGGACAGTGTGGCTAAGTGGTTAGAGAAGGGCCCCCTGCACCTGAATAACCATCATAAGCCCATTTTACATCATGTGTCCCCCACATTGTTGGGAAAATTGGTAAAAAGGTTTAAATGTAAAGAATGATATGCTATTTTTTAAAAATTTATAGAATGTGTGACAGTATAATTTTATTTGGCTTTCTCTTTAGGCTGTAAGATGAGGTGAGCCCCCCCCCCCCCCCCGTGTGTGGAGACTCAGGCCAAATTGCACAGTTAGGCTTCCCTCTTGTAGGGCTTGCTCTCAAAACTCTTGTTCAGTTTTGTCTGGCTTGAGGCTGTGGGGGGTGCATTCTAGTTACAGATTTCTGGGCTAGAAAGACTGGTGATTTGGCGTGGTACTACACTTGATCTTAGCCAAAAAGCCGAGAAGCGATTTGGCGTGGTATGTCACAGCTTAGTATAAAAGAATGGAGGGAGCATAATAGAAGAGAAAATTGCTCTGAAAATTATGAGATGAAATGTTTCACATTCAAAAGCCTTGATAAATATCAAATATCTATTCATCTCAATACCTTTTTGCTCTAAAGAGTTGAAAATCCTGTTTTACCCAGCTGTGAAATATTGATTCATACAATATATGTATAATGCTTCAGATACGATAGGAGTGTAGTGGCTAGCTAATCTGCTAATTAGTATTTCAAACATCCTTTTATTTTTCCCCTTATGAATCCCTAGAGAAGTGTGGATCAAAGTGTTAGTAACAAGTACTTGTGAAGACAAGACAGTTTATTCTTAATTAGCTGAGCATTAATTCAGTTAGGGAAAGTTTCCTAGAAAGGCAGCACGCTCTTAAGCACTAGCTGCCAGCTGCCATGACTTATGGTGCAATCCTATACACGTCTATATTCAGAAGTGAGTTCCGTATGCTTCCACAAAGATTGATTTCAAAGATGCCTTGTGGGATTCTGCTAATTATAAATGCAAGAAAACATAGACAGGAAGAAAAATTCAGAATATCACCCAAATCTGTTCTCCTTCCTGTGTACATATGAATGATCCTAAATGCCATTCAATGAGGAAATCATTCCTTCAGAAGGCCATAACATAACACGAAAACAAGAGCAATGATTCTATGATAGTTGAAATGATCGCATGTAACCTAAACAACCATCCCCATACAACCATTTGTGTATGTCAAACTGTTCTACTGATTTTATATAACGATGCAAATCAATCTGTGGATGCTAACCCTCAGGAGACAAATTTCTACCCAACATCCACGCTGAGTTCCCCTTCCTTTGAACAACTTAGGCCTTATGGCCACCATAGATGGTCTCAACTAATACATCATCCCATCACATTCTCTGTTTTTAGTCAGGATATGAGTTTTCACCAGACTCACAAAGACTTCCACCTTCTCTAGAACTGGAGGACCTGCTGGCTTTGGATAGGAAGTGGTTAAATGATAGGGGGAAAAAGAAGTCAGCTTTTCAGATGTTCCTTTGCATGGTGTCATAAGAACATAATAAGAGTCCTGCTGATGCTATCACCACAACCTGTGGCAAGGGGTTCCACAGACTTAACAACAAAAAAATAAATATTTTCTTTTGCCTGTTCTCACTCTCCCAGCACGCAATTTGAGTGGATGTCCCCTGATTCATGTATTAGGTGAGAGGGAAAAGAGCTTCCCTCAATCCACTTTATCCATCCCCTGCATAATTTTATACATCTCTATCATGTCCCCCCTCAGGCATCTTTTCTCTATATTGAAGAGCCCCAAATGCTATAGCCTTTCCTCATAAGGGAGAGTCCCCAGCCCAGTCATCATTTTAGTCGCTCTGACCTTTTCCAGTTCCACTATGTCTTTTTTGAGGTGCGTCAACCAGAACTGTGCACAATACTCCAGGTGCGGCCTTACCAGTGTTTTCTACAATGGCATTAGAGTGTTGGGTGTTTTATTTTCAATCCCTTTTTTAATGATACCTAGCATGGAATTGTCCTTCTTCACTGCCGCTGCACACTGGGTTGACACGTCCATCGAGCTGTTCACCGGCACACCAAGATCTCTTTCCTGATCCATCATGGACAGCTCAGAACCCATTAGCTGATAACTACAGTTTTGTTTTTTTGCCCCAATGTGCATTACTTTCCATTTTCTTATACTGAAACACATTTGCCATTTTGCTGCCCATTCTTCCAGTTTGGAGAGAGCCTTCTGGAGCTCTTCATAATCCCTTCTGGTCTTCACCACCCGGAAAAGTTTCGTGGCACCTGCAACCTTGGCCACCTCACTGCTTATCCCTGTCTCCAGGTCATTGATGAACAGGTTGAAAAGCACCAGTACCAGGACATATCCCTGGGGCACACCACTTTTTGCCTCTCTCCATTGTGAAAATTGCCCATTGACACTTTGCAAATGGTAACTGAAGAGGGTGTCCTGCAGACCATCTTGACTGCTGCCATTGGTATTGTCAACATTGAGGTTCCCCTTTGCTATGTAAAGCCTGGCATCTTTTTTAACTGCTGGCAATGCAGACACAATATTGTGCCATATCCTGAATTTCTGAATCATGGGTGCAGAAGCACAGTATCCCACATGCATAAATTGGAGGTTTTCTTAAAGAATTGAATTAATCAAATCACCAGTAGATGGCAGCCGGTTCTAGTAGGTGGAAGGGGAAAATGCTTATTATATTTTAACTATGTACCTTTAACCTTAACAGTCAACATAAAAAATGTGAATTTCTGCAGGCATACCCAAACTGACACAAAATAACACAGACTATTATCCTATGCTTGGAGTTATCCCATTTATTTCCTTACTCTAAGCTTTCTCTGTTGCAGATTTTATGCAGGAGAGCAGGGGTCTTCTCTTTTCTGATAAGAGTTTTGCTGACACTGGAAGCTTATTTGCCAGGGACAGAACCATCCATTTTAAATTATTGTGAAAATAATAATTCAGCCCAGTTTAATTTTATTTATGGTATCATTGGATAGAAGAAACACTGGGGTAAGAAGAGAAGACATATTTTTCCCTCTTTCTTTTGCCATCTTTAGGGATGTAGATGAAAGGAAAGGGATTTTGAAGACCAACTTGACATTTTATTTCAATAGCCAGAATCCTTTTTTTAAAAATTTTTATTTTCCAACATAGAATTTACAATATACAAAGACATCATCATATATAAATTATAGAGCTTAACCTATAAACAATCCTATTCACTGTCATATTTCTTCCATTATAATCTTCTCCATATTGTTCATTATAGTTTCTATTTATTAGATAACTTTTGCTTTCCACCAATCGTAGAATGAGTTCCAGGTTAAATAATAAATTGATTTTTCTTGTCATTTTAATCTCTTTGTTAGTCTGTCCATTTCTGTGCATTCTAGTATTCTTTTAATGATCATGTCATCCTTTGGTGGGTCTCCCTCCATCCAGACCTGTGCCCATACTAATCTAGCTACTGTCAGAACATGTGATATTAAATAATTTATTTGTTTTATTTATTTATTTAATTTATACCCCGCCTGTCTGGACCAATGGACCACTCTAGGCGGCTTCCAATATAAAATTAAACAATAAAACACAACAAATACATGGATAATACAGAACAACTACAATAAACTAAAAAATAGGAAAATAAGAAGAAGAAAATCAAGGACTGGCTGGAGGGAAGGCCTGAATGAACAACCATGTTTTTAATTGGGTTTTAAAGATGCCCAGCGTAGGGGCCGCACGAATCAAATAATTGTTGTTGATTAATCGTTAAGTCGTGTCCGACTCTTCATGACCCCATGGACCAGAGCATGCCAGGCCCTCCTGTCTTCCGCTGCCTCCCGGGTTGGGTCAAATTCATGTTGGTAGCTTTGATGACACTGTCCAACCATCTCATCCTCTGTTGTCCCCTTCTCCTCTTGCCTTCACATTTTCCTAACATCAGCATCTTTTCCAGGGAGTCTTCTCTTTCATGAGATGGCCAAAGTATTGGAGCCTCAGCTTCAGGATCTGTCTTTCCAGTGAGCACTCAGGGTTGATTTCCTTCAAAATGGATAGGTTTGTTCTCCTTGCAGTCCAGGTGGTAATAATCCCAAGGCAGAATCCTATTGCACAGCATTATGCCAAGCAAACTGGATGATGTCATAAACCTCAGCCATTTTGGAGGAATTACAAATTTCCTCTCCTACCCATCCATAGCTTTTAGGATCCCTAGGGATCCCTTTCACCCCAGGAAAGCCTTTCTGAGCTGTGGAATAGGGAAGATAAGCTGTTAATGTCCAAAAACCACCTGCTCTGATTCCAGTCCTCTGCCAGAGCTACTGCTGGTGATTTACATATGTTAAAGAGTCCCTCTACCTGTTCTGTGGTTCTTAAAGGCTTCCCAGATGAAAGGGATCTGCAGAGATCCCTGGAACCTGAGAGGAGGGTAGGAGAGTTTAAAATTTACCCCCACAGATGGCCATGGTTGATGATGTCATTTGAGATGCATGGCATAAAGTTGACATTGCATTGTTTGGTGTGGGGAGAAGAAAAACATTTGATGGAGATTGTTTCATTTTTAGAGAGACATACTGTGTTCTTAACTAATTATAGCTTATTTTGCAAAAAATAGAGATTTAAAATGCTGTTTCACCAGTGTGTTGTAATACCACGTCTGTGTAACTCCACTAAATTCTCGCAAGATCTGGGCATCCAACAGGTATAACAAAATATGTTTAAATAAATATCCTTGTGTAGCAACCCCAGACCTACTGGAGTATCCCACCCTGTAGTTATGCTGCCACCAACCATTCGCTCTACCAAGTCACCCAGACCAGGAATGGATTTTAATAAACAAGAGAACAAGGTTTATTGAAAAAACAAACAGGGTAAATAAAAGGATCAGGTAAATAGGATACTGGAACTTGGTATAGTCCCAATCATACACATACAACAGATTGGTTCCCACGGAACACTTTAAGGTAACGCACAGACCCTGAACCTATCCGTTCTGGCTACCTAGATAGAAACCTGAACCTATCAGGTATGTACTATCTGACGAACAGTTGTACCCAGTCTGACCCACAGACTCCAACTCCACTTCTCCACGTCAGCTCTCCTACGATGGACTTCCCCCAAATATATATACAGTACAGCTCCTCCCCCCTGATGTCCCGCCTTCCACTCCCCCATAGGATGGAACTTTCCCTCCAAACCCATGACAGACAGGTACCATCAGTGCTGTATGTGACACCTCCCCCCTTTATAAGTTGTTTTGCGGGGGAAAAGCTAAAGTGCTTTTCTCCAAAAAAACAACCAGGATCAAAACACATAAACAGTTATACATTATAATACAATCTCATAACCCATACTTACTCACTCTAGGTCAAACATATCACTTATGCATTTATACATTAATATTTGCAATACATTAAGTTACCTTTATTAATACAAACCAAGCCTGTTCAATAAACAGGTACATTTAACTTTTGGTCACCAATATACACAGTCCATGGTTTCTTCGCCGTCTTCACTCGTCGGGTCTTCTTGACAAGGCGTCAGCAACACAGTTCATTGTCCCTCTGACCACCTTCACTTCAAAATCAAAATCTTGCAGGTTTAAAGCCCACCTCATAAGTTTACTATTATGTGTTTTCATTGTCTTTAACCACTGCAGTGGTGAGTGGTCAGTGCACAGAACAAAATGTCTTCCCCAGATGTAAGATTTGGCCTTCTGAATCGCGTATACTATGGCCAGGCACTCCTTTTCCACGGTTGCCAAGTGTCTCTCACCTTTCTGGAGTTTCCTACTCAGGTAGGACACTGGATGCTGGTCACCATTTTCATCCTCCTGGCAAAGAACTGCTCCTACCCCGCTGTTAGACGCATCGGTGTAGATGATGAACTCCCGGTCGAAGTCGGGAGCACGCAGCACTGGATACTGGATGAGCGCCTCCTTCAACCTCTGGAACGCCTCCTCACAGTCGCTTGTCCACGGGATGCGGTCATCAGTCTTCTTCCGCGTCAGATCGGTCAGCGGAGTCGCCATCTCGCTAAACCTCGGGATGAACTTTCTGTAGTAGCCCACCAACCCAAGAAATGATTTGACTTTTTTCTTGGTGTTGGGTCTGGGCCAATCATGAACGGCTTCTATCTTGGCCTCTAGGGGTTTGATCACTCCTCCCCCTACTATGTGACCCAAGTATTTTATTTCTGGGCTACCCAGCTGACACTTGCTTGCCTTTACTGTTAGCCCTGCTGCACTTAACCTCTGCAGCACTATCTCCAGGTGTTTCAGGTGATCTTCCCAGGTATTGCTGAAGATCCCTATATCGTCAATGTAGGCCACAGTAAAGTCACTGAGCCCTGCTAAGGTCTGGTCCATCAGCCTTTGGAATGTGGCTGGTGCATTTCTGAGACCAAAACTAAGGACTCTAAACTCATATAGACCGAAAGGGCTGCAAAATGCGGTCTTTTCCTGATCCCTGGGATCAATCCTTAATTGCCAGTAACCCTTTACTAGGTCCAACGATGAAATGAACCGACAACCCCCTATGGTTTCAATCAGGTTGTCTAGCCTGGGCATTGGGTAGGCATCAGGAGTGGTTACGCGGTTTAATTTCCAGTAATCTACACAAAATCTAATGCTCCCATCAGGCTTGTCCACCAGGACTATCGGAGAGGACCAAGGACTAGAAGAGGGGACGATTATGTTCTCCCTAAGCATCTCGTCCAGCTCCTTCCGCACCTTGTCCCTATAGGGTCCCGTCACTCGGTACGGGGATACTGCTTGCGGGGGTGCATCCCCTGTGTGGATCCGATGCATCACTCCCTTCACTATCCCCGGCTTATTTGAAAAAACCTTATGATATTTAGTGAGCAGCGCTTTTAGTTCTTGCTGCTGGTCTTGGGTGAGTGCAGGACTGATCTTCACCTCATCTGGGTTGTATTTCACTTCCCCTCTACCCTCCCAGAAGGGCAATTCAGTTTCCTCACTCTCAGCTGCTTTTATGGCAAATAAAACCCTCTGTTCCCCTCTGTAGTAGGGTTTCAGGGCATTCACATGTACCACCCTCCGTGCTTGGTGTTCCTCCTGTTCTATAAGGTAGTTCAGGTCCGACATCTTGGAAATGACCCTGTATGGTCCTGCCCATTTGAGCTGCAGTTTGTTCTCTTTGCAGGGCCTAAGCCAAAGCACTTCCTCCCCTGGGTTAAAGTGCCTCTCCCTGGCTTTCTGGTCATACCAGGTTTTCTGTCTGACCTTCTGAGCTTGCAGGTTTTCTGCTGCTAGCTCTAGGTTTCTCTTCAGGTCATTCATTAAAGTGTCTATATACGTCACAACATCTTGTGGGTCACCCTGGGTGATCTGCTCCCAATTCTGTTTGATTAAATCAAGTGGACCTTTTACTTTTCTCCCAAACAAAAGTTCAAATGGACTGAACCCGGTACTGGCTTGGGGCACTGATCGGTAAGCAAACAAAAGGGATTGCAGCTTCTGGTCCCAATTGTTTGGATTCTCTGCCAAGTAAGCCCTAATCATGCGCATCAGAGTCCCATTGAACTTCTCCGCTAACCCATTACTTTCGGGGTGATAGGCAGTGGTTTCCTTGTGTTTAATTCCACAGATTTGCCATAACCGTTTCATGAGCTTTGATGTAAACGATGTGCCCAAATCTGTGATTATTTCTGAGGCAAATCCCATCCTGGACATATACCCCACCAAGGCATCTGCCACTGTGTTAGTTTCGATGTTAGTCAAGGGAATGGCTTCGGGGTACCTCGTAGCATGGTCCACAATGGTGAGAATGAACCGGTTCCCCCTCTTTGTGGCCTTGGGCAAAGGTCCCACAATATCCACTCCTATACATTTGAACGGGGTGTCAATCACAGGCAAAGGGCACAACTTCGCTTTGGTCCTGTCACGGTTATTCCCCTGCCTCTGACACACATCACATTGTTTACAGAACTCCTTGATCTGCTTCCCTATTTCAGGCCAGTAAAAATTCTGTGTGATTCTCTGCTGTGTTTTGTTCACCCCTAAGCGCGCAGCAAACATGTCAGAGTGCCCCCTTTGTAAGATCATGGGGCGATACTTTTCAGGTACCACTAGCTGACTTCTGATCCCATCTCCCCCTTTTGAGACATTCATCAGGGTCTCTCTATATAAAATTCCCTTTTTCTCGTGAAATCTCGCTGGGGTTTCAGGTGTTAGCTGGGTGTCTGTCACCTTTTCAAAACACTTTCGGAGAGTGCCATCTGCCTTTTGCTCTTGGCCAAATTTGCTGTCTGCGGTTAAGGTTTCTGCCACCGCTTCGGGACTACCCTCATCTGCTTCAGCCTCGGGCTCTTCAGTACCCCCCTGAACTGTCCCCGTGGTAGCTTGTGAGCGTGTAATCACTAGCACCCGTTTCACATGTTCAGCCAGGTCATTTCCCACGAGCACGGCTGCTGGCAGAGTCGATGAAATCGCTAGACGCCAAACTCCCCTCCAGCCTTGAAAGCTCACAGGTACCTCAGCTACTGGCAGTGAGATCACCTGCCCCTCAATCCCTGCCACCTTCAGGCTCTCATTTGGGATTATATGCTTCCTAGGAATAATGTCTGGATGGCACAGGGTCACCTGGGAACAAGTATCCCTTAGCCCCCTATACTGATGGTCAAGTATTCCTACGTCCACCCCAGCGGTCTCAAACAATTGCGAATCTGTCCTAACTAGTAAGCAGCGCTTGACCTCCACAAGAGGACCATTTTCCCCAGCCTGATCAGCAGATGTAACTGGTCCAGAGTGAGTCGCCATGGCAACAGGCTCCCTCAGTGGCAAGGAGCTTTGCTCTGTCTGGACACAGAACACAGCTTTTGGCTTGGTTCCATTCAAATCATGAGGCAAATTTCCCTTTAGCTGCTTTAATTTCTCACACTCTGAGATTAGATGGCCCTTTCCTTGACAGAAATAACATTTTCTGCTGTACTTGGAGTCTTTCTCATCTGTTTTTGGTTTTCCTTCCAAAATCTGAGGTCTTGGTGGTTTCATGTCCAAGGGCTTCCCTTCAACATGGGCCCCTCCCCCTTGCTGGTTTTTCCCTGGTCCCTGAGAGTACCTGCTGTAGGTTTCTTTGGGCTTACCCACAGTTTTCCCCTCAGCACCTAAGGGCTTCCTTATTTGGGAAATAAAATCTGCGATCTCCGCCGCTTCTGTCACAGTTTTCGGTTTCCTCTCTCTCACATGGAACTTTAGTTCCCCATGCAGGACTGAATAAAATTGCTCCAGCGCTATCAGGTCTTTGAGCTGCTGGAAGGTCTCTGTCCCCTCCTGAGACAGCCATTTCTCTAGCAACCTCACCAGTTGGGCCCCCACTTGGGTAAAAGTCTGCTCTGGTTTTTTGTGAGTGACCTGAATTTTTGCCTCAGCTGTTCAGCATTTATCCCATGCCGGGCAAACACCAGTTTTTTAAACTCAGCGAAGTCTTTCAGCAGTTCCACTGGCATCTCGGCATAGACTTCTGCCAGGCTGCCACTGATTAAAGATCGCATAATGGTCATCTTCTCAGTTTCCCTTACTGAGAAGTCCACAAACGCTCTTTCCACGAGGGAAAAGAACACCTCAGGGCAATCTCCCTTGTTGTACACAGGGAATTTCTTCAAGTCAGTTTTAGACAGGCTGCCTTCCCCATTCCCTGGGTTCCCCTCATTATTATTGTTATTCCTATTTCTACTCATTATTTCCAGCTTCTTCAGCTCAAACGCCATTCTTTCTAACTCCAACTGTCTCTGTTTCTCTTCCCTTTCCATTTCAAATTGTCTTTGTTTCTCCCTTTCCCTTTCCTCCATTTCCCTCACCCTCAGTTCATGCTGTTGGGCTAGGAGCATTTTTCTGAGTTCTGAGGTCAGTTCTCCCGCGCTCTCATCCTGCACTGAGCCAAATTCCTCCTCAGAACCTTGGTCTCCCTGTGGTTCTCTCACTTCCCCCATTTCTGCCATTTGGCTTCGAGTCAAGGGCATAATCCCCCCAGACCAGGCTGCCTTCAAAAGTCACGCCTCAAAATAAAACGACGACTTTTTTCCTTTTGCCTCAGAAACAGCCTTCTATAGACTGCTGCTGTCCCTCCAGCACCCACTTGCAACTGTTGCCAGACAGAATTCACCCCCTCTGCTAGGCCTCTCAGCAGACAGGCTAGATCACTGTTACTTCACGCAGCTTTGCCTCAGCCCTTTCCCGCCAAAACGGGTTGCCTCAGAGCTCCCTAATCTAGTCCCCCAATCTGAGTTTGCACGTTCTTCCACTAGCCTACCTCCCCGTGAGGTAAGCCTAGAAGATTACCTACGCGCCCTCAGATTTTCCCTGACTAGACCCCCCTTGCTCTGGGCACACTAGCCAAGGCTTTGCTGGACCACTGGGCAACTGGACCAGTCATATCCCACCCGCTGGACACCAATAAATGTAGCAACCCCAGACCTACTGGAGTATCCCACCCTGTAGTTATGCTGCCACCAACCATTCGCTCTACCAAGTCACCCAGACCAGGAATGGATTTTAATAAACAAGAGAACAAGGTTTATTGAAAAAACAAACAGGGTAAATAAAAGGATCAGGTAAATAGGATACTGGAACTTGGTATAGTCCCAATCATACACATACAACAGATTGGTTCCCACGGAACACTTTAAGGTAACGCACAGACCCTGAACCTATCCGTTCTGGCTACCTAGATAGAAACCTGAACCTATCAGGTATGTACTATCTGACGAACAGTTGTACCCAGTCTGACCCACAGACTCCAACTCCACTTCTCCACGTCAGCTCTCCTACGATGGACTTCCCCCAAATATATATACAGTACAGCTCCTCCCCCCTGATGTTCCGCCTTCCACTCCCCCATAGGATGGAACTTTCCCTCCAAACCCATGACAGACAGGTACCATCAGTGCTGTATGTGACACCTTGCTTAAGCATTCTCCCTTGACATGTAGTTTCACTTTTCCCCTCCTGAAAATAAGTGTCCCAGAAATTCTCGGAGAAGTAGCTGGGTTAATGTGTTTCACCAATGACAGAAAAAGGAAATAAATAAAAAATTTGCAGCACTCTGACAATGATAAAATTTAACAAAAAGCCTGTACTCCCAGGTTTTATATCTTACCAGCCCTCCAACTTGAGCATTATTAAAGGATTTTTTTAAAAAATACGCCTGCTTTCGTTTTGGTCTTTTCTTCTTCCTCAAGCAGAGCTAGAAGAAAGATTTCCACAGCTGTCTGCCAAAGCTGGCCATATTAACACCCCTTTTATATTCACTTTAGACTGCAGTGTAGAAGTTGTTGGCCTACATCCAAAATGACCCAGAAGAGTACAGGACAAAATAGCTCCCATGAAATGCCTCTTTCTTTGTGGTGTGAAGAATGCACTATCCCACTGTCCTTATACATGCCATTTCCCATCCTGTAAGAGTAGCTGGTGGTGGCGCTGTGGGTTCAATCGCTGAAGCCTCTGTGCTGCAAGGTCAGAAGACCTGCAGTTGTAAGATCAAATCCATGTGAGGGAGTGAGCCTCCATCACTTGTCCCAGCTCCTGCCAACCTAGCAGTTCGAAAGCATGCAAAATGCAAAAATTCGAGTAGATAAATAGGTGGGAAGGTAAACAGTGTTCCGTGTCTAGTCACACTGGCCACATGACCATGGAGGATTGTCTGCGGACAAAACGTTAGCTCTATGGGATGGAAATGGGGATGAGCACCAGCACCTACAGCTGGACATGACTGGACAAATTGTCAAGTGGAACCTTTTAAAAGCAGCTTTATGGAAAGACGTTGCTGCTAGAAATGGTGTTGCAAGCCACATTTTTACCCAACAAAGAATCTAGTATGGTAATGCAGAAGCCTAATGATGCCACACAAAAGAATATACTTCAGTACAATTCGGTGTTAAATGTTAGAGAGTTGTGTTGCAATATCTTTGCAAGGTGGAAAAAATGGTAGAAAACCAGAAGGAGCTGCTCTGCCTGCTGCTGTCTTTGGTTTCATCCTTTGGCATCTGTATGGGCAGCAGCTTGGGGTTCGGCACCCACCCTCATGGGCACAAGCCGCCACTGTGTACAGCATGTGATATGTTCAACAGGCTAGGTGAGAAGATCTAGGACATCACAATGCATAATAAAGTGGTTTATTTATTTATTTATTTATTTATTTTATTTATATTCCGCCTATCTAGTCGATTGACCACTCTAGGCGGCTCACAACAAAGGGGACAGCAATAATAACCATTTTACAAAGAGGGAAACTTTAGCTAACTATACGATTCTAAGTCACAAAACAATATGTGGTTTTAAAGTTGTTTAGCAGAAAACCTGCAGAATTAAAGGATATAAGCATTTATTCATTTACTCTGGAATATTGTTTTCAGCAGCAAATTTCACATTCGGATGAAGATAGGGAAGTGATAAAAGTTCCAGGAGACTCTTTTTTTCCCTCTAAAGCCTCATCTATATTATAAACTTAAGTTGATTTTTGTACTACTTTAGTTGTCGTAATTTCCTCCAGAGAATCCTGGGACCTGAGCTTTTTCAACAGGTCACTTTCCATTTATTCATGTAGCATAATTATATCCCATATTTATTTCTCCTCAAGAGACATTTTATGATATTAAATCAAAGAGCATTAAATTTGGAGGTGGTGAACAGCAGCCCCTTAGGCAGCCCGTCACTCAGAGAAAACCTACCTGCATAACTGAGAGAAAGGACTTTGCCTGCATACAGAAGAACAGCAAAGAAGGGGGCCAGCCTGGGAAGGCGTTCCACAGCTGGGGAGCAGCGACAGAGAAGGCCACCTCTTGTGTCTCCACCAAACACATCTGTGAGGGTGGAGAGAAAGAGTTTGAGAGAGGCTTTCCCTAATGATTCTTAAACCTGGGATGGCTCATATAGGGAAATGTGGTCTTTCAAGTAACTTGGACCCAAATAATTTAGGGCTTTATAAGTCTAAAACAGAACTTTGAATTAGACCTGGCAACACACCAGCAGCTGGTGAAGCCGTTGTAAAAGGGGGGGTAGTGTAACTAGCCCCAGTTACCAATCTGACAACAGCATTTTGGATCTGCTGAAGTTTCTGAACACTTTCCAAAGGCTAGCCCACATAGAGCATGTTGCAAGAATACAAATGGGATGTACCGGTAACTAAGGCATGTGGCACCCTGGCCAGAACAGACATCTCCAGGAATTGGTGCAGCTGGTGCACTAGTTTTAACTGCGCAGATGCAGTCCCGGCCACTACTGAGACATGGGCACCCAGTCTCAGGGAAGACTCTTGGAGCACACCCAAAACCCGTATTTTCAGAGGGAGTATAACCTCATCTAGCAGAAGCCATCTACCCGACTGATCTCCCTTTTAACTGAGAGGAGTACCTTTGTCTTGTCTGGATTAAGTTTCAGTTTATTCACCTTCACCTTGTTCAGACAATGGTTTAGAACTGAAACAGCTTCAGAATTAGATGGAAAGGAGAGATGGAGTTGGGAGTAAAGGTAATGGTAAGTATGTATGGCTTTTCAGGTGTTCTTCAAGGCAACTCCCGCAGGCCCTAGCCAACATAGCCAACAACAATGGAGGATTGTGGGAATTGCAATCCAACAACATTTGGAACGCAACAGCTGTACATCCATGCTCTAAAGCAGTGGTTCCCAACCTTGGGTCCCCAGATGTTTTTGGACTAAAACTCCCAGAAGCCCTTCACCACTAGTTGTGCTGGACAGGATTTCTGGGAATTGTAGTCCAAGAGCATCTAGGGACCCAAGTTTGGGAACCACTGCTCTAAAAGAACATGCCACTTAGATCTAAGCGAGGTGCTAAGAATCCTGAGGTGGCTCTTCCTCTGAAATGTCTCAATTTTGCTACAAATTTGCTACAATTTGGGAATGAGAGGAAAATCAGCTTAAATTTGTAAAATGAAGATTTTCTGCCACCAATGGTAATTAGTGGAAAAACCTCTGGGAAAAAAACTGCAACTTGATTGTATACCATATGTTCCCAATATATTTAAATGGCGCCTCGTGGCACAGTGGTTAAACGGCTGTACTGCAGCCAAAAGTTTGCTCAGAACCCAGGGTTCAATCCCTGATAGCCGGCTCCAGGTTGACTTGGCCTTCCATCTTTCTGAGGTCAGTAAAATGAGTACCCGGCCAGTGGTGGCAAAGTGTAGCCTACATAATTAATTAAATAAACTTAATTAAATAAACTTATATGCCGCCCACACTACCCAAAGTTCTCTTATAATTAACTTGTAAACTGCCCAGAGAATGCTTTAAGTGCTATGGGGTGGTATATAAGCAGAGTACTTTTTGGGGGGGGGGGCGTCAGAGTGACAGAGAATGAATTGTTTACCCCAAATGTTTTAGAACAAAAAAAAAAATAGCCAATAGGTCTGAGATTTGCTGAGATGTCTAGGGATAGATTTATCTTGAGTTTTTCCCATAGCTTTTGCAAGACTTAAATATCTGCATGGGGAAGTATGACAGTTGATAGTAGTGGAATGATGGGGTCCATTACCTTCATGTCCAGAATATGGCCTTCCTGTAGGCATCTGGCTAGTTTTGTGATAAATAAGATGTGAATCAGATCAGGCAATATTTATTTTACTTCCTTTTCTTTCAGAGACCCCCCTCCCCATTTTTCAACTTTTTAAAGAGATGACCTGGAGGAAACATTCCACATGATTTCGATCATTAGTTTTCTTCCTTAACAGAAGCAGAATCTGGTGGCACCTTAAAAACTAACACATTTTATTTGGTACCAGCTTTCACGTACTGCAGCCCACTTCATCAGATGCACCCAAGACTCTTTGTTGTTTGTGCTGCAGTAGATGAACACACCTTTTACCCCTCATGGTTATGTTTTCTCATCTTGCCATGTACGTATGCACATTAATGTATATCCATAGGGCTTTAAAAAAGCCTTTCAATACATTCCACCATGAACATTCCTGCACAATAATGAGTTTGAATCACTGTATTTTGATTAGGAATGCTAGCAATTTCCTGAGACAGGATATGATGTGACTTTGGGGTCCTCCCCAAAGTCTGCTTCAAAACAGTGGTGAGGTATTACTACTTTCCTCCCAATTCTTTTCTGGTTTGAATCGGAATTGAACAAGCAAATACTTCCATTGTCCTCTCCAACAGCCATCTCCACTTCTGGTGTCCCACCCAAATCCTCCTAGCTTGTTTTTCTTACTCCAAACATATTCTCCCTTCTCTTCTATTACTTTCAAACACTAGAGTTCAGAAGGGCAGCAATGGCATGGAAAAAGCAAAACCTCCCTTTGATCTTGTCCTTGCAGCTACCACTGCTGCTGTACCCACCCCTCCTCCTGGTTCAAAGGGAAGTAAAGACAGAGGTGTGTGGGGTGACTCAGACACAAATCAGCATTTAATGAGGCCATCTTACTAGGCTCTCTAGTTATCTCAGGAACATGATCTGAGTTCTTTCAGATTTATTTCTTGTTTAAGATCTTGGATAATTTTGCCTGCCTTTCTTTTTAATCATTAATTCTGCAGATGTTTTCCTGTCCAGGCATTTAGGTGTGTCAGTAACGTAGACAAGGTGTTATCATTTAAAATATTCTTTTAATTTATATTAGTTTGCATGTCAGTTTGCAGGAAACTGATAGAAAGCAGAAAATAGGAAATGTTACTTTAGGTTTTTTAAAAAATCTGCAGATGACTAAGAAACCAACAATTGATAATATTACTAAAATGATGTCTTGGGGCATAGGGATAACTGTCCCTTTACACTCTCTCTTTAGCACTGGAAAATCAAATCTTACAAATATCTAGCATTATACGACTTGTGCATCTGGCTTCTCTCTGCCTTATGGCCACCCGATGAAGGAGTGATCTCCCAAATGGCCTGTCCTCAGAAGCCCTGATCAGCTCTTGCAAACTCAAGCCAGTGGCTTCCTTTAGGTCAGCCCCTCTTGCATTTGGTCTTCCTCCTTTTCTGCTGCTTCCCACCTTTCCCACCATTATTGTCTTTTCCAGACAATCCTGCCTTCTCATAAAGTGTGTTGGGACTGCTTCAGTTTCAACATGTTTGCCTCCAGAGATAGTTCAGCCTTGATTTGATCTTGTTTGTCATTCTGGCAGGCCAGGACATCTGGAAAGCTCTCCTCCAGCACTACATTTCAAACAAATCGATATAATATCTATTGGAACATTATTAATTAGCACTGTATGATTGTATGCACCACCCATGTACGCCTAGTCAAATTCTGAGCTCCTCAGAACAGAGTTTATTGGGTATTCCACAACAAACAGACCGTTGCCATGTAACAGCACAAGAGCAAAACGTGTCCTTAGTGGCACCCTCCACCCTTTACCCCCAGTGCCCTCATACAAGCCGTATAAGGGAAAGAAACTGTGTACACGTTTCAGGCATCATCTGAAAGCATATTTGTTCACAAAGACTTTCCTGGCTCATAAAACATGATGACATAGTTCCATTTTATTGCTTCTTGTTCCTGTGTGAACCCTGTTGACTGCTCCTTGTGTTTATTTGATCTTTTATATTTATTTTAAAATAGTAATTGCACATCACTTTGAGATTTTGCTGTATTATGTATGTTACTATATAACATAATCTGATTAAGTTAATTGAGAACATAGGCAGAATAAAGAGGTAGACATGGAAGTTTATGTAAACTGGGGTCCCTCACGTTATTCACCATAAGCAGGATGTGTACCACTGCAGCATGGGAAACTATTCTAACCAATTGAAGACACCCACTTGGGTTGAAGGAGGCCCACTTTGCTATTGAAAGAGATGGAATAAATCTCTGTTCCCTTTCCAGGCCACATCTTTAAGGTATGCAGGTCGCCACATCCCAGTACCTCACAACTCTGAGTGGTTGGCTCAGCTTAATCGCCAAAACAGCCCTCATCTTGCCTGCAAGTCTCACAGCCTTGAGCAGCATGCTGTCAGAAATCACCATCACCATGAAGGTGTTGTATGGCAACCACCAGATTACCTTATTTGCAATTCTCTTGCACATCCCTTTCCCCCAGCAGGGGAAAAGCCCTGGCCTAGCCCTTCTAGATTCACTTGCCCAAGTTGAAATCCTATAAAATGCAACAAAAATAGATCATTACTGGAATCTGACAGGTGATGACTTCCACTTGTATTGTGAATGGAACATCAATTTGATTTGTTATTTTTGACACTCTGTGTGTGTTTGTGTGGGGTTTCATTATGCCCCCTTGTTGCTGCAGAACAAGATCACAAGAACAAGAACACTCTTGGATCACCATGTATGGGTGTGAATTCTGGGCAGTAAAGAAAACTGACAGGAAAATAATTTATTTGTTTGAAATGGTGCTGGAGGAGAGCTTTGAGGAGCTACCCTAGACTGCCAGAAAGAGGGACAAGTGGGTCCTAGAGCAAATCAAACTTGAATTATCTCTGGAGGCAAACATGTTGAAACTGAGGCTATCCTATTTTGGGCACATAATGAGAATGCAGGTTTCTCCAGAAAAGACAATAATGCTGGGAGGGGTGGAAGGCAGCAGGAAAAGAGGATGGCCAAGCACAAGATGGACTGGCTTCCTATAAGAAGCCACAGGCCTGAGTCTGCAATTGCTGAGTAGGGCTGTTGAGAACCATATATTTAAAGATTGCTATATTTCAATGTGAGCAGTTAGTCTTTAAGGCGTTATAATGTTTTGTCTTCGGTATTTTTAAATTTTTCTTGTCTTTGCTTGATATGCTAGTATAGACTACCACGGATGTCTCTTCTAAAACTCTCTATTGTTTTAGAGAGTTTTATTAAAAACCCTTCCTCTGAACCAGCCCTCTCTCTCCCAGCAAGAGTCCCATCTCACCTTGTTAAGGGAACATGCATGACGTGGTAAAACATCTTGTCATTCCTGAGAGTGACCCTGGCTCTTAAATCACTAGGTAAAGGTAAAGGTAAAGGTTCCCCTTGACAATTTTTGTCCAATCGTGTTCGACTCTAGGGGCCGGTGCTCATCCCTGTTTCCAAGCCATAGAGCCAGCGTTTGTCCGGAGACAATCTTCCGTGGTCACATGGCCAGTGCGACTTAGACATGGAACGCTGTTACCTTCCCACCAAGGTGGTCCCTATTTATCTACTTACATTTTTTGCATGCTTTCGAACCACTAGGTTGGCGGGAGCTGGGACAAGCAACGGGCGCTCACTCCGTTGTGTGGATTCGATCTTACGACTGCTTGGTCTTCTGACCCTGCAGCACAGGCTTCTGCGGTTTAGCCCGCAGCGCCACCACGTCCTTACCCCCACCACTCCCCCACCACAATTTTTTGGCTGTTTGTTCTGGACAGGAAACAGGCACCTTCAGTTTCAACAGTGGCACCAACCTCAAACAAAGAAGCAAGCATGCAAAACACAAAAATTCAGGATAGAGGATCAGTTTTTGAAGAGAGGCTGCCATATTTTTCAGAGAAGAGTGTGGAAGACAGCTGGTTTCCAAGGGAGATGGAGAGTGGAGGGATTTTTTGCTACCAAGGACTGAGCAATGGTAAGATCGTTTCCAAGATAAAGTTTTAAACTGGGTTTCTGAGAAGGAATTTGTTTTGCTCTGAAATGTCTCTCTTTGCTATTTACACCATGAAATGAGGAAAATAAGGTGTTTATTATGAGGAAAATAAGGTGTTTATTTGAGAATACATTGTTTATTCTTTCCTTTTCAAATGATTTCATGTAGAAAAAGGCATTGTTTTTCCCTCCTGTCCCTAAAATACAAACTGTTTTTATGGTTTTATTGTTTGCTCATTGGAGAATGACAGTTGGACAGTTGGACATTGTACCATAGCTGCATTTTAATGCCAAACTTAATCTTGCATTGTCATTTTACATCCCTTTTCTCATCACCAATTGTCAAGAATACGTGCATTGCAATCTCATTCTTTCAAATGGATGTTTTCTGTTCCAGAAGAATCACTTTCTAGTTTTTGTAAAGGAATGCCCTCTGTTAGCCAGTAAAATCAGACAAACAGGATGTGGGAAGAATGTATCAGGATGAGGACCTTTGTAAAGAAGGAAGAATGTTGAAATTAACTAATACCCATCTACGTTCCTTGTTGTTATCTGAGTGAAAATGTGGAGACTATACATATCTCTTCTGTAATGTCTGTGAGAGTTTGCCCACACCTCAGAAGCTTATGAGGGGTGGAGCCAGTCTGTTTCTCTACTACAGAGATATTGCTAAAAAGGAAGCTCTATTTCATGCACTCCCTAGTCTGTCTGTCTGTCTGTCTGTCTATCTGTCTCTCTCTCTCTCTTTATTTATTTATTTATTTATTTATTTATTTATTTATTTATTTATTTATTTATTTATTTATTTATTTATTTATTTATTTATTTATTTATCTAATTAGAGATGGGTTATGTAGTCATGTCTTAACCATAGAGGAATCCATTTTGAGTCTGACACAGGCTAAGTTCTGGAAAATTACTAGTAGTTATTTTCAGCTTTGTGTCGCTAACCTTATCGCTGCAGCTGGAGAGAAAAACACGGCAGAGTCAAAATATCTCTAACCTGAATTATAAACAATTCTTTGGTGTTGGTGGGAAAGTAGGGCGGACCCTATGCTAATTCTTTCCTTCGTGATTGGTTGAATATGTCAGGAAGGGGCGGGTTGGAGAAGTTTACAAGAGGTTGGAAAAAGGAACTCTGAGAGAGAGAGAAGGATGAAGAGAGTTTTGGGTATCTGAAAACATGGCGTTGAATTTCTTTGATCCAGACGAAGGAACCTGATTTAACAATATGGACTGCGTAAGAATATCGTTTGTTTACCTTAGTTTATAGTTTAGATTTTGTTTTGTTTAATAGTTAATTTTTATAGAAGGTGCTGAAACGTTATGCTGTTGCTTAGAAATGAAACTGTAGAGAAATGTTTTCTTTGTTCACTTAAATAAACTCATGTTGTTTAATAATTGGCCTTTCTAGTCCTTTGAACAGAACAGTTTCCCTATAGATAATAAATTTGGCTTACGTTACCAAAATTGAGTCATTGAACAGTAAAGATACGATATTAAGTGGTTTCTTTTTAGTAAAATCGAAACAGCCTTAAATGCAGGTTTGCCAAGAGTTCATGTCCCGGAAACTGTGTTGACTCAAGCAGTTAACTTAAATCGGGAGTGAAGGAAGCCTGGATTTTCCTGTTTCGTGGTTTTTGATCTCATTTATGGGACCAATAACTCACACCGCCCATCTGGCCGAAGTCTAACCACTAGGGATTGTGGGACACATAATAAGGGTCACAATAGCTCAGTTGTTTAGGTATCTGGCTGCGGATTGGGAGTTAAATTCCTCACTGTGCCTCCTGTGAATACAGCCAGTCTGTGTGATCTTTGGGTAGGCTTCACAGTCCAAGGGAGCCCCCAGAAGAAGGGAACAGTAAACTCCCGAGGAGACATCTATAAACAAAGCAAAGCAAAACATGCTGCTTATAGACCACCCCATAATGCTTCAAGCACTCTGTGAGCAGTTTACAAGTTAATTATGCAGGCTACACATTGTCCCCCACCCCCCTCCCAGCGAGCTGGGTACTCATTTTACCGACCTCAGAAGGATAGAAGGCTGAGTCAACCTTGAGCCGGCTACCTGGGATTGAACCCCAGGTCGTGAGCACAGTTTTGGCTGCAGTACAGCGGTTTAACCACTGCGCCACGAGCACAATTATACATTCATCTTCACTTTCCATGCTCATGTAGCCCTTTGTGTTGCCCACACATCTGCTTCAGCAGGTTTCCCAGAGCTCTGAAGCAGATGTTGAGAGTGTCCTGGAGGGGGAACCCACCTTGCAAGTTCTGCTGACAAATGTCAGCCAAACCACACCACTGGATTCAGCCCAAGAGTCCCCTCTCAACATACCAGAAAGGTGACAGATTCGTAAGTACACACACTGTTGACCAGAGAAGTCAACCTTTCTGCCACTGTGTGGAAACACCAGCTGATCTCAGGATTTGCATGAAGATGCAAAGGAGAGATGGTTAATAGACAAATGAGAAATCAAAGTCATACAGTTCCTTGAAAAGCTGTATTTTTGATAGCACATACTTTGAGTTTTCATTGTAGGCAGATTGGCTTCTAGCTGCTCTAGCCTGGAAGGAGATAAAATGGTAATAAAAAGAGTACTGTACTTAGGCAACAATATTGGACAATGACAACTATCCCACATTCCCAATTCCACTTCATAATCAAGTAGGTATGATTATAATTAGTGTCTGTTGTTTTCAGCTAAAGTAGATCAGAAATGTATGTAAATGCAGTTTATATCCTCGCTCATTGGACAAGGCAACAATTCGAGTGTTTTGAGGATCAGCGGCTTACCAAATTTCTGTATTGATTAGAATAGTTATAATACTTGAAAATTAGCCATTATTCAGCTAATATTTCATAAATACTGTGGTCAGCCAGACAGCAGAAGGGTCAAGGAGATTTTCTCCTCTTTCATACCCATAGGCCAATAGCAAAGAAATCCTTCTGAGGTACAGCATGATGGTTCAATAAAAGGAAGACGGCACTGAGCTGTAATATTTCTGCTACAGTGGTGCCCCGCTTAACGAGCACCTCGTTTAACGCCAAATCTGCATACCGATGTGGATTTTGCAATCGCTTTTGCGATCGCATTGCGATGTTGACTATGGGGAAAAATCACTTTGCGATTTTTCCCCATAGCCCAATTTTCCCCCAGCTGAGCAGCGGGAGCTTTGAAGCCCCGCCGGTCAGCTGGGGGAAAATGCCAGTGGTGGCCTCGGAAGGACCCTTCGGAAGGGTCCTTCCGAAGCCACCGCCTGCATTCCCCTTCGGAAAGGGCATTTTCCCCCAGCTCAGCGGGAGCCCCGCCGCTCAGCTGGGGGAAAATGTTGGCAGTGGGCGGCGGCCTCGGAAGGACCCCGAAGCCACCGCTGACCGCCGACATTTGCCTTCCGAGCTCTCAAAGGGCCCCCCTCCGACATTGGAGAAAGCCCTTTGAGAGCTCAGAAGGCTCTCAGCGGTGGCGGGGGCAGGGGGGGTCCAGAAGGCTTCCGGACCCCCCTACCCTGCCGCCGCCACCACCACCGCTTGAAGCTCCCGGGAGTCCGAGCATGGCTGGGATAGGCGGACATGGGGCGGTTCCCGGTGGCGGAGGCAGGGTGGGGGGGGTCCAGATGCCTTCCCAGCGAAGCACTGGAAGGCATCCGGATCCAGACACACACCCTACCGCTGCCACCACTGCTTGGAGCCGCTGGCCGGCAGGCCCTTCATAGCGCCCGCAGGGGAAGGGTTCTCCCGCCATTGTTCCGAAGCGCTCTGGCCGGCCAGCACTTCGGAACGGTGGCGGGGGAGCCTTCCCCCGCGGCCGCCCCGAAGCACCGGCCAGCATTTTCTCGGCGGGCCCTTCGGAGCGGCCACAGGGGTGCCCCGGCCAGCCAGCTGTGTGAAAATGGGGGCTTTTCCTCCCAAAGGCCCCATTTTCACACAGCTGATCAGCAGTTCCAAAATGGCCGCCCGTGCTGCCCTCGCTTACCGAGGTGGCGAAAATGGCAGCGCTATGGAGGAAACCTCGCATAGCAGTGGGTTTTCACCCCATAGAAACGCATAAAATGAAGTTTAATGCATTTCTATGGGGTTTTCCCTCCCGCATTGCGATGTTTCCGTATAGCAATGATTAATCCGGAAAGGATTAATGTCGCTATGTGGGGCACCACTGTATTTGAAGTTCTTGCATATGTTCTCCATTTTGTAGGATACAGAGATGTGGAAGTCTCCATTTTACTTTTTCTGTTCTCTTAATCTTTTAAATGTTAAGGTTTTCCCCCCTCTGAAATATGGAGAATTTAAAAAGTATACAAATGCTTGTCAAAACTGAAGTGGAACAAAATCCTCCCCATCTGCCCTGGCCAAATTCAACAGCTAATCCCAGAATGCACAGCTCCATTTCTTACCTGCCTGCTAACTGTGTGTCAAATATGAGGAGCCTTTCCAGCGGCAGTCGTACTTGAGTACAGTGGTGCCTCGACTTACGAATGCCCCTACATACAAACATTTTGACTTATAAACAGCTCCGTTCACAAAATTTTGCTTCGACATGTGAACGGAACTTCGACTTACGAACAAAAGCTGCGGGGAAAGCGGAAAATGGACTTTGGAGTGCCTGAAAGCTGCTTGGTTTTAAAGGTGTTTTGTTTTAAAGGTGTTCGTTCCCTCCCTCCTTTCCTGCCCCTTTTTTATCCTAAGTCATCTTAGGTTAGAAAAATTTCCCCCTAGTGGTAGAGGACAGATTAACTGGTTTTGCATTAGTTCCTATGGGAACTAATGCTTTGACTTACAAACGGTGCCTCTACATACAAACAAAAAACAGCCAGAACAGATTATCGGTTTTCAATGCATTCCTATGGGAAATGCTGATTCGACTTACGAACTTTTTGACATACGAACATCTTCTGGGATGGATTAAGTTCGTACGTCAAGGCACCACTGTGTACTGCCACAATGGAATATGCTATATTTTCAGTAAGATTTTCAAAAGTTAAGCCTCAGTTTCATCATTTTTGCCTCCAGAGATAGGTAAGGCTTAATTTGATGCAGGATCCACTTGTTTATTTTTCTGGCCATCCAAGGTACCTACATATCTAACCTCCAGCACCACATTTCAATCCAATATTCTTTTTTCTCTGTCAATTGTCTTTACTGTCCAGCTTACACACACATACATGGTGATTGAACATACAAGAATGTGAATGATCTTGTTCTTGGCCTCCAGTGACACATCCTTACACTTGATAAACTTTTCTAATTCCTTCATTGCCACCCTTCTGAGTCTCAGCCTTCTTCTGATTTCTTGGTTGCAGTCTCCATTTGGATTGATGATTCATCCAAGTACACAAAATTTTTAACAATTTCAATTTATATTTTGATGTGGATTCCTGCATTGAGTGGGGAGTTGGATTGAATGGCTTTATAGACCCCTTCCATCTTCTTTATTCTAATTTCAATTTCTTCATTGTCAACATTATGTTTGTTTTTTTAATGTTCAGCTGCAGTCCTGCTCTGGCATAGACTATATCTAAGTATAGATATATGTATGCGAGGAGAAGGGGATGACAGAGGATGAGATGGTTGGACAGTGTCATCGAAGCTACCAACATGAATTTGACCCAACTTCAGGAGGCAGTGGAAGACAGGCGTGCTCTGGGATCACGAAGAGCCGGACATGACTAAACGACTAAACAACGAAAATATGTATTTTAGGTATTTGGAAGCCTTTTATAGAAATATGTGTCTGTGTGTGTTTTCAACCTTCATTTCCCCTGACATGAAGCCTCCCCATCAGTTAAACTCAACTTGTTTTGATGGTTGTTATGGGTTTTTCGGGCTCTTTGGCCATGTTCTGAAAGTCGTTCTTCCTAACATTTCGCCAGTCTCTGTGGCCGCCATCTTCAGAGGACAGGTCATACATTCAACTTGTTTTCTTGCTTCAGATATTTAATGTTTATTAACAGGCCATTAAACATAATTTGAACAGTATTTGGCCTTTCCAACTCCCTCCCCCTCTCCAACAGGGAGAGAAAGGGGTCCAACACCCTTACATCAGCTTCATCTTTCACTGCAGTCTCTCCTGAAGTGGGTGCATCTCTACCTCAGGTTCCTCATACAATGAGAAAGTTTCCCACCATTCAGGGGGCCGAGATCCATTCCATCTTGAGGCTGGGTCTCCCATTCCCCAGGGAGGAGTCTATGCTGCTGGAACCGCAGTCGCTGACTCTCCCTTGAAGTACTTTCCCCGAGGCTTCTTATTTCTTTCTCTCCTTTCTCATTCATCCCAGTAAGATGGCTTCCTGTGGGGGTTGGGTCAGTAGTTCTTTCTCCTTTCTATCTCCATGAATTTCTTCCACTCTGCAGCCATATCCACTCCCACCCCTCTGGTAAGATGTGATCTTCCACTACCCCTGCCCCTTCCTGCATTCATTCTCCTTCTACCTCTTCCTCTCTGCATCCTGCCTTTATAAATCTTCTGCCCCTCCTTCCATTCCACCCCCTCCTTTTGTCTGCCTTTCCTGCCTTTTTCCCTTCCTCTGTTTGTTCTTCACCAATAAGGGCGGGGGGGGGGCTCTCCTTTTCTTCCCTACTATTCACAAAGGGAGAGGATTGATCGACTTCCTGTTTTCCAAGGGAGGGGGGACAGCACTTGGATAAGATGGTTCAACTTCTTGTCCCACTTCCCACAATATTGTGTGTGTGTGTATATGTGTGTGTGTGTGTGTGTGTGTCTGTCTGTCTGTCTGTCTGTGTGTTCTTCTTTAGCATTACTGTGCTTCTAGTGTATTGTACCACCTTCTCAGCTATTATTTTCTTTTTTGTTTTCTTAAATATTTTCAATAACATTTTTTGGAAAAAAAAATTCCTTCCAGGTAGGGGATTGCAAAATGCAGCTGTCTTCTTTTCCCAGCCAGTGAGTCACACTCTGGCCATCAGCAAATCCCAACAGTAGCAGAACACTTACCTGCCTCCTTAGGTGCTGAAAGCATCAATCAGTTCATGTTAGTCAATTACTTTGAAGATTAAAAAGTGCTAACTGCTAAGCACCATTGTTGTCAATGAGTTAAAAATGGGTGGTGTCTGTTGGAGGCACAGAAGAAGCTCAAAGAAATGTTCTCAAGTGCCTACCCTTTTTCTGAAATGCTTGTGGGGAAACTGGAGTTACACCAGTGCAGAGGAGGTGGCAGTAGACCAGAAAGATCTGAAGAAAAAAAATGTTTTATGCTAAGGTTGTGGGATATGGGAAAACCCACAGTGCTTCATGCAGTGAGGTTATACAGCAAAGCTTTGAAAAATTACAATTTCAGACTACAACTCCCAGAATCCCCCAGCCCAGTCTGCTTGTCTGCAAAGACTGAAAGTGGGGAGTGAAAAGAGGAGACTAAGTGATGTTTTTATATTCTGTTTGTATTTGAACGAGCAGTGATTAGTGAATTGCAAATTATTGTCTAGAGATCAGAATGGCTAATATTGTGACTGGCTCTTTGGTTTGTTGTACATAGATATTGTGGGTTAGGTTGGATTTGTGTGATCCTATCTGCAATCCAGTTGACTATTAGTACATCCAAAAGGTTAAGTATGTGGCAAATAAATATACATAAAAACAAATATGATCTGGAAACACACTCTCTACCTGGAGAAAACTGATGTAGCCACACTGACCAATGGTCCTGTAACCTTGAGATTAGACTACTGTAATTCATTCTGCATGGGGTTACCTTTGCAAAAAACTTGGAATCTTCAACTAACATACTGATGTGTTTCATCTACTTTAATCACGTGACATCTATTCTGTGCCCTCTACACTGGCTCCTCCGGCTTTAATCTAAGGTGTTGGTTATTACCTTTAATGCCACCTGACTTGCATGCAATGCAGAATCACATGAGGAATCTCAGCAGGGTCAGTTAGGTGATGTAATTTCCCCTATATGGACATAGGTTACACATGAGAAGTTCAACCTTGTTTAATCATCTTGTACACTGTTCTGAGTTTTCTTGGACAGAAGAACACCACATACATGGAAATAATAACTAGATAAACAAATAAATGTAGAAAATAAAGTATTGAAAGGTATAGTTAGCAAAAAATTTAAAATATTAATTGAAGCAGAGGATCAACAGGATCCTCTGAGGGATTTGTGGGAATATGATATGGGGAAAGTGATAAACATTAAGAGAGGGAAGAAAATATGGGACGTAAGAATAGTGAGATCTATGTCTATGAGAATTAAAGAGAATTTTTACAAGACTGTTTGGAAATGGTATTTAACTCCAGTGAAATAAAACCAAATAAATAGGAATTACTCTATGTTGTGCTGGAGGAGATGCCAGAAAATTGGCACTTATTTCCATATGTGGTGGGAATGTGAGAGTTTGATGAAACTGGCAAATGGTATTTGGGGAAATAACCAAATGAAATATAGAAGCATGTCCTAAAATAGCATTTTATCAGTATTTGATAAGGTGGAATATAATTGGGCAACTACAGAATTTATTTCTAATTTAGTTAGAAATTAGCTGCTAGATTAGTTATAGACAAATATTGGGAAATAAAATACAGTATAATTTTCAATTTAGTGAATAGTATACAGAGGTATGGAATATAGCTATTAATGACAAATTATCATGTAATATTAAAATAAAGAAAGGAGTGCTTAAAAGGAGTACAGAAATCTGGGGAGATTTTATTGATTATTAAGAAAGGGGAAGGGAACAGCACCATCACAAGTTACAATTTTAGAAAGGGAGTGGGAATCCTTGAAATAAAGGAAAAGTTCTAGTTCTCCACTGGTCCCAGTGGGGGGAGCACTTTGTTTCAATTTTGTTTGTGTATAATTATAGTGGTTTTTTTGTTTCTTGTTCTTTTGTTTCTACTATATATTTTCATTTAATAAAATAAAGAAAAAAATAAACAAAAGTAAATAGATGGATTTTTTACAAAAAACATTAGAGCTTATTAAAATATACATTCAACATATACATTCAATCCTAGGACACCCCCAGAAGAAGGAAATAATAAGATACTTCTAAGGATTCTCTACCTAGAAAAGAAGAGGGTTGCCATAAGTCAGAATTGACTTGATGGCATGTTATTATTATTACGAAAAAGTAAAAAAAATTGGTGTAAAGAAAGAAATCTGATTGATAGTACAATCCTGTGCATGTTTAATAAAAAGTTAGTCCCACTTATTTCACTGGAGCTTACCCCAATATTTGTGCATAATACTATGTAAGAAAATAAGAACTTAAGAAGAGTCCTGCTGGATCAGGCCAAGGGCCCATCTAGTCCAGCATCTTGTATCTCACAGTGGCCCCACCAGATGCCTCTGGGAGCACAAGAGACAGCTAGATACCTGTCTCCTGTGCATTAGACATTTTGAGGTTCCTTACTTTTAAGCCTGGAAATTATACATCCCCATCATGGCTTGTAACCTGCGATGGACTTTTCCTCCAGAAATCTGTCCAATCCCCTTTTAAAGACATCTAGGCCAGATGCCATCATTACATCCCGTGGCAAGGAGTTCCACAGATTAACCACATGCTGGGTAAAGAAATATTTTCTTTGCTCTGCTCCCTCTCTCTCTCTCAACATGCAATTTGAGTGCATGTCTAAGACTGCAGTCTTAGAAAACAAATGATTTTAATAAATATCAAGTTTTTTTTTCAAAAGACTTAGCAGATTAGCTGCTGTTTTTCACTAATTTTCAGGGAAATTTTAATTACATTTCTTGGAGATGATTTGTTGAATCATTCTTACAATCAAAATAATTCAGATCAAAATGCAAGATTAGGTGGGAGGATGGACAACACTTACGAATCTCATGTTTTGGGAAGCTCTTTCCTCATAAATCAAAGCTTTTGAAAGATTAAAAAAAATGGGAAACATGCTCTTTGAAATTGTATGATGAAGACGATCACTTTAAAAATGTGAGCAGTTTGTATTCTTGAGGAATAAATAATAATAATAATAATAACCATTGTTTGAAAGGGTTTTTATAATGCAGATACCTTGCACAGACAGGGATTATCTGCCAGGGGTGGAGCCAGAGAGAATCTTTGTGCCCACAACAAGAATGTGTTTTGGGATGATGTGAGTGACACATTGCAGAGGGGGGTGGTGCCGGTTAAGGCTTGCAGTTAGCATGGGTGTGTGAACGCCCACCTGGGCTTGCTCAACCGAAAGCAACAGGTGAGCTGGTTCTCTGAGCCGTTCATCAACAGCATGAATTCATGGAATTTTAGAAGTAAAAACTGGTCCAGGTTGTACAGAGGGGAAGGGAATTTTCAAAGCATACAAAACTGGGGGTAGTGCTCTGTTAAAAACAAAGCTGTGTTGCCCTGGCCCAACAAATATAATCTCTTGCATCTTATCAGTAAGCATCTGAGCTGCAACAAATGAAAGATAATACAATAATTAGGCAGCAACCACTGGAGACCACAGCATCTGATGCAGAGAAAGAACACACCCAAGAACCTCTACATACTTCAGTTCCCAGCCTTTAGAGAAGAGAGGGAATAACATGGCCCTACATCACCATGCTATTATTATTACACTGTTGCACTATTGCTTAATTTCAAAGAAGGCTGAGTGTTACTGGGCAAAAGATTTGTTCCAAATAATTGCAATGTAAGCAATTGTTTCACCAATTTAATTTGTGTCCAGCTTCATAGCAATGACTACTATCGTGAGTCACAACACTCAAGAGTGCTTACTTAAAGAGCTTTCCTTTCTGAGGATGTCTGTAGCTCATTAGGAGAGCCACTATGATCAATGAAATAGATTCCAAAAAGAAACAGAGAATTTAAAAAGAATTAGTACCAAACAAAGTAGGGTGGCTCAAGTACTTCCCAGCCTGGATTAGTGACTCCAACATAAAATAATAAAACCCACAAATAGGGAGACAAAGGCCTATGGCCTGAAGGTGGGCGATGTAGCCTGAAGAATACAGCGGACCTTAAATCTGTTACTGAAAAGACTATCAAATAGCTCCAGATGAACTTCTCTGAGAAGGCTTTTCTGTCCGTAAGAAGGACACTAATGGAAAGGCCCTCTCCCTTTGTAAGGGTTTGAGAACCTATGGCTTTCAAGATATTGTTGTTCAAGATATTGTTCAGACCAGGATGACTGGAGATCATGGTAAGCGTAGTGCAACAGGAGCTCAAAGTCCGCAGGTTGTCCACCTCTGGCATACTGATTCCTAACATCACTTCATTTGGTGGAGCACTTGGAGAAAGGCCTCAGAAGTAGACTATATATGAGGAAAGACCATCTATCAGGAAACCTACTCCCATACTCTCTATGATAGGAATTAGAGTTCAGTTTCTCCAGAACTCTTCAGCCCTGCTCCAATTAAATTCATACAGCCCTGGAAGTTAGAGTGTCAGAGTCCAGGTTGTGCATGGCTGCCTTCAACAGCAGGGGCAAGGGCACCAAAACCCAGCCAACAGTACAGAGGGCCAAGCCCAAAGTCACACATGGGACCAGCCAGCCAGGATAGGAGCACAGGAGCAGAAACCAGAGTGCTGGGACTGGAACCAGGCCACAGAAACAGGAGCACTGAGCTAGAGCAGGAATGGAAGGTCAGGAATAGAGGAGTTTAGAGCAGACGTGGGAGCAGGGAAACATAAGAATTTAAGAAGAGCCCTACTGGCCAAGGAGTCCAGCTTCTTGTATCTAACAGTGACCCCGCCAGATGCCTCTGGGAGCACACAAGACAACTAGATCCCTATCTCCTGATACCCCTCCCCTGCATCTGGAATTTGGAAGTACCTTCCTTTTAATCCTGGAGATTATACATCCCCATCATGGCTTGTAACCTGCAAGGAGTACCAGGGCTCCATAGCAGGAACAGCATGGCCAAAGACCTATGTTGCTGAGGCAACTTCTGGGAGGGAGAGTCATTCCTTTAGTAGGCCTTCCCTCAGGAGTCCCAGGTGGACCTCATGATCAGGATCAAGTTTTGCCCCAGCAGGCCTTCATCCTGCAAACACTAGCTCTTCCTAGGACCAAGCTGGCCCCAATCCTGGAGCTGCCAGGATGGTGGTGCAGGGGAAGTCCTGCTGCCACCCAGATGCTGACAAAGAGCTGCATTTCAGTTTTCATTTTTAATATCAGCAGAAGGGAAAACACACACTCTGCTTTTGGTGTATTTGTCCTGACTCTGAGTTATACTTTAAATTTAGGAACGGAAAACAAAGGTATTGTCAAATTCTAACTGTGGGAGGAAGAATTTGTACAAAAAGTGAGGAAATGGAGAAGGTCCATGAGACTCTGAATAGCAACAAGGACCTATGAGGGTATACTCTGGAGAAGACAGACTAGCAGGAGACAGCTGGTGTGTAACTGTGGTGTTGCACCACTATGTGCAAGCAGTGAACACTGACTTCAAGCAAGTCATAAGTGAGAGTGGAACCTGCTTGGCAGGGCAGGGCCTGCTGGAAGCTCATAATGGGCAGCAGTAGCATGCTGGAATTGTATCATTCCATGTCATAAAACTGTGGTAACACCACAATCAAAATCACCACAGGGCTCCCTGTTAAATTTGCTTTTTACCACAAAAGGAAGTAAACAAAGCAATACCAGAAATTAGAGGTATTTTGCTGGTAGGGGCAAAATGGAACCTCCAGATTCTTAAAGTATAGGCATACTATACTCTGTAAAAGCAAGGGAGCCATGAGCTTCGATACCCAATGAAGATGACAGGCCTCCTACTAGATTGCTTCCCAGGGCACTAGGTTCAAGGGACCTGTGAGTAGGCGGGAGGCACATATTCATTCCAGGGCATTGGGCAAAAGCAGCAACTGCCTATCTTAACAATGGGAAAATTGAAAACAAAAAAGAGGAGAAAATAGAAACTGGACAGTGCACTTTTTGGTAACATTCCCCCTCAAATGAAGGATGTAAGTATCTCCTGGCCAGTTAGTAGGATAGCTTGTTGTTGTGTGTGTTTGTGTATGTGTGCATGAGAGAGAGAGAGAGAGAGATTTTGAGCTCCTTTTTTGTGTGGTTTCCCCTTTCATAGGAAACAGAAAATTACCTCTTTGTACATACATACATAAACCTTTATTGGCATTTGATTACAGTAAGAAAAATAGACAATGTAACCAGGGAAGTAAAGAGGGGGAAGGTTAAAACTGAAGTTGGGAGGGATGGGGATTACGGTTTCTCATAAGAATAGTTGACAGAAATTCCGCCACGAGATGGGTAGTGGTTGGAAAGTAATCACTTAGAAGAATTGGGAGGGGGTCAGAGAGGGAGGGAGGGAGGGTTAGGAGAAAAGGGTGTAGCAAGGAAGATCTAAGGGCAGAGTGAGAGGGGCAACGAAGTAAAATATGGGCTACTGTGTCTGATTCGCGGAAACAGAGTGGACAGAATCTGTTTGATCGGGGGGTATTGGAGTATCTGCCAAAGTGATAAGCAGATGGGAAGATGTTTAAACGAGCAAGAAGAAAGGCCCTCCTTTTCCTTGGGTCTGTCAGGTGAAAGAGATAACTGGCTGGGTGGCCCAGTAAGGGGGGGAGCCCAAAGTAAGATGGTGAGCAAGTGGGATTTAGATTAAGTAGGAGGGTCCGGGTTTCTTGTTCTAGTAGTTTAGACTTAATGATAAGGTGGGCTTTGGGAAGGTCGAGGTCGGCCAAGGTTTCAGGGGATAGGTCGAGGGTGGAAAGCTTAGCATCTACTAGTTTGAACCAGTTGGATATGTGAGAATCACGAATAAGGTCATATAGGATGGAGGTTGGGTGGGAGTTGAGATGAAGTTTCAGCCAGAATTTGAAGGTAGAAATCCAAGCAGAGGTGGAGGGGAGGTGGATACCTAGTTCTAATGCAATCGTGGACAGTCTGATTGAGTTGGGGATCCCCAGAATCTTACGAAAAAATTTAGAGATTGAGCGATCCAGTTCGGAGTTGGCGACTTCAATCCAAACGGGTGCTCCGTACAGTAATTGAGGAACGGATTTGAGTTGGAATGCCTGAAGAGCAGCAGGGATGAATTGGTTGCCTTTGTTGAAAAAGAATCTGACTATGGCGTTTTGAGATAGAAGAGCTGAGGATATGGCAGATTTACGGTGGAGTAACCAAGAGTGGCGGTAGTGAAATGTAACTCCGAGATACTTGAAGGATGGTACCTGCTGAAAGCTGAGGTTTTGTATTTTCCATTGGGATGGTGTCCATGATTTGGAGAAGACTAAAATTTTAGTCTTCGTGGAGTTAATGGATAGATGATTTGCAAGGCAGTACTCCTGGAAGGTTAAAAGCAGCTTACGGAGACCGCGCTTGGAGAGAGATAGAAGGACAGCGTCATCGGCATATAGGAGTAGGGGAATAGGTGAGTTGTTCAGGGAGGGGATGGGAAGGTCAAGAGGGAGTAAGACAGGAGGAAGATCAGCTATATAGAGGTTAAATAAGAGGGGTGCCAGGATGCATCCCTGTCTGACGCCTTTCTGGATAGGAATATCTTCAGTCACGGCGCCAGTGCGGTCTAAACGTACGCGACATGAATTGGAAGAATGTAGTTGTTGGATGAGCGAGAGAAGACGGGGGTCAATATTCCAGTTCATTAATTTCTTCCATAAGGTGTTCCTGTCTACGGAGTCAAAGGCTCCTTTGAGATCGATGAATGCGGAGTAAAGTTTTGCCTTGTGAGACTGGGAGTATTTATTAACTAGGAAAGAGAGGGTGAAAATATGGTCCAGGGTCGAAGCTCCTGGGCGGAAGGCAATTTGTTCCCTAGTTGGGAGACCAATGTCTTCCGCCCAGGCAGTGAGTTTCTTGAGGAGAAATCTTGAGTAGAGTTTCCCAATAAAGGATAGAAGGCTTATTGGTCTATAGTTGCTGGGGAGAGAGGGGTCGCCTTTTTTATATATTGGGACAATGATTGAATTAAGCCAAGATTCGGGAATGATACCTGATTTATTGACGATGGTGAATAGGTTAGCAAGAGGGATGGACCACCATGTGTGGTTGTTGGTGAGGAACTCTGAGGGAATTCCATCTGGACCGGGGGATTTCCGGGGTTTAAGAGTGTGGATAAGCTCAATGATTTCATCGGGTGTAACGGGGGGCCAGTCTGGTAATTCAGGGGAAGGGGAAGGATATTTTATGGAAGGAGTCTGGGTAGAGAAGACGTGGGTGTAGTAAGTTGACCAAGAGGAGGAAGAGATCGGGGTGGGGAGAATTGGGTCTGAGTGGGATAATGATCTAGAAACAAGGGACCAAAAAAGGCTATGGTTGTTGGAGAGAATTGAATGGTGGAGAAGGCTCCAGTTTTGTTGGGCGTATAGATGTTTTTTTTGCTCAAACAAAGTACGGCAGAGTTTTTTAAGATAGGAGTAAGTTAGGACAAGGTCGGAAGAGGGGTCTGCAAGGGTTGCACGGAAAGTTTGCCTGGTCAGTTTCTTGGCTGTCAAACAGTCTGAGTCAAACCAGGATGGACAGTGGGGATGGGTAGAAGGGGGTCGGGAGGGGCTGAGGGATTGGGTGAGGGATTTAATTAGGGACTCATAAACGAGGACAGCCAGATGAGGAGAGTTGGTCTTGGATAGGGTCTGGTTGAGATCGATCACGTCGTTTTTGCGAGTCCAGGCTCTGAAGGACTCTTCAGAGTTATGGGTCCATCTTAGTCTAGGAGGGGGTGGGAGGTAGGGGGTAGGGAGGGAGTTGCCTGACTCAGCGGGAAGGGTAAGGGATAAAAGTGTGATTGTAGGTAAATGGTCACTTTCTGTCCGTATATCGACGTGGAAGTCGAGGATTTGGGGGAGGGCTTCAGGGGAAGATAAGGTGTAATCGAGTACACTGGCCCCTCTATGAGAATAGTGAGTGAATTTGCCGGGTGAGTCTTGGTCTAAAGAGCCGTTTAGAACTACTAGATTAAACTCTATGAGGAGATCTACCAGCTCGGAGGTATGTGGGTTAAAGGAACTGTCTTGGGATTGTCTTGGTCTTTGTAATATAGGGGGAATTGAGTCTTCAGGATCCCAGTTCATGTATTGGGCTAGGGCAGAATTGTCCGGGCCTAGTCTGGCGTTGAAATCACCAAGAAGGAGGAGAAAAACAGAAGGGTTGAGTTTGAGAAAGTCAGAGGTAAAATGTTGGATTCCATCCCAGAGCGGAAGGGCGGTGAAAGGGGGGGGAGGAATGTATATGTTAAGTATTAGGGTTTGAGAGGATGTGGTGGAGAGAAGAAAAGCCTGGAAGTAAGACGATTGGGTAGGTTGAGGAGTTAGGAGATGGCTGAGGGAGTGCCGTATTAAACAGCAGAGTCCTACACGGGGGCGACCTTTAGAATGAATTTTAAAGGCTGGAAGGGGGTAAGAGGTGAATCCAGGTATGTAGGGGGGGTTGGACATACCTCTTTGTATGCCAGCCAGTGCCCTATTTACTTTTATGCATAGCTAATTGCTTGTTTTAACTGGGCCCGCCTTGAGTAAGTGAATGAGACTTGCCACCCACTCTGTCCTTCACAAAAAAGCATCCTCTCAGCAGTCCCTTTGGTACATCAGAGTTTTTTCCAAACACAAAAATGGAGTAATCAAGATACACAGCTGTTCAAGGCTGCCATAAAAACCACCAGTCTCTCTTATAGCCCACTTACACTAGGAAAAAGAACAAAATGTTTTACATTGCTTTTAAAAAGGGTGACTACAAGATGCACATCGAAGTGTGGATTTTCTTTTTGACAGCAAAACATTTTATTTTGATCAGAAGCAATCTAATTTACTATTCCACCACAGGGATGTTTATTTTAAGTTGGATGTCAATTTTATTTCATTTAAATTCATTTGCCATACGTGAATACCTCTGTGGGTGTTAATTTTTAATGAGCTCTCTCGCATATAAGTATATATTTCTTGCTCTCTGGTATAGCGCTATACCAGATATCAAGAATTTTAAAATAGATATGCAAAATAGATATGTCAATGCCACCGCCACTGCCCAGCCCTCCAGCAAGATCCTGCTCTCTGCATCTCGCTGCCTTGCCAGTATGTCATTTGCTGCTTGGCAGAAGCCGCTCCACAATTTGTAGGGCCTCCTGGTCAGGTTTCAACGGGGTGCCAACCATCTGTTCAATGGGCAGGCAGCCGCTTGCCCGTTCTATGCAGCAGCTGCCTCTGGCTCTCTTCCTCCTCCTCTGCTAATCATTGAGCACTGCCGGGCCACAAGGACCCACCTCAGCCAGGTAGGAGTCCTCTTCTGCTGCCACTGCTTGGCCACTTCTCAGGGAGAAAGAGATCCCTTGGGTCTTCTGCAGCATTGGTCAGGCCTCCAGCACCAGGAGAGGTGATAGGCTTGGAAGGGGGAGAAGGGTTGAGAGAGAGAGAATGAGAGAGAAAAGCAGTGCTTGAGGTGGCTTACAAATCAATTAAAATAATGGAAGAACCACTTGCCTGCTCTTTGCAGAGCCACCACCCACTGCTTCCTTTTGGTATAGCACTTTAAAAAAACAATTGGGTAAAAAGTTACCCCAGGGAATGCACACAACAATTAATATATCATATGACTGTTACATGACTTTAAATCAATAGCCCCGCCACATATTCCAAGGTATTTTATTAATGTAACCCTGCTCTTGGTGTCTTAATGGATCCACGGCCCAACACATTTTGCACTTGATTCGGCATTTTCAGCAAAACAGGAGGATGGATGGTTGTTGTGGGTTTTTCGGGCTCTTTGGCCATGTTCTGAGGGTTGTTCTTCCTAACATTTTGCCAGTCTCTGTGGCTGGCATCTTCAGAGGACATCACTCTGTGCTCTGGTGTAGTTGGCTTGGGAGTGCTTGGGAGGATGGATGTTTGTCATTTGTCGGATCTGTCACTACACCACTGTGATTGTCACAAAAACTTCCTTGTGAAGTATAGTTGCTAACTTCTACTACCCCCACCCCCATATTTATAAGGACATACAAAGGACCAGAGAAAAGCAGACCTTGTTCAGCATTTTTATCCCACACTGGCCAACAAGTTGCCCCAATTTAATAAATTAAATAAGTTGACTTATATTCCCTCTTTCTCCCAAAATTGGAACCCAAAGCAGCTCACAGCAAGGTTAAAAAAGAGAGAGAATTAAAAACACACACACACACACACACACACACACAAAGCCAAATTATAATTATAAGCAAAGTATATTAAAGCCCATTTAAAATAAAAGGATTTTAAAGCACATAAATAAAAACAGTATAGCATCCTTCTCCATAAAGATCTCCTTTCTTAACAGCCAATCAATCACCAGAACTCCACCTGAATTAAAAAAAAAATGTGTGCCTGCTAATGGAAGGAGAGATTAATTGTGTCCAAACCCTTGCTCAATTTAAATCAAAATACCACGTTTTCCCAAAAATAAGACCTAATCTGAAAATAAGCCTTCAGGATGCTTGTAATATAAGCCCTACCGCCAAAATAAGCCCCAGTTAAGTGAAATCCCGCCCTCCACCATTGTGCAGCAACCAGAAGAAGATGACTATATTTGAATAAATGTAGATTGTTGTACATGACAAAAAAATCCCCTGAATCACAGAATCATAGAATCATAGAAAAGTGAAGTTGGAAGGGGCCTACAAGGTCATTAAGTCCAACCCCCTGCTCAATGCAGAAATTCAATTAAAGCATATCTGCCAGGTGATTGTCTAAGTTTTTCTTGAATGCCTCCAATGTTGGAGCACTCACCAACTCCCGAGGTAACTGGTTCCACTGTCGTACTGCTCTAACAGTTAGGAAGTTTTTCCTGATATTCAATCAACATCTGGCTTCCTTTAACTTCAGCCTATTGTTACATGCCCTGCACTCTGGGATGATCGAGAACAGATCTTGCCCCTCCTCCGTATTATAGCCTTTCAAATATTTGAAAAGTGCTATCATATCACTCCCAGTCTTTTTTTTCCTCAAGGCTAAACATACCCATTTCTTTCAGCCTTTCCTCATAAGGCTTGGTTTCCAGTCAATTTGTTAGAGTCCTTCTTGAAGTGTGGTGTCCAGAACTGGACACAATACTCAAGGTGAAGCCTAACCAGTGCTCAATAGAGGGGAACTAGCACCTCGCAGGATTTGGAAACTATACTTCTATTGATGCAGCCTATAATAGCATTTGCCTTTTTTGTAGCCACATCACACTGTTGGCTCATATTTAGCTCGTGATCTACGACAATTCCAAGATCCTTCTCGCTCGTAGTTTTGCTGAGCCAGGTATCCCCCATCTTTTTCCGAGGTGCAGGACTTTGCACTAATCCCTGTTGAATTTCATTCTGTTGCTTCCAGCCCAGTGCTCCATCCCATCAAGGTCATTTTGAATTTTGTTTCTGTCTTCTAGGGTGTTAGCTATTCCACCCAATTTGGTATCATTTGCAAATTTGACAAGCATTCCCTGCACTCCCTCATCCAAGTCATTAACAAAGATATGAAGAGCACTGGGCCCAGGCCTTAGCCTTGGGGTACCCCACTTGTTACCTCCTCCCAGATAGAGAAGGACCCATTAATCATCACCTTCTGAGTACGATTCTGTAGCCAATAGTGTATACATCAGCCCTAATGTGTTTTTTGGAGCAAAAATAATATAAGACCCTGTCTTATTTTTGGGGAAATCATCTGACAGATGGTTGTCTAATTTTCTCTTGAATGCCTCCAACATTGGAGTTCTTACCACATCTCAAGATAGTATGTTGTTGTTTAGTCATTAAGTCATGTCTGACTCTTTGTAACCCCATGGACCAGAGCATGCCAGGCCCTCCTGTCTTCCACTGCCTCCCAGAGTTTGGTCAAAGTCATGTTGGTACATAGCTTCGATGACACTGTCCAGCCATGTCATCCTCAGTCATCCCCTTCTCCTCTTGCCTTCACACTTTCTTAACATCAGGGTCTTTTCCAGGGAGTCCTCTCTTCTCATGAGATGGCAAAAGTACTGGAGCCTCAGCTTCAGGATCTGTCCTTCCAGTGAGCACTCAGGCTTGATTTCCTTCAGAATGGATAGGTTTGTTCTCCTTGCAGTCCAGGGGACTCTCAAGAGTCTCCTCCAGCAACACAATTCAAAAGCATCAATTCTTTGGCGGTCAGCCTTCATTATGGTCCAGCTTTCACTTCCATACATTGGTACTGGAAAAACCATAGCTTTGACTATGCAGACCTTTGTCAGCAAGGTGATGTCTGCTTTTTAAGATGCTGTTGAGGTTTGTCATTGCTTTCCTCCCAAGAAGCAGGCATCTTTTAATTTCGTGGCTCCATATCTTCCCCTTCTATTTGCCAGGAGGTAATGGGATTAGTGGCTATATGGTCTCTAGTTCCTCTTCCTCTTTGAAATCCAGCTTGTACTTCTGGGAGTTCTCAGTCCACATACTGCTGAAGTCTACCTTTTAGGATTTTGAGCATAACCTTGCTAACGTGTGAAATGAGTGCAGTTGTATGGTAGTTGGAGCATTCTTTGGCACTGCCTTTCTTTCGGGTTGGGTTATAGACTGATCTTTTCCAATCCTCTGGCCACTGCTGAGTTTTCCAAACTCACTGGCATATTGAGTGTAGCACCTTAACAGTGCCATATTTTAAGATTTTAAATAGTTCAACTGGAATGCCACCACCTCCACTGGTCTTGTTGTTAGACATGCTTTCTAAGGCCCATTTGACTTCACTCTCCAGGATGTCAGGCTCAAGGTCAGCAACCACACTATCTGGGTTGTCCAGGGCATCCAGATTTTTCTGTTATAATTCCTGTGTGTTTTTTTGCCAGATCTTATTGATGTGTTTTTTTGCCAGATCTTATTGATGTCTTCTGCTTCTGTGAGTTCCTTGTCATTTTTGTCCTTTATCATGTCCATCTTTGCAAAAAATGTTCCTTTAATATTGATAGTATAGTATCAATCTAATCTAATCACACACTATCATGCTAAGTTAGTTATTTCTTTCAAATATACACAACTCATTAAATGTGGAGCTCATTTCTACTAGTTAGACCAGTGATGCATTGAGTTAGCAACATTTGCTCAGACGTTCACAGACAGAATTTTTCCTAACCTCACCCTCTTTTGAAATTGACATTTCTTCGATTGCTCTACCCAAACTTCACTCCCTTAAAATCATCTGTAGTGGCTTAAGAAGTAGGGAGGCAGACAATGAATCATGTATGGGATTTAAAATGGAGCAAATTTGCATTGATTCCTGCTCCCAGACTTCCTGTCGAGCATCTTGTTAACTGGAGTCTACAATTGCTAACCATATCCTTTAACCACTAAGCTGTGGTCACACCTCAAAATTTGGACTGGTGATTTCCCAATTTATGCTTTTCCAGAGAAGGGTAAAGCAAGCTGGCAAGGCAGTTAGTAAGGTGTGGTACAAGGCAAGTATGAAACTGAAGCAGGAGAGCAGGTAGTCCCTAGGAAATGATGGGAACAGCCAGGTGGATGAAGGACAATGAGCAATACATTGTCTCCATATGGATCTTATTCAGAAGCTTTCAAATTAGCTGCCTTAGCCTGAATAATGGGGTGATAGAGCCTGACACACAATGAGTCCCTGATTGATGAATGGAAATGCAATGTGCACATGCTGTCTGTTTTCCTGTACTCATGTATTAACCCCATGTGTGTGTCCGCAGAAGTAAAGGATGGCAAAAGCATTTATCTGTCGTCTCTACATAGCAGAATATAGCAGTTTGCATTTGATTAAAGCAAGAAAAAAGAAACTACAAAGTACAAAAGGAAAAAGGCAAAGATTGACATGTTGGCCTATAAGAAACCACTTGTATAAGACTATGTGTGGTGCAGAAAGAACTGTGTGAAGCCCTGAAGGTTACTATATTGAATCCTCGTAACTACTCTGAATAAGTTCTATGACTTGAAACAGAGAAGCCGCTACACTTTTAACCTCACTGAGTATTTTTTAATTAATTTTTTTTTAAATTATAAATTTTAACTTTTTATTTAAAATACATAAATCAAAATACAACTCAAGCCAGTTTTCCAAAATTGCCAAATTGGGATCCAAATTGAAATGTTGTAGTTTGTGCACACCCCTAATTTAAAGAAAATGAATAATTAAATTAGAACCAGTAAAACTTCCTATTGCCATGTATCATTTTTGGACTACATGGTGAATCCATGTACCAGATATTGAGCTCAGCAATGTGGCATCCAAATTTTTAAGGAATAGGCAGACACCTATTTCTACTCCGAACTTCCATTCAGCTGCAAGAGGAAATAAATCTATCCACACATGGCAATTGTCAGTCCTCTTCCCTCCATGCATTTTTCATTATTTAAATTTATTACAAGTAGCAAGCTACTGAATGTACTACACTCAGGTGGACTATGGTTTGTTTGGGTAAGTGGTTGTGTTTGTTTAAACTGGGCTCTCAGTCACTATACAAGCAAAAGTAACACACCAGTGCAATATAAAGATATAAGAAATATTCACATATTTTCTTATCCTCTGAGAAAAAGATGTCACGACAATTAAAGAAAATCCATCAAAAATTCTGTCATGACATTTATCACTCTTGAGCAAAAGCAAAAAGAACAAGGTGAATTCTCAGCAGCAGCAGAAATCAAAAAGTGAGATTTCTGCAACCAAACCAAACCAAACCTTGTTCTGTGCACCAACCTTCTGTGAGCCTCATGGTGCAGTGGCTAAACTGCTGTACTGCAGCCAAAACTGTGCTCACGACCTGGGGTTCAAATCCCAGGTAGCCGGCTCAAGGTTGACTCAGCCTTCTATCCTTCCGAGGTCGGTAAAATGAGTACCCAGACTGCTGGGGGGGGGCAATGTGTAGCCTGCATAATTAACTTGTGAACCGCCCAGAGAGTGCTTGAAGTGCTATGGGGCAGTATATAAGCAGCACGCTTTGCTTTGCTTTACTTTTTTTATATTTTTAGCTGCTTATAAAAGTCAGTTCCAAGTTGTCAATGTTACATACAGCACTGATGTTATCTGTCTGTCATGGGTTTGGAGGGAAAGTTCCATCCTATGGGGAGTGGAAGGCGGGACATCAGGAGGAGGGGCTGTACTGTATATATATGTGAAGCCTGTGTGGTGAAGTAGGAGACGCTGGGATGTGAAGAAGCAGCAGCTGGGAAGAAGAAGCTGGTGTGGGAGTCTGTGTGTCAGACAGGGTACTACTGTGTGTCAGAGTACCAACCTGATAGGTTCAGGTGTCTGTTGGTTAGCCAGAACTGATAGGTTCAGGGTCTGTGCTTCAAGTTAAGGGTTCTGTGTGAACCAAACTGTGTGTATGTATGAGTGAAACTAAGCCACGTTACTATATCTTATACACCTGATCATTTTATTTTCCCTGTGTGTTGTATTTAAATAAACCTGATTCTTTTATTTGTTTGAAAATCCATCCCTGGTCTGTGTGACTTATTATAGGGAATGGTTGGTGGCAGCTTAGTTAACGTGTGGCAGATCCCAGTAGGTCTGGGTTTGTCACATTGATTGGTGTCCAGCGTGTGGGATACGACTGGTCCAGTTGTCCAGCGGTCCAGCAAAGCCTTGGCAAGTGTGCCCAGAGCAAGGGGGGTCTAGTCAGGGACAATCTGAGGCGCGTAGGTAATCTTCTAGGTGTACCTCACGGGGAGGTGCGCTAGTGGAAGAACGTGCCAACTGGGGAGACTAGATTAAGGTGCTCTGAGGCAGCCTGGTTTTGGCGGGAAAAAAGCTGAGGCAAAACTGCGTAGTAACAGTGATCTAGCCTGCCTGCTGAGAGGCCCAGCAGAGGGGGGTAGACTCCAACTTGCTACAGTTGCAAGTTAAGTGCTGAAGGACAGCAGCAATCTCTAGGGAAAGCTGGTTCTGAGGCAAAAGGAAAAAAAAAAGTGGTCGTTTTATTTTGAGGCTTGACTTTTTAAAGCAGCCTGTTCTGAGGGGGGATTATGCCCTTGACTCGAAGCCAAATGGCAGAAATGGGTGAAGTGAAAGACCCCCAGGTTGACCAAGGTTCTGAGGATGAATTTGGCTCAGTGCAAGGTGACAGCACGGGAGAACAAAACCCAGAACTCAGAAAAATACTCCTAGCCCAACAGCATGAACTGAGGATGAGGCAATTTGAAGTGGAGGAGAGGGAAAGAGAGAAACAAAGGCAATTTGAATTAGAGAGAGAGAGAATGGAAAAGGAGGAAAGGTTAGAGAGAGAGAAAATTGCTCTGGAAAAAGAAAGGATGGCGTTTGAATTAAGAAAATTGGAAATGATGAACCAGAACAATAATAACAATAGGGATTCTGAGGGAGGCCAATTGTCTAAAGCTGACCTGAAGAAATTCCCTGTGTACCACAAGGGAGATTGTCCTGAGGTGTTCTTTTCCTTAGTGGAAAGAGCGTTTGTGGACTTCTCAGTGAGGGAAACTGAGAAGATGACCATCATGCGATCTTTAATCAGTGGTAGCCTGGCTGAGGTCTATGCCGAGATGCCTGAGGAACTGATGAAAGATTTTGCAGAGTTTAAAAAACTGGTGTTTGCAAGACATGGGATAAATGCGGAACAGCTGAGACAAAGATTTAGGTCAATCACCAAGAAGCCAGAGCAGACTTTTACCCAAGTGGGGGCTCAATTGGTGAGGCTGCTTGAGAAATGGCTATCTCAGGAGGGGACAGAGACCTTTCAACAGCTTAAAGATTTGATAGCGCTGGAACAGTTCTATTCAGTCCTGCATGGGGAATTGAAATTCCAGGTGAGGGAAAGGAAACCAAAATCTGTGGTAGAAGCAGCCGAGATCGCAGATTTTATTTCCCAAATAAGAAAGCCCTTGGGTGAGGGGAAATCTGTAGGTAAACCCAAAGAAACCTACAGCAAGTACTCTCAGGGACCAGGGAAAAGCCAGCAAGGGGGAGGGGCCCATGGTGAAGGGAAGCCCTCAGACATGAAACCAAGACCTCAGATTTTGGAGGGAAAACCAAAACAAGATGAGAGAGAATCAAAATACACCAGAAAATGTTATTTCTGTCAGGGAAAGGGCCATCTAATCTCAGAGTGTGAGAAATTAAAGCAGCTAAAAGGAATGGTGCCTCAGGATTCGAGTGGAACCAAGCCAAAAGCTGTGTTCTGTGTCCAGAAAGAGCAAGGCTCATTGTCACTGAGGGAGCCTGTTGCCATGGCGACTCAATCTGGAACAGCTACATCTGCTGATCAGGCTGAGGAAAATGGTCCTCTTGTAGAAGTCAGGCGCTGCCTGCTGGTGAGAACAGATTCTCAGTTGTTTGAGACAGCAGGGGTGGACGTAGGAATACTTGACCGTCAGTATAGGGGGCTGCGGGACACTTGTTCTCAGGTGACCCTGTGCCATCCAGATATTATTCCTAGGGAATATGTAATCCCAAATGAGAGCATGAAGGTGGCAGGGATTGAGGGGCAGATAATCTCACTGCCAGTCGCGGAGGTACCTGTCAACTTTCAAGGCTGGAGGGGAGTTTGGCGGCTAGCGATTTCATCGACTCTGCCAGCAGCCGTGCTCGTGGGAAATGACCTGGCTGAACATGTGAAACGGGTGCTAGTGATTACACGTTCACAAGCCACCACGGGGACAGTTCAGGGGGGTAATGATGAGCCAGAGACGGAAGCAGAGGGGAGTTCAGAAGCTGTGGTGGAAACCTTAACCACAGACAGCAGATTTGGACAAGAGCAAAAGGCAGACACCACTCTCCAAAAGTGTTTTGAACAGGTGACTGACGCCCAGCTAACACCTGAAACCCCCGTGAGATTTCTGGAGAAAAAGGGGATTTTATATAGAGAGACCCTGAGGAATACCTCAAAAGGGGGAGATGGGATCAGAAGTCAGCTGGTGGTACCTGAAAAGTATCGCCCCATGATCTTACAAAGGGGGCACTCTGACATGTTTGCTGCACACTTAGGGGTGAACAAAACACAGCAGAGAATCACACAGAATTTTTACTGGCCTGACATAGGGAAGCAGATCAGGGAGTTCTGTAAACAATGTGATGTGTGTCAAAGGCAGGGGAATAGCCGCGACAGGACCAAAGCAAAGTTGTGCCCTTTGCCTGTGATTGACACTCCGTTCAAATGCATAGGGGTGGATATTGTGGGACCTTTGCCCAAGGCCACAAAGAGGGGGAACAGGTTCATTCTCACCATTGTGGACCATGCCACGAGGTACCCTGAAGCCATACCCTTGACTAACATTGAAACTAACACAGTGGCAGATGCCTTGGTGGGGTATATGTCCAGGATGGGATTTGCCTCAGAAATAATCACAGATTTGGGAGCATCGTTCACATCGAAGCTCATGAAACGCTTATGGCAAATCTGTGGAATTAAGCACAAGGAAACCACTGCCTATCATCCTGAAAGTAATGGGTTAACTGAGAAGTTCAATGGGACTCTAATGCGCATGATTAGGGCTTACTTGGCAGAGAATCCAAACAATTGGGACCAGAAGCTGCAATCCCTTTTGTTTGCTTATCGATCAGTGCCACAAGCCAGTACCGGGTTCAGTCCATTTGAACTTTTATTTGGGAGAAGGGTGAAAGGGCCCCTTGATTTGATCAAACAAAATTGGGAGCAGATCACCCAGGATGACCCACAAGACGTTGTGACATATATAGACTCTTTAAGGAAGGGCCTAAAGAGAAACCTAGAGCTAGCAGCAGAGACCCTGCAAGGTCAAAAGGTCAGAAAGAAAGTTTGGGATGACCAGAGAGCCGGGGAGAGGCGCTTTAACCCAGGGGAGGAAGTGCTTTGGCCTAGGCTCTGCAAAGAGAACAAACTGCAGCTGGGTAGCCCAGAAGTAAAGTGCTTGGGTCACATAGTAGGGGGAGGAGTGATAAAACCCCTGGAGGCCAAAATAGAAGCTGTTCGTGATTGGCCCAGACCCAACACCAAGAAAAAAGTCAAATCATTTCTTGGGTTGGTGGGCTACTACAGAAAGTTCATCCCGAGGTTTAGCGAGATTGCGGCTTCGCTGACCGATCTGACGAGGAAGAAGGCTGATGACCGCATCCCGTGGACCAGCGACTGTGAGGAGGCGTTCCAGAGGTTGAAGCAGGCGCTCATCCACTATCCAGTGCTGCGTGCTCCAGACTTCGACCGGGAGTTCATCATCTACACCGATGCGTCTAACAGCGGGGTAGGAGCAGTTCTGTGCCAGGAGGATGAGAATGGTGACCAGCATCCAGTGTCCTACCTGAGTAGGAAACTTCAAAAAGGTGAGAGACATTTGGCAACCGTGGAGAAGGAGTGTTTGGCCATAGTCTACGCGATCCAGAAGGCCAAGCCTTACATCTGGGGAAGACATTTTGTTCTGTGCACTGACCATTCACCACTGCAATGGTTAAAGACAATGAAAACCCACAATAGCAAACTTATGAGGTGGGCTTTAAACCTACAGGACTATGACTTTGAAGTGAAGGTGGTCAGAGGGTCAGTGAACTGTGTTGCTGACGCCTTGTCAAGAAGACCTGAAGATTGAAGTTGGCGAAAGAACATGGACTATGTATATATTTTGGTGAACAAAAAGTTAAATGTACCTGGTTTTTTTGAATTTGGTTTGTAAGAATAAAGGTAAATTGATGTAATGTATATGGTAAATGGTTAAATGCCTAATTGATATGGTTAACTTAGAATGTAAGTATAAGTAAGTATGGTATTATATGTATAATTGTTGGTGTGTGTTTTATTCAGGTTGTTTTTTGGGAAAAAGCACCTTAGCTTTCCCCCTACAAAACAACTTATAAAGAGGGGAGGTGTTACATACAGCACTGATGTTACCTGTCTGTCATGGGTTTGGAGGGAAAGTTCCATCCTATGGGGAGTGGAAGGCGGGACATCAGGAGGAGGGGCTGTACTGTATATATATGTGAAGCCTGTGTGGTGAAGTAGGAGACGCTGGGATGTGAAGAAGCAGCAGCTGGGAAGAAGAAGCTGGTGTGGGAGTCTGTGTGTCAGACAGGGTACTACTGTGTGTCAGAGTACCAACCTGATAGGTTCAGGTGTCTGTTGGTTAGCCAGAACTGATAGGTTCAGGGTCTGTGCTTCAAGTTAAGGGTTCTGTGTGAACCAAACTGTGTGTATGTATGAGTGAAACTAAGCCACGTTACTATATCTTATACACCTGATCATTTTATTTTCCCTGTGTGTTGTATTTAAATAAACCTGATTCTTTTATTTGTTTGAAAATCCATCCCTGGTCTGTGTGACTTATTATAGGGAATGGTTGGTGGCAGCTTAGTTAACGTGTGGCAGATCCCAGTAGGTCTGGGTTTGTCACAGTCAACACATAACAGCAGCAACAAATTTTATCCAGAGGTTTTAAACAATGATTTTTTACAAATGAATATCTATTTCAAAGAACTAATTATAGATGTATTTCTCTTGGGAATATAGAATAGTTGTTTGAACACCCTTCTTTGACACTATAAATGTGCATAGGAAATTGCTGCATTTGTACTAAGACAAGGAAATTGGCATAGTTCTTTTCTTATTTTCTTGGACTGCAGCCTCAAGAACCCTCTAGCAAACATGGCCAGTCATCATTTTGGTTGAGGGATTCTGAATGATGTAGTCAAAAGGCAACTTACTGAGCTGTGCTATGAATCTTGTTCTGTATTCCTGAATGGCACGCAACACTGAAACAGAACAGCAAATGATGGGTGCGGGGGTTTACAAAGGATGTACCACATTAGATTGGTATTTGCATACATACTTTTGAAAATATTTTTTTTCTCCCTCTCAGGAAATAAAATAAAATGGGAATATGAGCGTCAAAGCATGAATCGGAATACAAACGATAGCTGGAAACAATATGTGTTGTGTTAAAAAATAATGTAGACATGAATATTTTAATGAGACCAGGATGATTACTTCCCTCCCTTCATTAAACATCTAGGAGGGGCCTTGCACAATGGTTGCCTCTGCACTTATTACCAAATGAAGCAGTAAACCCCCACCCCACCCAACCCCAGGAATGTGCCCTAACTTCTAAATGTGCCAGAAGTCAGAGGGGAAAGTTGGTTGTGTCATGGACTGGAGACAGAGAAGGATACAGTTTTATCCTAGTCATGAATGTGAAATCCTAAATAAGCATAACCAATAGGAGGTTTGGGATAATTAGATTAGGCGTTCAGCTCTATCTCATTGTCTGTCCACCTTCTCGCTCCTATTAAAATAGGCATGGTCTTGCAAAACGTATAGACAGATAAGATATGGTACACCCAGATAGGGAGAAATAAGACTTTTTTTTCCAGTTTGACTTTTGACTAGAATTTACCAAAATTCAGGAAGTTGTTCACATGGAAGAAGACTAAGGCCATACAGTATGTATGGGGGAGAAACTGAAATTTGATTCTTCCATCCAGATCCAGGCATTGAGAGCCTAAAATGGAAAATTCTCAGGCTGTGTCTCTGTAGCCTCTTCTAGATGGAGCATTTGTTCTTCAAACTGTAGCTGATTGATATCATGTCACTGATGATATTGTGGACAGGAGGGAGACATCCTGCATTAAGGGGCACCGGAGTCAGTTTGAATGAAGATGAGTGAAATAATGTAGGTGTGCTACATGTGAATATTTTAATAACAGATTTTCTACCATAATTCTAAAAGATGATGATGACAACAACAAATGCATTTACTTTGTAAGCAGTTTGAAATAAAAGTACAGCACTTTTGCCTGTATAGTAGCAAGTTAATTATCAGCAGAGCTTGAAAAAACTAGTTTTGGGGCTTTAATTGCCAGACACTTTCAGCCACCATGGCCAATATAATCCAAGAAAAGTAACCTGGCAAAGTTCTGATACCATTGTAATACTGTAGCATTTGTCCTTCCAGTTTGGTTTGACCTCGGTTTTTGGCTTGGAAATTTGTTTTCTTTTTAGCATTTTCTAAAAGCCTGCATGAACATTTGTGTGGATTTTTGTATATGTTTTGAAAAAATAATGATTCTCCCTCCCCCCCCAAAGATACACATTTTGGGCATATATTGCAAATGTATGCTTTCCCCCCTCTTTTTTAGTTTTCCAATTGATTGAAATGGACTTTGCATGCAGTTTTCAAAGGGATTCCTATTGCATATGGTTTTTCAAGACATTTCCATATCCAGACTCTTGTGCATGAACGGGCTCCAGGAGTGTATCGATTTCAGCAAAGATCAGAAGTGTACAGATTGTCAGTCCAATGTGTTCCCGCTTGTCTTTAGAAAAGAGAAAAAGTTGTATGTATATGTACAGAATTTTTAAAAAGAAAATAAGAATGGATTGTACTGTACATTTATATATATAACCTTTCCAGGAATATTTTTCAGGGTTGCTTCTTTATGCTGGACTTCGCAGGAGTTGCGGGTGCAGACTAGAAAAGTACCTGTCTTCAGTTTTCGGAAGTGCAATGTCAGCAAATTTGCATTAAATTGGAAATAGATTAAATTTCTCAAACATACAGATATGTATTTTTCATTAAACGTGTCAGAACCTCTTAGCATGTGCTGTATCTGTTTATTACCATATGCCTGACTATTATTATTATTATTATTATTATTATTATTATTATTATTATTATTATTATTATTATTATTATTATTATTATTATTATTATTATTATTATTATTATTATTATTATTATTATTATTATTATTATTATTATTATTATTATTATTATTATTGTCGTTGTCATCACACTGCCCTTTAATAGCACAAACCAAAGAAATTAGTGACAATTCCCTGAGGAGCCAGGAGTCCTACTATGCCTTGTGGAAGAATTAGGCTGTTTAGCCTTAGGCAAGCTACTATCTCATGATGCTTTACAGGTTCAGATGGAGCTTAAAAAGTTCCAATCGTCTATTGTCTATTGCTGCAGACTTTGTCAGCTTTTTGAGGAGCAGACGTACTAAACTCCGTTTAGATTTTTTGACTAAAGCTTCCAGAATTCTAGCTGGCCTAGTTCCCAACATAGTGCTCTTCAGAGGTTTGCATTAAGACTCCCATAGTTCCCCCAAACTGCCTCAGGCCTGTTCTAACTGTAGCCTCAAACATGAAAGAGGCATAAGGTTTCTTATCTTGTGCCATAGAGCCTTATGCAGTATTACCAGCACTAGGCAACATATGGAAGATCAGATGCCCAGTTACGCCGATGGGTCCCTTGAAAAGGTTGGTTCCTCAGTTTCTCATTAAAGCTGCAGCCCCATTGCCTCCCATGAATGGGACTGATGTTTGCGGAGGTACTCTACAACACCCATGTGGCTTAGCAACCTTGGGAATGGCACCCCCACACCGGGTAACAATACCTTGACCACACTTTTTGATGTCACTTTTCATCAACTTTATAAAGTCTCCAGCAGAGACTTTAGGTAGAGTCATCATGTCCTCAACAGAGGAAAGCAGCTTGGCAACAACTCCTGAAAACCAAAAAGTGGAAAAGACAGAAGACCTTTCCTCCAACAAAACAACTGGGGTGAGGAAGTCAAATCTATTTCACGGGACTGAGCAGGATGCTTCCAACATAGAGGTGGGTGAGGAAAGTTTTCTTCCAGGTACTCCTTTTAAAAATTTCCTTGTAGGTTTCCCAAAACATCTTACTGGGCATCCTAAAATATACCATTGTTTTTTGGATCCTAAAGGGCTGCTTTAAAAGCCTGATTTATTCCAGAAGTACCAAAAACTTCTGCAATGAAGTGGTAACTTCTGAAAACCAAAAAGTGCAAAAAGCAGAAGAGCTTTCCTCTAACAAAACATCAGGTGAAGTATTCTAACAGTTTGGGGACTGAAATAGGCAGCAGGGAAGGATCACCAGTGACCACAAGTTACAACGACTCTGAAGAAGATATGAAATTGGAGACATGACACCATCATCAGAAATGGAAGATGAAAGGCAGCTTCATCCAGCACTTTGTCAGCGGCTTGTGCTTAGGAAAGGAAAACTCTGACTTCAAACCCCCACTGAGGTGCCACCATTGTTCTCCATGCCGTGAGGGAACAGGCCGGGTAGGTGGGACTCGTTCAGCCCTGGAAGGCAGCCCATCTAGGAGAAGGAAAACTCTGACTTCAAACCTCCACTGCCTTGTGGCTATATCCACTGATAGAAAAGGCTTCAGGCAAAAATCTGGAGCCGGAGTCCCGGAGACAGTTTGTGTCATTCTGTCAACTTCTGCGACGTCACTGAAACCAGTTGCATTGGCTCTTGCCTTTCCATTGGACTATTTCAGTGACGTGGAGAGGGGGGAATTTGCTGCTTGGGTAACAGCCTATCCTCAATATTATTTTACCCAGGCTTCGTGGTCTGGAGAGGACAATCCTGCTTCGCGTACAGCATCAAAACACTATAAGCTGTTCCAAGTCCTCCATAAAGAGCACGTTACCATAGTCTCTCGAGACTGAAGGATGCCTATGATAAAGAACTTCCCAATTTCAGGGGAGGTGGTTGATATTGACTCCATTTTGTTTTTTTGTTTTTTTGAGAAACTCCATCTTTTCTATTTCTCATTTGCCATCATCCAACCTCCTTCAGTTTTTAAAAAATTGAATTGTCCTTTAAAATTAAAAGCAGAAACAAAAAACCAGTCAAACTATTTTACATCAATTTTGAATTTTACATGAATTTTGAAAGTAAAAAAAAAGTGTTCAAGCTGATATTTTGTTGTTGTTCTGATTATCATCTTGCCCCCTCAGTGGAATGCACGCCCACCAGTTTGGGGAGCAATGGTGTAAACCTTACTGTAAACTTGTGAGTCCTTTGGTCTATTCTCTAGTTTTCCAGGTAAAATATTGCCCAAGTTTTACTTTTCTGGAGTTATGGAAAGGAGCCAGTTTGTAAACACAATCAATAAAAATCCCACTAAAGTAACATTATTTCTTATCTGGGCTGTCATTATCCTCTATTTGATTTTGCCTCAGACAGTTGGAAGTGAAGACAGTAAATTATACATCCACAATAAAATCACTCCCAGGCATCCTTATATAATCTACTATAGTGCTGGCTGTTTCTAGTGCCTTTAATCTGGCTTTTTAATTAATGCATTCCCATTATATCTTGAGCTGTAGGTAAGATTAGGCAGGGCTATGTCTGCCTTGTCTTTAAGAATCGAAGAAGACACCACCTCCAACCGAGACTGTTTACCCTGCCCAAAGTTAGTCTCTAATGGCAGCACAAAAGGACAATAGCCTGGGGAGCAGAGGGCAGTGGTGGTAATTATATTAAATAATCTAATCTCAGCATTTAAGGTAGTCTGGCAATGGAGTTAGGCACTGAGGATGAGAATGTCTGCTATGATAATAGACGAATAGGCAAAGTGCACCAAAGCTACCTGTAAGATCAGGTCAAACAAAGGTTAGAATAAATAAATATAGAAAGAAAAAGCATTGGTAATACAACTTCTGTGCTGCTAAATAGAGTAGTCAGGTGGCACATCTTGAGTCCTGACTTGTGTAAGTAGCAGACTTTATTACAAGTGCTGAAACAAATATTTGCAAATTTTCAAAACAACATTTCCAATTTTGCCATTCAGATTTTTGAATTAGAAAGGCCAACACACAGTTTGAATGTAAAATCACTGGCACTCAATTTAAAATTAAAATGCTTTAGGCTTATTGACATCACTTTGATGTCATGATCTTAATGTGCTTTATTTGATGTCTTGCTTACCATTGCATATGATCCTATCTTTAGTTTTATGTCAATAATAATATACTGTATTTCCAAATCTCACATAGTGGTCCTCCTTGTGTGGCAAACATGCTCCGCCTATACGTTCAGCTACATTGCAGGCTATCTTGGAGTTTGGGGAATTTTAGAAGGGTTCTTTTTCTTTTTAATGAAGAGAAATGAAAAAAGGATTTGATTTTACTACTGGTTGGCAACATGTAGCCCCAAGGTAAAGCTGGTGGATGTTTTCCAGGATGTACACTAAATCTGTAGCAGGAGATTATGAGGCCCATTGGAGAAGCATTTGCACCGTGAAGCAGAAAATCAGTTATTCCAGAACTTGGGTATTCACTTTTTAAAGTAATTAATTATATAACTTGCTGCAGAGTGGTACTTCATGATCACTTGACATTAAAGAGGGGAAAATATGATCCACTTTGTTTCTTGTTCCTTTTCTGTTCCTTTTTCCTTTTTGTTTTTGAAGTGCACTATTTTTAAAATAAGAAAATAGCCTATAATTTGAAAAATAAATTCCCTCTATCTGTTCCAAGAAACCATTTTCGCCCCATCTCATGATAAGGAAAGTAAGGTCATTATCTGTTTAGGAAAATAAATAAATAAAGATGCTACCAGACATTATTTGAGAACGAGTTTCATCTATTTGCATAAACAACATGAGTTAGATTTTGGAATAGTTGCATGGGATTGATTAGATGTGATACAGTTTAACTGCCAACAATGATGCACATAATTACTACTGCACCATTACAATTGTAAAATTTCTAGTGAGGAGACATAAGTCTAAAAACCAGAGGTATATGCATATAGCTTCTTAGTCTGGATGTGGAGTTTGCAAAGCATGCAGCATCACTTCTACCACACCTCCCTCCTTCTTTTCCTCTGTAATATTAACAATAACAAGATGTGTGATTGGTGTAATTATGTTGCAGATGTCGCTGCCCAACAAACGGCAGACAATGAATTTAAACAGGATCAAGACCTGTTTCACAGACTACTAATGTCATGTCATAGCTTTGGTAATACCTGTAGTGGGCAGCTGTCTGTCACACTGGGCAGAAAGATGGAAGAGGAAGAAGGTTTTTAGCAGCAGCCCCAAGTGCTCTGCAACATCTAGTTAATAATGTTTAATAATTGTGTGCCATCTAATCAATTCAAACAAATTGTCCTGCGAACCCTTCTCAGAGTTTCCTAGGTATAAAAGTACTCAGAAATGGTTCATTATTTCTTCGACTAGTGCTCTAGGACTGTGTGGGTGGCCGAGGCTACCTATTACAAGGATGGTGGCAAATCATCCCTGACCCCTGTACTCCAACTCATTGAGCTATCTAGCTGACCGCATCTAATTATCTTGTATATATAAGGTATACTTTCTGATTTTCAGGTTTCTCCAGACCAAGAGTCAGAAGCTTAAGGAAACAAAAGGAGATGCAATGCCATTCACTGTTGTGTTCTAGTAAACAGACACTGTTCAATATATAAGTTAGTGCAGAGGTTTAACTTTTATGAAGAAAGTTTGATTGACGTTTGTTTATGATACATATGTTACACAGCAGGGCCTAAACCGTACAAAGTCCCTATTTTCAAAAACCTCTCTCAAGAACTAACGAAGACATTTTCTCTGTTTGGGGTTCTTCCAATATGCTGTATACCTCAGAACTTGGTGGCACATTGTTCACACTAACCAAAAAAAGGCCAGGCACATTCTGCCAATTCAATCTGTCCCCTGTCCATCTCCCTGATTTGGCTGGTTTCGGGACTGCCTCTTTGCCTCAGCCTGCTGGACAAGTGCCTCTTCAAATTGGGAGAGACCATGCTGTACTGCCTGCATCCAGGCTGAGTGCTCAGATGTTAACATTTCCCATCTGTTGAGGTCCATTCCTAAGGCCTTCAGATCCCACTTGCTGATATCCTTGTATTGCAGCTGGGGTCTCCCTCTGGGGCGATTTCCCTGCACTAATTCTCCAGGAGATCTTTTGGAATCCGACCATCAGCCATTCTCACAACATGCCCAAGCCAACATAGACCTTGCTGTTTCAGTAATGTATATATGCTAAAAATTCCAGCTCATTCTAGGACTGCTCTATTTGGAACTTTGTCCTGCCAGGTGATATCAAAAATGTGTCAGAGACAACACATTTGGAATTTGTTCAACTTCCTCTCCTTCCGTGCACAAAGGGTCCAGGACTCACTTCAGTACAGGAATGTGCTCAGGACACAGGCTCTATAGACCTGGATCTTGGTATGTGCCATCAGCTTCTTATTAAGCCATACTGTCTTTTTGAGTCTAGAGAACACGGTAGCTGCTTTGCCAATGCATTTATCCAGCTCAACATCTAGAGAAAGAGTGTTAGAGATCGTTGAGCCAGGGTACACCTGGTATGGTATTGAGATTTTGCTGGGTTACCGTGCTTCCCACGACCCAGCCACTTCCCTACCAGAGCTGGCCAACTTTGTCTCCGCGGCGTTGTTGGGATCCCTGATCTTGGGTGATTTCAACGTGCACGTGGGGGCAGAGATCACTGGGCCAGCTCTTATTTATTTATTTATTTATTTATTTATTTATTTATTTATTTATTTATTTATTTATTTATTTATTTATTTATTTATTTATTTATATGCCGCCCACTCTACCCAGAGGTCTCTGGGCAGCTTACAATAATTAAAATTCAATACAATAAAATAAAATGATTAAAATACAATTAAAATACAATTAAAATTGCTATCATCAGGACCCACAGTTGATGTTATTTCAATTAAAAGCCTTCTGGAACAGGAAGGTTTTGACCTGGCGCCGAAATGTCATCAACATCGGCGCCAGACGAATTTCGGTTGGAAGGGCGTTCCATAGTCTGGGGGCAGCTGATGAGAAGGCCCTTTGTCTACAAGCCATCCCTCTTACCTCCTTGAGGGATGACTCTTTCAAAAGGGCCCCCTGGCTAGATCTTAACTGCCAGGTAGGCTCATATGGAAGGAGGTGGTCCTTCAAGTATCCAGGACCCAAGCTGTTTAGGGCTTTATATGTCAAAACAAGCACTTTGAATTGGGCCCGGACAGCAACTGGTAACCAATGTAAGTTAAACAAAATCGGCTTGATGTGATCTCTAGCGGCTCCACCACTCACCAACTACGCAGCTCGATTCTGGACCAGTTGCAGTCGCCGGACCGTCTTCAAAGGCAGCCCCACGTAGAGCACATTGCAATAATCTATACGAGATGTTACCAGTGCGTGTGTAACTGACATGAGACTCCGCTCGTCCAGGTAGGGCCGTAGCTGGTATAATTTCCACAGCTGAAGGAAGGTGCCTCTGGCCAGCAAGTCCATCTGGGCTTCCAAAGTTAGACTGGGGTCCAGGAGCACCCCCAGGCTGCGGACCCTGTCCCTTAGGGGGAGTGTAACCCCATTCAGGGCAGGGAAATGGCCCTCCAACCTGTCCGGCGAAGCACCCACTAACAGCACTTCCATCTTTTCTGGATTGAGTTTCAATTTATTAACCCTCATCCAGTCCATTATCAGGTCCAGACACGAGTTCAGCACAGAAACTGCCTCTCCTGGATTGGTGGAAATCGAGAGGTAGAGCTGAGTGTCATCAGCATATTGCTGACTCCTCAGCCCAAACCTCCTGATGACCTCTCCCAGCGGTTTCATGTAGATGTTAAACAGCATGGGGGACAGTATCGAGCCCTGAGGAACCACATGACATAAATGCCATGGGGCAGAGCAACTGTCCCCCAGCACAGCACGGTCAGCTAGGAAGGCGCGGAACCACTGTAAAACAGTGTCCCCAACTCCCAACCCAGCCAACCTATCCAGAAGGACACCATGGTCGATGGTGTCGAAAGCCGCTGAGAGGTCCAGGAGTATCAACAGGGTCACACTCCCCCTGTCTCTCTCCCGGCAAAGGTCATCGTACAGGGCGACCAAGGCAGTCTCTGTACCAAAACCCAGCCTGAAACCTGATTGAAATGGATCCAGAAAATCCATTTCATCCACAACCCACTCCAACACTTTACCCAAATAAGTGAGGTTTGCCACTGGTCGGTAGTTGACCACCAGCCTTGGGGCCAGGTTAGGTTTTTTAAGGAGTGATCAAATTACCACCTGTTTCAAGGCGGTAGGAACCACTTCCTCTCTCAAAGAGGCATTCACGGCCTCCTGAACCCAAGTGCGAACCCCCCTGGCAGATCTTCCAATTAGCCAAGTTGGGCAAGGGTCGAGCGGAGTGGTGGTAGAACGGACAGATCCAAGCACCCTGTCCACATCCTCGGGTCTCAACAATTGAAACTCATCCATTAATGTTTGACCTAAGCACGGCACACTGGACACATCTTCCGATTTTGCAGTAACAGTGGAGTCCAGCCCAGTGCGAATCTGAGCAATTTTTTCCTCAAAATGAATAGCAAACTCATCACAGCGAGCTCATGAGCAGTCCAGGATCTCCACCGGATTTCCCGGTTGAAGAAGATCCCGGATCACCCTAAACAGCTCTGCTGGATGACATTCTGAGGAAGCAATACGGCTGGAGAAATATTGCCGTTTCGCCAGCTGTATTGCCACGAAATAGGCCCGATAATGGGCTCTAAGTCGTGTTCGATCAGACTCCCAGCGGGACTTCCTCCACCTGCGCTCCAGCCGTCTCCCCTCTTGCTTCATTGCCCACAGTTCAGAAGTGTACCAAGGAGCCGTCTGGGCTCGGCGAGCAGGGAGAGGGCGCTTAGGCGCAATCGTGTCAACCGCCCGGGTCATCTCCCTATTCCATAGGATGACCTGAGCTTCAACAGAAGCGCCGACCATATCAGACGGATAATCCCCCAGAGCATTCAGGAAACCATCCAGATCCATTAGTCTCCGGGGGCGGATCATCTTAATAGATCCCCCACCCTTGCAGAGGGAAGAAGAAGCTAATAGACTAAACTTGACCAGGAAGTGATCTGACCATGAAAATGGGGTCACGACCAGCCCCTGTACATCCAAACCACCACCTTCCAGTCCCATTGTGAAAACCAGGTCCAAGGTGTGGCCCTTCTCATGTGTCGGGCCGATGACACATTGAGACAGCCCCATGGTTGTCATGGCGGCCATGAAGTCCTGAGCCGCCCCAGTCAAGGCAGCCTCGGCATGGATGTTGAGGTCCCCCAGCACCAACAACCTGGGAGTCCTCAACACCAGGTCCGAGACTACCTCCGTCAGCTCAGGTAGGGAGACTGTTGGTACGCAGCAGGGTGGGCGGTACACCAACAGAATCCCTAATCTGCCTCACAAGCCCAACACACAGTACAGGCCCTTAAGACCTCCTCTCAAAGGGATAGGAAGCCTGATCAAGGAGACAGAACTCCTATAGACTATAGCAACTCCCCCTCCCCGACTCTCCGAGCGACACTGGTGCTGGACTGAGTACCCAGGCGGACACAGCTGGGAGAGGGGGACACCACCCTCCTCTCCCACCCAGGTCTCAGTAATGCACGCCAGGTCAGCCCCCTCATCCAGAATTACATCATGGATGAGGGCAGTTTTATTTTGTGCTGACCTGGTGTTCATCAACAGCACCGTGTGGCTTGTGGGTTTGCTGATATGGTCACCTGACACCATCTGGTTGGGGGCAGGACTAGAAGAGGGGATAGATGTAAGGGATCTAACCTCTCTTCTCCTACGCGGGCATGTTCTACCCCCACCACCATTCCTTCCCCTACCCAGCACCACCTCAATGGCTGCCCCCTCCAATGCCCTCCCCCCTTCCTCTTGAGTTCTTGGAAACCATGGCTTCCTTGAACATGTCCCAACATGTCAGCGGCCCCACCCACATGTGCGGTCATACATTGGACCTGGTCTTTTCCACTAATTGGAGCGAGTGTGGTCTGATGGTGACTGGCCTTGTGTCGGTCTCCTTGTCATGGTCAGATCACCACCTAATAAAATGTGACCTCTCAGTGTCTCTCCCCCCTCGCAGGGAGCAAGGACCTATTGCATATGAAGTGGAAAAGCTGACCTTCAAGCTAAGCACCAAAGAGAAGCTAAGCAAAGCCAATATAATATCAGCCCATGTGCTCCACAACATGAACTTTGCATCTGGTAGTCTAAATAAATACTATGAGGAAGGAATTTGCAGAAGCCCCACAACCTGCTCTATTCCCAAATAAAGGGTATATAGACTGGGGCTGACCCATCCTCTATTGTTATAAGGACAACAACGTGCTCCGTCCTAGGGTCTGTGATATTATGTGGGTTTCTCTATCTACATTTTTGTTTTTAAAAATCCACAAATCAGGGGAGAATGGGAAACAGTTAAAAAAGAGGACACTATGCAGTCCCTAACTGTGTGGCCTGCATAGTTCATAGTTCATACAATGACTGGCCACCCAACCAGGCAGATAGATTGCCTGCGTGGTGAGTTCAGTTTGAGACCTCCCTAGCATTTCAGGAGGCACATTTGCCACTCATCTAGTCCTTCGGTGCCCGCAACTTAGTCTATTGTATTAAATTTCATATATTTCATATATTATATCTATTATATTTTGAGTTTCCACAGTTGCTGTCTTTTTAAACCCACAAATGTTGAATGGGGTTCAAGGGATCCATTAGGGTGTTGATTCACCCTTGAGGTGAACAGTGGTTCCCCATGTTCTGCCCCATAGTAGCCCCAGAATTGGAGAAATACCGCAACTTTGGTCCATTTTTGCACTTTTGTCTGAAGCACATGCACATGCTTTACTACATGCAGTCAACAGCAATGTTTCTGAATCAGTCTTGTCTATGATATTTTTTTCCAACAGTCTTTCTAAACCCACAAGCAGGTAGCTCAGGGAAGTGCAACACTGTGCCAAAAACTATTTGTTCAAGGGAAATGTGGCTATTGCCTTCCACTGCCTTTGGCTTCTATAGTGTAGAAAATTCTATGAGCGTGTTCTGTGCTGTGATGTGCTGAGGACCTTGAGCTAAGATTCACAGCACCTTCTTACAAATGAATGCCTATGACCATTTGTGTCTTCTTCTTCAAGCATGGAAAGATGTTTATTTTTTGCAGATGTTATCTTTCTGTGAAAATTCACTGAAAAATATTACCTGTGTAGGATTTTTATCTTCTTCTTTTTTTTAAGTGTTGAAGCACATTTGGAACCTCAGGGAAATTTTTAATGGGGTCCTCCCACCTTGGCTGACTGGACAGCTCCAAAGCCTGGGAGCACGACTTTGATTCCCTGCTGGGTCTTGTAGGAAAGCAACCAGCCTTCACCTGCATGTTCTTAGGCAAGCCATATGGCCCCAAAGCACCTCTAGAACAAGGGAGTGGTGAACCAAATGAACCCTCCATGCCTAGAAAACCCTGGAAAGGGCCACCATAACTTGGGATATCATTAAGATCCTTGTGGCACAGTGGTTAAACTGCAGCACTGCAGCCAAAAGTCCACTCACAGCCCAGGTTGAGGCCCAGGAAGCTGGTTCAAAGTGGACTCAGCCTTCCATCCTTTCAAGGCCAGTTAAAACGAGTACCCAGCTCAGGGCAGGGATAATGTGTAGCCTGCATAATGAAACTGTAAACTTCCCAGAGAGTGCTTTAAGCACTATGGGGCATGATATAAGCAGCAGCCTTTCCTTTTTAAAATTATTATTATTACTCCTCTCACAGTCGGATGTTCTATCATCTCAGCTTTTTAGCAGTTCATTCTTCCTTTATTCTGCTCAACGCTTAGACCCTACCAAATTCAATTTCTCGGGTCCCCCCCCCGCAAACCTTTTAACAAAGTACTTAAATAAATAAATAAATAAATAAATAAATAAATAAATAAATAAATAAATAAATAAATAAATAAATAAATTTCAAATTGTTGATATAATTTAAGACAATTGTTTTAATTTAATTAATTTTAGCTAGATTTCATTTAATTATGTTCAGGAGTGAAGCAACATTAGTGTGATTCTGTCATGCTTATTTTTAACAGATGTCAGTTCTTCAGGCAGCTGTAGATGTTTTTATAACAGGTTTTCAAATCTTGGTCCAGCATCCAGTATACCTAAGCAACAAATCAGCATGGGGTGTGGTGAAATCATATTCTGGGACTTGCTTACATGGTAGCTAAATATATTTTGACTTCTGAACAATGTTTTAGGTGTGATGACTAGCAGCTGAGATGACATTGCCACCTACACACAAATGAATTCATGTATGTGTGTTTTTAATCTAGTGATAAAACACCCATAATTTTACAGAGAGGAAATCAGCAAACCATCTGCCCCAGGGCCTATGAAGAGTGGATTGATTACACCTGATGCTATTTGGTAGGACTTGTTTTTAATAAAGAAAAGGAAAAGAAGGACCACCCATTTCAAATATTATAGCTTGTTATTTATAGTATTTCTTCTTTGTGCTATGATCTATGTTACCATGATAAGTATAAGATTCCTTTTATAACTTGTTTTAAAAAAAACAATTGACTTGTGTCAAGTCCCTCTTATGGCTGGAGCGTCACATAGTTTCTATCAGCCATCTCAGTGGGACTGATACTTTTTTCCATTTCCTTGCAGGGAGAGGTGGAGAGAAAATTAAACCCAGAATGGAAATGTTACTACCGTATATCAAGACCAAGAACTCTGGAATATGTATGCTGTTTATTCAAGTCAATTTGTGATTAGTTCCCAGCATCGCCCTTTATCTGATACCGAATAAAATATCTCTTGTGTTTGGAGAATTATGCAATGGTCTGAATGAAGCAGAATCTCCTCTTAACCTCTGCAGGCAATCAATTTACACCTTGAATTGTGAGATTTGGATTACTCTTATCTATGGTGTCATGAAATTAATCCATTCTTGCAAATGAGTCCATAGCCTCCTGAGGCAGTGAATCCTGAGTCTTCTTTAGAGGATTTCTCTTGATTTTTTGTTAGGAGCAATTACATGTCATACAAAGATGTTGTTTGCTTTGTTTGTGCCAACCACAAAGATGTTTCCCATCTTGATGAATTACATGTATATTTTCATAGGGTTGATGGTGTGACAACCCCAGACCTACTGGGATGTGCCACAGTTTCACTAAGCTGCCACCAACCATTCCCTGTAAGGAGTCACACAGACCAGGGATGGATTTTTAACAAATAAAGGAATAAGGTTTATTTAAATAACACACAGGGAAAATAAAATGATCAAGTGAATAAGATACAGTAACGTGGCTTAGTCTCAATCATACATACACCAGTTTGGTTCACACAGAACACCTTTAAATAAAGCACAGACCCTGAACCTATCAGTTCTGGCTACCCATACAGACACCTGAACCTATCAGGTTGGTACTGACTGACACACAGTAGTACCCTGTCTGACACACAGACTCCCACACCAGCTTCGTCTCTCAGCTCTCCTCCAGCTTCTCCTTAACTTCTCCACACACGCTCCACATATATATACAGTACAGCCCCTCCTCCTGATGTCCCGCCTTCCACTCCCCATAGGATGGAACTTTCCCTCCAAACCCATGACAGACAGGTAACATCAGTGCTGTATGTAACACCTCCCCTCTTTATAAGTTGTTTTGTAGGGGGAAAGCTAAAGTGCTTTTCACCAAAAAACAACCTGGATCCAAAACATACAAAAACAGTTATACATTAACATACAATACCATACTTACTTATACTTACACTAGGATAACCATATCAATTAGGCATTTAAACATTTACCATTTACAATACATCAGGTTACCTTTATTCATACACACCAAGCATGTTTAATAGACAAGTACATTTAACCTTTTGTCACCAAAGTATATACATAGTCCATGTTTCTTTCGCCGTCTTCATTCTTCGGGTCTTCTTGATAAGGCGTCAGCAACACAGTTCACTGACCCTCTGACCACCTTCACTTCAAAGTCATAGTCTTGCAGGTTTAAAGCCCACCTCATAAGTTTACTATTGTGGGTTTTCATTGTCTTTAACCATTGCAGTGGTGAATGGTCAGTGCACAGAATAAAATGTCTTCCCCAGATGTAAGGCTTGGCCTTCTGGATCGCGTAGACTATGGCCAGGCACTCCTTTTCCACGGTTGCCAAATGTCTCTCACCTTTCTGGAGTTTCCTACTCAGGTAGGACACTGGATGCTGGTCACCATTCTCATCCTCCTGGCAAAGAACTGCTCCTACCCCGCTGTTAGACGCATTGGTGTAGATGATGAACTCCCGGTCGAAGTCTGGAGCACGCAGCACTGGATAGTTGATGAGGGCCTCCTTCAACCTCTGGAACGCCTCCTCACAGTCGCTGGTCCACGGGATGCGGTCATCAGTCTTCTTCCTCGTCAAATCGGTCAGCGGAGTCGCAATCTCGCTAAACCTCGGGATGAACTTTCTGTAGTAGCCCACCAACCCAAGAAATGATTTGACTTTTTTCTTGGTGTTGGGTCTGGGCCAATCACGAACTGCTTCTATCTTGGCCTCTAGGGGTTTGATCACTCCTCCCCCTACCATGTGACCCAAATATTTTATTTCTGGGCTACCCAGCTGCAGTTTGTTCTCTTTACAGGGCCTAGGCCAAGGCACTTCCTCCCCTGGGTCAAAGTGCCTCTCCCTGACTTTCTGGTCATCCCAAGCTTTCTTTCTGACCTTTTGAGCTTGCAGGGTCTCTGCTGCTAGCTCTAGGTTTCTCTTTAGGTCATTCATCAAGGTGTCTATATATGTCACAACGTCTTGTGGGTCATCCTGGGTGATCTGCTCCCAATTTTGTTTGATTAAATCAAGGGGCCCTTTCACCCTTCTCCCAAACAAAAGTTCAAACGGACTGAACCCGGTACTGGCTTGTGGCACTGATCGATAAGCAAACAAAAGGGATTGCAGCTTCTGGTCCCAATTGTTTGGATTCTCTGCCAAGTAAGCCCTAATCATGCGCATCAGAGTCCCATTGAACTTCTCCATTAACCCATTACTTTCAGGGTGATAGGGAGTGGTTTCCTTGTGTTTAATTCCACAGATTTGCCATAACCGTTTCATGAGCTTCGATGTAAACGATGCGCCCAAATCTGTGATTATTTCTGAGGCAAATCCCATCCTGGACATATACCCCACCAAGGCATCTGCCACTGTGTTAGTTTCAATGTTAGTCAAGGGGATGGCTTCAGGGTACCTCGTGGCATGGTCCACAATGGTGAGAATGAACCTGTTCCCCCTCTTTGTGGCCTTGGGCAAAGGTCCCACAATATCCACCCCTATGCATTTGAACGGAGTGTCAATCACAGGCAAAGGGCACAACTTTGCTTTGGTCCTGTCGCGGTTATTCCCCTGCCTCTGACACACATCACATTGTTTACAGAACTCCTTGATCTGCTTCCCTATTTCAGGCCAGTAAAAATTCTGTGTGATTCTCTGCTGTGTTTTGTTCACCCCTAAGCGCGCAGCAAACATGTCAGAGTGCCCCCTTTGTAAGATCATGGGGCGATACTTTTCAGGTACCACTAGCTGACTTCTGATCCCATCTCCCCCTTTTGAGATGTTCCTCAGGGTCTCTCTATATAAAATCCCCTTTTTCTCTCGAAATCTCACTGGGGTTTCAGGTGTTGGCTGGGCGTCTGTCACCTGTTCAAAACACTTTTGGAGAGTGGCGTCTGCCTTTTGCTCTTGGCCAAATCTGCTGTCTGTGGTTAAGGTTTCCACCACAGCTTCTGAACTCCCCTCTGCTTCCGTCTCTGGCTCATCAGTGCCCCCCTGAACTGTCCCCTTGGTAGCTTGTGAACGTGTAATCACTAGCACCCGTTTCACATGTTCAGCCAGGTCATTTCCCACGAGCACGGCTGCTGGCAGAATCGATGAAATCGCTAGCCGCCAAACTCCCCTCCAGCCTTGAAAGTTCACAGGTACCTCAGCTACTGGCAGCGAGATCACCTGTCCCTCAATCCCTGCCACCTTCACGCTCTCATTCGGGATTATATACTCCCTAGGAATAATATCTGGATGGCACAGGGTCACCTGGGAACAAGTATCCCTTAGCCCCCTATACTGATGGTCAAGTATTCCTACGTCCACCCCTGCGGTCTCAAACAACTGCGAATCTGTTCTCACTAGCAAGCAGCGCTTGACCTCCACAAGAGGACCATTTTCCTCAGCCTGATCAGCAGATGTAACTGTTCCAGATTGAGTAGCCATGGCAACAGGTTCCCTCAGTGGCAAGGAGCTTTGCTCTTTCTGGACACAGAACACAGCTTTTGGCTTGGTTCCACTCAAATCATGAGGCACATTTCCTTTTAGCTGCTTTAATTTCTCACACTCTGAGATTAGATGGCCCTTTCCTTGACAGAAATAACATTTTCTGCTGTATTTTGAGTCTTTCTCATCTTGTTTTGGTTTTCCCTCCAAAATCTGAGGTCTTTGTTTCATGTCTGAGGGCTTCCCTTCACCATGAGCCCCTCCCACTTGCTGGCTTCTCCCTGGTCCCTGAGAGTACTTGCTGTAGGTTTCTTTAGGTTTACCTATCGATTTCCCCTCACCTAAGGGCTTTCTTATTTGGGAAATAAAATCTGCGATCTCAGCCGCCTCTGCCACAGATTTCGGTTTCCTTTCCCTCACCTGGAACTTCAGTTCCCCATGCAGGACTGAATAAAACTGTTCCAGCGCTATCAGGTCTTTGAGCTGCTGGTAGGTCTCTGTCCCCTCCTGCGACAGCCATTTCTCTAGCAGCCTCACCAGTTGGGCCCCCACTTGGGTAAAAGTCTGCTCTGGTTTCTTTGTGAGTGACCTGAATCTTTGCCTCAGCTGTTCCGCATTTATCCCATGTCTGGCAAACACCAGTTTTTTAAACTCTGCGAAATCTTTCAGCAGTTCCTCTGGCATCTCTGCATAGACTTCTGCCAGGCTGCCACTGATTAAAGATTGCATAATGGTCATCTTCTCAGTTTCCCTTACTGAGAAGTCCACAAACGCTCTTTCCACGAGGGAAAAGAACACCTCAGGGCAATCCCCCTTGTGGTATACAGGGAATTTCTTCAGGTCAGTTTTAGACAATTGGCCCACCTCAGAATCTCTATTGTTATTATTATTCTGATTCATCAGTTCCAATTTTCTTAACTCAAACGCCATTTTCTCTCTCTCCAATCTTTCTTCTCTTTCCATTCTCTCTATTTCAAATTGCCTTCTTTCTCTCTCTAATCTTTCCTCCATTTCCCTCATCCTCAGTTCATGCTGTTGGGCTATGAGCATCTTTCTGAGTTCCGGGTTCTGTTCTCCCGTGCTGTCATCCTGCACTGAGCCAAATTCATCCTCAGAACCTTGGTCTACCTGGGGGTCTTTCACTTCACCCATTTCTGCCATTTGGCTTCGAGTCAAGGGCATAATCCCCCCCCAGAACAGGCTGCTTTCAAAAGTCAAGCCTCAAAATAAAGCGACCACTTTTTTTTCTTTTGCCTCAGAACCAGCCTTCTATAGATTGCTGCTGTTCTTTCAGCACTAACTTGCAACTGTTGCCAGCCAGAGTCCACCCCCCTCTGCTAGGCCTCTCAGCAGACAAGCTAGATCACTGCTGCTTCCCTCAGCTTTGCCTCAGCTTTTTTCCCGCCAAAACAGGTTGCCTCAGAGCTCCCTAATCTAGTCCCACCAATCTGAGGTTACACATTCTTCCACTAGCCTACCTCCCCGTGAGGTAAGCCTAGAAGATTACCTACGCGCTCTCAGATGGTCCCTGACTAGACCCCCCTTGCTCTGGGCACACTTGCCAAGGCTTTGCTGGACCACTGGACAACTGGACCAGTCGTATCCCACACGCTGGACACCAATCAATGTGACAACCCCAGACCTACTGGGATGTGCCACAGTTTCACTAAGCTGCCACCAACCATTCCCTGTAAGGAGTCACACAGACCAGGGATGGATTTTTAACAAATAAAGGAATAAGGTTTATTTAAATAACACACAGGGAAAATAAAATGATCAAGTGAATAAGATACAGTCACGTGGCTTAGTCTCAATCATACATACACCAGTTTGGTTCACACAGAACACCTTTAAATAAAGCACAGACCCTGAACCTATCAGTTCCGGCTACCCATACAGACACCTGAACCTATCAGGTTGGTACTGACTGACACACAGTAGTACCCTGTCTGACACACAGACTCCCACACCAGCTTTTTCTCTCAGCTCTCCTCCAGCTTCTCCTTAACTTCTCCACACACGCTCCACATATATATACAGTACAGCCCCTCCTCCTGATGTCCCGCCTTCCACTCCCCATAGGATGGAACTTTCCCTCCAAACCCATGACAGACAGGTAACATCAGTGCTGTATGTAACAGATGGGAACATAGTTTCCCTGCTTTGGTTGCCTCTTAGGTTGTGCGACTTGTAAGCAATTTGTAATACCAGTAAGAGAGGCATTAACCTCATACTGAAAGGGGGGGGTGCTCCACTTACTTGTCAACAGCTGCTGTAGTTGAGACGGATACTGGAGACTTCTTTGGCAAGGCATCTTGATGGTGATGGAAGGAAATAGCTGAAGAATGGCTCCCTTCCCATCCTGCTGATACACTACTGTAGCAGATTTCTTATTATCACCCACTGTTACTTCACTGCAAAACCATGCTGCATAATTTTCTTAGATCTTTAAAGCTCGTAATGATGCTCAGAGAGTCGTGTTCCTAAACATCACTTGATCTCTGTCTCTATCAAAGACTGCATCACTCTAAACCAATAACATTACAAATGACTGTTGCCAAGTAGATTGTTGACAGGAGCCAAACCAAAATTAAGCTAGTCCAATCGAGCAGTTGTGAGTGGTTTTACCCTTCTTTAAAGACTATTTTTGGTAAAAGGTCTAGATAGCTGTGATCATAATCTTCACGACAAGCTGGGCTTTGAAGTGGTTTACCACAAATGCAAACTGTTGCTGGCCTTGGGCTGAACTGGTGCAGAACATGAGTTGTGCTTCTGCAGGTGAGTGTCAGTCATGCTCATGATGAAATGCTCAGATTCAAAGCAGTTACCTAGTCCCACCATGGTCACCATAGCGACCTAGAATGATCTACCACATGAGAACCTTGCATGACTGATTTCTTTAAAACAAACTCTGCACTTACTGGCAATACACAATATTTTACTACTAGTAGTGTGGCAGGGTTGGAAAAGGGCATGTGGGGGAGAGGAAGAGTGGGAAAGGATGGGGGAGGAAAAAAAACAGAGTGTTAAAGAATACAAGGATGGTGTTGTTCAAAGAAAAAAACCCAAGACTGGGCACAGAAATACTACGCAGTTGTAGCTGTGAGCACAGGGAAAAAAAGAAAGAGAGCTCACATGGATGAAGGAAAGATTGTGCGGAGTACAAAGCCAGCAGATTGTAAGGACCCCAGTAGTGGGGGACATCCTCATAGCATCTTAATAAGGTCCTCTTCAACCCTGGCAGCGCCATTTTGGAACTGGACTGCGCTGAACCAAGAAACAACTTTTCAAACAGGCTTCCAATACCCTGGCCACAAAGGCTGGCATCACTCTGAGGTAATTTATTTTTTTAACTTATTAAATATATAAACTACCTATGTACCAAACATAGCACTCAAGGTAGCTAACACTAGTAAAATACCAATGCAAATGAACACAGCCAAAGCATGTGCACAATTTAAAATGCAATTAAAAGTAAATTGACACAAAGAAACAGCAATTCTCTTCAATTATAGCCCCAGTAAGATGCTTATCTGCTCCTCACACAAAGGAAGAGAAATCTGAAGTTAAGTGCTCATAATGATTGAACAATTAATTAGGCTAAAGAGTGACACAGAGGCATGCCAATCCCCAGTGGGTAATCTCAGAGGGATTAAGAAATTAGAATATGGAGCTACACAGGGCATATTCTCTAGGCTGCAGAAATCCAACCAATATGGGTAATTTTTAATCAAGGAGGGCATTGTAAAGATATACATGTATTGTTTTGCAAAAATATACTTTTAAAACAATCACCAAGGGAAGGCATAAGAAGTTATGACACCATTCCAGTCAGGTAATTTCACAACATGCCTTTAATAATGAGGATTTAGTTTTAGAGACAAGCAGTTGAGAGATAACCTCATGGGTTTATTTCATCAAAGGAGAAACATGAATTTCTAAATCCTTACAAAATGAGGAATATTGGCTATATCACTAGCTGTGTGAGGACTGACATAGATATGACACAATCAGTTTTCCTATTTTTGTTGTTGCTGTGCTTCAAGTTGTTATGTATAGAATCACAGAACTGTAGATCTGGAAGGGGTCCCCAGGGTCACCTGGAAAAATGGCTCCCCAGCTTCTACATAAAAATCTCCATGATCAGCATGGAGAAACACAGATAGCCTTGATTCAGTTAGAGTTTCACTATTCAACTGAACAAGACATGCACTCCTAGTTTCCAGACCCTTTGCTATCTAAGCCACCTTCTCTGAACAAGTTACTGTGATAACTGGGACTGGACAGGATGTTCCAGGTGAGTTCTGAGCAAAACAGAATAGAATGGTCTTGATAGGGACCCTTCATTTATGTTGATACAACTTAGTACTGCCTTTGCTCTTTTGCTGCTGGCTCATACCGTCACCTCACGTTTAGAGGTCTACTAAAACCTCCAGGCCTTCTTACACACAACTGCTGCCAAGCTGGCTGTAATCTTCCCTGCACTTGTGCATCTGATTTTTCCTGCTTAAATGTAGAACTTTACAAATTTTCCTATTGAAATTCATTTTGTTTCTTTTGGTCTAGTTCTCCAGTCTGTTAAAAGCATCTTGAACCCCAGCTCTGTTTGCTGAAGTATTAACTAGCCTCTAGCTTTGGTGTCATATGCAAATTTGATGTGCACGTTCTCCACACTGCCATTCACATCATTTATAAATGTGGCAGCCTGCTTATGACTTCTCTCCATGATGACAAGGAACCACTGACGAGCACTCCTTGACTACGTACCATAAACCAGTTATGAATCCTCTTAACCACAGCTTGCTTAACCCACATCTCACCAGCTTGCTTACACGATTATTATGAGCAGTCTTGTAAAAAACTTTGTTGAAGCCAAGACACACTACATCCACTGCATTCTACATAATTACAAAGCTTGTGACTTTGCCAAGAAAGAGATTAGATTAGTTTGGCGTATATTAGTTACCAAAAATATCTATTTCCATGGCAATGAGTTAGTGTTCAAGTGTAATGTCTGATGAGTGCAGGTTGTTTTGAGTTGCACATACATGACGACTGCTCTCATTTATGTGGTTTGCACCCTTTCATGGGTGTCCATGGGGGGGGGGGGGAGGAATGGATTTCCCACTACAATCCTAAATTTTATTATTTTAATGCACATAGAGAGATGCAATGTTGCAGCAGCAAATCCTGTACATATGAATTATGTTAACATACCATTTCAGAAATTTCCCTCTGCTCTGGAAAAAATTCTTACGAGTATCCTTCTGTCTAATGTATTCTCGAAGGCTTTCACAGCCGGGATCTAATGGTTGTTGTGGGTTTTTCGGGCTCTTTGGCCGTGTTCTGAAGGTTGTTCTTCCTGATGTTTCGCCAGTCTCTGTGGCCGGCATCTTCAGAGGACTGGAGTCCACAACAACTATCCTTCTGTCTCTTTTTTCCCCAAATAGTTTTTTTTATTTAAATACATAAATACAAAACAATCTATCATTCAAACAAACTACAACATAGTATGAAATAAAGAAAAAAAAATAACCCAGAATAAACCCACCCCTCCCCCCTTCAGAGGACAAAGTCTTTTTACCATTGCAAAACATTCCAGCTAGCATGGTTTGAGGTAAGAATGGCATAATGGCAAGTTGAAACACTGCCTTATATGTAGAGGAGCTTCCATACAAATGCCATTGGGGGAGTGGAACTGGTAAAACCATTCATTAAATATCCTGCATACCTTGAAAGCCTTATTAGGGTTGCTATAAGTCAGTTCTGACTTGATGGCACAGAACACACACAAGGTAAGGGGGAAAAATCCCATGGTGTAAGAGAAAGAAGCAAGAGTTTAGTCATTAAAAACAACTTTTTATTGAATGAGTTGCACAGAAGATTGTACCGTGAAGCTTGGTGGAACCAGGTTGGTCATAGATCGGTCTGCTGACTGAAGGTTATATCAGCTTGTATTGTGCAACTGAGTATGCAATATTTCTAGAAGAAATGTATCCTTGGCACTTCAGGAGGCATTGGAGTTCCAGTGTGGTACATTCCTCCCCAACTGTATATTGCACCAGTAATTCCCAAACACCTATTAGGGGTGGAGCATCTTTGCCTCTCCAGGTATTGTGAGCTATAACTGCCTTATCACTGGTTATGCTGGGTTGGGCATATGATGTTATAGTGTAACAATATCTGGATTTCCAAAGTTTACCCCACTTCTGAACTATGGGATAACTCCAATACAAAAGGGTAAATGGATAGAGTTGGGATACTGGAGAAGGAATTATATGGAATCCTGTATTGTAAGGTGTCTTGGGACTGATCTCAAGGCCGAGCATATTTCTGTACTATCCATATTTTATTTTCATTGTACACCCAGCAGACTGGGTTACATGCTTTTGTGGACACAATCCAGGCTGTCATAGTAGTGTGCTAGAAAAATACATCATCTTACAATATAAGTTCATCTCTGTGCTTCAGGGTCCAGACTTAGAGCTTGTTCCTTAGTCTCAAGAACCTATCCTGTGAGAACATTGAACCCCCAGCTCTCCACTCACTATTAGTACTTATCAAATCATCACAATGTACTTTAATAACATGTTCCACTCTGTGTTCACCCTAGAAACATACAGGTACCCCAACTGTATTTACAAGCTTCTCTGAAGACAGGATACGTCTTAATACCCACCTGCGCACACACATTTATGGTTACTAGACTACAAACATAGAGAAGCATTTCTCTTTAATGCTACTGATAGAGCTGTTGAACTATAGAATAGGAGGCAGAACCTTGGCAGAACGTGGTTGCTGAACAGCAAAGGGGTGGATGCCCTCTGTGATGTTAGGAATACAAGTTGTGATCCAGCTTTGCAGGGGAAAACATTTCTCTGATTTGGCAGTCTGACCATTTTACCCTCCACACATCAGCTATGATGGTTTAGACATTTTTGACCCTACTGGTTTTTATGCCCACACTTGGGAGAAGAACTTTCCAGAAAGTTCAGCAAGCTGTCATGGAGGTGAAGGCCTAGGGATGCTCATGTTTTTATTTTTTATTTATTTATTGTATTTATACCCCACCTATCTAGTCATTTCGACCACTCTAGGCGGCCATGTTGTTGAGGAACCCTCTCCCTACGTGTCTTAAGTCATGGCCTGGGGACAATGTCCTAGATAAACATGGTCAGTTCAAACTACATTGCTGCCCCAGGTGAAGATTCAGTGTGTGGGCACATCTTGCTCTGGAAGAGGAGGATGTGTCCTCTTCTCAAACATTTTTTATTTTTCCAGAACTTTCTCCCTGCACCACAAGCTAATGGAGTGAGGGAAGGTGCTGCAGGTTGATCAATCCCAGCCAGTTACCTTCCTTGCAGTCAAAACTTTGTAGGGAGGGTAAGAAGAAGAAGAAGAAGAAGGGAGGGATGACCGCAGAGAGCTGGCACTAATAGTAAGGGATAATCACATCTAGGCTGCATCTCTGATTGATCCAACCTCCTCTGCACTTCCTGGGCTAATACACAGTTCAGAACCTGGGGAGTGAAGAAGAAAATTACATTATTCATGAAATGACTTTTGTTTGCAAAAAGCCATGATTTCAAGAAACCAGTGAAAAATGAAGAGAATTCAATCATTTCTGCTGCATTCTCTGTGTTTGCTTTGCTTTGAACCACCACTCATGTTCTCTAGTGGTTGGACAGAAAAGGAGGCAATATCTGCTTATTCCCATGTAATATTATTGGTCTCCATCTTGAGCTTTTATTTGAAAATGCATCTAAGGACATGAAACCATTGAATAAACATGAAGTCTGTCCTCAATTATAACTTATGGCTTTCAGCAACACCATGAACAACCAAACTCTCTGTCTAAGTAATCTTCTCTGTTCTGGGAACGTTACCATGGCATTAGAGTGATTCTTGCTCAGTTTAAATACTCCCAGCTAGAACTTCTTCCTAGCTTTACAAACATAGCATGATTTTCATCAGTGCTGTCATCTGGAGTTCAGTGAAATGTTCTTACTCTTTGAAGACTGCTTTTTTAAAGTATAAAGGCCAGCAACCATTGAAATAGTGTTTTTATGGCAATGTTATTTTCTCTTCTTCCTGTGAATATCTCGTACCCCTCTTTAGTTGTATTCCCCAAGCAGTATTCAAAGTTGAGTGTATCTCTTGGATGGAGTGGCCCACAACAAGGATGCTCAAGGTGTGATGAAAAATCCAGGGTGTGGCTCCCAGCCTATCCCATCTCAATGGAAGTTATGTTGATGGAATCATTAGAATTCAAATAAGCCCTCATCCGACAGGTTTTCGTGGCTAATGATGGCTGTTGTCAAGGCTATGTCACAAGGTAGGTGGAGAAAATGAACTTCTCCTATATACTTATACAATCAGAACTCCTTCTGTGAGGCTTCTTGTGAGCAATGAAACAATAGAATCAAAGCACACCATTATTCTTACCATGAAGGTACCAGGTGTCTTTGTTGTCCTGGCACTTCTCAGCCTATTTGAAGGTAAGTTCTGTTTGTTGTCCATCTTGTGGATGTCTTAAAGCTCCTGCATTATGACAGCATTATACAGTTCTTCAGAGAAATGAAGATAATACTTTACTAGAGAAGTGGCTTGCTTGAATTAAAACCAGGGAGAATAAGAACAACTGCCCTATAGCTCAATAGTTTGGGTATGTGACTGTGGAGCCAGAGGTTGGGAGTTCGATTCCCCACTGTACCTCCTTGACAGTGACTGGATTTGATGATCCATAGGGTCTCTTCCAGCTCTGCAGTTGTTATCATCATCTTTATTTCACATGATTATATTATTTCTTTTTCAAAAACCATTTCCGAAACTGATAATAGGAGTAGTTTTGGTGCTGGCAAGCACACCTGGATATTTTGCATGTGAAAATGGTAGAACATTGTTGTTTTGCTGAAAAATAATTGTTTTCACCCACTTTACTTCCCTCCTTTTAAAGAAGTCAATGTCAGTGTAGATTCTGACCAAATGGCATTTCCAGGTGAAATCAAGCTTGACCTGAACTAAAAATTCTTAAATTTTGAAAATAGTGTTCATATTCGACAGGAATTACAATTGTTTTTATTAACATATTCATGGATGTCATAAAGAATGTTTTGTTGGTTAACATAAGGAGATAAAATTCAACCACAGCTCAGTTGAGAGGGTTCTAATTATGTACATTTATATCTGGCAACTGGTGCCAGCACTGCAATTGTTCCGGTGCCAGGCATTTTGATTGGCTGATTCGGTGTGTTTTGGTTTGTTTGTTTGAGTATTGCTGTTTTTCTCTGTTGTGATGATATGTTTTGGAATTTCTTATTTTTTAATTTTTTTGTGGTTTTATTTGCACACCACCTAGGGCATCCATAAGTATGGGGCAGATTTAACACACTGCAACAAAGAAAATAAATAGTACATTCCTAGTTATAGGAGTTAGTCCATTGTCAGAAAAATCTAAAGAATCCTGTCTTTACAAGCAGTTGAACTAGATGAGCTTGCAAGGGTTTTTTTTCCCAACTGTTTATCACTGACGCCTCCTTTGCAAGTGGTTATTAACTGAATAATTTGTCTAAGGCATAGCAGAAATTGTGGGTGTAAGTGGCAGGATATGACAATGCAACATTAGACTAGCCAAGTAGATGGACAGTGATTCCATCTAAATCTTATATGCCTTTTCCAGGCCAGGAATTTTTCATGCTTGAAATGTGAGTTTCCTAAGGCTCAGTTATCCAATCACAACAACAACAACAACAACAACAACAACAACAACAACACACACACACACACACACACACACACACACACAGACAGACAGACAGACAGACAGACAGACATACCCTGTTTCCATGAAAATAAGACAGGGTCTCACATTAAGGTTTATTTTCAGGGGATGTTTTATTTAATTTTTCATGTACAACAATCTACATTCATTCAAATACAGTCATGTCATTTTCTTCTGCTGCACAGTGGTGGAGGGCAGGGTTTCACTTAACTGGGACTTATTTTCAGGTTAGGTCTCATTTTAGGGGATATATAATAATAATAATAATAATAATAATAATAATAATAATAATAATAATAATAATAATAATAATAATAATAATAATAATAATAATAATAATAATAATAATAATAATAATAATAATAATAATAATAATAATAATAATAATAATAATAATAATAAAGTTGATTTTGACTTATGACAGCTCTTTTCATGGTTTTCAAGGTACAGAGTACTCAGTCATTTCTTCTAGAGGCACTCTGGGAACGGGCTGCTCTGCAGGCTGGCATTTTATGTAGGAGGCCAGTGGGGAATGACATATCCAACTCCTGGGAGGTTAGGAGGTTGATTCCCCACTCTGGCTCTTGTGAGTAGAGCTAGGTTGTGTAGCCATGGACAACCTGCACAGTCCTAGGATGCCCTTAGAAACAGAGAATGATAAACCACATCTGAGTAGTCTCTACCTGGAAAAGGGTCACCATAAGTCAGAACTGACTTGATAGCACATGATTTATGTTATAGAGAGTGTATCATGGTATAGAGAGTATTCCTCTTCTGGTTGGTCATTACATTGCTTTGTCTTAAACACCACAGACTTGTCCAGCTTATCCCCTTCCTGTGTTGGCATACAACTGAATCCATTTAGTTGAGAACAGACTTGGTTTGAGGAAATGCATAACAAATGTCACATTCTCTGTACTACCGAGAATGTCTTATAGCCCTAACACTAAAGACGGACTCTGCACAGGAACACTTGCGTGTGGTACAAATATTCACTTACATTTCTTGTTTAATGAATCTAGAAACATTCAGTTACTGGTATAGACAGTTCATGGCCAAGGTAAGATGATGTACCCTGAAATCTGGAGTTAAGTTCTCCACCATCCTAGCTCATAAAATACTATGCTCTTATAAAATACTATACTATGTTCATCTATATCAAAAGATGTCTCACCAGACTAGTAGATGAGCAAAATAGCATTAAATCAAAGCATTTGAATTCCAGATCAGTTCCACTGAAATGAATGCCTACAATGTTCAGAACAGTGTTTCCTTAAATCTTTCATCATCATTCATAGAAAGGACAGGAAATACAGATGAATGTGATCTGTGCAAAGTGTTTCCTTACTTCTAGTGACAGCAGGTAAACAGGCAGTGTGGACCTTAGAGTCATAGCCAACAAGATGATCAGTCAAAGCTTTGTTCCAAAGAAAGCCGCATTGCTTCCAATGAGATTTGTTTTTATCCTGAGGCTTACAGGCCAGTTGAATGTACAGCTTCGCACAACAACCGATTAGGGGATATCTATTTAAGCAGCTGATGTGGATATGCACTTTGATGTTCATCTGGACCATAGTGAAGTTCATGGATGCATCTGGTGTGGAAGGGTCATGTCTTCAAAACAATCACTGGTTACTTGAAACAAAGCAGAACAAGTGCTAGATCAGGGGATTTAAGATTAACTGCCATTTTGTTTGGATTATTAAGTAAACCATTGTTTTAAAATTGGATTTCCACAAGGACTTTGCAAAAAATTATTACAATCTCTTTCTGTGTTTTTGTTGCAGATGTTGCCAGTCAGACTAAATATGAGGTTAGTGCAGATTTTTTCTGTTATTCTTAATAAACCAGTTTGCTAATGTTAACTTGTAAACGAAAAAAGGAACCTACAAAATAATGTCTTGCTTCAAATGTATGCATGAATTCTTATTCAGAGTGGTTAAAACAAAGAATAGCACAATCCTAGGGTTGTTATTGATTATATGGTCACAGTTAGGAAAGGACTATAATATATGAAACATATTTTAAAATCCTGAATACCAATGGAGATTTAAAAAAAAAAAAACTAGGGCCAATATTCTGCTGGATTTACCATGTGCTTAACCTAACAGATACCACATAGATTGTTTTAGTCATTTTGCAGGGTGACCATTATAGGCCTGCTACATCACTGGTATAGGGCTAACCAGAGTATACGGATACAGTAAATGGAACAGGATATGTGAATTCCTGTTGGCATTTCCATTGATTTCAATTTGTCCACTCTATGATCACATCTGAATCCCTACCCACCCCAATTATGATGATATAGGGCACACAGATGATTATAAGACACTCACTAGTGCCCATTTCCCACTGCACCCATAGTTGCCCACATGAGGGAAATTCACGTGTGTTTGTTGATGACTATTTACATGATACATTGTTGGGTTTGACTGTTTTGGCTGTACAAACAAATGTGAACTAACAAATATGGGCCCTTTGTAGCCCAAAACACCCCACACCCAAAATAGTGCTTCTGGACAGGCCTTTAGAGAACTACTGCTAATTACTGTAGACCCTATGGAGTGGGATGGTCTGTGACGGCATGCAGCACTTTCCTCCATTCCAAGTCATTATTAGTGTGCTTAAGCACAGAGCTATAGAAGTCCTGTCTTAGCCCCATGCAGGTGGCCACATCTCCAAAGCAAAAGCTTTCGTTGGATTTTGACTGGCAACCAGAATTTGAACATCAAATTAAACCCATAGTTTTTCAGTTTCTCCTCTTCCGAAAAAGTTCTCTGAAGTGCAGAAGATTGTTTTATGCACTTCTTGCTCCTGCTGATATTTTCCTAACAAATAAAGTATATGTTACAGTCATCAGGAAGAGAAAAACCACACATTGTGTCCTCTTTGCTCTTCTTTGTTGTTGAAATTTCTTTTCTTTGGAATACAGTAAATGGTTTAAGGACAGGGGCCTGCCTAAGGCAGGCAAGCCTCACAACACACTCCTTTGTTCCTTTAGGAAGGCATGTGCGATGAATTCCAACCCTTATTAGAGAATGGGAATTTATACTGCAACAGAGACAATGATCCAGTTTTTGGCCCTGATGGCAGGAGGCACACCAACAAGTGTGTCATGTGCCGGGAAATCCTGTGAGTACTCGAACACAGTGATTGCTTTGTAGATGCTAATACAATGATGAAAGATGCTGTACTGGCTGTTTTCCCTCTGTCTTCTCCTCCTACAGAAATATTTCTAGTTTCATCTCTATGGCAGAACCCCCTTGGCTGAGGCAAACACTTCAACCTCTAGTCCCCAGAACAGAGAGGTCAGTTTCAAGCCCCCACCTTCCCCTCCACCCCCAAAGATCTCTGCTAAGGCTGGATCCTGCAAGAATCCTGCTGCTATCTTCTGAAATGCCATCAAGGCAGCAGAAAGGACTGTAGGAGACATAGGAAATCATGCAGGTGTTAATTTTCAGTGTGCCTAATATTGCTCATTCAGAAGGAAATCATGCCAATCTAGTGACCAGAGCTCTTTTTTAATTTGAGTTAGGCACAATTAATTTTGCATGGACTGGGATCATAAATTATATTATCGTAACAGGATTCCATTTCAATACACAAAGACGCCTCTACGTGGGGCTGCCTTTGAGGCTGCTGCGGAAACTTCAGGTGGTGCAGAATGCGGCGGTCAGACTACTTAGTGGAGTGAAAAAATACCAGCATATCTCACCTACTCTGGCCGCATTGCATTGGCTGCCCATCCGGTTCCGCATCGACTTCAAAGTGTTGCTGCTTACGTACAAAGCCCTAAACGGTTTAGGGCCTCGATACCTGGTGGACTGCCTACTCCCACCAAGATCTACCCGTGTCACTTGTGCTAGCCAGGAGGTGAGGCTGAGGAGCCTAACGCCGAGGGAGGCCCAGAAGGAGAAGACAAGAAATCGGGCCTTCTCGGCGGTGGCTCCTCGCCTCTGGAACAACCTACCTCCTGAGATTCGTGTGGCTCCCTCACTGGGTATCTTTAAAAATCAACTAAAAACATGGATGTTTTGGCAGGCCTTCCCTCCAGTCAATCCCTGATGCCCTTCTTTCTCCCTTTGTTTGCTCCCAGTTTTTGAAATATCTATCTTTATGTAAAATTGTTCTATATATATTTATTGTCCTATTTTTATGCTGTTAGACGCCTAGAGTGGTCTTAACCGACCAGATAGGTGGGATATAAATAAAATAAATAAAAAATAAATAAAAATGCCAAGTAAATAAAATTCATCTCTATTTACTTATTTATTTAAAATATTAGACCAAGCTTTTCTCCTTAAAAATACCTAAGACAGCTTACATCATTGACAATATTTAACGTTGAAAACAAGGAGTATACAATGTGACTTATGATGATCTTCAGAACATTCGAAATGTGCGAATTGTTCAAGGAATGTCTTCCTCATTACAACCCTCCCCAAAGAGTTTCCATGGCTGAGTAGGGATTTGAACCCAGGTCTCCTGGATCCTAGTCCATCACTGTACCCACTACACCATGCTGGGTCTCCAACAGAGTATTAGGCTTTAAACTGGCTAGGAACTGAACCCATGCCTCTGATGTGGCAGGTATGGATTCCACCACAAAGGCAGGATCCATACTATCTGACTGTTGCTTTCATTTGATTCAGTCTAAAATCTTATTTTCTCACAAGTGTTTATTTACATAAAACACTTTACATTCTTTCATTATGGAATTTAAGGCAGCATGCATTCTCTGAGGAAAAAATATACCGTATTTTAAGACTATACTTTTGTTTAAAATCTTTAGACTAAAAATTGATGGTCGTCTTATACAGGGAAGTAAGCTGAGGAGAGAACAAAGACAAGTGAATGGGAAAGCAACGCCTGCAGCGCTTTGATCCATTTACCCCTTCACTCGCTAAGCCCCCCTTAGATTCCTTAATTTTGGATTAGAAAAGTGGGGGCGTCTTATACATGGGGACATCTTATACACAGAAAAATATGGTATGTGCAAATAGATTTACAGAATTTTACTGTACTTCATATCACTTTATCTAATGCATGGGTAGGAAATCTCCAGATGTGATTTGACTACAACTCCCATCATTCCTGACTTTCAGCTACACTTGCTGAATTAAATGGGTGTTTGAGCACAAGTATAGCTGAAGGACAGCAGTCCCTTGCCTCATCATACAATGCTAGAATATGTTCCTAATGATCACCATTTGTAATTTTTCTTCGTATCTATTATTCTTCATTAATAGGACTACAAGAGGAGTAGCTGGTAATATTGGAAGACACGGGAATAAATATTCTTCTTCAGATAAGGTGGGGAGGGACTTTATAAATAAAGAATATTGCTAGAGCATGAAAATATCTACATCTTGAAACTGATATTAAGATGCCGCATCTTACATTTGAACCTGCATTTTTGGATTTACCTGGGGTAATTTACTGTAGAGATAGAAGATATCAAACCTCTTTGTGGCTGGTACCATAGCACGCCTTGGAAGGTGCAAATGTGATTCAGGATATTAATGTCTGTGTGTATGTTTTCATGAAACCAATGAAAAAATTGTGACAGTAAGAACTGAGACCTGCAACATTCATGAAAATTGTCAATAATAAAACACATAAAACATAAAAACACTTGGGGTTAAGCCAGGAAGGTGCATCAAAGAAAGGGCCATTTTCACCTAGAAGTATTTTGATTTCCAGACTTTATATATATGTGTGAACGTAATGAAAATGGTAGCATTTTACTATTTTATTCTTGTCACCAACTAGCTATTTTAGAGTTTTACATTTCCAAAACAATACTCCCATTGGCCCCAGGAAAACAGTGAGGACCAGCCTTGGTGTTATACAATCCGAAAGCCCAGTTCACACCAACTGTTAGCTACCACATTTTATTTCAGAGAAAGCATTAAGATATTTTTTTTCAAATCCAGTCCCTTAGAAGAGCATGTAACAGTGATTTAATCTGGATATCATCAAGGTTTCAAGGCAGGTGTAATAACTGGAGGGCCAACTTACTCTAGGAAAGGGCACACCTGGCAGGCCAGGCAAAACTGCAAAGGGGACAGATTAGGTTAGGTGTCTAAGAATGCAAGAAGAATGACAGATTCAGGAATATATTTATATGATGGGCAGAATGTAATAAGCACTTATTCCTAGATTGACCACTTCTTTGCCTAAAAGTACACCAGTCTTGTGTGAATAAAGCTTCTCTGATCACCAACATCTTCTTGGCCTCCATAGAACTAGATGGAAATGATAAATTCAGTTGTGTAACATCACCAGATTAATGGCAACCCACTATAAACCTAAGACCCATCCCTTTGAGACACATGATAAGCTTTTGGATCATTACCAATTGGTGTCTCTACATTGAGTGCAGACAAGCACAATATTGTTTCAGGCTTCCCTGCTCTTTGGTACCTGCAGAAATTTATTTTAATTGGTTTCTAATCAGCCATGGCACTAGCGGATGTGCCGTGGAGGATTTGAATCTGTTACTTATTGCCTTCTGAAGATGGAATTCCACACACACAAACATTTAGGAATACGTCCCAGTGATGTAACCATTTATCTGGGTAGACACACATAGGACTACATTGTGAGACTGCAAACCCATCTGGTCAGGGCCAGCAATACCTTCCCTTCTTTATAAAATGCCAAACATCTTGGCACTTTGTTACTGCTTAATGGAGTAATAACAGCCAAAAGCTACAGCTCGGTAGGGCAAAGTGTATGACCAAGTATAAGCAAGCCTTAATTACACCTTCTTTATCTTGGCCCAACCTTTTCTTACACATACCTTTCTAGATAGCAAATCTTTTGATTTATGGGCTTTGCCTTCCCGTGTCATGTCTTTGTTCTTTGACTTCAATATCACAATAATTATTTCTGTGGAAGTAAATTGTTTCAGATATACACACATCTACCCTTCCACTGTAGAAGAATGTGGCTGGGAGGGGAAAGAAGAAACTGTAAGAAGATAATTAATGAGAGAAGAGTTAAGAATGAATCCTGCTTCCCCCCCCCATCCCCATTCATATTACTTCTTCCCAGTGCTACTTTACATACAAAACATACTGGAAGAGAAATGTTCAATTACAACCAGGCTACAGGACAAATAATCCCGGTCTTGCTAAGTTGGATCCAGATTTAGTCATATTTAGAGTATGACAGCTGAAATCAATGGAATATAAGTTACTTAAGTTACTGATTCCACTTGCTCTTAGTATGATTGAATCCAAGTACAACCCAGTTTGTCCAACGTATTTTTTAAAATTATGAACAATAAATGCATAGCAAGGTCCACAACATATATTACACATGTACAAATGTGTAAACAAACAAAATACAATTTGAACAATAGACACAAATACATATATATTAGGTGTATATGTAAGTCCTATTGATCAACGTTGGTGAACCTCCTGTGAAGTTCAGAGTGGCCTTGGCTGCCAAATGGGCAGTATAGAAATCAAATCAAATAGAATCAAATCATAGACAGACAGACAAACAGACAGACAGACAGACAGACAGACAGATCATTGATTGATTGATTGACTGACTGACTGACTGACTGACTGATTGATTGATTGATTGATTGACTGACTGACCGACTGACTGACTGACTGACTGATTGATTGATTGATTGATTAAAACCTGGAATGGATTCACTGCCCCTCTGAAACGGAATCACAAGGCTCTAGACTCTATTTTCCATAAGATTACAAAGAGTGAAATTAAACTTTTTCTTCCACGGTATAGGATGATGACTGCAGTGCCTATTGGCCTTATTTCTCAAATGGAGTATTTTCCTGCACCAGAGAGAATAATCCAGTCCGTGATGCTTCTGGCAAACAACATAACAATAAATGCATCATGTGTTTAGAGAAATTGTAAGTAGACAATGCATTTGATTATTAAAAAACAAAACAAAAAAAAGGGTACTCTACATTTTGCCAAATGGTAAAACTTTGTCAATTCTTTCTTACAGCAAAAATGGAGGGAACATGAATTCTGGGGAAAAGAAGCAAACGCAAAATGGGAAAAACCAGGTGAGATCAAAGTTGGTTGAAATGTGCGACTGACAGTCTTGTTCATGGTGATCCAGAAGAAGGAGGGGTGGTTTGTCCCAAACAAAGACAAATCTCTGTAGAAGAAGGGTGGGGAACTCAGGCCACAGGGGCTAAATCTGCCCCCCCGGTCCTAATTCAGCCCTCTTTACCATATATCTTAATTGGACAATTTCACCCATTTGAAAATACTGAAATGCCTCTTCTTATGTTTGATTACTACCTAAATCCAAATATTTGTTCCAAAAGTACAGTAGACTCATTAAATCAATGGACCTTCAGTGGGCCTGGTAACTGGATGAAGGCCAGTAAATACTTTTTGTCCTAATAAAAATCCTGGCAATTTTCATTACACTCTTTTGTCTTTGGCCCCATCTTACCCTGCATGGAGCTCTCAAGATTTTTTTAAAATTGAAGTTTGCCTCTTGGGTTGGAAAATATCCGCACACACACAAGCATGCATACACACTTTTATTACCCATAGCTGAGGGCTTGCTACATCCTGCATTTATGCAAATGTTAAATTTTGTTTTCCTTGGTGTTGCCCAGCAACGTTGATGTGTATGTGTACGAATGAGTCACTCCTCCCCACAAATGACAGTGCCTGTTAAATGAGATACATTATTCCCAGCACCAATCAGAATACCTGAATTCTAATGTACAACTCCACAGCAGTTGCATCCCTCATTTTAGTCACTGGGTTTGTTTTATTGATCTCACTGTACAAATGTGGGATTCAAGCTCATGCATGTTTCAGGCCTAGACATGTAGCCAAGCTTACTTGCTTGCTTGAAGTTTGAGCAGTTTCATCTCATTCCTGAGTCCCAATTTTAGTCTATAATTTCAACCAGTGGAATGCTACCTAAGAATTTTAAATACATGTTTTACTAGTTAGAATTTGAAAATACAGTGGTGCCTTGACTTATGAACTTAATCTGTTCCGGAATGGTGTTCATAAGTCAAAACATTTGTAAGTCAAAGCAACATGCCCATTGAAATGCATGAGAAAGGGATTAATCCATTCCAGCAATTCAAAAATCTGGGAGGCAGAGCCTGGCTGGGAAGCTAGCAGCGGGGATGGACCCCGCGCTGGGAGGCAGGAGTCCGGTGGGCAGGCCATTTGAATTTCCTGGGCTCTGGCTTCCGGCGTCTGTCCCCGCGGCTCGCTTCCCGGCTGGGCTCCAGGAGGCAGAACCTGGCTGGGAAGCAAGCAGCAGGGACGGACCCCGCACTGGGAGGCAGGAGCCCGGGAAATTCGAAAGGCCTCCCGGCCAGCTCTGCCTCCCAGTGCAGGTTCCCGGCGTTCGTAGGTCAAAGCTCCATTCGTAAGTCAAAGCAAAATTTTGCGAACAGAGCTGTTCATAAATCAAAATGTTCCTAGGTCAAGGCACCACTGCACCAGTTTAGCTATGACTTTCTTAGATGTCTTAAGAGGTTTCTTAAGAGTTTTTTTAATGCTATCATAAATTGATGGTTGTGTTGAAAATATTATAGCCCATTAAGCATGTTGGGAAAAGTACAATAAACATGATCCACTGTATCAACCGTACGCTTTGAATCTGTATTGAAGTTCTATAAAGGCAAAATGTGAAGACGCTTAGATGGCTATAAATGGTACAGAGATCTAACTAAACATTTTCATTACAAATGGTGGAGAAGCAGCAATGTACGATAAAGGCTGGTTATTGGAGACATTTCCCCAAAGAATCTTGTATCTTTCCTTCAACACTGCTCATGACCTGACCCGGGTTCAGTCCTAGGTAGCTCGAAGTTGACTCTCCCTTCCATCCTTCCAAGGCTGGTAAATTGAGTATTCAGCTCATTGAGGGATGGTGGGGGGGGGCAATGTTTAGCTTGCATAATTAATGTGTAAACTGCCCAGAGCATGCTTTAAGATCTATGAAGCGGTATAGAAAAAGCATGCTTTGCTTTCAGCTTGAAAAGCTTGTGCTTCATGCATTGTTTTGAATCTACAATTGTGGGTGTGTTTCTCTTTCTTAATCCCTGCTGTGTCATGAGAATCTAATTAGGAGAACACATGGATTGTTAGTTCACACGTTCACATCATTATTTTATATTCTGTGTGAGACTACAGGAGAGAACTAGACTTTACAGATAATCCATCATTAGAGAGGGAATTTCACAAATGTCAAAACTTTCTAAGTGCCCAGCAGGAGCTTTTCTTACCTAATATATTTTGTAAATTAGCTTGCATTGTTTTGTGATTAAGCTTCAGGATTTAAACATAGGATTCTTTGACATCTGATTTCCTAAACACAGCACTCCAACTGAATTAAGTCTATTCATTGCTAATGTGCTTTCAGCCCTAATAAGGATGTAGCTTTCTTGCATGCTTCCATCCCTAAAGAAAGTAGCTGAGAAGCTTTCAGAAGTCGAAGTGACTGACAGTGCAGTCCTGGCCGTGCTAGTTATGGTATTCTGGGAACTGGAGTCCCAAAACAGATACAATGTTTCCCTCCCTAAAATGGAGGCAGAAGGTCTATAGAGTGGAGGGAAAATAAGCAGAGATGCTCCAAGGGCAGAGTTCTTTAAAATCACGTCTGATTCTGGGAGCATGCTGTGGGAACAGAAGGGTGTTGCATCCAGTAAGTCCAAAACCTCCTCCAACCTGCAACTAGAACACCCCTCTTTTTTGCCCTCTCAACTGTCAGAGTACTGGCATTTAAGGGATTGCAGCCTAAAAGCACTAAAGTCAGAGCAGAGAAAACCTGTAATCCCAATTGTGCTGACATGTAGCAACCTGTCTCTGAGGAAGCACATACCTTTTCTGGTAAGAAGTCAAACAGGATTTATTTATCCTCCATCCCATGTTAACAATCCAAGTGTTCTAGAATTCCTTTCAGTTTTCTCATATATATTTGTAGAGCAAACCACCATCAGCATGTGATCTAGCTCAGTGGCCTTCAACATTTTTCTCGGACCTGCCCCTCCTAGAGTGCCTGAACATGGCCTGTGGTGGCTGTGAATCTCACCCTTTTGATCTCCATATGTTTTGGACTTCCTCCCAGAAGCTCCAGCCACCTTAGCCAACGTTCAGTCATTCTAGATCTTGAGATTCACCACCACTGCCTGCCTAAAGTCCCAAGACTTGGGCAAAAGGTAGCTTTGGTTTGCCACCTGAATTATCTTTCGGATGGGCTGCTGGTTTAGGACTTTGCCAGGTAAGTATGAGGCTGCTCCTGAAGAACGTATACTGGAAGGTGTTGTGATCATTTGTTAGACGGGGTTGGGCTGTCTAAGTACAGTAAGTCTTCAGAGCTTGTTACCCGTCCTTTCTGGTGAGGAGAGGAGGTCAGGTAGTCCCCTCTGCAGGAGGTGGAAATTTAGATTAATTGTTGGATAAAGTTGTGGCCATAGTTTAAACCCACCACTTTTGTCTCAGCTCTTCATTCTGAATTGGGTGGGTAAAAGGCATTTTTCCATTATGAGATACTGAGGCACTAAGAGAAAAGATGGGAAAAACTAAAACCAACCAGTCTGTTTTGTTTGTTTGTTTGTTTTTTTGTCTACAATTTTGAGTATTTTATTTTCAGGTACGAGTTCCAATCTCTCTGTATTCAGCCGTGGTGCCAATTTTTTCCCCTGCCACTGGCAGGTACCACACAATCTTTTCCATGCTGAGAACAATTGTCTTCTTGAATTTATCTGGTGCGATTTGGGGAGAAGTTCACTTCAGTTTTGTTTTTGTTTTAACCAGGATTTAACAAATTTTACAAATTTCTCCATATTCAGGGTGAAAAGAACATGAGCTTTAAAGAAAAAGAAAGTGGGAGAAATAGTTTTTGTGGGTTTTTCAGGCTCTTTGGCCATGTTCTGAAGGTTGTTCTTCCTGATGTTTCACCAGTCTCTGTGGCCAGCATCTTCAGAGGACTGGAGTAGGAACTCTGCCCATGCTCTGTTGGTGTTTGTTGGAGAAATGTTTCACATCCTTCAGCTTTTATGAATGCCTTTGTTCACTACTAATTAAATGTATGTTCCAGTTCTTACATTTTAAATGTGCAACACAACAGCTGATATACGTACAGATGTATATTTTCTGATTGCTTTAATACTGTTGTCTATGTACAGTTTGTTGCTGTGAACTCATAGTATTTTAAACATGTTGCAGAGCGAGTGGCAAGTAACCATTTATCATCCAAATCACTTGTATGTCTGAATATTTTTCAATTGTATATACAGCTGTATATTTGAATATGCTGAATATTTCTGCCAAAGAATAATAATTAGGTTTCTATAGAAAATGCTCCACATATGCTTTCAAGAAAGAAGCACCCAAATTTCCTCTAACATAACAGGTGGTAAGTGGCACAACTGGCCCTGGCAGACAATGTGTCTCGATAATGTTGCTCTTTTGCAGAATTTAGGAGACTCAGAGCAGCCCAACAAATTTGTGTTTTGTCCCTCCAGAATGGTGATGAATGCTATGAATATCGGTCACAAATGGGGCCAGGTGGAGAACTGAGTTGCACCCGTGAAAATGACCCAGTACGAGATGCTTCTGGATATACTCACAGCAACAAATGCATAATGTGTGCAGAGAAATTGTGAGTGCTCAAGCCAATGATGTTGAAATGGTTTTCTTGGGAGGAGTAGGAATCTAAAAACAATTTAAACAATCGATGTAGAATGGCAGATAGCCCACCTGTTGCTGCCGAGGACTGTGGACAATGAGGCTGTAAAAACTGGGTTCTTCTTTGTTTTGGTTAATAAATAAATAAATAAGCTAGCAATAAATAAGCTAGGTGATCATTAGCTATCTGAGATGCATCCATGAGAGAGCATCTATAAGAAAGATGTCATGAGATGTACTTCTCAGGTTCTACAGCTTGATAAAATTGATAAAGAATTTAAAAGCAACAAATTTAATCAAAAAGCAATAAAATTTCTAATTTATTAGAAATAAAATGTATAAATTTTATGAGGACCTATGTACCTTCACTTGTTTGCCCGTTGCTGTGTGAAATGTTTTCTTCTGACATTGGATTGCTAAATGTCCAGGGTATGCACTGAAGCATGGGTGCAATATGTCACTCAAAGGAACTAAGAGCTTGAATTCATTGATGGTGTAAATAATAAGAATGATGCTGGAGGTGATGATGGCAGTGGAGCCAGTTAGCGCAGGGGTTGGTGAGTGCTCCAACACTGGAGGCATTCAAGAAAAACTTAGATCATCACCTGGCAGATATGCTTTGATTTTATTCCTGCATTGAGCAGGGGGTTGGACTTGATGGCCTTGTAGGCCCCTTCCAACCTCACCTTTCTACTGTGTTTCTCCAAAAATAAGACAGGGTTTTATATTAATTTTTGCTCCAAAAACTCGTTAGGGCTTATTTTCAGGGGATGTTTCATTTTTTCATATACAACAATCTTCATTTATTGAAATACAGTCATATCATCTTCTTCTGGTTGCTGCACAATGGTGGAGGGCGGGATTTCACTTAACTGGGGCTTATTTTGGCGGTAGGGCTTATATTATGAGCATGCTGAAGGCTTATTTTCAGGTTAGGTCTGATTTTCAGGGAAACAGGGTATGGTTCTCTGATTCTGTGGCAGCAACAACATCCACCTGCAGTGACACTGTTCCCGAGTGCTGCCAATTGCGTTGGTACCACATTTGGACTTTCATGTGTTGCAAGTGAGAAGAGTAAAGTCTGCTGGGTTTCATCTTGACCAGAGTCCCAGTCTAGGCCAGGACAATGAAGAAGACTGAGTGAACCTGGGACTACAGAGCCCAGAGTTGCATTTGTCAGGGGAGAGCACATTTTCAGAAGGCACAAAATGGAGTTATTGGAGAAGGGAAAGGGAGAGCTTTTTCTATCCAGTAAGATAGGTTCTATTTGGATAAGAGGGGTACACGCATGGAGAGTGCTTCCATGTATGTATGACTCTTACGACTGAATAGTAATTGCAGTGATTATAGTATTGGACTAGGACTGGTGAGATCTAACTCAAATTCCCATTCCTCCATAAAGCTCATACTGTGACTGTGGACTTGTTTCTCTCTCTCTCTCTCTCTCTCTCTCTCTCAACCTAACCTGCTTCACAAGGCTTTTGTGAAAATAAACTGGGGATCAATATAATAGATAGCACCTTTCACTCCTTGTAGAAAAAGGTAGAATATAAATTCAAGGAAATAATTAATAGGGATGAGATTTTTGTGTTAGCCCAAAGAACTCAGAAAAGAGCCTTCTTTCTTGGTTTTACTCGTTCTTTGTGGATGTGTGAACTTCTGGCACTTTCTTCTTGTTCTGCCTTTCTGCTGGGCTGATCTGTACCTCTGTCTTGAATCCTTTCCTTTTCTCCACATTTTTTGGAGGATTCCCCCCACCCCATTTCCTTGGGAATTCTTTTCGCTGCTTCTCATTGGATCATAGAAGAGAAAAGGAGACATCAAGTAATGGATGGGAAAGAAATCTCACCCATATTCTGGTCATTTTGATTTGAGAGCTTTGCTCTCTTTTTTGTTGTTTTTTTTAAACTTTTGCTTGCTTTTGTTGTTGTTGTTGTTGTTGTTGGAGGGGGGACCTGTGTATGTTTTATTTTGCTATATTTTCTCTTCTGTGTGCGGAAGTGGGTGGGTTCTTTCCCTGTCTGATTGATTTCTGAATAAATGCTATTTGATTAACTTACTGTGGGGATTTATTCTGTAAAATGTATATATTTGGTGGGTGGAGATTGGGACAGTTTTGTTTGATGGTTGTAAGTGGTTGTATTGTTGTTGTTTTAGTAAATTAATTATTTGTTGTCTTGCATTTGCTTTTATGGGTTAGTTTTTAGGAGTATTATACTGTATACTGATCATTGGATGCAGTCTTCAGTGTGAAAGCTGGGAAAAATGCTGCATGTTAATTATATTCTTGCAGACATGAAATAATGGTTTATGGGCTTATCAGCCTGATTTAAGTCAGCAGATCCTTCTAACATATCTCACTGTGTGGAAATCACATTGTTTATTTCCTTTGATTTTTATTTGCCCAATACTCACAGAAGTTAGGGTGGCAAATGTTCATTCCTCATTGTCCTCCTTAAATCACAACAGTGTACTGTAGCTGGCCCATGTAGAAAGCTTCATGACTGATTGGGGATTTCAACTTAGGATGTACTTTGCAAAATCCAACCTTTTAGCCTCTACATTACGCTTAAACCTAGATTTTACCCATTAAACTATTCACACTTCTATCAAACAGCTCCAACTTCCATTAGAATCCTAAAAATCCAGTTTATAATTACAGTGTGTTTGTTCTGTGTAAATTAACAAGTCAACTTTTCATTAGCAGTCACTCATTGCCTCCCCATCTCCCGAAATGAATACGCAAGACAACGATTCTTTGGATTTAATTATGTGCCACACTTTATTAAAAACCAATTCAAATTCAACCAATAAATCAATCCAAACTTGAGGGGGCCTGCGGTAGTGCGGGTAAATAAGTCTCTGGCATCCAAATATTATTATCCGTCAATGGGCGAGTCCCAGGCCCCCAGGTTCCATCCGTCTAACGACCGTAGGAACCTGACGGACCTCAATCAAAACACCCCGGGCCCAGAGCCATCTATATTGTTGACTCTCGGTCCGTAAGTGGCCCAGCGCATAAGCCCCCCCTTCCCTGTGATCGCACGATCCGCAGAGGCGTAAGGAGCGACCCGCTGTTGGTTTATATTAATTATAAAAGGGGGACCCACCAAGACATGGATTGCTGCCTTGTCGTGGCGAAGGGGCTTGAGTAACTCAGAGAAACTATGGGCTATGCCGTGCAGGGACACCCAAGACGGACAGGACATAGTGGAGAGTTCCGACTAAACGCAATCCACCTGGAGTAGGAAATGGCAAGCCACTCCAGTATCTTTGCCAAGAACGCCCCATGATCAGAAACAAAAGGCTAAAAGATATGACGCTGGAAGATGGGCCCCTCAGGTCGGAAGGCGTCCAACATGCTACTGAGGAAGAGCGGAGGACAAGTACAAGTAGCTCCAGAGCTAATGAAGTGGTTGGGCCAAAGCCGAAAGGACGCTCAGCTGTGGACGTGCCTGGAAGTGAAAGGAAAATCCAATGCTGCAAAGAAAAATACTGCATAGGAACCTGGAATGTAAGATCTATGAACATTGGGAAGCTGGAGGTGGTCAAACAGGAGATGGCAAGAATAAACATCGACATCCTGGGCATCAGTGAACTAAAATGGACAGGAATGGGCGAATTCAGCTCAGATGATTATCATATCTACTATTGTGGACAAGAATCCCGTAGAAGGAATGGAGTAGCCGTCATAGTCAACAAAAGAGTGGGAAAAGCTGTAATGGGATACAATCTCAAAAATGATAGAATGATGTCAATACGAATCCAAGGCAGACCATTCAACATCACAATAATCCAAGTTTATGCACCAACCAGCATTGCTGAGGAGACTGAAATTGAACAATTCTATGAAGATTTACAACACCTTCTAGAACTGACACCAAAGAAAGATGTTCTTCTCATTCTAGGGGACTGGAATGCTAAAGTAGGGAGCCAAGAGATAAAAGGAACAACAGGGAAGTTTGGCCTTGGAGTTCAGAACGAAGCAGGACAAAGGCTAATAGAGTTTTGTCAAGAGAATAAGCTGGTCATCACAAACACTCTTTTCCAACAACACAAGAGGCGACTCTATACATGGAAATCACCAGATGGGCAATATCGAAATCAGATTGATTATATTCTCTGCAGCCAAAGATGGAGAAGCTCTATACAGTCAGCAAAAACAAGACCTGGAGCTGACTGCGGTTCTGATCATCAGCTTCTCATAGCAAAATTCAAGCTTAGACTGAAGAGATTAGGAAAAACCACTGGGCCACTCAGGTATAATCTAAACCAAATCCCTTATGAATACACAGTGGAAGTAAAGAACAGATTTAAGGAACTAGATTTGGTGGACAGAGTGCCTGAAGAACTTTGGATAGAGGCTCGTAACATTGTCCAGGAGGCAGCAACGAAAACCATCCCAAAGAAAAGGAAATGCAAGAAAGCAAAGTGGCTGTCCAACGAGGCCTTAGAAATAGCAGAGAGGAGAAGGGAAGCAAAATGCAAGGGAGATAGGGAAAGTTACAGAAACTTGAATTCAGACTTCCAAAGAATAGCAAGGAGAGACAAGAGGGCCTTCTTAAATGAACAATGCAAAGAAATAGAGGAAGATAACAGAAAAGGAAAGACCAGAGATCTGTTCAGGAAAATTGGACATATTAGAGGAACATTTTGCGCAAAGATGAACATGATAAAAGACAAAAATGGGAGGGACCTAACAGAAGCAGAAGACGTCAAGAAGAGGTGGCAAGAATACACGGAGGAATTATATCAGAAAGATGTGGATATCCCGGACAACCCAGACAATGTAGTTGCTGACCTTGAGCCAGACATCCTGGAGAGCGAAGTCAAGTGGGCCTTAGAAAGCCTGGCTAACAACAAGGCCAGTGGAGGTGATGGCATTCCAGTTGAACTATTTAAAATCTTGAAAGATGATGCTGTTAAGGTGCTACATTCAATATGCCAGCAAGTTTGGAAAACTCAACAGTGGCCAGAGGATTGGAAAAGATCAGTCTACATCCCAATCCCAAAGAAAGGCAGTGCCAAAGAATGCTCCAACTACCGTACAATTGCACTCATTTCGCACGCTAGCAAGGTTATGCTCAAAATCCTCCAAGGTAGGCTTCAGCAGTATGTGGACCGAGAACTCCCAGAAGTACAAGCTGGATTCCGAAGAGGCAGAGGAACTCGAGACCAAATTGCTAACTTGCGCTGGATTATGGAGAAAGCCAGAGAGTTCCAGAAAAATATCTACTTCTGCTTCATTGACTATGCGAAAGCCTTTGACTGTGTGGACCACAGCAAACTATGGCAAGTTCTTAAAGAAATGGGAGTGCCTAACCACTTTATCTGTCTCCTGAGAAACCTATATGTGGGACAGGAAGCAACAGTTAGAACTGGTCATGGAACAACTGAGTGGTTCAAAATTGGGAAAGGAGTACGGCAAGGCTGTATATTGTCCCCCAGCTTATTTAACTTATATGCAGAATACATCATGCGGAAGGCTGGACTGGAGGAATCCCAAGCCGGAATTAAGATTGCCGGAAGAAATATCAACAACCTCCGATATGCAGATGATACCACTCTGATGGCAGAAAGTGAGGAGGAATTAAAGAACCTTGTAATGAGAGTGAAAGAGGAGAGTGCAAAAAACGGTCTGAAACTCAACATCAAAAAAACTAAGATCATGGCCACTGGTCCCATCACCTCCTGGGAAATAGAAGGGGAAGATATGGAGGCAGTGTCAAATTTTATCTTCCTGGGCTCCATGATCACTGCAGATGGAGACAGCAGCCCTGAAATTAAAAGGCGCCTTCTTCTTGGGAGGAAAGCGATGACAAATCTGGACAGCATCTTGAAAAGCAGAGACATCACCTTGCCAACAAAAGTCCGAATAGTCAAAGCTATGGTTTTTCCTGTCGTGATGTATGGAAGTGAGAGCTGGACCATAAAGAAAGCAGACCGCCGAAGAATTGATGCCTTTGAATTGTGGTGCTGGAGGAGGCTCTTGAGAATCCCCTGGACTGCAAGGAGAACAAACCTATCAGTTCTAAAGGAAATCAACCCGGAGTGCTCACTGGAAGGACAGATCCTGAAGCTGAGGCTCCAGTACTTTGGCCATCTAATGAGAAGAAAAGACTCCCTGGAAAAGACCCTGATGTTGGGAAAGTGTGATGGCAAGAGGAGAAGGGGACGACCGAGGATGAGATGGCTGGACAGTGTCTGCGAAGCAACCAACATGAACCTGACACAACTCCGGGAGGCAGTAGAAGACAGGAGGGCCTGGCGTGCTCTGCTCCATGGGGTCACGAAGAGTCGGACACGACTAAACGACTAAACACACACACACCAAGACAACCAGTTATTCCCGCACTACCCGCCAGTGTGACTGAAAAGAAAACCACCCTTGGTTTCCAACAAAACCTTTTTCCAGTGTGGGATAGGCGAAAAATCCCCCCATCCAACGGCCAATCAGGATAGAGGTCAAAAATTCCTATCCGGCCCCAAAAAGGTGACCTAGAAACACACTAGAAATCGGGCGGGTGGGTGGGTGCCAAAAGCGAAAGAGACTGAGCTTCGGGACGGCTCCTCCTTATAAAGCCTCCACCCCTTCCCCAGCATCACGTGGCCCCGTTGCTTACTTCTTTCCGGGACCGGGAGGCAAACCGCGCTGCCGATCGAGGGCGCGAAAATCGCCCCTCCTGCGTGCGCCGCATTCCATGTACAGAGTTGTGTTTTTCCCTTTTTTTCTGCTTCTGTTTTTTAATTTTTAAATTCATTTGCATTTATTCTTTCTATTCTTCAAGCAAGTGTTCAAGATGTAACTAGTGTTTAAGTAGGGGGAGTCTCAGCTTCTGGATAATGTTTCTTGTGTTTTTCCATATTCCATGCCTTCCAGCAAAAAAGAAGCAAGAGACGGCAAGACTGGTGGTAGAGGTGTGAATGCCAGTGGAGATAGAGTGGTTCAAGGGACTTTAAGTCGAGGGAATCCAAATGAGGTGAGGAGAGGAAAGTTGCACAATTTATTTGACCATTACCATTCTAGCTAGGAAAAGGGGTTCTCCTCTCTCCCATGTTGCATCCAGTGCCTTGTTGTCTTTATCTGTATTCCCATGATATAGGAAGCTCCAATTCTGTTTAAACATTCCTAGTTTGGGAATAATGTTCAGATTAAGAAGAGATAACAGAAAATATTTTTTTCCTGGAGGTTGGAAAGATAAAAGAGACTATTCAAATAACTCAGTAATACATACGATGGTAGCTAAAAACAAGCAATATGCAAATTATTTCCAAGCACTGGGCACTCTTTCTGTTTTATTAAGGGATGAGAGCAGATCTCATCCACCTAATGCCCTGCTCTCCATTTGGCTAATCCTAGTATCCAATGTGCTTCTGTTCCTTTGATAGAGAAACTGCAATCCATATGGTGGTGGACTGCAAAGAGGTGATCCAAATAATCCTTGCGGATTGGGTGATCGGATTGCCCAGGGTGATTACCGATCACATACCAACTGTGGAGGGTGAGTATGTGAGACATACAGGGTCTCTGCATGATAGTAGCTCTGATATAAAAGCAGAAACCTGTAAATTCTGCACCACAGTGAGTCAGACAGTGAATGCATTTTTGGCAACTTGGATGTATCTACTTGTCTTCTTATGCATTGTACATCACAGTATCATAACTACCTACCATGTGCTGGCACCACCTTGTTGATGTTGCCCAGTTCTACCTTCTGTTGAAGCAATCTCAGTTCTAAACTAGTGTTTGAAGACTATGGTTAGGTGGAGAAGGTCGAGCAGATTTAAAATGAACCTAGAGAAGTAAGAAATCAGTGCTGATTGGCAATTTCTCTGCTCTATGAAATTACCATCTGACAGGTTACTCCTTTGCTTCTGGATGAATTCCATGGACTTGGTGCCAAGCATGGCATATTGTAGCCATGAGAGGACAGAGGCTAAAGAGGAGCCAATTTTAACAAACAGAGACTTTTCATGGGGGAAAAAATCAGACTTTTAAACTATCATCCCTGCTTTGTAATTCCCAGTTAGAGCTCAGCTGTCACACAATGGACCTATCCATTGTGTGCATTTAGGAACGTAGCCATGCTTTCTCAAGTGAATCTGCCTTGACAGAGCTCCTTTCCCTACAAATCTTTCCATAGCCTACAATGGAGACCTTGTTGTTCTTGATTCTGCAGACCATTCCCAAATTCAAATAATTTATTGTCATTCTAAGTCTGTATATAGTATATACATACAACGAAATTCACACAGACACCCAGGGATGAGACCCACATGCAGACACACACAAAAAAAATCTCCAAACGCTTCCCACCCACTAAAAATACAAACATCTGCACCACAGGCTAAATAACACTGTCCAACTATTCACTACTGGTGGTCTTTAAGTTCTTTCCCTCCCCAGTTGCAAGGCCCAGAAATATATTTTCTATCTTTTCCCACCAAGGATTAGGATGGCCATTTCCAAAATTCTTGGTGGGAAATCAACATGCAATATTTATTTTGCTGGGAAGTTTAGGAATTTTAAGGGATGTCTGTGGATTGTAGCTACAACAGAATGCTTTGGGATTTTTTTTGGTGAACATGCAGACCAGGGCTGGCCTGAGGGAGTTTGCTTCCTGAGGAGAAAGAGATGTTGCTCCTCCCCACCCTTCTAATTAGCAAAGCTGATAGTGAGGAAAATAATTGTGGATGCTGTTGTTGTTTTTTTAAAGAAAGGATGCATTTGGTGCAGATAAATAAGAGTGCCTTGGGATGTGAAAAGAGAGAAATTAGAAGGTGTAGTGCACAATGAAAAAGAATCACTGCACAAAGAAAGAGGACAGTTGAGAGACACCCTAAGACAAGAGATGGAGGTGCATGGGAAAATAAAGGCTAAACAGACATTGGGGGCAAATAAAATGTGTGCTAACTTAGAGATGGAAAGTGGAAAAGATATGGGGAAAGAGGACAGTTGGAATTGCAAAAAGAGAGAGCAGAGATGACGGGAAGGTTCCTCAAACAGCAAAGGAAACAACCAAACCAAAGCAGCCAAAGACATTCTCCATCCTTACAGAAGAGAAGAACAATCTGCTCAGCTCCTATTCGCCAGACGTTGCTATAACCACAGCTGCTAAATATTAGGGGCACTTATTTTCTTGCAAACAGCAAAAAGCAAATGCAAAATACCCTCTTTGAACTGGATAGCTTAGAGAAGTATTAACACTTCCAAAGAGTTAAAGCTTTTGTGAGCGTTCAGTAATAATGATTTCAAAGGACTGACTTCTCTTTCCAGGGTAAAGCTCACACCTCCCTTTCCATGTTAGTCTTCTACAGAAATCACACAAAAAGAGGCACCTGATGAAGTAGATTCTAATCCATGAAAACAATAAACTGGAATGTCTTCAGGGCAGGCCCTCCAGATGTTATAACTCCCATCATTCATAACCATTGAGTGTTCTGGCTGAGGTTGATGGGGAAGGAAATCCAGCAACACTGGCATGACCACAGATTCCTTATTCCTTCCTTAAGGGTTGAAGAAGACACTGTTCTGTGTTTAACTGGAAGACTAGCCCAACACAGAGCATGCAATAGTCAAGATTCTAAAATGGTGCCAGCATTTCATATCATTCAGGAGTTTTGTATATACTGTACAGTGGGGTCTTGACTTGAGAACTTAATCCGTATTGGAAGGCGGTTCTCAAGTCAAAAAGTCTGTAAGTCAAGTCTCCATTGACCTACAGTGCATTGAAAACCGATTAATCCTGTAACAGGCCGTTTTTTGTTCCATTTTGGTTTTTTTCTGGTCTGTAAGTCAAATCTCAGTCTGCAAGTCAAACCTAAATTTTGCGGCCAGAGAAGTCTGTAACTCAAAAAGTCTGTAAGTCAAGCCATCTGTAAGTCAAGGGTCCACTGTATAGGGGAGAGGATGAGTATTGTGGTGGCTTACCAGCTGACATGGATAATGTTGCCAAGAATTTAACAAATGCCTGTAATTTCATCTTCCAGGATAGGAGAGACAACATACTACAATGAAAGATGTCGAAAAGGAATTTTCAACAACAGAGAGAAAAGAAATGCTGCCAAGGAATACAAGGTGAAATAAATTCCTAATGCACATTTGTGAGTATATGTATTAGCAGGGTGTGGAAATTGCTGACTTAAAACCTCCAGCTACAAAGCAGAGAAAAATCCAGACAAGGACCTATGAGCTATAATTACTACTCTCCCTCAAATATACCACCCTTTATTTTTTGGTTAGTTTTACCTCAACTGGCATTATAGTCTCAATAGATCAATCAGAGACTCTGGTGTTGCAAAATAATATAAAATGTTTCTATTTTACTCACAAATCTTCATATGTATCTCTCTCTCTTTAAGAAAAACAAAGAAAGCATTTACTTGTCACATAGTATAGCTTATCTGGTTAGCTTCATTATTTGACTCACTGTCTGGTTACCTAAACACTTCATTCAGACTTTAACTGCTGACTCCATTTACTAACTGAAACTAACTGACGCTGATTGAACCTTGACTAGAAAAATGTGGGGAAAAGGAATCTGAGGTCAAGAGGCAACTATTGACTATTACTGTGTGATTGACATAGAACCTCGAACTCCCTCCCATTCTAACCTCTTAAAGGTATCATATGCAAGTGGCTGAATTCCAACATATGAACATTGCACTATATAATCTCAGTGGGGCTGGCATTATAGTATATCATGGGTGTAAAGCTGCTAAATAAAAGAAAATATGGAGGCCCAATACATACCTTGGCAAAAATGATGCCAAATTCTATAGGCAAAAACTTCTATTAGTGTGCATGTTTCTGTCTACAGTAAAGTGGGCTTTATTTTATTTATTCATTTATACTCCATTCTACCATTGTTTCCATTCACATGGTGGTTATGGTTTGAAGATGAATGCATTTAAAACCAACGAATTCAGTAAAAGCCAGGCTCACATCTTTAACCATTTGTAGAGAGAACCTCAGAAGGCTTTGCTTCTTTTAACAAAATAACAGCTGCCAGTTTCATGTGTTGCTGCCAGTCCTGAATTCTTTCCATTGTACATTTTATTAAAAACATATACACCTTGTCCTATCCTGAGCCTAGCAGTTTCTGGTTATAAGCATCTAAAATACTGCTGGAGTCTTTGTATAAAGAAGGGTACATGCACCTTTGTATTTCTCCTCCAGTAAAATAGGAAAAAGACTACAATTTTGCATGGATTTGTTTATTGTATCTGTTGGGAGGCCAGTGGGAAAGATATTTCTTTTATCACAGTGTGCATTCATAATTATTTGTATACCTGGGATATGCCCCCACAAAACTCTCCTGATAGAGGTATGTTAATTTTATGTGTTGACATGAAATGCTGCCCTGCCCTCTAGTGACTGGAATTCAAACAATTAATGGCTACAAAATAATAGATTTTTTATTGCAAAGAAGGGCCAGCTCACAGGATGGCTCTGTGGCTTAGGAGAATGCAAAGATGTTGTGATGGAGGTGGATAAAGCATCTGTATGAGTCATTTTCATACGATGCCTGCATATGTTTCCATGTGCAGTGATCATCCCAGTACAGCAGTTTTGATATCTGGATATGCAGCAGGGATAGGCAATGGATAGCCCTTCAGATGTTGGCCTGCAGCTCCCATCATCCCCATCTAGTAGGGCAAATGCTAGGAGTTGTAGTCCAGGGACATCTATTGGCCCAGTGGTCCCCAAACCTTGGGCCTCCAGATGTTCTTGGACTGCAACTCCCAGAAGCCTTCACCATCACCTCTGCTGGCCAGGATTTCTGGGAGTTGAAGTCCAAGAATATCTGGAGGCCCAAGGTTGGGGACTCCTGTCTTGGGCTACATGTTGACCAGTACTGATCTATAGAAATGGCTGCCTCTTTTCAGTGAGCCAACCTGTGGGCCAGGAGCAGGTGGGTTCCTTTTGGAAAGAGGAATAGATAGACCAATCAGCTCACCTTCCTTGGACCAGTGGATAACTGCAGAACACATTTTATGGTAGACTACATTGCATATCCATAATCCTAAACATACAAAGCTTGCTAATTTTGTAATTACTAAGGTGCTTTCATCAAGCCTGGCACTATGGATCAGCTACAGCTTTTTGCATGGGATGTTTGCTTAAAACTACGTTATACTGGGCATGCTGTATTGCTGAAGTTATGGCTAATCACAAAAGCCACACAACTGGCACAAAATTGCCCTGTGTCATGGAAGTATAGCAGCAGGCAACTCTGTTCACTTTCTGTCCAGCTGCAGTGATTCAAGGTGACTTTTCAAATAATACTGTACTGCTAACTAGTTGAGGAACAACTAGCCACGAGGCAAATCAGGAAGGGCTTCTATTTGCTTGCTATACTTCGTAGGAAAGGGTCTCAGAGCTAATGTATCCATTGACTGTGCAGAGAAGCACAACTGTTTTCTTTACTTATGATAAATTATTCTTCATGGCATTGCCCTGACTTTGATTAACTGCTCACAAGAGGTATACCCGGCACCAGCTTTACCAGTATTTGGGTACCAGGCTAAGAATTGTCTTCTTGCTTAGTTATTTATAAGTGGTTAGCTGAGGATGGTAAGATATAGGTCCTTAATGTTTGGACTCAATACAAAGCGTGGGACCATAGGTGGGTCAGATTCCTTTTCCCCATCCCACCCTGGCCTGGCCCACCCTGAAGTGTTGCACTTCATTTTCAGTAAATCATTTCTTTCCTGCTGTTTCATTGTTCATTGATTTTATTACTCTTTTTTGTACTTTACTGTCATTTAATGGCTGTATTAACATTAAAATTGACATATTTGTCTCCCTGGTTTTTTTGGGGGGTGTTAATGAGTGAAAAGAGAAACAGAACAGAATATATTTTTGATCACATTTAACTCATTGAATGTTAATTTCTGAGGATTATTGACAAATATAAGCTGGGACCATTATAGTATGCATAGCCTAGTGTGTTTATTCACAGTCTTTTTGATGTAAGGCTGAAAGACCCTGCCCCCCAACCCTGATGTTTGTTAATATTAATCATAATCCATATTTTTTACACAGGGTTATATTAAGCATTCCAGTGGAGCTTATTACCCTGTTTTCCCAAATATAAGACCTAACCTGAAAATAAGCCCTAGTATGATTTTTCAGGATGCTTGTAATATAAGCCCTACCCCCCAAAATAATCCCCAGTTAAGTGAAACTCTGCCCTCCACCATCGTGCAACATTGTGAAGCAACCAGAAGATATGACTGTAAAATAAAATATCCCCTGAAAATAAACTTTAATCTGTTTCTTGGAGCAAAAATTAATATAAGAACCTGTTTTATTTTCGGGGAAACACGGTAGTAAGAAATGGATGATCACAGTCTCTCTCGTTCTAATTTTCATCATTTCCAACTAAGCTAGAAACAGTGGCCAGAAATTTATTGAGATTATACTCAAATATATTGAGATTATAATCAATTGCAATTCTCTGCCACATTTTAGGCAATCACAACATGATTCTGGCTTCTTAAAAGATATTCACTCTCATCTTCTTCTTTCAGTTGGAATGCAGTAAAATTCTAGCTGATGTAAACAAGAATGGGACTTCCTGCAGTGACCTTTGGTCTCCTGTTTGTGGATCTGATGGAAAAACATACAGCAATAAATGTTTCCTGTGTTCAGAGATCGTGTGAGTATAAACAGTAGCTCTTGGTGCAGAGCAAATGTAATTTCATGTAGGCAAGCCTTCTTTGTGGGACACTAATTGTGTTTACATCGTTGGAAGCTTCCCTACATCTCCTTGGTGATTTGCCTCTAACAAACCCACATGAAAAGGATCCCAATTAAAGGGACGATAGATAATTAAAATTAATAGTGATGCTTTTACAACCTTGTTCATCATTAATTTAGGAACCCGAGTCATGTTTCATGGCAGCTTAATTGAGAAGCAAGTCAGGACTTCCTCTGTATGAATGAATGATGAAATATTTTTCTGCATCTCTGCATGACACACACACACACATACACATACACACACACACACACACACACACACACACACACACACACACACACACACAGGTGGTGGTAAACTGATGGCATAAATTACACTGGAACGAGGATGCTGAGCTGAACCAGTCGTGCAGCTAGAATGAAGCTTGGGGACAAAGTCTTTGCAACTTAGGTGCCCTCAAATGAACAACTGGAGAGCATCAGGCGATGGCATGGCAGCAAACAAGTTTCATGGGACACAAAGCAGCCATGGGCATTCTGAAGCCCACTGGGGGCTTTCATCAGTTATCTCAGCAACTTTTCTTTCTTCTTATTTATATTCAATGAATGTGCAGTCATCATTTTGACTACGCATGGGGTCATTAGTAAATGTACATTGTTACAAGTACTCATTTCATTATTTTGACTTAGAAATTCATTATCCCTTTATAGCAGAAAATAATACAGTACGTACTAGCATCAGAGCAATAGAAGAAAATACCAGTTTATTCCTGTACTGTAATTTAAAGGAAGCACAGTAGGTAAACTACGGTATGTGTGCTTAGAGCATTTTTCTTTTCCCCTTTCCCTCTCTCTTTTGCATTTGCAAATTCTGTTGGCTTCCTGTAATGGACCAGAAAACAGCTGTACAGTGTGGGGTAGCATTACTTGTGTACTTTGCAATGCAAGTACTGTCTAAAAGAGTACAGTACTTAAATCCAGAGTCACAATAATCTGACTCCACCATTTTCTTCACCTTCAGCATGATTACACAAAGACAGACAGACAGATAGACAGAAAGATAGAAAGACACACACACACACACACACACACAGAGAGAGAGAGAGAGAGAGAGAGAGAGAGAGAGAGAGAGAGAGAGAGAGAATGTGTTGTGCTATGCCTGTTCTTGTGGTCTCTGTACTATGTCTTGACCATAAGTTCCATTCACATCACTAAGTATTTACTGTTTGAGGTAACATAAAGCCAGTTAAAGTTTCTTCTCCTGTTCGCCCACCACTACCAAAAGGCCCCTTGACTTCAATACTGCAGAAGGGGACACTCACCCATGCCCTACACTGTTTTAGCTGTTGCTGTTGCGAGTACAAGATGATCACACTTTGGATGGCAGTATCTGTCACTGTGAGATCTGAGGCCAAGCAAATCTCATAAGATCTGGATATTCCAATCAATTTGGAAGCTAAGCAAGAGCAGCCCCAATGAGTACTTGGACAGATCTTTGGGTGCTGCATTGGGGACCCCAAGCAGACTCTCGGGTTTAATCGTTGCATCCCCAGGGAGGGGTAGGAAGGAATCTAGTCTGAAACCCTAGAGAGATGCTGACAGTCAAAGTTGATAGTACTCGACAAGAAATCTTAGGCTGGAAGATATCATGGGAGCTGGCCCATGAACTGACCATAAGTGTTCCTCACTCCATTGAGGGATTATGATCTGTGTTTGAGGAAAGTCACTTATTGCTCCTTTTACTGTTTCCAGAAAAAGTGATGATATCCTTGCACTAAAACATGAGGGTGAATGTCCTGAAGTTGTTCGTGGAATGGTAAGACAATCTTTCCCTCATAATGCCAGAAATTCACAAATTGCCAGAATCTTATTGGTTAGTTAGACCGCTATGAGTGCAATGGCATAAACTGCAGTAGCAAACTGCTGCTAGTTAAACTATTTGCTACTTTTATCCTTTACCACACACCAACTGATTTGTTAATTAGTGATAATTTCCCACAGAAATTATGCCACTGCACATCTGCCAGGGGAACCAAATTTTGCCCATTGTGATCTTAGATATGTTTATTTGGGGACTGGAAGTAAGTCCTCATTAAATTTAGTGAATTTACTCCCAAATTAAGTTGCATAGGTTTGCAAGATGTTTTGCCACCAAAAGGTTAATGTTTATCACTCATATAAAGAATACATCTCAGAGCCCCAGAATTACTTCAAATCCTAACACTTTGCTGAATATAAGATCAAAAATTTAGAGGATCTTTCACAAAGTGTTAAATTGCTCATTGAAGACCTATAGGAAGGACTGGCGAATTCAGACATACCTGGTGACCTTCATGAGTCTTCTGTTGATAGCTTTGTTCAATCAGATAGATAGATAGATAGATAGATAGATAGATAGATAGATAGATAGATAGATAGATAGATAGATAGACAGACAGACAGACAGACAGATAGATAGATAGATAGATAGATAGATAGATAGATAGATAGATAGATAGATAGATAGATAGATAGATAGATAGATAGATAGATAGATAGATAGATAGATAGATAGATAGATAGATAGATAGATAGATAGATAGATAGATATCCCATTTTCCTTCGTCACCAGCCAGTTTAGTCTGAGGAGTGACTTGATTCAATTTGAGGACAGGGTTAGCATTAGTAGTATCTTATCTGTGGATTGTTCAGAGTTGGAAGATCTATCAAGGATTACCTGCACTAGTCCTCTCCATCTTTTCTTGCTGGAAAACTTGAAGGCCAGGTGGCGGGGGGGGCGGCGGCAAAGGAAACCAGAGACAGACAGGTGTGCTCTGTCTTCACCAGCTGTCCATTCTAGTAATTCTACTGCTGTCCCCTTAGGCTGATTGCGCCAAGTACCCTCAAACTAGAGGAAAAGTCCTCTGCAAAAGAAGCACACAGGAGATTTGTGGCACGGATGATGTGACATACAGCAATGAATGTATGCTCTGTGACAGAATCCTGTGAGTATAGCAACATATATGTGCACTTGCCTTGCAGACACTGCCTTTTCCATTATAAGAATTTTAGGGTTATGCACAATTTTCTCATTAATGCAAGAATAGGTGATACCTTTTATTGGACCACTAAAAATAAAATAGATAGCAAGCTTTTGTGGATGAAATCCATTTCCTCAGATTCTAAGCACACACCCCTTCATGGCTGGTGCAGAAAAATTATCTAGAAAGTGATGTATGTCTGGCATACATCAGTTCTTCTTCTTCCTTGTATGTTAATTTGTTCCAGCAATAAAACACACAGAGTCTTGTTGCACCTGAATGGCTATGATAAAGAAATCATGGGGCAACACTACCTCTTATCTCATGATGGACTGTAAGACCATCACAATGGGTTCTCCATTATTTTTCATGTGGACAGCCTTCAATGTGTGTAGAAACGTCTCCTTTCTGAGGCTATGCCCCATGCATCTGAAGGGGTGAGATGCAAATATAGATTTTGATTTTTTTCAGTTTAGGCATCCTTCAGTCTCGAGAGATTATTGTAACATGCTCTGAATGGACGACTTAGAACAGCATCTCGTGTGGCTGAGAAGGCCAATTTGAGAGTGACAATCCCTTCCACACTGAGGACAAATACAATCTGTCCCCTGTCCAGCTCCCTGGTTTTGCTGGTTTTGGGATTGCTTCTTTACCTCGGCATGCTGAACAAGTGCCTCTTCAAATTGGGAGAGGCCGTGCTGCACTGCCTGCCTGCAGGCTGAATGCTCAGAGTCAAGTTTTCCCATCTGTTGAGGTCCATTCCTAAGGCCTTCAGATCCCGCTTGCAGATATCCTTGTATTGCAGCTACGGTCTCCCTCTGGGGCGCTTTCCATACAGGAGATCTTTTGGAATCCAACTGCCAGCCATTCTCACAACATATCCAAGCTGACATAGACATTGCTATTTCAGTAATGCATACATGCTAAAAGTTCCAGCTTGTTCTAGGACTACTCTATTTGGAACTTTGACCTGCCAGGTGATACAAAAAATGCATCAGAGACAACGCATATGGAAAGTGTTCAGCTTCCTCTCCTGCCGTGCACAAAGGGTCCAGGACTCACTGCAGTACAGGAGTGCGCTCAGGACACAGGCTCTATAGACCTGGATCTTGATATATGCCATCAGCTTCTTATTAAGCCAGACTCTCTTTGTGAGTCTAGAGAACATGGCAGCTGCTTTTCCAATGTGTTTATCCAGCTCGACATCTAGGGAGTGTCAGAGTTCGTTAAGCCAAGGTGCACGAAATTATGAACAACCTCCAATTCTTGTGTAGAGATGGTAATAGAGGGAGGTGAGTCCACGCCCTGGCCTATGACTTGTGTTTTCTTTAGGTTGATTCTTAATCCAAAGTCTTGGCAGGCCTTGCTAAATCGATTTATGAGTTGTTGGAGCTCTTCAGCAGAATGGGCAACAACAGCTGAATCATTGGTGAAGAGGAAGTCCTGTATGCATTTCAGCTGGACTTTGGTCTTCTCTTTCAATCTAGAGAAATTAAAGAGCTTTCCATCTCCATCTAGTCCGAAGATAGACACCTTCTGTTGCGGTTCCAACAGCGTGCTTCAGTATGACAGCAAAAAAGATCCCAAAGAGGGTTGGTATGAGGACACAGCCCTGTTTCACTCCACTTCGGATGTCAAAGGGATCTGATGTTGAGCCATCAAAAACTACAGTGCCTTTCATTCCCTCATGGAAGGATCTGATGATGTTAAGGAGTCGAGATGAAATATAACTCATTAATCTTTTAAGATGCCACAGGATTCTCTAATAACAGAGATTCTCAGATGCCAAAGTTCTGTTTTTTTGCTCAATATAATATGGAAAGTCAGCAACAAAGTGCCCCTGAATGCTTTCTCCATATCTGCACACACGTGATTGTACTCTGCATCTTCCTTTTTTTATACAGAGTACAGTGAACATAAGGTGAGGTGAACAAGTAACTTCAAAAAAATGCAGTTTGTAGCTGAAGGAAAATGTAAGGTGGATGTCGAGGTTTCATGATCTGTAAACAATAATAACAGCAGGAGCAACAACAACATGTACTGTATATCAAATGCTTACAAAAACAATGCAAGAGAAATATTGAATATTTCTACAACTTGGCACTGTATTACAGGTTATCTTAAGAAGAATTCAAAACATATTATGTAGAACATTGCATGCATTTAAGCTGCAATTCTGTACCCACTAACTGTATCTGGGAGTAAACGTAGTTGGAGTTACTTCTGAGTAGACATGTACCAGACTGAAGCCTATAATCATAGTGTAACAACCTTTCCAAAATTGACGTTATTGGGATGATATGTTTGCTTGTACTATTTTTTTCCCTTTCTTTTTCTCAGGAAAACGAAATCTGAGATTGGTGTAAAGAATATAGGACCATGCCACAAGGTTAGTCTTGTTCTTATTTTATAATTTGCCTACAGACATCAGAGTGACTTGTTGTTTTTACTGTATCTATAAAGCTCAAAGAAAGAACTGTGTAAAATAAATGACATGATCTGTTATCTTCCACACTGGCTCAGGGGTCGAGCCCACTCTTGTACTTGCTTCTCTTTTTAAAACAAGATTTAAATTTTAGCATGCACATGAGGTATGTCCATGCACAGAGCACTGTGCCAAGGGCCTGAGTTTTTCTGCTTCCATGCTAGAGCTTTGTTTATTTAGGGGGTGGGGGTGGAATCGATCCATTGGAATCTATTCCACATATGTGAACACCCCATCCAATTCTTTTAAAAAAATCCTACTATCAGATAGGAGGAATTAAAAATAATAATAAAAGCACAGGGGCTTGCTGAAAAAGCCAGCACACTTGTACCCATGTCCTCTAATCCTCACTCCTTGCCCCCTTTCCATCATTCTCTGCCCCCCTTTCTGTTATTCCCACCACCACTACATGTCCAGGCCAAGCAGATGCACCTTGGCGGGTGAGGAAAATGTGAGCAGGGAAATCACTACTAAAAGACTTTCAAACTCGTCTATAACATTTTCACTGTACTCCAGTGGAAGCAAATTGTGAGCCAGGACCAGGAAACAAAATTATTTGATCTCATCCCAAAATGAAAATAATGGAAAACATGTGGGAGGAGGAAAAAAAGCTCAAAATATGTTTATCTGGGTAGCTACATGTTTTTGAGGCACAAACATTAAGCAATTGAGTTGACTTCCAATAGTGATAAGATGGCACAAGAATGGGTTTTGATTTAAAAAAAACCCCACAACTTTATCCAGCTTCTCCAGATTCATTCAAGCCCATTGAATGGGCATAGGCCATTCCATTCTCTGCACACAATCTCTCTCTCTCTCTCTCTCTCTCTCTCTCTCTCTCTCTCTCTCTCTCTCTCTCTCTCTCTCTCTCTCTCTCTCTCTCTCTCTCTCTCTCTCTCTGGCAGTAGTGTATTTCTGCTGTAACAACTCTTCTTCTCTCTGCAACAGATTCCTGGGGCAGCTTAGAGAGTTCCAGAAAGAGGATGGCTTGCTAAAAATCCCATAAGCAGATGCCTATTATGATCCTGGTCATTATTTTCATTCCCTCATGGGAATGAAATGTTGTTCCCTTCAAAGCACCAGCACTAAATTCTTCCTAATTTTCATTTCAGGACTAAGGACACTGCTGAATTCTCAAGAGCTGCAAAGCTGGCCTTCACCCTACATTTAAGGAGGCATTTCATGTCTATAATACATGGTTAATAACCCTGGACTGGACTGGGTGGAGATGGGGAAACACACCATGAAAATCCTGTAAAACCACCAGATTTACTCATTTTAGCATTTCTTTACTAAGTCTCATTCTTCCCATTTCTAAGGACTGTCTCTAGGACATCTTAATCACATCCATAAATGACATTCTGCTTCTCCAATAAAATAGACTAAGAGGATCCCTACCCTGTGCTCCTTTTGTCCATGTTCAAAGATATGCTAAATCATAAGAAGGCTTCATTTCTGTACTGTACTATAATTTCCTAGTAGAGATTAATTTCTTGATCATGATCTAATTCAAGTGTCATTATGGATAACCACATCGAGAGTTTATCAAGCACAGATCTCACAAAACAAAATAGCCACATAGAATCATCAATTGGAGAAACTCTTGTTGTAATTGCCACAATATCAGCGTAACAATGATCGTTAGGAAGCAACAGGCGTATTTTGGAAACAGATTGTTCCCTTTGATGTTTTACTGCATGGAGTAAGTAAGTTTAGTTGCAAATCCCCTCCCCAAATATCAATAACGAATAGTTAGGAAAGGCCATAAATTTGTAAGCTTGGCCCCATAATATTTGTAGCTGAAACCCTATTGTTCAAATCTGTGCCACACAAGACTAATGGCTAAGAGTGTGTAAAGCAGAAACCTCTGGTTCTGTTTCAGTTGGGTTTGGGGAGGGCATTTTAATTATCTATGTTTGGAGTGTCACTGTTTTAATTTATCTTGAAAGGGGGCACCTCTTTCAGGTGATTTCATCTTGGGTTCTTCACGAGAGAAGTAAGCAGGCTGGTGGACACACTAAGGAGGCATACAACCATGGTGGGCGGTGAGGGAAAGAAGAGGGAGAAGAAGAACGGGGCTGTCTGGCAGGGCCAGGAGGCATGTGGCTGTAAGGCAAGAAAAGGGAGGGGAAAGCAGTGCAGAGGCGGTCTATTTGTTGGAATAGCAACGTGAGGCAATTTTACATTCATGGGCCCAACTGGGCTTCCCCTCCCCCGTCCATTACAGTGGACCCTCAACTTACGGAATTAATCCCTATTGGAACAGTGGCTGCAGGTCGAAAAGTCTGTAGGTCGAGTCTCCATTGACCTACAATGCATTGAAAACCGATTAATCCTGTAACCGGACTTTTTTGTTCCATTTTTTTTTCCTGGTCTGTAGATCGATTCCCTGGCTGCAAGTTGAACCTAAATTTTGCGGCCAGAGAAGTCTGTAACTCGAAAAGTCTGTAAGTCGAGGGTCCAGTGTAGTAATAACCTGGGTGTCCCACACCTACTGATAACATCCTCAGTCTTATGTGGCCTAAAGCTATGCAACAGGACTTCAGCCAACCTGTGGATGAAACTGCTTGTTTTTATTGTGGGCTATTATATGCAGTCTGTAGTTTAGGATTATTTGCCCTTTCACTCTCACATAAGCATGTGATTCCCCCAAAGCAGCGCTAGACTATGTCAGTTGAATGGAGTTTAAAACCTTCTTCACTAGGCATCATTTTTCAAAATGTGACCTCCAAAGGCCAGGGCTAAAAAAAATGTAAATATCTCCTTTAGCACTAAGGGAAGTTTCTTCCTTTTTGTAGCTCATGTTTGGCAGGGAGGGGAGATGATTTGAGTGGGTGGGGGGACATATGAGGGAAATGTTTAAACTGTCTGTGTTCACAGACAATGATCTTGATCTGCATTAGGCTACCCCTTACATATCTGATAGCAAAAAGAGAGAGAGAAAATGAATTTAAACTGCATGCTACATATCAGCTGGCTGGATAACTGGTTTAGGTATCTGGCTGTGGAGCTGGAGCTTGGGAGTTGGATTCCCCACTGGGCCTCCTTGTGAGTAAAGCCAGCCTGTGTGGCCTTGGGCAAGCTGCACACAGTCCCAGGGCACCCCCAGAAGAAGGGAAGGGTAAACCACTTCTGCATATTCTGTACCTAGAAAACTCTGAAAAGAATTGCCATTAAGTCAGAATTAACTTGACGGCACATGATGATGATGATGCATTCAATATCATATTTGGTTTAGCCCTAAGATAGAAACCATTCACACTTCAAGGAATAATTTGAACCCTATTAAGGCATTCATATTGGGCCCTCTCCTTTCAACAGTCTTATCAACCAGAACAATACAAAGCTTCAGTGAGGTGAAGCATGAATCGTATAGGGAACATGCAAAGCCTCACTGTTTGTTTTGGTATAAGCCAAATGTTGGTAGGATGGGTGGGAAAATAGGAGTTACTAAAGGGGAAAAATAATACTGGACTACTGTAATTCCTCCCTGCAATCAAATTCTCCACTTGAATCTCTTTATGAAACCTTGGGTACAAGCTGCTACTCATCCTGATTTACACTTGCTGTTCTGAGAAACTGTGATGACATTGGAAGGAGATTTAGCTGCATTGTCTTTTCATTTACATCTGTGCTTCAAAACAAATATTCCTTTAGTTTACACAGTGTCTCTCATATAGGTTGCTAAGACACCTTAGCAGGATCTTGTGTCTCAACACCGTCTTATCCTGGGTCAGTAAATCCCTCCTATGACAGCTCTCCATAAATATTTTGGCAATGCTTCACCCACCTCAAAGTCCACAACAGTGGAATCCACACCCACAGAGTTTCATATGTCTTTTTTTTTTCTCTATATGGATCCTGTTCCATGACAAATATCCTGATAGTCAAAACAGTCACTGGAAGCATTTTAAAGCATATTTTTGTAGTTTAAAGGTTTGGTGGTTTTCAGGGAGGAATAAGAGAGAGGCTTGTTCTGTTTTCTTGCATACAATCTGAAGAGAAACCAGAGTTTTTGTTTTTGTGTTAGTTTACCTATGTTGGACTTCCCAAGCCAATATATAAAATCAAACATAGCTATACTTTAATATTCATACTCTTCTAAAATTTGTAGGGTAATAGGGGAAAAATGCATACAGTGGAAAGTGGACCTATTATGGAAAATATCGGGAGAAAAACTATGGCAACAAGAAACTAAGGCTGTGGTCAAATACTGCAGGACTTGTTTCGCTTATAAAATGGGTAAATACAAAGTACGTTTTTACTGACCACATGACACAAAAGTTGAATCAAAGCAGCTTTTTTCCTCTGCCACTGGGGGGCATCTACTTTTTCCAAGCCAGAATGATTAAAATGGGTTTTTTCCTGTGTGGTTAGTTGGGATGTGTTCCTGTAAAGATGGCAGGTACGTATAGTGTTTCAGTGGAATACTGTAGGCTGTTGGGGTGCATTCTTTACTCTCTCCAATCATCCTTTGAATTTTTTAAAAAATTTCTTACATAGATGAGATAGGTGCTAGCTCATCCAATCACCCTCTTGCTGGGTCATCATTATTATTATTTCCTGTACTTATGCCCTGTCAGTTCCCCATCAGATGGGCAGAAGCAGGACCAGCAGAAGGAAGGATTGGCAGAGGAAGGACCAGATGAAGGAAAGGGGGGGGGGGGAGAAGGGTGCTGCTTGTATATGGCCCCATAACACTTAAAGAACTCTATTCTCTAGGTGGTTTACAAGTTAATTATGCAGGCTGCACATTGAAGGGGGGCTATGGGCTTGAATGAGAGTCACACTGCATCCAGTAGGGATAGTAAACTCCCAAATCAATCCACAGCATCTTTGTAAGCACTTACTATGATTTCAAATGTAATACAGGCTGGGAATCAGCAAGTCCTATTTTCAGTGTAGTCGCACCCTCAGCAAAACCAAGATTTACATACCAGCTTATTTTATCCAAATATATAAATGCTGTTCCTAATAAAATGCACCCTCAAAATGGCTCTCCCCCCCCCCCTCGCAGGGAGCTGGGACCTATTGTCATGGTCCGCCCTCGAAGGCTACTGGATCCGGCTGGATTCCAGAAAGCCATGAGAGGTGTCACAGCTGACCTGGCTGGCACTCCTGTCGAGGCCCTGGTTGACGGCTGGTCTGCCACTGCGGCTGGGGCTGTAGATATGATCGCTCCTAAACGCCCTCTCCGTCGCAGAGACTGCCCGGCGCCCTGGTTTAACGAGGATCTCTGGGCGTTGAAGTGGGTCAGGAGATGGCTAGAGCGCAAATGGAGAAAGGACCTGACGGATTTTAACTGGATAGCTGTTAAGGTCGCTACTAACCTTTACCTGGCCAAGGTAAAGGCTGCCAGTCGAGCATACTTCGCTAACCGGATAAGCGAAGCATCCAACCAGCAGGCGGAACTATTCCGTATAGTACGCGATCTATGCAGAGTTGGTCTGAGTGATGGGCCTCCCCCTAGTTTTTCGCCGGACCAATTTGCAGCATTTTTTAAATCGAAAGTGGAGGCCATCTGCCGGGACCTCTCTCTTTTTTGAACACAGTGAGTCGAGGAGAGACGTCCAGCGCCCCATCTTGCCCGGTGATTCTTGACTCCTTTCAGCCTGTCACGCCTGACTCTGTGGCCAGGGCGCTTGACTGCTGTCGTGCCACCACCTCCTCCTTGGACCCTTGTCCGGCCTGGCTAATCAAAGCAGCCAGGCCTTTAACAACAGAATGGGCCACAGCAATAATTAATGGGTCTTTCCTTGAGGGCAGATTTCAATCTGCCCTGAAGGACACACTCATTAGGCCCATTAGGAAGAAACCTAGTTTGGCGGTGGACGAAATTGGCAACTATAGGCCCGTCGCCAATGTTTCTTTCTTAAGCAAGGTGGTCAAGAGGGTGGTGGCCGATCAGCTTCAAGCACTCTTGGAGGAAACAGATGCTCTGGATCCATTCCAGTCGGGCTTCAGGCCGCGCCATGGTACAGAAACGGCATTGGTCGCCCTGTCTGATGACCTACTGAGGGAGTCCGACAGGGGCAAAGTGTCTCTGTTGGTCCTCCTAGACATCTCAGCGGCCTTTGATACCTTTGACCACGGTATCCTCCTGGGGAGGCTCTCCGAGTTGGGAATAGGTGGCCTGGCATTGGCCTGGCTCCATTCCTTCTTGGAGGACCGTCCCCAGAGCGTGCAGCTTCGGGAGAGTGTCTCGGCCCCGTGGAGTCTCAACTGTGGGGTTCCGTAGGGGTCGATTATCTCTCATCTACATGAGGCCACTGGATGGGGTCATCAGGGGGTGTGGGGCCATGTGTCATCAGTATGCTGATGACACTCAGCTCTACATCTATTTTTTACCAACCGCAGGAGATGCCATTCTGTCCCTGCTGCGCTGCCTGGGGACCGCAGGCCTTCCCATCAGATAACTCCTGATGCCCCTTCCTCCCCTCTTATCGTTTTTGCTTTGTGTAATATGTAATGTAATGTTACCTTTTTGTCACTTAGAATTGTTTATATATTTTTATTGTAGTATTTTATGATTGTTAGCCGCCTAGAGTGGTCCTCACCCGACTAGATAGGCTGGATATAAATAAATAAATAAATAAATAAATAAATAAATAAATAAATAAATAAATAAATAAATAAATAAATAAATAAATAAATAAATAGTTACCTGGGAGTAAGCCTCACTGGCTTACATCTACCAGTCATTAAATAAAGAGGAAGAGGAGGAGGAAAAGGAAAAGGGACACATAGGCAGAAACATCCTTTATTGCACAGATACCTACAGATGCAGAAATAAAGTCGTCCTATACATTAAGCACATAAAAAGAGCTTTGCTGCATTTAGCTGAAATTCAGTACATTATTATCATTTTAGCCAATCACAAGCAAAAAAGCAAAGTGTGCTGCTTATACATCCAATAGCATTTAAAGCACTCTATGGGAATTTACAATTTATTGTGTAGTTTTACATTGCAACTCCCCCAGCGGGTTGACTGTTCAGTTTACTGACCTCAGAAGGATGGAAAGTTGAGTTAACCTCGAGCCAGCAGCCTGAGCCCAGGATCAAACTCAGATCATGAGCAAAGTCTTCACTGCAGTACTGCAGTTTAACCACTGTACCATAAGGCACCTCAACCAATGAGAAACCCATACACAGGACACAGATGTTCACAATTTTTAATGCTAAAATCAATAGTGCTATGATGATGGTAATGTCAATTACCATGAAAACACTTCGTAATATCTTGGACTTTGGACTGTGGCAGCAGTGAGGAAAGTGTGACCTTCCAGATGTCATGTACTGGAACATCTCAACCATGTGGGACTCTCTTTTTCTTTCACCGTTAGTGCTGATGGATAAGGTTGGTGGAAGCTATAATCCAATATTTTGAGAGCATCAGGTTGCACATCCATAACAAAGGAGTTCTATTACTGTCTACAACATACTTCAACATGGTTGACAGAGAAGCTTGTCTCTTTGACAAATCATCAAATTTAGCTGTTGAGGACATGAATACTATAAATAGAGAGATGCATTGACCACTGAATCAGTGTCAGAACAGATCTGCCCCTACCTTTAACATACAAAGTAATCAAAGAAGAATAAATGCAGCAAACAAATGCTTAATCTTTTTAAATAATTTTAAATAATTTTCTACTGACCTCTGTCTTTTATCTATAGCTTTTAGGGGCTGAGATGCCTTTATAATATCATACTTAGATCAATAATATCACTTCTATATGCAATGCCATTTTCTAAAAGAAAATAAAGGAATTTGGGGTTTCATCTTTTGTTCAGTGATCAGTCTCAAGCAAAACTGTGTTTAGCACTTTGACTATAACTTGACATTCAACTGACTCCTCCTTCCTTTCTTATTTTCTAGTTAGACCTTATGCTAACATCAGGAAGCAAATGCTGATTGTACACCCTTGGCAAATATATAAGACAAATAATTGCTTTATCTTCAAGTCCTCATGTCATCTGAATTTCAGTCAATCCAAAGCAGAGCAACCTTTGCCTGGACAACCTGAAGGAGACAGTTGTTACACCTTTTAATCTATTCCTATACAGTCTTGAGAATAGCAAATAAAGTATTTTCTTCCTGTGGTCAACAAATGTCTATAGACAAATATATAAGAACAAGATGACTATTGATTCAACCAAAGCTACCGTAACTGGATGAATCCTTCTGTTCTTTTTAACTGTTGACAGATGGGTGATTCTACGTTTGCTTGCTTTATATGCCTAGGTCTCTCTTGGTTTGTGTTTAAGGATATACAGAGAAGAGAGAAACGTTGATAGGTCTTTTCTGAAGATTATCCAGAACTTTGGTCTGGTCTGGTTTGGTCAGATGTTTAGATATCTGTTCCCTTTGAACTGTGAATGTGAAGGAAAGAACCCAATAGAGCAGTGGTCCCCAACCTTGGGCCTCCAGATGTTCTTGGACTACAATTCCCAGAAGCCTTCATCATCACCTGTGCAGGCCAGGATTTCTGGGAGTTGAAGTCCAAGAACATCTGGAGGCCCAAGGTTGGGGATCACTGCAATAGAGGAACCCAAAATGAAGCATTCCATGGCTGCATTAGTGGCATATCAGAGACAACCTTCATTCTTCCTTCCAGCACCATGAAAAAGGATTAACCTGCCAGACAGCATTGAGATTCACTTGGGAAGATCCAACAGTGGATCTTAGTGTAAACAATTGCAATGGAAGGAAAATTAACTTTAGAATCAATTTGCCAACCACCAACTGAGAAACATGTTGGGTGAAGTTTCTAAATTCTGTTTAAAGAATAAGAAAAAGGCATGCTTATTGAAAAGAGCCAATTCAGATAAAAAGGTAATAAAGTTAAATGATCATCTACACAAGAAAATGAGAAAACTATTTTAACTTAAGCTATCCACTAAGACAGGGGTCCCCAGCTCCCAGTCTGCAGCCCAGTTCCAGTCTGTGGCCATGGCGGGCTTGGGCCACGGAGACAGATCTCCCGCTTCCCTGCACACACTCTCTCCACCTGCTCACACAGCCTGCCACCTTCATGCACGGGTTCCCCACCCACTTGTGAGCACACCTCTCCCCTCCATGCATGCGTGTGAGTGTGCCCTGCCCCTCCGTGAACACGCCCCACCCACCCATGAATATAGGGGGTGTCCCCCCACTCATGGCCCCTGCCTCACCCACTCGTGCATGGTTCAGAAAAGGGTGGGGACCACCACACTAAGAGACCGAACAGAATCATGTGGTGAGGTTTCTGAGCTTTTCTGAGTGTGCTTTTCTTACAAACATGCTGAATATCTGGATGTTAGGTCCCTCCCACACTGAGGAGCTGGACTAACGTTATGCCCCATTGTATGAATCCTTTGTATGAAGCCAATCAATTTACGTTTTGCTCCAAACTTTCTAGAAGACATGTAGCCTGTCATGTCCTTTCTTTCCCGAATATAGCTGAGTTAATTTATAACTTTTCCTTTGACACTGTTCTTGAGGATCTGGGCTTATGATTTCCCAACACAGATGTTCCCTATCTTTCTTTCTCCTAGCACTTTAACTCAGCTCCTTCACCACTCTTGAGCACCTTGAGGTCTAGCTCACCTCATACTCTGAGGCTATGGTATCTCAAAGTACAAAGTACTTCTGCTTTGAGGCTTGTGTAATTTAGGGCTTTTCTCCGGATTCCTTCACAATCCTTTCACATGAAGGAAATCTGTTGTAGCGAGCGCACCGAAGCCTCTATTATCTCAGGCCTCCAGTAGGTGCTCACTCCTCTCACCAAGTTGCTGCCACCAGGTATTGCAGTTTCAATACCAGTTATTCACTGAGACACATGTTACTTTGAAACTTAAACTTGTTTATTTGATCAGTAATATGTAATAGATAAATCACAAGTTGATGATCAATATCTCGCACTCACTTAACTCACTTAAATCAATAACTCTCACTCACTTAACTCACTCAACTCACTACTCTCACTGACTAGATCACAAGCTCACAGACTGACAAAATCTTTTTTCATACCACATACACCCCCGTTATATCCCAGCCCCTCCCCCTTTAGCACCACCTTCCGTTCCCTCATTGGCTCCTTTTCCACTGCTCAGCTGTGACGGACAGGTGAGGGCAGGGCTGAACGCTACATCTGTTTTATAGCAGATCAGACTCACGGCTCATCTCATCTAGTAATGCCTACTCTGACTGGCAGCATCTCTCCAAGGTTTCAGGCAATAGTGTTCCTCATCACTGGCCTGCTAATTTTTCCCAAGGCATGATGTCAGGACTCTTTGTATGCATAGCTTTATGATCCCTCCCTAATTTCTCTCTGGAGGTTCCAGAGTATAATATTTTCATATATGACCAGAGATGGGCATGAATCAGAAAAGAAAAAACAAATGGGGGGGGGGTTGGGTTTCATGGTTTGTGGCTATCCAAGAACTATCCCCGAACTCCAGAAAAATGAATCGGTTCTTGATTCATTTTTCCGGGTTGTGCCTGGGGGGGGGGGAAATGCCTGCACTCCCTTTGCCACCCATCCCACCCCCTTCCCACTGCCCCCTTCACCTCTCTACCTGCTGTCTCTTCTGCCCCCACCATCTTCAGAGACAGGGGCCAGGGTCTCTTCCAGGAGCCAGGTCAGCTGCCTCTGCACATGCACCCAACTATTAGTGTGGCAGGGAGGCAGGGCCACTGTCTCTGAAGATGGTGGCAGCAGAGAAGGCAGCAGGATCAGGTAGACAGGTAATGAGGGCAGGGGGCATCCTTTTTGCCAAAGCAAAATCAAGCGGCAAGGAGAAAACATTCAGTGCTTCATTTTGTTTTGGCAAAACCATAAAGCAGCCTGGTTTGTGGGTTTTTTTGGGGTTCCTAGTTTGGCTCTAGATATATGAGCAAAGGCAAAAAAGGAATATACATATAACCTGATTCAACAATGTATTGCAGGCAGCCATGGGCGTTCTTTTACATTAACAATCAGCTCATCGTATACATATTTCTTTACTGCTAAAGTTGGAAGCAAAACATACACACTAAAAGTATAATTGTGTTCCAGTCTGGATATTGGTTTCGGAAGAGTACACTGTTGATTCATCTTCAAAAGGCAAACCAGAAAAATCCCTCACCCTAGGACACAGCTGTAATATCTGCTCCTGCATTAGGGCCGTTAATGAATCTTCTAGTTCGTCATTAATGCAGCCTGACAGTAAGTTCTCTTTGTACAAGTACTTCAGAATATGGATGACAGGTATTTATTGCTATTTAATGGTTGCAGCAAGAAAGATTACTGATTTATACACCAAGCTACATCTTCAGAAAATGTTAAACAAGAAAGAATATCCTTTTACTGGGATCATAATGTCTATAGCCTTTGATCTCATCCAAAGGAAATCATTCTTCCATACAGCTCATAACTAGCCTTTGTTGATGAAGATCCTGTGAGCTTACTCAATGTGTTATTGTCACTTTCAAGACTTCTAGAAGAAAGAAAGTAATACCCAAAGCTATGGTTGGATTAGCAAGATTGTGTGAGCTGCTCCAGTTCCCCCCCCACCTCTTTGTGTGTCTTTTCATACTTATTGGCACAGAATTCACAGGTTGGCTTGTCACTAGTCTCAACAAATACACCCAATTGTTTGCAACAACAAAAGACAAGGAGGATATGTGGGGTTTTCCTGCATATATATAGAGAGAGATAGAGATACCCAACACCTTTATTGTTGGAACTCTTTTCTAATCTGTGGCTGGCAAAAGATTTGGTAGGGGCTTCTACAATGAAGATTGTAGGTGTATTTATAATTACATCTCTGTTCCTTTGTTTCTTCTCAGGTAAGTACCTTTTACTATGTAGCTCAAGAAGTGTCTTTCTTTCCAGAAATGGAGTGACACAGAAAAGGAGGATCAATGGGGACTTGGCTCCTTCATGCAATTTTTTTCAGCAAGAAGTGCAAGCCATCAACTCGATTCCAAATTAAAGTGGCCTTTTTTAGGGTTTCCCAGGTAGAGAATACTCAGATGTGGGTTACGATTCCCTTCTTCTTGGGGCACCCTGGGAATATGCAGCTTGCCCAAGGCTACACAGTCCAGCTGTTCTCCCGGGAATCAGAATAGGAAACTCCTGGCCTCTGGCTCCACAGATAGGTACCCAATTTTTAGGGCAGAGCACTTTGTCCATTTCTCTCTCTTCAACATTCATAATTGTTTCTCTCCCCATCTGGAGAGGTTTACAAATGTAAACCTTTCAAAATGAAAGGAAGTGTTATTCTTTCCTATTTGTACTGGTTAAATTGAATAGGCACTTATGTCCCTTGAATGGAGAGGGTAATGTTGTAGCTATTTGCCACACTGATGTCAAGGAAGAGGAGCCTCACACCCCCAAAAGGGAGAAATCATATGGTTCAGTACTGCCATGGCTAAATGTCCAGATCTTTAAGACATTGCTTATTTTCTCTACATTTGAATCTTTTTAATATCTCAATTTTCCCCATCCTGAATATGGAGCAGTTTAATGCATTGTATCAGTTGGGTTTTTTTTAAACAAACTGAAGTGAAATCTTTACCCTTCTCTAATTGTAAAATAGCATTGCTTTCAATGGGATGATAAACCAGATGTGCCCTGGCTTTCGCCCAATGACTTTTCTTTAAAGTTGCTGATAGAGCCTTGGCAATATTTGTATACCTACTGTTTTAGCTTTTAAATATTGTTTCAATGATGTACGCTGCCTTATCTATCTAATCTATCTATCTAATCTATCTATCTATCTAATCTATCTATCTAATCTATCTATCTATCTATCTATCTATCTATCTATCTATCTAGCTATCTATCTATCTATCTATCTATCTAGCTAGCTAGCTAGCTAGCTAGCTATCTAGTTAGTTAGTTAGTTAGTTAGTTAGTTAGTTAGTTAGTTAGTTAGTTAGTTAGTTAGTTTATTTTATTACATTTATACCCTGCCCATCTAGACAAATAGTCTACTCTGGGCAGCATTACAAAATTTAAAAACAATAGAACCAATGAACATGCAAAAATCCAAGATGTAAAAATGTAAATACTAAAATACTGTTTTTTAAATAAATTACACGCAGTATGTACCTCAGTCTAAGTAAATATTGTTGACAGAGATCAAATGGTGGCAGTGTAAAAGGGAATGTGGTGTGAACCTTAGGTTAGTGAAATAATCTGGGGACACACAAGGGGCACACCACAATGACACATGTTAAGGAGCAGGTATAATGATGAGTGAAAATATTGCAACTCCTATTTGGAGTTGATAGAAACTGAATTATGAATTTGTGACATGTATGTATAGCTCATTTAGTTAAAGAAAATAAACTAATATAAAGTTTTTGAACTAAAGTTAGTTTTTGCCCAAAAGTTGAGTAAATGTAAGTGAAGGAACAAAACCCTTCTAGCTATCCCTTCTACTGAGCACCTGCACTACTTCACTTTACCACAGACCGAATTCTTCTACATAAAAGGATGAATCAGTAAACCGGTGTTATGAAGGATTCTTCAGCACAGATTAGAGCCACATGATATTTTTTTCTCACAATAGTAACTGAGAATTGGACAAGTGTTATATTGTGGCTGAAAACACTTATCAAATCATAATCAGACACTCACCCTAAATGCACAGAAAACTGAATAGCAAGAATGCATGTAGGAACATGGGAGGGGCTCACACTAGATCCACAAACCTGTTCCCTTCCCAGTTGTAGTCTGCTCAGTTGTTGCCAGCAAACATCGGCACAGAAGTGTTTTCCCAGGTGTGATCGCTAATGGCACCACAGAAGCCCATGCGAAAACTATTTGCAAATATGTTCTATGTTCTTCTAGCCTTTCCTCTTTGCAGCTGAAAAATACAGTATTGGATTAGGTAGATGAGCCGTCATAATAATTTTAATAATATTCTTAGAACTGCAGAACTGGAAGGTACTCTATGGATCATCAAGTCCGTCTCCTATCAGGAAGTCACAGTAGGGAGTTGAACTAGATACTTTTAACACTGAGCTATCCGGCAGTCCACAAGGAGTGATATTACCTTGCATAAACTGGTATTCTGAAGTAGAGGCTTGAATGGAAATGCATTCCACCAAAACCTGTGAGATATTTCTGCAGAAATGCTGAAATCCAGTAATAAGTTGCAAAAAGAGTAGGCACACTGAATTAGTGTGAATTTGGTGAGTTCTTTCTTCTGTAAGTTGTGCTGATTCAATGGGCCTACTCTAGTTGTGGCTTACCACTGGATGTCAGCCACTGCCTTTAAAATCATGGTATGAGATACCAGGAGGATTGACATGTGGATCTAAAGAAGCTCATTATGAGCGAGTTTGAAAACTCTTGGACAAAGAATCCTCATTTACAATACTATCCTTCACCTTCAGAAATCAAGCTTGCATTACTGCGTTGACTGGATTGTTAGCACTACTTGTGTTTTCCATTTCTGTGCTGTGCATTTCTAAGAGTAGCATTTGTTTCTTTTTCTTTTTAATATTTGTATACATTTTTCTTAACTTTAGTATTGCCTTTTAATGATGTAATTGTTCTTCGCTTTAAAAATGTTATTTTAATGTTGTTCATCACCATTACATACTCATTGTTTTCAGCTTTAAATATTGTCTTTCAGTGTTGTAAGCTACAATGGGTCCTTTTCAAGGAGAAAGGCAGGGTAAAAATATTTTAAATAAATAAATAACCTCATAGATTGCAGGCTCTCATGTTAATAATTTAAGATCAGTTTCTGTCAGTGGTTGCTTTGCTCTCATGGCATCTTTCTGCATGATTTTGTCCTAGCTGCTGCTGATGTGAAGAAAAAAACGGTAAGTACTCTTAAATAATTAAATAAAATAAAGTAAAATGAAATAAAATGAATTTTGATGGCAGTTGCACAGTTGGCTCACATTGCAAATAAGTATTTTCAGATGCTAGATTTCATGTGGCATGTTGGGCACAATAGTGCTCCCACCCCCAGCTGGTGCCCCCTCCACAAAAAAAGTTTAGCATAGAGAGGTGGGGGGGGGGCACAGAGGCATTGAGCAAAAGGGACAGACAGTTGCATCAGAAGCAGCAGAGATGTCCTTCCACAGGCAGGTGAAGACCTTTCTCTTCAGGCAGACTTCCTTAGTGACAGACTGCCTAGGAGACAATAAACAGGGTCTTTCCAAATCTGTTTTTAATAAAGCTTTTACCTAACATTTTAAATATAATATTATTAATTCATTTAATAGTCAAAATATTCCCTGTTTTTCACTTTAATATTGTGTTTTAATGACGTAGACCACCATGTGTCCTTTCTTAGGAGAAAAGATGAGTAAAAGCATTTAAAGTACATAAAATAAATCAATAAATGTGTCCAGCTGAGCCCTATAAATAAGCACCAAATGAAGAAATTAAAGCCACTAACATTTTCCAAAAAAAATACAGGCCCTGTCTCTCTTGGTACCCTCCATCTTGGATTGCTGTGCCTCCATTTTGGATCCTTTACGCTTTTTTGCCTTTTTACCCTTGTTTTTTTTTATAATTCTCCCTACTGTAGCCATGCCTCCTTGGGATCTCTCCAACCAAGCTTTCTTTGGGGTTTTTCTTCCTCCTTTTGGTGTTTTTTTTTTCTTTTTTCCCGTTTCTTGAATTATTTTTGCTGCTGCGTGGTCCACTTGCTACTACTGCTTGGTTACTTTTCTAAAGTGGTCGCTGTGCATGTATTTATTCTGTGAAAGGTGTATATTCTGGTGGGTTTGTGAGGGACTGTTTTGTTTGCTTTTATAGGGGGTTATAGCCCAGGAAAGGTGAACTTTGTGACTGCACCAGTGTTCCACTGAGTTGTGTGGATGTCACAATATATACTAGGGACATGGTGGAGCTGCGGGCTAAACCGCAGAAGCCTGTGCTGCAGGGTCAGAAGACCAGCAGTCGTAAGATCAAATCCACACGACGGAGTGAGCTCCCGTCGCTTGTCCCAGCTCCCGCCAACCTAGCGGTTCGAAAGCATGCAAATGTGAGTAGATTAATAGGGACCACCTCGGTGGGAAGGTAACAGCGTTCCGTGTCTAAGTTGCACTGGCCATGTGACCACGGAAGATTGTCTCCAGACAAACGCTGGCTCTATGGCTTGGAAACAGGGATGAGCACCGGCCCCTAGAGTTGAACACGACTGGACAAAAATTGTCAAGGGGAACCTTTAAATTTCTCTTTCTCATCTGTTACCAAAGTACACTGATTATTACAATGAATATGATAATATAAACAAGTGCCTGCATTGGTCCAGTGATGTTTTTTTCTTTCTCATGCACTGTTGCTGCTTTTAGAGTAGACTAGTTACTGCACCTCTGCTTTTTCTGAGTAGTTTTAAAGTGATCTTTAGGATTTCTTGGGGTGCCAAAGAATCCACATGGGACAGCATGAATGGACAACCCTAAAAAGCTTTCCCTTTCATGTAAAATGAAGGGGCAGTACATGAAAAATACAAAAACTAAATTAGAACATCATTTCTAACTCTGCAAAGAACAAGAAACAAATGAAACACAAAGATTTTCACTGCGCCCATCCTTAACATGAAATAAACACAGACACCAAGTAGAAAGCAATTGCTAATGGGTGCTATTACACATAAACTGTATTTGGTTTTTTTTATTCAGTCTGTACTTTTTCTCCAAGCAGGATGTATGCTTTAGTTAATTTATCTTTTGTGTGAGTATTGTGAGGTGACAGAGAAATTAATGAGCCCAAAGTAGTGGCTTGTCCACTAAATGGGCAGGGTAAACGTTTAAACAAACTAACAAGCAAGAAAGGAATTTCTCACATGACATAGAAAATCCCACAATTGCCTGTCACTTTCCCTGCATTAAAATAACAAGTCAAGTGATTAACAATTTGCTGTCCTTTCATGACATTAAAAAATCTGTTGCCTAAGTGGCTCCATCACTCTTGACTAATGGTAGGGCTGGCCAGCCTCTTCGGCACCTTCTACTTGTTGAGGTGCTTGTAATTAAAAGGGAACTTCTACTTGTAATTAAAAGAGAACTTCTAGCTAATACTACTGAGGTATAATTCTTCAGTCAATTGTACCTCTACTCATTATATGGCCCTGTCTGCTATTACTACAGCTGCATTATCCCCTGCTTCTTGTCAGGCCTTCCCTTTGGTTAGTTTTCTTTCCCCTCTTTTGTTTGTTTCTTTGTATCATTTTAGGCTATCTTTCTCCCAGTGATGGGGAAAAGCAATTAAACCATGTTACTAATTAAAAATCCATTATGTAATTTAAAAACATTTAAGACTCCAAGATTAAATTTAAAGAAAGCATAAGGCTTCACCCAGGACCCATTAATAGTTAATAAAGTCATTAGACAGCTGCTTGAAGAAGTGGGTCTTCAATTGCCATCAGAAGGATAAAAGGGAAGGGGCTAATCTAATGTCTCAGGGGAGAGCATTCCACCAACTGGGATAAACCATAGAGGGTCTTCTTTTGTGTCATCATCAAATGTGCCTGTAATGGCAATGAGACCAAGAGGAAGCCCTTAAGGCAGTGGTCTCCAACCTTGGGCCTCCAGATGTTCTTGGACTGCAATTCCCAGAAGCCTTCACCACCTCTGCTGGCCAGGATTTCTGGGACTTGAAGTCCAAGAACATCTGGAGGCCCAAGGTTGGGGACCACTGCCTTAAGGGATCTTGAGGAGCATAATATACTTCTTCTGATGCAGGTAGTGATAAAAATCTGTTAATCATAAACTGGTGTGATACTTAACTGGATATTCCTTTTGCAGCTCAGTTGTCAGAAATACTATAAAATTGTACTTCCCAGTGGCAGAGAAACATTGGCCTGTCCAAACATGTATCGCCCAGTCTGTGCCACAGACGGTCGTACCTACAAGAACCAATGTGAACTTTGCAAACATAACCTGTAAGTATGGTAGATACATAGAATAGTTTCTTCTCAGTAACGGTGCAGTCTTAACTCAAAGCTCTGATGCCTGCAGGGTGGATTACCAATACAGAGAGGCCTTTTATGCCAACAGAAATCCTCTTACGCTTGCAGAAATGCTCTTGTGCCAGCAGAACCCTCTTCTACAGGGTGATCTCAGATATCTAACAGCAGAGGAATTTGCTGGCAGAACTGCCCTGCTGGCTAAAGCTTACTACCAAATGGCCAGAGAACAGGAGAACCTGATTTGAATTAAATCAATCCAGGGTGAGACTAGTCTGAGGTAACTTCCAATAGCCCTCAGCTGGCATGAGTTTAGATTCAGCACTGCACTAGGTGGACTACTATTAACTCACTGGTCTTCTACCATCTTGGCTGGTTAGGAGTGTGTGCTGAAAATATCAGAACTTCTGAAACTCACTATAAATATATTTCTTCACATCATAGATTTGTCTTGTCTTAGTTTTCCATCAGAAAAGGCAAAGGGATATCTCCCCAAAATAATATATCTGCATAATAAATACCTTAGGGTTTTCAAAATTTAAAACTTACAAATTACTAGAGCATGCAAAAATTGCTTTCCGGGTAACAACACAAAATCTTCCAGTCGTTACAACCACAGTCTATACCAGCTGGGGGATTCTAGAAGTTCTGCTTTTTAAAAAGTAACTGTTTCAGATTTTTCAGTGTCTTACTTAAGATAAATGCCTTCACTCCAGAAAATAAAAGTACTGTATAACCAAATTGTATTCTAACTTAAGAAAAGACATTTTCATCCCTTTTACAGTGTGTTCATAAATTTTAGGGTGTGATCAGACAGGCATTTAGCCTCCTGTTTCATGTATTGTGGGGACAGATTAGTTTGCTCATTTTTCCAGGAGTCACACAGTGTAATTACTGGACCAAACAAAATCATCACCAGAGCATTCCTGCCTGCAAATTTCTGAGCCCCTGGCTTCTACACATTTGGTGTGTGTAGAATTGCTCTGGTTTGGTCCATTTCCAGTGTATGAGCCTTCTGGCCATCAAGGCTCCTTCCAATTGGAATTTCCAATATTATAAAGCAGCTTAATAAACAAGCCACTTCAGGGTAATGGCAAATGAACACTTCCTCTGCTCCTGAGTGAAGGGGTAGGTAAAGTGGATTTTTAAAAGACTGTAATAGACTATTGCTGATGCACTTCATCAGTTGTGGGTGGTGGGGGGGGGAGAAGACAAAAGCCCTTTCTTTTGTCTTGTCTTAAAGGGCCAGTCAAGAAACTGCCAGCAGCCGAATCTATGCCAGCGGATTTGGCTGCTGGAAATCTCTTGACCGGCCCTTTAGGACAAGGAAAATAGAATATAGAATATATATAATCTAAGTGGCCCTATTTACCTCACACCAGCCCATTCCAAAACAACCAGGGTAGACAAGCCCTTATTTACTTTAAAAATTACAGGTATGTCATGTCCTTCAGTACAGGCCCATTACATGGTTCAAATGCAGGCCTGTACTGCTCCCTTGTGCTTTATTCTGGCTATTGCGAAGGTGAACAAGAGTATGTTTTATATTGCTATCCAATACCTCATAGAATTTATATGGTTCTTAAAAAGTAACGGAAGTAAACATTTTAATTATATTTGAAAAATGTGGAAAACACCAATTTATATTTAATAGACAAAAAGAAACAATAACCCATAGCAACTCAAAGACTAACAGTTTCATTTAATGGTAATTTTTGTGGGTTACAATCCACTTAGGAAATCATTTTTTTCAAATTTTAATGATAATAATAATTAAATTTTGAATGGTTTGGAACTATAGATCAACAAGCTATTTTTCAAATAAATTTCCAAGAGCTGTGAGGGGTTACAGTTAACCTTACAGGAGACAGAAGGCAGAGTGACAAAAATCAATAAATATTGGGTCTTGATTAGAGATGGGTTTTTAAGAAATAGAGATGGGGATGAAATGCCAAAATTGACTCCCCATTATAGAAAAAGGAGGGAAGGGGGATTCAAGTGATCCCCCCCAGGTGCATTTGCAAAGACGGTGGGGTTGGGGGATCGCTTTGATCAGGCTTCCCCTCTCTTTCTGTGCCACAGGTGCATGGAAAGACAGGGGAAGCCTGAGCAAAGTGATTCCCCCCCCCGTCTTTGTAAACAGGGGGGTGGGATTCCCTTGGGGCAGGCTTTAGCAAGCAGCAGGAAGGGAAAATCCCTCTCTGCCTATGCCCCAGAGGAACAGCTCATAGGCATAAGCAGAGAGGGATAGATGAAGAGACGAATATAAAAGTTTTACATTTTTTGCTTTGTATTTGTCAGGGTCTTTGGACCTCAAGAATGCAAAGCAATGAATATCTGATGAATCAGGGATATTTGTTGAATATCCCGTTTCATTTTTATATTCGTCCCCATGTCTAGTAACAAACCATGAGACAAAAAGCAAAAACAAAACAAAAACCCATGAATTGGGCCGTTCCGTGGTTCTCTTTTGGAGTGCTCTGGGCAAATGCGCCTGTCCAGAATGAACTATTATTGGCATTGGTGATTTGTACGCTTCATATTGGAGTGTATCGTCCCTGGCCAAACAGCCGGGAGCCACTCAATCAATTATCCAGGCAACACTGAGGTGAACCGAGAGGAAACTTTTGAATATGATTGATTGTCAGGTCAGGGAGCCAACCATTCAGCTCCACGTGCAGTCTCTGGGAGTAAATGGTTATAGGAGCTGCACCCTAGTTTGCTGGGCTGGTGGTTTCATTTTTGCAGCAGCCAGCATGAGGAGAAAATGCTTAGCTAGCTAGTCTATTTTTTTTGCTTCTGTCCTTCTCCCACATTTGCCCTCTTTCTGTTCCCTCCTCAGTCCACCTCATGATGAGCAACGCCCTGTCTCAAGTTCTCTCGCACAAACCACTCATTTAATTTCCCCCAGGCTAGCTGCTAAAGAGCACTTTCCTGAGAGGACCCACTTTGGGGTGTCTATAACTTTGGAATACCAAATACAATCTTCACCAAACTTTGAGGGGAATCAGCTGAAGACTCACTGCAAGTTTGACCTCTCTAACTCATGCAGGGGTCACTCTATAATTCTTAAATCGCATGAACCACGAAACAGTTCATTTTGTCAGGAAGTTTGTGGTTTGTGATTCAAGAATACAGACAAACCATGAACCATGGCAAACCACCATTTATTTCCCTGTGCCCATTTCTAGTCTAGATTGTTAATTGGTAAACTGAGCCAGATCACACATCTGACAATGCCTTAGGACCAGAGTATGAGCAAATAGAAGGGAATATTAGTACCTGCTCTGCTAGTCTATGGACCTATATGAATATTACCAACAGAGTATTGTGTTTACATGTCAAGTTTGATGTTTCTGATCTTTTATTTTCTCAGGGAATTTGGTAAAAATGTTGGCAGGAAGTATACTAGGAGATGCGTTCGGGTAAGTTAAAATGTTTGGAGAATTGAATTCGAAATTAATAAACATTTTTCCAAAAAATACTTTAACATAGTCATAGTACTATGAAACTGTAAAGATTTCTACAATGTTGAATGACCATATGGCCTATTTATTGCTGAATTTTTGTCAGTATATTATAGGTATGCCCGATCTGCTTTAGCTGCTGTTTCTGTCTTAGTCTAGCCTATTTCTACAAGAGAAACACTCTTTTCATTGGAAGGGAAATGTGTGAGATTGTTCCGGTTTGGAAAAGTTACTTTTTAGGTCCACATCTCCCAGAATCCATCAGCTAGCTTAGATTTCTTGACACCAAAATGCATAGTAAGTGTCAGGTTGTGGCCCCTAGTATACAGTATAATGTAAAATGCGTATAGACCTAGAAAAGTAGACCTTAATAAAGAAATTCTCATGGGGATACTTTATTCACTGAGGTGGCCATATGTCTTTATTTATGAAGGACAGTCCTCCTTTTATGAAGGACAATTTTCCCTTTGATGGTGTCCTCCACGTGAAAAACTTATCCAAGTTAGATTTAACAATAAATAAACCTAAGTAGGGAGATCATGGACCTTGAAATTACCTGTCCACAGTAAGTAGCATCCAGATGGCAGACTCAGTAAAGAAAAAGGTCACCTTGTCACTCTTCTCCTTACTCTACTGAGGTACCTTGGGATTCTGTTTAAATTACAGCAGTTTCCAGTTTTGAATCTGCACATATAAGTTACGCAATAGATTTTTATGCAGATTATTTCCCTCCTTTGTCCCTATTTTTGGTGATGTATGTTCTACTTTTGGGGGGACATATAAGTGGCCATCCTGAGGTTTATATGACACATGTACTTGTTCAGATGGTAATGAGAATTGAGCCTTGTTCAAGCCTTTGTCTGCATGTGTGAAGGCAGCAACTCTGCAGAATAGCCTTCACCAAACTCATGGATGTTTTGGACATGAGATTCCACCAGCCTCTGCCAGCATGCCTCATCATGCCTCATCATGATGAATGTTTGGAATTGTAATCCTATACATCTGGAGGACACTAAGTTGATGAAAGCTGGTGTAGAAAGACAGGGCTACCCATGCTGATTACATTCCCTACAGATTGATGGAACCTAATCCCTGCACTCTGGGCCCTACACTTTTACTCCAGAATCTTCCTACCTTGAATGGCAGAGTTAGAAGGAATACTCTACTAATATCCAAGAAAACAAATATAGAATACTATTCATGGACCCTACTAAACCAGGCAGTTCTAGGCTGGAATAGGTGAATGCACTACGACATAGATCTAGCAGAGCTATGTTTGCCCCACCTGTAATTATTCACAGAATGCCCCATTTGGTGCCATTCATGAGATGTTTAAACCATCTATCATGTGTGTTTGTGTGGGGATACTCCACACTCTAAAGTAGTTTATCTTTTCCTGTCAGTTGTGTCAATTTGGCCATGTAATGATTAGGGTAAAACAATAAACATTTCTGGGGCCACAGTGAGAGAATTGTTCCTCATCCTCCAATATTTAAAATCCATCTAGTTTTGGCAGAAAAAATTCTCAGTGAATTTTCTTTTTCTTGTGAAATGTAACATACTGTCTTTTTCTTCTTGTTGTAGCACCACTGAGAAGACTTTTACCTCTAGCATCAGAAAGAAGATTATGTGGTAGTTCATTATCTAGAATCGTATAATCATAATAATGGATGGGTCTAAGGCACCATTTACAAGTCTAATACTCTCCTGCAGCCAGGGCTGTCAGACCCTCACAAATTAAGCTTGCAAATTAGAAAAACCTTCCTTTTGGTTAGGCCTAATTTTTCTCAGGTAGTCATTCTGTTTCTGGGCTAGACTACAACACATTGGAAATATGAATTCACATGGTTGACTGAATGAATGAATCCCTTCATGTTGAAAAGTAGCATATTGTAAAGAAGACTAAAGCTCCTTCTCTTTAATATCTGACTTTTTATGTGGAATAGCATTGCAATAGAATTCTGAACTGATACAACTCAGACAGAACTAGGAAGCATCTTCATCTGACACATTACAATAACTGATCTTTTAAAAAAACCTGTCAGTGGTCTTCTTGCAACACAGCGCAAACTCTGTCAGAGTTGTTTTCTTGATTTATCATTGCCCACTACTTCACCGCATGGCCAGAAACTTAAGGTGGAACATCCAAAATTTATGAGGACAAGTTTATAGTGCCATCTTTCAGTAGCACTCACATTCTAAGGCATCTGGCAAAATTCAAGTGAACCAAGGGTAGAATCCAAGGAGATGTAATTATGAGTTGCTGTTATTGGCCATCAAGATGCATCTAACTTACGGTGACCCTAATGGAACTTTCAAGGTATGTGAGATAAGATATCCTTAACCACGTAGCCTCTTGTGTTTCATCAAAAGATAAATGAATGTCGAGGGAGAGACAATCAACACTATTTTGTCCATAGCCCAGAATGACGTCCATAGCCCAGAATGACTTGTTCACAATCTTAATTTCCAGATAATAACTTCTATCCTTTCAACTGATCCTGCACTTCCCATTTGAATAAGACTTGGCTCAAATATTCTAAATTTTAATTTCAGGTTTTCATTTTGCCTGATCAACAATGTCATGTTCTGAGTTTGCGCTGAGATTCTGCTACTGAGTTGCTTCAATGTACAGACAATGAAACACAACAGTGTCTTAATAATTTTTCATTACCATTCTGTACTTTTGCCTCATGCTTGCTTGTTCCCTAATAAATAACCTCATGATCCGCAACTGACCCGGGGCCTATCATTCATGAATCTGGCTATGTTTCAGACATCATGATCCAAGGTAGGTACCATGTAGGCCCAGTTGTTCCACTTAATTAATCAGTATTTGATTGTTTCTGGCTTTACATAGAAAAATGGCTCACAATATATAATTCCCATAAATGACAGTAATGTAAAATCCATGGGGCCGCTACTCTATGGTAAAGATAAGGAGGACAAAACACATTCTGCAATTTCAAATAGACATTGGGGTGGGAGGACTTTGAGGGCCTCCTGCAATTCTATCATCCCGTGTGGATGGATTTGGCTGCCAGTTGGATACTTGCCAGGTAGAAGGGTGGCATGTTCAACTTCATGGTAGTTCCAGTTGCATAGAGTACATTTCTCCTTTGCATTATTTATGCTCTTTGGGTATGGAAAGGAAATGTATTCATCCATAAATAATATCTTAAACCTGAAACTGAAGCACAGGAGGGGACAGATCCTGAGTCCACTAGTTCTCCATATACCATGCTGTCACATAACCAGATTATGACTCAACTCAGAATCTAGGCTGGCAGCTACCCAGTTCTAACTGTATGTTCCCTCAGGCCAAGTCCTGCTGACTCCTGGGGTACTTGGGGTACTACCTTCTCTCATTAACTTTTGCTCCAAACTTCCTTGCAAGATTTTTCCCATTAAACTGCATGTTACAACACCATGAGAAAGAAGCAACAAGGCCAGGAGCAAAAAGTCCACCCACAGTAACTCATTTAGTATTCCCTCTGATGCTGCAACAATCCCCCCCCCCCTTCTTGAGGTGAGTGCTGAAGAGGCTCTTTTTCTGTGAAGAGAACAATTTGGGCCTCAGGTGTACCCCTCTGCCACTGACAGCCATTCAGTTCCAAGATACTGGTCAAGCTGTACTGGCCACAGCACAAGACACTGTACCATATTCCTGTTGCCTACACAATAGATCTTTTAAGGCTCTACACAGCAGAGATTTTTCATCATTGTGTCCATTAAGTGAAATGGAAATCCCCTAATACTTAATACCGTCACTGGATGCCTGTTTGCTAACTCCTAACAGAGTACTTTAAGGCTCAGTTATGTATTTTTGTGCAACAAAAGCCCATCTGGGCAACCTCTTTGTAGAATTTGGCATTGGAATGGGGATGTGCTAACATGTCCAAATGTATTTTCCTAACACAAGGTTTCCCATTACTGCATACATTACATTATTATTTGATTTTTCCGCTTGAGAAACCTACAAGTTGCACTGGCCTACAGCTAATGCTACTGTGCATTTTATTTGAAGGAAAATTACCTTACAAGTTCCAAAATCAAACATCATATGACAAATGTGTTCATGTTCTTTCTCTCACTTGCATCTTCACCCATTCTGAGTGCAGGATGGCTAAGGGCCAGATGAGCTGGCAATCAACCCAACTCAGTGTTCAGATGTGAAAAATTACTTTGGAATGTTCCTGCTCTGGACTAAGCTTTTGTTGGCATTGTGTCTGTGGCTCTGGATTGGAGAAGACTTGGGTCTGGTATAATTTAGCATCTTCCTCACCCTGCCACTTCTTTACTTACAGAATCTGCAGGAATTTCTGTCAATAATATTGACAGATAATCTGACTCATGAGTCATAATCTGATTATTCTTTAATATCCACTAGGGATGAAATTATTTGGAATCTCTAATAAAGAGAGGGTATTTGTCCATCACCAAACTGATCCAAAGTGAAGGGGCAGGGAAGCCCTGAGTGGTGTGAATATGAAATCAGGGCTCTCTAACGCATCAAATATCGTTTCGGTGCTTTGGAGATTTAAAAGGCTGACTTTTCAAAGCACTCACTGAGTGCTTTATATATTGTATAATATTATATTATAATATTATTATAATATAATATTGTAACAAAAGAAACAGGAAGACAGATGATGAAGAAGATTAACAATTCAAGCACCAATGAAAAGCCAAAGTTCATCTCGAAACTCCAATAATGGAATCCCTAGGAGGGCATTCTCCATCTGTGTGATTGGTGGCCATTTTGCAAGGGAAGCACATTAAAGCAGAGGGAGATTCCATTTATATTGCTTTTATTTTTATGAGGTAGCGAGTGTGTATGTTTTTCTTCCTTGTTTTTAGGCCACTGCAGATCTCAATTCGATTAACTGATCGTGCATGAAATTTGTGCCATTGGGTAGGATGTGAGTGGAGTAATAATCATTATCAGAATTACAGAGCTGGATGCAACCATATGGATCATCAAATCCAGCCCCAGTCAAGGAGGCACAGTGTCCAAGCCACTGAGTTACCCACAGCTGTATGAGGAACAGAACTTAACCACTTCCCTCTGCCCATGTTGTGCTTCTTTTTTAATGCCAACTGCTATCATTTATTTTTGCAGCACTATTCTTTCTTTTTCTTTTTGTGCTGTGCATGTCTGCTCCAAATGGGTTATAGGGCAAACATAACACAAAAGTGTAGTCGTAGAAGGGGTAACCTGTGCAAGGATTACAGGTGAAAGCAAAATAAAAGTTAAAAGTTAAAAAAAAAACATAGTGACACCTTAAATACTAACTTTTATATTTCTAATGTGTATTTTTGTTTCTCTTACAGCTGATAAAGTGGAGTTGTCCACAAATGCTTACATTAAAAAAAAAAGTTAATATTTAAGGTGCCATCACGTTTTCATCCCCTTTTAAACTTTTATTTTGTTTTCACCTATAATGATAACACACAAAATGACAATCAGGTACTCTGGTCATGGAGGCAGCAAAGCTACTAACCCAGGGTATTACTTTCCTCTTTAACAAATGTTTTTCTTGAGTAAACTGGGTACATTTGAGAACTGTGAATAGATCCAGGTGGGGTGCGGAAAAGAAAGCAGGCAAGAAGGAAACTGGTGGAAGCTGCCTACATGAATTAAGTTGAGCAGTATTTGATGGCATTGGGTTTCACACACACCCTATCCTCCCTGGTCAGAGTCCTTTATTTTCCAGTTCTTTTTTCCACTATATACACAAATATACAAATAATTCCTAATACTTCAAATTATTTGGATATAAGTTGAATGTGATGGGCTAAAAATCAGCTTGAAGTGGCTTAGTTTGTCACTCAGTCAGACCCTAATCACCACCAATGTGTTGGAATTAAACAGTGCCTACTCTCTGTTACAGATCTTCTTTGCCCAGGACCAACACACTCTATTGTTGTCATACCCAAAACAACTTCCTTGCCACCAATATAAAATTCCCCAAGAGACACAGCCATTTCATTCATCTGCAGAAGTGTGCCTGGGCACATGGAAGCTTATGAAAAATTAAAATAAATCTGCTATAAGACTTCTGGCTTCTTTTGTGCTGCAGCAGATGAAACACAGCTACCAGCTAGATTAAATTGTACTGAACTGAGATGAATGAACTGAGGGGATGCCTTATAGTAATATGGAAATCAGAAATGGCATGGATCTAACAAAAGAAAATTAGTAGTTTGGGTGAAAGGAGGTAGAAGCTCTAGGCAGTCCTTTATCTCTATCTCTATCTCTCTGACACAAACACATCTTCCCATCTTATCCAACTTGCATCATCTGAACATTTCCTTCTCCAGCCTAATCTTGTTTCAGAATCAGGATTAGTTTGATGCAAGCATTGACCCAACCAATGATGACATGCCTCAATCATATGTTAACTGTAGTGGGATAGTCATACAGAGAACTCATGACATTCAGTTTACCTCTGTCTTTCCATGGGGGAAGGGGCGGAATGCACTCACATAGATGTTACAACACACTTCAGGATGTGATTGTGCACTTCATTGCCCAGGGGAAAGGAGAAACCGGCCTACAAAGTATATCCTTCCTCCCTTTCTGTCCATTACTAGAATATTTTGTTTCCCATTTTTTATAACTATTTTGTTTTAATGTGCTTCAGGACTAATGGTTTTATGTACTGTGCCTCTGATGCAATTGCAAAATTGATCCCAAGTATATACTGGGGCAAGATTGTAGGATTTGTTTGGAACAATAAAATATGGGGACTTAATAGAACTTTTCATATTCATAGCCAGCTGGCTTTCCTGTCAGGATATTTTGATTTGCATAGCCACCCAGAAGAAAGGGGCAGGACCCAAAAAGCTGGGTAAAGTAGGCCACTGTTTGAATACAAATTGTCATGCAAGTCACACAAGTAGAGAAAGGGAAGTGATCTATTAACTTGCCCCCCAATTAGTTGTCTTCCATATGAGAGACTGCAGCTTTCCTTCTGAAACATTGCAGTTTTCCTACTTAGGACTACCTCCATACAAAGCTCTACAAAGGGCAAAGGAAAATGAAGTGCGTCCTTCATTGAATGCACTCCAAATGGGAATTCTGATCTTGAAAATAATTATCACCGCCATCCTCCTCCTCCATGCAGCTATTTCATCCAAAATTTGGCAGCCTGTGTGTCTTCAGGCATGTGGCACAGAAAGGTATGGGAGAGGGGATAAATAGAGCAAATTAAATGAAAGAAAACAAGTGGGGAAAGAACCAGTTGATGTATGTATCAATTAGAAGAGACCACAGAGGTTCATGTCATTGGTTCTCTCTCTGAAAATAAAAAATTAGAGGAAGGCAGCAGGTAGATACTTATTTAAACAGAAAATGAGGGCCCCTTTGATCGAAGACTTCCCTAACACCCAAAACCCTGGGGTATTTTTAAAAACCATCTTTCAAAATTAGTAATTCAAATAAAGAAAGCCAAGTTAATGTTCAAGACCATTGATCAGATCTTAGAGATAGATGTTATGTGTAAAATAGAAAGATAAGAAATGAGAAGGCTCTTTCTTCTTCTTGATGAAAGGTAGGTGCTAACACTGAAATCCTACATAACAAAAGCTCCAGTTTGGCATTATATGAGAACATTTAGCCCTCACTCCCCTCAGGCCTATATGTGTAAACAGGACTCCTCTTCTGACCCAATCTTGAAGCTGTGAAGAATGTGATGGTGAAAGGGTGTGGGATGAAGCACTCCCCTCTTAGAGTGTTCATAATGCCAGTGTTCCTTATGTTAACACAGTAGTGGTGCCATATATTTCACAGAAGCACAGCAAAAGGATTCTATAAGTAAAATCAAAAGACGGAGTGTCCCACCAAAAAAAACTATAACTATGAAACTATATCTCAGATCAGCACCAAATGTGCTACAGATGTAGCAGGGGGTCTGCTCTTGCTCTGTGCCAAATTTGGGGATGTTTAGGCAAAGGGTTTTCAAGAAGAGATTTTTTAAAAAAGAGGTAACACTGTTTTGCCCTCATAAAGACACAAATGACCAGAAATCTACAGTTAAATAAAAAGAAATTAAAATGTAGATAAGACAAAATTTGCATGCTTGGGGGGGCACTCTATTTTAATTGTACTTTGCTGTCACAGGAATACTAAGAGATGTTTCTGGAGCAGCGATCCAACTATGTGAAGGGATACAATTGTTTTATACCCATAGGATGTTACAGAAATCTGAGTTACTAATATATGTAGTGCACTAAGGATCCCTGATCTCTAGTCAGGTTTTTAGAGATGTACTGAAATATTCTTATGTGTCAATTTATGCTGACTCCCTCTCAAATCTCCTTTTAAATTCTTTTTATCTACAACAGTTGGCTTGAGATCCATAACAGAATGTCCTGGGAGGTTGAAATGTTCTGAAACTGGTTTCTCTGTGTTCCCATTCTTGATGTCAGATCTGTGTCAATTCACTCTTTTGTGCAGCAATTGTTTTGTTAATCCTGTGTAGAATGCAGAGGGGCGCTGCTGGCAGAAGATGACATAAATTAAATTAGAGAATGCACAGTTATACTGACCCCTGATATTATGGCTGACACTGCTGGAGCCCTTGATGGTGTTCTCCATGTAGATATGGGGACACAATTGGCATCTAGGTTTGTGGCAGGGTGTTGCTCCTGTCTCCATCTCCATCACAACTACCTGTTGTGTGTCAGCAGTTGTTTACCTGTTGTGTGTTAGGTTATCTATAGGCATGTATGGGCTGCCCACCCAAAGCCTTAAGAAAGGAAGGATTATTTTCCAGCATGGCCTGCAAGTCATTGATGATACAGCACATTATTCTCCATTGGGAGCTTTAAGTGACTACTAACAGAGTACAATACACTCATGATATGTTAGATTACAACTCCTATCCTCCCCCACCAGCTTGTGTGGTACCGCAAATGATGGGAGACATAATCTAACACATGCGGAGGACACCAGATAAATTGGCAGAAGCAGAGTAAATTCCTCAGGACAAAAATTTCAGAATGCTGCAGGGGGAACTTGTCTAAATTTTAGACTCATTTCTCTTGATTTCATATGTGAAAGCATGGCTGGATAGCTCAGTGGTTAAGGCATCTGGCTGTGGAGCCAGAGCCTGGGAATTCGATTCCCCACTGTGCCTCCTGGGAGAAGAGCCAACCTGCATGGCCTTGGGCAAGCTGCACAGTCCCAGGGCACCCCCAGAAAAAGGGAATGGTCAACCACTTCAGAGTATTCTCTATCTGGAAAACCCTGAAAAGGGTTGTCATAAATCAGAATGGACTTAGCATATGATTATTAACATATGAAAACCTTACAGGCACTTTCTAAAATACTGTTTGGCTCCCTTTAAACTATTTTTCCAATCCAGTCTCTCTTAAAACTGTTATACAACCCTCAGGATTATATAGACTAGGCACCTTATCTTGAGCAAACTACTATTAGAAGCACCCACCCATTTCATACACAGTACATGATACAGTTCAAAGACTTTTTGGAGATAAATAGACGTATTGTGCTGGAAACGTTTGCTTGGAAACCAGGTTTATTTACCCATCAACTGTGACCATGAAGGGATAGGTGTACATTGGCAATTGTCAGCAGCTGTCTCGTGGACATCAGCAGAGAATTAGGGGCTGGAACTATGGAGCACACACCATGCTTGAGACAACAGCCTGTCACCGGACAACTTTCTTCCACCATCTGTGCAATTAGGGAAGCCTCCTGAACATTGCTTTAGAGTAGCGATGACACAGAAGGAACGTGTGATCAATAAAATTGTCTGGACTGGCTGTTATTGGAGAGTTCCTGAAACCACAGTTCTATCTCATCCGTCTTGTACACTTGCCTCCCTCCCCAGGTCAAAGTTAGCAGATGGTCATTATTTTTTTCCCTGCTGAAATTATTCACCAGTCTGGGAAATAAGGTTTTCTTCTCTGCTGAGCACTAAGAGAGGATGTGAATGGTGAGGAAGCAATAATCTCTTTTATCTTCTTCTCACGAAGATACATATATTAAAGCTATGACACATATATTAATGTGTTTCCCAGTGTGGTGTAGTGGATAGTATGATGAACTAGGACTCTAGAGAACAGGGTTCAAATCCCCACTATCCATGGAAGCGTGGGGAGTGGAACTGGTAAAACCACGCCTTAAATATCTCACTTAATTTGAAAACCTATTAGGGTTGCTGTAAGTTGGTTCTGGTTTAATGGTACAGAACACACACACAAACATATTAATTACTCTCAGTAACTGGTGCTCTAGTCTGCCTTGCTTGTTTGAGCTGAGCCCTAGTCAGACATTTTGGATACCATGTGTTTTACTCTAGTGAGATGATTTTGTATAGTGATGCCCTCATAAAGAACTTGCAAATGGATATGCTTTTCCATAAGAGATGGCAACCACAATGAAACTAACAAAATCAGTGACCTGGCTATATTACAATGACAAAAGATCAGTGTCATTGCTATGTACTGTTGCAAGCTGCCTCAAACTTACAGAAACTCTATGAATTTGCAACCTCCAAAATGTTCCGTCATTAACAGTCCTGCTCAACTCTTGCAAACTCAAGACTATGACTTTATTTACTGAGTCATTCCTTCTTATATTTGGGTCTTCCTCTTTTCCTGCTGCCTTCCACTTCTCCCAGCATTATTATCTTCTTCAGTGAGACTTGTATTCTCATGATGCGCCCAAAGTACTTAAGCGCCAGTTTCATCATTTGGCAATATTTTGTCATTTCATCTGGTTCACCAGCATTTTTCACAGGCTCTGATGTTTCCCCCAAGCAACAGGCCTTATCTCTTTTCAGCTGCCTGAAATAAAGACCTCCTCTTCATTTTAAGGGGTGACTATCTGGTTATTAGCAGATCAGAGAGAAGAGCTTCTCCTTGTTTTGTATGAAATATTGTTTTTGGTTTTTTTTGTTGGCCAGCTTACCTCAGCTGCTCTGCATGGATCTGCTCCTTACTTTAGCTCATCTGCATCAGTCTGCTAGAAGGTGGGCCCAAGAATTGTGCATGGGAATGTGGGATGAAGTGTATTCTCCCTCTCACAATGATTTCTGCACTCTAGGTTATGGAGCCAGTTTGGCTTGTAGACTACCCTGATATATGTTAAGTTTTCATTTGTGTACTCCAAAACTAGGCAGAGCTGTAACCTACCTTCTGGGTCAGAGCTCATTGTTTCTTTATCTCTCTGATAAACTTGTGTGAATCATCATGACTGTCATAATTGCCTGTATCCAGGAGCAGTGAATACATACTTCTTCAGATGTTATTGAACTCTAGTTTCCGGCATCCCTAACAAGTAAGGTGATTTCAGGTAAAGGTAGTTATAGTCCTTTTTTTTTATGACAAGTTCCCCAAGCCTTTCCTGCTGCAGTATGAATTTGCTTTCCTAGGTATATTATCATTAAAGTTGTTCTTTTAAGTCACAATAGGCAAATCATTGTGGCACAACTCATCCTGACAGCCACATCCAAGCTGTTGTTGCTTCTGTCCTCTCCCAGCAACCATTGTACGTATCATGTGGTCATTTTCTGAAATCCTCTATGGCTGGATAATTCTACATGAGGGAACTTTCTGTTGGAATTTGTGTGTAGTGAATTTACACATAAACTTCCCTTTAGCATTTGTAATCCTCCTTTTTTGAGTGGTAAATACCACGTCTTTTTATTTATCCTGTCTCTTTTTTCTTCCATTACAATATTAATTTATTATTTGTTGTAACTCCTTTAATTCCTCCTCTAAATGTTTAATAGGAATTATTGGTTTATAAATTTAAAAAATAAAAAAAAACACATACATAAACTTCCATTTAAAAAAGCCAGGAAGTTCAGATAACCTTTCCAGCTTATGAATGTGAGATATTGTGCTTCTGAACCCATAATTCAAAATGCCAGGAAAGAGCCCAATATTGCACCCCCATTACTAGCAGGAAAAAGGATGCCAAGCTTTACTAAGATTGGGAGGATGCAAAGGACAGTCTGAATATTAACAATTCCAATGACAGCAGTCAAGATGGTCTACAAGGTACCCTGTTCTGCTCACTACCATTCACAAAGTGACACCGCACAAGGGAAAGCTGATTGCTTTTTTCATCAGTTAACCACTTGCCACCCAAACACAAAAGCATCTGCCAGGGCTGTTTTTCAACAAGTATGAATGGTAGTGAGCAGAAGAGGGTATCCTGTAGACCAGTTTTGAATGCTCAAGTCTAGCCTGAGGTAGAAAATCTCTGAAGCACTTCTTCACAACACCATTGTACTAAACCATTAATGACAGGGCTGGCCTTTCATAATGTTATGATTTACCACCCATTGCATTATTGCCTTACCTAACATTATTGATAACAATCTCCTAGGATTTTGCAAATGTAGAAGCATTTTTAATCATCAAACTCTGTTCGTCTCCTGATTGGTGAGGTGGGGAGGAGCACATCAATAGATCTATAGTCACTGAGATTTATCAGGAGGCTTGAAATGGAAGTGGTCACCAAGAGATTCAGGCTTGTATAAAGAACTGCTGGATAGCTCACTGGCTTAGGTAGCTGTCTGCAGAGCTAGAGGTTGGGACTTCAACTCCACCTTGTGCTTCCTTGACAGAAGCTGGACTCACTGATCCATAGGATCCCTTCCAGTTCTAAGATTATTATTATTGCCATTATAAATCCTCAATCTATTCATGACAAACATGGTGGGCTTTTTTCTATTCACGACGTATCTGTAATTGAAGGGAATGGGATGAAGGAGGGAGCTCACAGCACCTCCCACTGTCTGTGGCACCTTGGCAGGGCACCTCAAGGCTCCCCTCAGATCTCTTGTGGAGAAAGGGAGACAGAAATGTGGGGAGAAGGACTCATACAAGATTAGAGGGAGTTAGGTGAGACAGCAATGCTTCCTTCTTATTTTTGTAATTTTCTTTTGTGTTCGATAGGCATCCCATGGATTCTCTGTGATCTCCCTTGGAGAAGGGAAGACATGAATGGGGGAGGGAAGAGACCATAGAGGATTGGAGGAAGTAGGGGAAGGGAGGGAGCATATATCACTTCTTAACTATCCATGGCCAGGCGCCCCAGAGATCCTCTGATATGTCCCTTGGAAAGGTGAAGACAGGAATTGGGGGGGGGGGGAGATCTTAGAAGATTGGAGGACGTGGGGTAAGAAAGGGGAACACAATGCCTTCCAGCTGTCTGTTACATCTTAGCCAGGCAATCAAAGGCTTCTCTGAGACTTCCTGTTCCCTGATGCACATCCCCCTCCAGCTCCAGACTTTGGAACAGCCGCTCTTCTTCCTTACAAGCTTTTCGGTGCATGCTCAGAGTTACAAGAAATCACCACTGTACTGATTTGAAAACACTTTTGAAAAGACCAATAATCCAGCCCTTACTTGATACTTTTTAAGAAAGAAAGAAAGAAAGAAAGAAAGAAAGAAAGAAAGAAAGAAAGAAAGAAAGAAAGAAAGAAAGAAAGAAAGAAAGAAAGAAAGAAAGAAAGAAAGAAAGAAAGAAAGAAAGAAAGAAAGAAAGAAAGAAAGAAAGAAAGAAAATTGGGTTGGGGAAATAATACTTTTTCAAGATGAGTAAGAATAGGCTTTCCAGTTTGTGTGAACTTTTAAAAATCATAACTTCAAAACTGTTGATTTAAACATCTTCACTATTACTGTACCAAATGTGTTGGTGAGTTGATATTCAATTTAAAACCAGCAATTTTTTTGTTTGGGCTGCCCCTATTTTCAGTTTCAGAATGTTGTTTCCCTCAGTCAGGTCAATATCATGGCCAGGCACCCGCCTAACCATAACCCATGGAATACAATGCTGAATGACAAGTCAACACTTAAGTACACCCAGTGATTCAATGGATCTATTTTACTCTACCTTTACTCGAAGGTGCCTTTCTCTTTAGTTTCAGTAACTGGAAAACACTTTGTTGAAGGACCTCCTGAAAGAGTGGTCAGTAGCAGGTGTAACCTGCAGGACACCTTAGGAGCAATAGAATGATGTGCTTTTGTCTTCATTGTCTTCACTTTCCAGACCTACTGAACAAATCTAGACCATGCATCAAAGAAAGAAAACAGTTTTGGAACCATTGTGTTGACCATTTTTATTCTTTTTCAGTATATTCCTTTAGAAACAGCTATGTGGTAGACCAACTCCTGTTTGTCCTATTACGTAAGTGTGTGATAAGTTGAAAGCAGTAATAGCACTATAATAATTGAGGAAATGGAACAACAGTAAACCTCATCAGTTAACAGCTCAATGAGAATACATCTGAGAATTGTTTGCCCATCTCCTTTTCTTTATTTGAAAAAGAAACCAGGGTACAAGGGCTGAAACATGGATCCTTTAAAGAGACTTTGCAAATGGTTTCTTATAACACTGAGTGTGTGTGTACAACTTACCAGAAAGAAGAGTGGCTTTCACAAACTCTAGAGCTAAGGGTGGGGAGCAAATATCTGGTTATCAATGATTTTTCAAGTTTTAGCACACTGACGCTTCTTGTGCTGAGTTCCTGTATAATTATTTGTCAGCAAAATTAATTTTAAAAAGACTTTCTGTTTCCATCTCCTTATGATTAAGGTCAGTGTAATACCATCCCTCGAAGTGTAATACCATGTCATTGAAGCTACTAACATGAATTTGACCCAACTCCGGGAGTCAGTGGAAGACAGGAGGGCCTGGCATGCTTTGGTCCATGGGGTCACAAAGAGTCGGACACAACTTAAAGACTAAACAACAATACCATGCCTTCAAATTCCATCCTAGAGAAATGATCAAAGAGCATACTATGGCCAGTGATACCGAAAACTGGTGAGAAGCCCAGGAAAAATCAGTGAGGTTTTAGTACTTCTTTTATGTTGCATTTTGATCCTGATGAGGCTTGTTTATCATGCTGATTTTAAAATTTGATAATATACTCTAGTGTGTTGTCTTTGTCTTCAGATCTTTGCCGTGCATTCTTCCCCCACCCCCACCCCAAAAATTATACAATGCTTAGGCATCTTATTCACATGAACAGTAAATATATAAACCATAAATATAAATAGACACAGAAAAGTTAAAGTGCCACCCACTTCTTCTCCAACAAGAAAAACTATGTTAGTTTTTTCTTTATAATGCTTATGTCAATCCTGTATGTCTCTGTGGACTTACCATCAATACTCATTTCATGCATCTAAAAGTTTAACTAAATAGGCTTGACTAAACAGATAGCTATTCAGTAGTCTGTTCTCGAGGGCAAAGCTGCTGGTGTGTAAAATGTGTCATTGCATCTATAATTATTTCTTGTATCTGTATTCTTTCAGAAGGAAGTCATCAGATCTGGGAAGAAGGGGACTGCTCAAAGAACAGGATTATTTATCAGCTGGTAAATAAAGCAAAAAAAAAAAAAGTAACAGTGGTTGTCAGTCATGAAAGCCCTCAAGTTTCCATGGAACTGCCTCAAGAGAAATGAGGAGACTTTGTGTCTGCTGGATTTTGAAGTCCTGTGCTTTGTCTTCCTCTCACTAGGAAAAGCGGTTGAAGGCACCAAGAATAAAAGTTGAACAGTTGACTGGGAAAACAGACAAGACTAGAGGACATGTAGCTACTCCCTTCACTTCATATCTCACATCACCATCAATAAAATGGTCCCATCTTCCTTCTGTTTCTCCTCTGCTAGACAGTGATTATTGTGAAATAGCTGAAGTTCATTTTTTCAACCAACTAAGCTCAGCATCACCCTGGATTCTACTTCTGGCCACTCCACCTAGTATATTTGCATTCTGTTCTCTGCCTTACTCCTCTGGCCTGTTTCATCCCACATTAAATGTCACATACAATTGGGAAGTGTGCAAAAGACTATAATGAAAAGTTTGTTACCAGTAACAAAGCCCAATTGTTGATCCAAGTGCTGGTTTTAACTTATAAAGCTCTAAATGGCCTGGGTCCAAGCTATCTCAAAGACCCTATCTCCCATTATGAGCTGGCTCAGGTATAAAGGTCATAAGGAGAAGCCTTTCTTTCAGTCCCACCATCTTCACAGGTGTGTCTGATAGATACACAGGAGAGGATCTTCTCTGTCGCTGCTCCCAGACTTTGGGACTCCCTTCCACAGGATGCCAGACTGGCCCCATCTTTGATGAATAAATGAATAAAGAGAATAAATGACTGGAAAAATAGCAGCTTTTTAACCAATAGGATTATTTTTTTCATTCTTTAAATCTCTTCACAAAGTCAAAATTGAAAATATAGTCACAGAGGCACAACACATTTTGGACCACTTAAGCAACCTGTTTCCCAACCCCAATCCATGCCCAAGATGGACATTTATGGCCCAGCAGTAGAGCTACTACGCTTTGGTGCTGGGCTGTAGTGATTTCCCCATGGACAGAAGGGAGATCAGTCCTGCCAAAGCCACCATTATGGTGCAACAAGATATATTCCTTTCCCACCCTCATCACACTCTCAGTTGGGATTCTTCCTTTAACGTACATGAATGTATTGCTTCAGTGCAATACAGTTATTGGAACATTTTTTTTGGAAAAACAAAGAGTCTTGTTCCATCTTGTATTATTGATATACTTCAGCTAACATTTTTGTTGGCTTTGGCACTGTTGGGCAGACAAGCTAACAATTAGTTTCAGGCGTATTTCCTTAGACATTCCTTGAGGCAAGGTTTCTATTTACTGTATCATACTTTGCCTTTCAGCTTCAGCTGCCAACGTATTGCACAACAAAAGCTTAGATCTATGAACATTTGTCATTTGAAGAATATACTTCCTCTCTCTCCTGTACAAACACACAAATGTCACTCTTTTGGCATCCTGCTGAGTAGTGTTCCAGTGTGGTGGTGGCAAGTCTTTCCCTACCAGCAGACCATTTTGAAGTATCTTTGAAAGGTCAAAGAAAAGATATTTGGCAAGTGTTTTTGGCAAGTGACATAGCACTAAACTGATATAAGAGCTTGTGAAACTGTAGCACTTATCTGACATTTGAAGTGTTAAAAGGGGGATATTCCTTGCATACTGCACCCCACTGAATGGTATCACAGTACAATAGAGACAGCTCCCTCAGGTGAGCACCTCTTGCTTCTTCTCTAAAGAAGTTTTCATTATGCTTACCCAATTTAGTCAGAGAAGCACTGCAGTCTTACAAATTGTATCGATATAACTTGTTATATGAATTCAGTGTTATGTCACCTGCCAAACATTTTTAAGTGAATGTTAATGACTGAGGTGAGTTGGTAACCTGTTATTTCTGTGGGAACTGTAGCAAATTGAAGTGTGGTGTGCTCCTTTGGCCTGAAAATTGCCCAGAATAATTAAACATTCCATGTGAATGACAAAAGTGCCATAAGAAACTTCAAATCAATCTAAATCAATGCGGAATAGACTCCATTTCTAGTAACACATTAGTTGGTTGTATTTTCTCTGCATAAAAATGTAAAAGCACCACTGGACCAGAACAAAGGCCTCTCTAGTTCAACCTAGCAGTCTCATAGTGGTGAAGCAGATGCCTATGGAAGGCCCTATATGGACAACATGAGGGCAGTAGCCTCTCCTGCTTTTCTAAACTGGTTACTAATATTCGGAGGCAAGCTGCCTCAGCCCCCGGAGATAGTGAACAGCAGTTTTGAGGTTCAGTGCATAGGAAGATTTCTTTTCAGGAAAAATGTTCTGGGAGCCCTAAGGTCTTTACAGAACTGATCTGGGTGGTTCAAGGAGACAAAGATATCAAGAAGATTGGAATCCTGCACTGAGGATTGGAGGTTGGACTCCATAGTCTTATAGGCCCATTCCAACTCCATGATTCTATGATTCTATAGGATACCTTACATACTTATGAAAATATGAGCTTAGTTAAAGCTTACACCTTAGCAAAGACTAATTGTAATTTGGACCAAAGGGAAGACAGCTTCAATTCAGAACCAAGTGTTCAAAGGTAATATAAGCAAGCAGAAGCTTACTTACAACTCATTAATGATTGTGAACTCCCAAAAGAACTCATGAATGCAAATTAATTGACCTATCGTAGAAAAGGATTTCAACTGAGGAAGTATACCGGAAATAAAATCCAAAGGTTGGTATGTCTCTCATTGCAGCCCCTTTATCAGAAGGGGCAGCTTGAACCCTTGAGACGATGTCTTGAATGATGGCTTCATGTACTTCCAAACACAGCCTATTGTTCAAATGCAGATGACAAGGCATAAAGTGGCAAAGTCTCTAGGTCCTTCAAATGAAGGGATGTCATAGCAGCAGGATTGGGGCAACTAGGAACTGGGTCCATGGATGAGGGGAGTTGTGTAGGAAGACTCTGGATGATGGAAGAGGAAGAATCAAATTTTCTACTCTGGATTTTTGGCTCCCAACCCAACTTGGACTTGAACAAAACTATCTGTGGGCTACTTTGTATTAATAGCTGATATTCTGCCACTGAGTGCTGGCTGTATCCTTAGCATGCCTGGAGTTATCTCAGTAACAGACCTCTGCACTCTTAGTAAGTGCAGCATTCCTGGACCAGCACCAGATCAGCGTTTCTGCACTCAGCTGAAGACTATCTGCCGGCCACAGCTCACTGTGTGAGAGACAGGGGGACTGTAGTTGGGTTCCTGCTGGCTGCCAACTTCTTTCCAAGGGAGCTGGCTCAGTCTCCCTCTGTTTTTGCAGGACTGGGACCTGCAACTCCTGGCTGCCTCACCCCCCTCTCAACATCAGCCACCTGGCTTGGGGGGGGGGAGAGAAAAGGGGCTTTAGAAGGGTTTTACTTATTATTTATTATTTATTTTTTAAATGTGATTATTAATTGACATCAATTAATAGAGACCCATGGTGGATTTGAGGGAACAGGAAGGGGGAGCATTGGAGGGGACAGCCATTGAGGTGGTGCTGGGTAGGGGAAGGAATGGCAGTGGGGGTAGAACATGCCTACATAGGAGAAGAGAGGTTAGCTATCTTAATCTATCCCCTCTTCTAGTCCTACCCCCAACCAGATAGTATCAGGTGACCATATCAGCAAACCCTCAAGCCACACGGTGCTGTTGATGAATGCCAAGTCAGTACAAAATAAGACTGCCTTCATCCATGATGTAATTCTGGATGAGGGTGCTGAACTGGCATGCATTACTGAGATCTGCCTGGTGTTCCCCTCTCCCAGCTGTGTCCGCCTGGGTACTCAGTCCAGCACCAATGTCGCTCAGAGGGTCGGGGAGGGGGAGTTGCTATAGTCTATAGGAGTTCTATCTCCTTGACCAGGCTTCCTATCCCTTTGAGAGGAGGTCTTGAGGGCCTTGTGTGCTGGGCTTGCGAGACAGATTAGGGACCCTGCAGCGTACCAACAGTCTCCCTGCCTGAGCTGACGGAGGTTGTCTCAGACCTGGTGTTGAGAACTCCCAGGCTGTTGGTGCTGGGGGGCCTCAACATTCATGCTGAGGCTGCCTTGACTGGAGCGGCTCAGGGCTTCATGGCCACCATGACATCCATGGGGCTGTCTCAATGTGTCATCGGCCCGACACATGAGAAGGGCCATACCTTGGACTTGGTTTTCTCAATGGGACTGGAAGATGGTGGTTTGGATGTGGAGGGGCTGGTTGTGACCCCATTGTCATGGTCAGACCACTTCCTGATCAAGTTTAGTCTATTAGCTTCTTCTTCCCTCTCCAAGGGTGGGGGATCTATTAAGATGGTCTGTCCTCGGAGACCAATGGATCTGGATGGTTTCCTGAATGCTCTGGGGGATTATCCGTCTGATATGGTCAGCGCTCCTGTCGAAGCTCAGGTCACCCTATGGAATAGGGAGATGACTCAGGCAGTTGACACGATTGCGCCTAAGCGCCCTCTCCCTGCACGCAGAGCCCAGACAGCTCCTTGGTATACTTCTGAACTGTGGGCAATGAAGCCAGAGGGGAGATGGCTGGAGCGCAGATGGAGGAAATCCTGCTGGGAGTCCGATCGAACACGACTTAGAGCCCATTATCGGGCCTATTTCATGGCAGCATGGCTGGCAAAATGGCACTATTTCTCCAGCCATATTGCTTCCTCAGAATGTCAACCAGCAGAGCTGTTTCAGGTGGTCCGGGATCTTCTTCAACTAGAAAATCTGGTGGAGGTCCCGGACTGCTCATCAGCTTGCTGTGATGAGTTTGCCATTCATTTTGAGGGGAAAATCACTCAGATTCACAGTGGGTTGGACTCCACCATTACTACAGAATCAGAGGATTCATCCATTAATACTTGCTTAGGTCATGTATTAATGGATGAATTTCAATTGTTGAGACCTGAGGATATGGACAGGGTGCTTGGATCGCTCTGTTCTACCACCACTACACTTGACCCTTGCCCATCCTGGCTAATTGGAAGATCGGCCGGGGGAGTTCACATCTTGGTCCAGGAGGCCGTGAACACCTCTTTGAGAAAGGGTGTGGTCCCTACCACCTTGAAAGAGGTGGTAATTCGTCCACTCCTTAAAAAGCCTAACTTGGACCCAAGGCTGGTGGTTACCTACTGACCAGTGGAAAACATCCCTTATTTTGGCAAAGTGTTGGAGCAGGTTGTGGCCGGGCAACTCCAGGTGCTGCTGGATGAAATGGATTTTCTGGATCCATTTCAATCAGGTTTCCAGCCAGGTTTGGGTACGGAGACTGCCTTGATCGCCCTGTATGATGACCTTTGCCGGGAGAGAGACAGGGGGAGTGTGACCCTGTTGATACTCCTGGACCTCTCAGCGGCTTTCAGCACCATTGACCATGGTGTCCTTCTGGATAGGCTGGTTGGGTTGGGAGTTGGGGGCACTGCTTTATGATGGTTCCATTCCTTCCTGGCTGACTGTGTCCAGAGGGTGGTGCTTGGGGACAGTTCCTCTGCCCCATGGCATTTATGTCATGGGGTTCCTCAGTGCTTGATACTGTCCCCCATGCTGTTTAACATCTACATGAAACCGCTGGGAGAGGTTATCAGGAGGTTTGGGCTGAGAAGTCAGCAATATGCTGACAATACTCAGCTCTACCCCTCATTTTCCACCAATCCAGGTGAGGCAGTTTCTGTGTTGAACTCGTGTCTGGACCTGATAATGGACTGGATGAGAGTTAATAAATTGAAACTCAATCCAGACAAAACAGAAGTGCTGTTAGTGGATGCTTCACCGGACAGGCTGGAGGGCCATTTCCCTGCCCTGAATGGGGTTACACTCCCCCTAAGGGACAGGGTCTGCAGACTGGGGGTGCTTCTGGACCCCAGTCTAACACTGGAAACCCAGGTGGACTCCGTGGTCAGAGGTACCTTCCTTCAGCTGTGGAAATCATACCAGCTACGGCCCTATCTGGATGAGCGGAGTCTCGTTACAGTTACACACGCACTGGTAAGATCTCGTATACATTACTGCAATGTGCTCTACGTGGAGCTGCCTTTGAAGAAGGTCCGGCGACTGCAACTGGTCCAGAATCGAGGCGCACCTGATGAATGGTAGGGCCGCAAGGGAACATATCACGCCGATTCTGTTTAAATTACATTGGCTACCAGTTGCTGCCTGGGCCCAATTCAAAGTGCTTGTTTTGACATATAAAGCCCTAAACAGCTTGGGCCCTGGATACCTGAAGAACTGCCTCCTTCCCCTTTTGAAAGAGCCCTCCCTCAAGGAGATAAGAGGGATGGCTTGTAGAGAAAGGGCCTTTTCAGCAGCTGCCCCCAGACTATGGAATGCCCTCCCGACTGAGATTCGTCTGATGCCAACGCTGATGACATTTCAGCGCCAGGTCAAAATCTTCCTGTTCCAGAAGGCTTATAATTGAAATAATATTAGCTGTGGGTCCTGATGGCAATTTTTGGAGTATATTTTTTAATTGCATTATAATTGTTTTGCCTTTTTATTCTATTTCAAATGTAAGCAGCCCAGAGATCCTTGGGTAGTGTGGGTGGCATATAAGTTAAATAAATAAATAAATAAATAAATAAATAAATAAATAAATAAATAAATAAATACATACATACATACATACATACATACATACATACATACATACATACATACATACATACATACAACAAATTCAATAAGTCTTTGAATGTTTATATGTATATATTTATTTAAAAAAAGTCCCCTCCTCTGTTTAATATCTCTAGAGTCAATGGCTCTTCTTGAGGAAGAATTTTGGTCCTCAGTTTCCAAAACCTTACACATTTGGTTCCCCTTGGGATGAGAATCATATGGATGGACAATGCAAAAATTGTGCCAGGAACAGAGATGTACACGAACTGGGAAAATAGTGGTTTGTGGTTTGTTACTAGTCACAAACTACAAACCATGAACTTTCACAAACTTTCCCAAAAAATGAACTGCTTTGTGGTTTGTGTGATTTGGGAATTTCAGGAGTGGTAGAATTGCCTCCTTTTTGAGTTAGAGTTGCCAAACTCCCAGAAACTCTTCAGGGGACTCTCCTCCCCACCCCCATGTCAATTTTTGGTGAAGTTTGGCTTTGGGACGGCTTTATGGTCCCTCAAAGCAGGTCCCCTCAAGAAAGTGGTCTTTAGCAGCTGGCAATCTTTATCATACTTGGACTGACCCTTGTGCTGACTGTCCTCCTCACAAGTCTTGTCAAGATTGATTTGGGATGTCCAAGTTATAGCCCATGTACGAATCACCAGTGCCAATAATAGTTCAGTGTTTCATTTCATTATGGGCAGGCATGTTTCCTTGAAGTATCCCAAAGTGAACCATGAAACACCCCATCTCATCCAGGAACTTCCGGAGTTGAGAAGCCACAATCTGTTCCAACATCTTGCATAAGAAGGGAATATTAGAGACAAGTCAGTGGTTATTCAGTATTATCAGGGTTCAACTGTGGGTCAAATATCCTTCTCCAGTGGCATTTCCGCACCACGGATATTAAATATACTATACATTTATTTCAATTTACAGTATATTTCCTTATGGCAGGGAATCAATCATTTGTTACGCAACTTCATGTGGTCTGCCAAGCATTGTATAATTAGGATATCTAATGTAAACACGTGTGTATATAAATCTGCTTATGCTGCATGTACACCTGAAATCTTGCTTCTGAGATCAGCTCCTCTCAGAATACCAGAAGACGGTTAAACCATCATTCCTTCCATGACCATGGGGACATTTGTTGTCTTTGTTCTAGCACTTTGGTGCTTCTCAGGTGAGTTTCTCTTGCACAAAAGTATTCCCAGGATGATGGTTGTCATGCAGTGACTCTGAATATTCTGGAAAGGTGGGGGGAAGTGGTTCTTGCTCTTTTTATTTAAGATGGAGTCCACAAGGGAGAAGTGTCCCTTCTCCTGCAAAGTCCTAACTTACTTTATATATATATGATGCACAATCAGAAATATTAATACCTTAATTAACATTAAGGTGGCAATTATACAGGCATCTCACACTGTAACGTATCAGAAGTCTCATAAGGCTTGATTAATTTTCTTTCTTTTAAAAGGGCATATTTTAGTTCAGAAATTCATTTGACCCTATTTTACAAAGGTCACCAGCTAGCAATCTCCAACCAGACTTAACTCTCAGAATTCAAGAGCATTCAAAGACATAACACAAATGCATCTTTTGGTCTTTTCCCAGGTGTCATCAGTCGAGATGCAGGCGAGGTGAGTCAAACTGGGATGCTCTTGTAGCTATCGGTAGCTTGCGGTGCCATAAGAATAGTGTACAAATCATCCGTCTTCAGTAGACGAGAGAAGAATGTGTCTTATAGTTACCAAACATATTACTTAATGACGACAAAAATCTGACACAATCCCTCAAGCATTACCTTGGTGTAGTTGAAATGACTTACAGCTGTGGAAGGGTGTGATCATTGCCATTTCAGTCTGGTGTGTATAAAACAGCTTCCGCTTGGATTGTGCTCATTTTTTTTGTAATGCCTAGTGGAAAAACAAGGAAAATAAGTTGTTAAGGAAAACAGAAAACCAAACTCGAGACATCTTCATTTGTGGTATCCACTGCTAGACACAGGGTAGCTACTATAGGTTAGCCACAGACAGACAGGATTCTGCATGACTCCAATTCTTTAGCCCCCTAGCAGGTCAAATAGAAAATTCCATAGTGGACTTCATCATCTCCCTGGAAGAAAATGTGTCATGGGCAAAAATAGCTATTCACAAGTCTATAAAACCACCTGCCCAGTGAAATCCAGTACCATCCTAACTGTGGCTAGGCTGATCCTTGTGGCTGAATATGAAAAATGGCTTTTGCACCCTCAGTTCATCTATAACATGCCATGCTTGGTTATGTAGAGCCACCCAAGAATTTCATATAGAACAAAGCTCTTGTATTGCGGCTCATGACTATGCATTGGACTTTCAGAGGGAAAGGCAGTCTCACAACTTAGAGAAGCCCCATCATCCTGAATTATGGGACTGGGAGCCATAACAATCCATCAGCCCTCTTACCTTCACACCACTCCTGAACCATTTATTTGTGCCCTTTAAAAAGCATGTTGTGCACTTTTGTAACTCACAAGAATTCTCTGTAATTCACAAAGGTGCATGGGAGAATCCATAAAGGAAGTTCTGACGGCTATATGACTGCAACAGGAAGCACTCCCATGAAATGTTGAGATGATTCACTCAGATTGTCCCCAAACTGCCTTTTGAAAGCATGAGAAATAAGGGAAAGCACTGGTTTCAGGAAGACCTCAATGCTCAGGTCTTTCAAGGATGGGAATTAAAGAATATGAATGGTTGTATAGGATATTGTCAAAGATGTCTGTCTCTCACTGGCATAAGGTTCATAAGATGGTTTGGGCAAAACTGGGAAGGGGGTAGCTCAAGAAGCGAGGGTAAGATTCTGGAAGCAAACTCCGTGGTACATTGCTCTTACACCAGCACTGGGAGTGATGCAGTGTCCTGCATTGCCACTAAGCACAGCAGGCTAGCTTAGGGGATACAGAGTGGATTTTATGATATCAAAGAGATGAATGGAGTGAGGACTCAGCAATGCCAACTGCTGCTGCCACCAGCATTGGCAGAGTCCAACTGATTATAGGACTTGCTTTAGGTGCAGTGAACAAAATCAGGGCATAAAACATAAAATCAGGTTATTAGCAATCATCTTTTGCCTTCTTACAGGACTAATCTTTCAGAACCATACAGGCAAAACTTGTCTAAATTTTAATGAGTTATTTCTATTAGTTTAAGGAAATGCTTTAAGAAAACCTTACAGGCATTTTCTGAAATATTGTTTGGCTCCCTTCAAACTGTGTCCCAGTCCATTTTCTCTTGAAGCCATTGTATGGCAGTCAGGATTACATAGGCTAGCCACCTTATCTTGAGCAAACTCTATTAGAATGACCTTTCATACACAGTACGGAACACAGTTCACAGCTGAAAGACTCTTCAGAAATAATAAACGTGTTGTTCTGGAAACACCTGCTTGAAAACCAGGCTTCTTTACCTATCGGCCATGATGACCATGAAGGGGTAGGTGTACACTGGCAGATTGTCAGTAGTTGCCACGTGGGCATCGGCAGAGGACTGGGGGCTGGGACTTTGGAGCACACTATGCTTGAGAGAACAACCTGGCACTGGACAGTTTTCTCCCACCATCTGTGCAAGTAGGGAAGCTTCTGGACCATCGTTTTAGAGTAGTAATGACAGAGGGGAAAAGTGAGGTCATTAACATTGACTGGACTGTCTGCATTTGGAGATGTCCCACAACCACTGTTCCGTCTTACTCCTTCCCCCCCTCCTGAGGCTGAGGCTACCCGATGGTGAACATTTCCCTGCTGAAATAGCCTTCACATTACTACTTAAAAAAAAAACCTCTTTTTTTTCCCCTGTCAGAGCATTGAAAGAGGAAGAGACCAATGAGGAAGTGATAATCCTGATTATCTTTTCCCATGGTAGAATGTGGAAAAGTTATTCCCTTGGACTACATCTCTCTGAAGCCCTCGCTAGCAAGGCCAGTGGACATGCTGTGTATTGGAGGCTGTTCTCCGAGTAATAGCCTTCCCACAATCTGTGAAGGGCTGAATGATAGGGCTTCTTTGGCTCTCTTTGTCAGAGGAAATATCCCCTCCAAGAGGATCAGTATAGGTCAATCAAGGAAGCTGGTCTGGGAAGGAGGAAGGGCACGTGTTCTCTCTCTCTCTCTCTCTGTGAATATACAATTGGAGGAATGATGCAAGCCAACAGTAGCTTCATCCACTTTGTGGGTTGCCCTTTTACTGCTGACATGGCTCCCCATCCTTTACATTCAGAACATAATTGTTCTGTTCCTACATATAGTGGGGCTGTAACTTGTTAGAACGTAGGCCACATTAGGCATTTTCAGTCCCATGTGGACGCACTTCTTGCCATGGAAATACAATTTTTGTTTTCTTGTGGTACAGTCATGAAAAAAACTTGCAAGCTTTTCTTTTCTTTTGTATGGAGATGATGGTCTGAAGGAATACCACAGATCTAAAAGACCCACAAAAATCAGTAAATACAGTGACCGGCGTATTGTACAATAGCAAAAGATAAATAACATGGTAAAAATAAGATCAAGGTATCAGGAATCCTGCAATTTTTCCTTCATTGAAAATCATTTGAATATTCCAGTCAAATTATTTTCTACTAATATTCATCTAAAATCCTATGCAATTTTTTTTCCAGATCGATTGCAATTCTTTTATGGTTGCGAAAGGCAGAATTAGGCCCTGTAATAGAATGTACAAACCACTGTGTGGAACAGATGACAAAACATATACCAACGAATGCGAATTTTGTAGGAAGAGAGTGTAAGTAATGCAGCTACCAAATGTTTTCGAGGGGAACTGATCACTATAATTCTTTGGGAAAGGACTGTGTTACGTTCATATGTGCTGCCCCATCTCCACCCTGCTATTCTCCCAAGATGCTCACAATGTCATATAGACCCAGTATATGGGAGAAATCCGGTTTTAGGCTCAGATCCATTTTCACTGATTACTTGTCTTGTGAATAGCAAATCTTTGTAGGCTTGTCATAAGGTAATGAGCTTCAGTGCTGTGCAAAGGCAGGCCCCCACATTGCCCTGGCTGAAGTCCATTTTGCTATGTAGAACGGACAAATGATGCATAAAGCTAAGTAACCAGCTCTTGAATCCAAGAGGTTCTCTACACAGTAGCATTGTTCATGTTCATTCTGTGATTGTTTTGGTGGGGTTTTACTAAAGATTTGAATAGATCATGCCAGTATTGGAATCCACACATGTGGAAGGTTTTGTTGCTGGAACTACTGGAATGACGCAGTGCATCCCAGCACCCACTGTCTACACACATCTAGAATTGCTGCCTGAGGTCTCACACCCAACACAAATTGCCTTCCCCTTTTACCAGTCTTCTCCACCCTCTTCACACCTACTTTACTCTCGCTCACTCACTCCCTTTCCCTTCTTCTTGCACTGACCCACCATTCGCAACTCCTCATGGCTTCTCTGCTGTTCATTTTAATTTTAAGGTTCTTATTTTTATGTTTAAAGTGATAATATTCGGGGGGGGGGGATAAAAAAGCAGAACACAGGAGCAGCTCACATGTCTTCTGCTCTCTCCCCAATTACTTCAGTCCTTCTTGCCTTCCCGCCCTGCTTATCCTTCTCAAATCTTCACCTTTTTCCTGCAATGCTTTCTGCAATGTTAAGGTTTACTATTTTTCCTTTTTTTAACTTGTGTGTTGTGGTGCAAATATTGCAACATTAAAGAAAACATTTTAAAAGCAGAACACGGGCAGGAGCTGTTATCACAAGAAACAGGAACAGCAATGAGGCATGAAGGGATGGAAACAGACTGGGAGAAAGGCACCCATAAGGGCAACTCAAAAAAAAATATGACACACATCTACAACATATTCACATCAACATGGTACTGGTGTCCACAAGAGCAGACTGCATGCTGGAGCAAACTTAAGCAAAGTTTTGGGTGTTTTGGTCCCTCTTTGACTCTTTCAAAACTAGTTTCAGCCTAGCATCACATGGATGTAGAGCCTGTATCAAGGGAGGAATGAAAATTTAACAAATGCTCAGTGTAGATAGGCACTTATACCTCTAGGCACCTACATAAAGCCTTTTAAAGTAATGGCAAGTTTATCTTTCATTTCTTTCCCTCATTCAGGGAATCCGGAGTAAATATTGCTAAGAAACATGACAACCAATGTATTTCGGTAAGTCAGCGAACAAATAAATGGTTCGCAGTTAAGCTCTCCAAATTCAAATGGCAAATTTTTATTGCAATTTATTCATTTATTTTATTTGACCATTATACTGCCTGTCTGGCTACCAGGCTACTCTGGGGGTGTTTACAGTTTTTATGCCGAAATCATTTTGTGTTTTAGGGAATGAGATGGGAGTCCCGTGCAGGCATGGGGACTTTACTGTATATCCATAAGGACTGGAGATGCAAGAATATGTGCAGAGAGCAAAATCAATAGATATCAGGCATTGAGAATCTCTGGCTAGATTCAGGTGGTTAAGTTTCCCTGTCAAGCCCACCACCCTCTTTCCCAGACCCTGATCCTTTCTTCCCAGTCAACAGGTTTCATCTCCCATCCACTATTTGTCTGAGATAGGATCTTTCCCTCACTTACCACTGCACATCAGAAATGAGAACTTTTTCCTGCTCTGTGCTGGGCTTCAATTCTCATGCATGTTATAAAAATGAGTCATGTATAGAGTATTAAAGTTTATAATATTCAAACCACATTAATTGAGATATATACAGACACAGAGAAGCCAGGAATATTTCTCAAGGCTAGTATGTTTATGATGTGTATAATTCCTATATCGATACATACATATCCACTGGGAAGTCTAGAAAATAGTTCATGAGAAATGCTAAACACATTCATAGAGGTGCCTAATTCATATAGTCCATGTCTTGTTAGGTTTGAAGTTTCCTTGAGAGCTTTTTTTTAAAAATTCTCTCAATTTTTCTTCAGAATCTAGTGTTGCTTTGGTCCATTGCTGCTAACTAAGAAGCTTGATTTCAGTTTTCTTCATCAAAGTGCTAGGACTCAGTATTACCCACAAATAATCTGAAGTATAGAAAATAGAAATTTGCATTCCACACACCTTCAATAAAATACTTAATTCAAATCATTGTTGTTATTATTACTATATACTCACAAACGTCAGTACAAGTGAACTTCCCAGGGAGAAAAAACCTCTCTCTTAATCAGTTTGCACCTACAGTATCTTTAAATGTTTTCAAGGCATAACCATGCAGCTGTTAAACTTCTTTCATAGTGACTCTTAAAGTAATAGTTGTCAACTAATAGGAAATACAGACAAGCCCCCATAATTCATGAAAACCATGTAAACTCCACATTAGCATCTAGGCCATTAGGCATAAGTGATTTTAACCTAAAAATCCATACCATTTCCAGCTCTAGTACTTGCTTCTTCATTTTTCTATTTCACTTACATTTTAAAGCTGTTTGCCTTGACATCTGTTTCTGTAAAGTGACTAACGAATAGTGCTTCACTTGTTTATTTATTATGTGTGATTATTATGCTCTTGTATTCAGTTTTTTTGCTGGCCTAGTGGTACTGCCCACGTATAGTTTTAAACAGTCACAGACTATTAAGTAGACCACACTAGGTGTTGAGCATGTTGAAAACACTTTAGACCTAAAATCAAAATTCACCCTTGGGATAATTAATGTGGAAAATGTAATGTCTGCTGTCAAGCAATTGAGGGTTCAGGTTCATGCTGCCATATGGATTTGCTTTAATAAATATAATGTAATTGAAAAGTGAGCTTTCAAATCTAGAAATTCACAGACCTATGTGTGAGATTCCCTTAGTGTAGCACCTGATCATCTCCTCCTCTCCTTTGTTTACAAACCAGTTGTCTTTGTTTTCTGCTCAAAAAAGCTTGTTCTTCCCTCATGCCAAGAGGTGGCAAATCCTATGACATTCCTATGGATGCAAGCAGATTGTTTTGCAGAGTCACTGAATTTGTTTTGGCTCCTACAGGCCAGGTTTATCAATACAGCTTAGACACTCGGGAGGAAGAATCACTGGCTTGTGGACAGAGAAGTGTAATTAACTGATCTTCACATAGTCATTTTCATTCTGACACTTCCAAAACATCTTATTTACCTGTTCCTTTAATCGAGGGACAAAAATGGCCATTTACCTCAGGTATTTAAGGCCTAAAATGTGTGTCTCTGTGTCTGTCTGTTGAATTAGATGCAATAACCACAGTCCTGCAATGTTTCGTATTATTCCAGATTTCTTCCATGCGTATATTAGAAATACAAATTTAATTTTAATGTGACAAGGTCAGAAACAGAATCTTGCGAGAGTAGTTCTTATAAGGGAAGGAAATGTTTTCTCAGCTAGGAGGTTCCTGACCAAAAAAGGAGAAAGCAATATAAATCAACTGAGGAATCTGTTGCCCTCAAATAAGTATTGTAATCCTTAATAGCCACCAAAAATATTTCATTTATTCAGCATTCATTCAATGAACCAGGTGGGAAAAAAATGGAAAAAGTGTAGAACTAAGTGAAAACAAATTTCATTGCCTAAAGAAGTGAGACTAATTCAAAAGTAACTTTTTATTTCAAAGTACGTAACTGTTTTTGTGCATGCTGACACTAAGTATGGCATACGTCTGCCTATGGAATACTCTTACCCAATGTGAAACATATGTTGTAGAGCAGTGGTTCTTAACCTTGGGCCTCCAGATGTTTTGGACTAAAACTCCCCAAAGTCTTCACCACTAGATGTTCTGGCCAGGATTTCTGGGAGTTGCAGTCCAAGAACATCTGGGGACCCAAGGTTGGGAACCACTGTTGTAGAGGAAAGAACTAAACCTAAAGAAAGTAATACAGAGTAAAGCAGCTTGGCAACCCCTTGAAAAGCAATGACTATAAAGGTAACTAACAGTGCCGCCATGGAACGAATAAACCTATGTGGCAATCTGCTGCTCATAGTCGTCACTGCACTGCTTATTTTGTGATTGTGGGCTAAGTCTTGTTTAACAGGAGGACTGATTCAGAATTCCATGACTCTTTGTAGGATTTCTGCCGACGATTTTCTTCACACCCAGGAATGTGTACAATGAACTATAACCCTCAATGCGGTTCTGATAACAAAACATATGGTAACGAATGCACTTTCTGCAGCTCAGCCTTGTAAGTATAGAGGTGGTCAACATATTCTAATTAACTGAAGTAATAACTGAATAATATGAATTGGATTGATGTGAATTGAAAGGTGACTTGAAGAAATTGCTAGGGATTTCCTCATCTACCCTGTTTCCCCGAAAATAAGACCTAACCTGAAAATAAGACCTAGTATGATTTTTCAGGATGCTTGTAATATAAGCCCTACCCCCAAAATAAGCCCTCATTAAATGAAACCCCACCCTCCGCCATTGTGTAGCAACTGGAAGATGACATAACTGTATTTTATTGTTTATTGTTTATGGTTTTATATTGTTTTACTTTTCTTATTTCGGTATATATATATATACTTTCTTTATATTGTCTGGAAGCCACCTAGAGTGGTCGCAATGACCAGATAGGCGGGGTATCAAATAAATAAAAAAATAAATAAATAAATAAATAAATAAATAAATAAATAAATAAATAAATAAATAACTAAATAACTAAATAACTAAATAACTAATTAAATATTTGTGACGTTCCTCTTTCACGTCACAATGGTCAGGACACTCTCTCTTTCACACTTTCTTTATGCTGCCACCAACCACTCCTTCATAAGACTCTTCAGACAAATGTATGATTTTAAAAATAAAAACTTGTATTTTATTGATAACAACAGAAGGAATGGTAAATCACTTTATCAACTAAAATAAAAAGGCAATCAGTAATAATAAAGTATCCCCTCATACACACTATCACTCAGACCTTAACTCTTCATAACTCTCAACTCTAACTCTACATAACTCTTAACTCTCAAAAACTGACTCACATCATTCACTCACCCCCCTTATATACACAGCTCCACCTCCTGGAGTCCCACCTCCTGCCCCGCTATAGGCAGAAGAGCTCCAGCATACCATTGATAGGCAGGTGACGTCATCGCAGCCGTCACAATAATTAATTAAAATATTTGAATAAAATGTAGATTGTTGTCCATGAAAAAAATAAAACATCCCCTGAAAATAAGCCCTACTGCATTTTTGGAGCAAAAATTAATATAAGACCTTGTCTTATTTAAGGGGAAACACAGTACCTGTTAGTACTTTGGTATGTTTGTGCAAGGATGAGAAACAGCTAACTAATTCAGTCATTATCCAGAATTTGAATATAATATATAGCCAATAGATTAATGGAGTTTAATCAATGGAGAAAAATTAAAATGTGATCTCAGAACCCTACTGTCAGCCAGATTATGTTCTGAAGTTGTTTCCTTGTTTACAAAGGGTTTTTCCAGTCAGTGTATTTATACCCCTTTAAGTTCCCTACATCCAGATGATGTTCTTTTTATCAACCTTTGTAAATAAAATAAAATAAAATCTGCATGGATTCTCAGACCTTTTTCTCTCTCCCAGACATCTTGCTGTATTTCTTATATTGGTTTGTGCTCAGGTAGACTTTAACAGTTCTCATTAGCGGTGTCCATTTCTTCCACCAAAGGAAACAGTTCTGCTAGAGGAAAGGACTCAGTGTAGCTCTCTACCTGGGGCTGCCTATGGCAAGGGTCAGGAAACTTCAACAGGTCCAAAATGCAGCAGCCAGATTGCTAACTGGAGCTGGACACAAGGATCACATAACCCCTATTTTTTATAGCAGCTCCACTGGCTGTCAATGTATTTCTGACAGAACACAGAGTGATGGTTTTACGTTATAACCTATAAAGCCCTAAGCAGCTCGCATCCAAGCTATCTCAAGGATCGCATTTCCCTTAATGAACCTACTCATGTGTTAAGATCATCTGGAGAGACCTTCTTTCAGTGCCACAACCTTCACAGGTACCTTTGGTGGGGACATTGGAGAGAGCTTTCTCTGTTGCTGCTCCCAGACTCGGGAACTCCCTCCAATCGGAGGCCAGACTGGCTCCATCTTTGCTGTCCATCCACAAGCAGGCAAAGACCTTTCTCTTCAGACAAGCTTTCCTTTAAAGACTGATTGCCTGAGGAAAAAAAATTCAGTGGATGGTTGTACCTAAACTGCACTAAATGCACTTTGCTATTGCTTATGTTTTTTGGTACTGTATTCACTGAATCTTTTAGCATTGCATACTGTTTGTTACTCATCTCAGATACTGTCTTTTAATTGTCGTAAGCTTCCTTCAGTCCTTTTTAAGGAGAGAGGTGGGTTAAATATATTTAAAATAAATCAATTAATTAATATATCTCATCAATTATGAGTGCACCTTAGGGTAACTTTGTTTCACAACTCCGGCTACTTAATTTTAATAATGGGCTTCTCTTTTTTTGTAGGAAGAGCAGAGGCACTTTATTCCGCAAGCATGGGGGAAAATGCAGGGAGGAGTAAACACAGGTCTTCTTTGTCTTGTTTCCAGAAAACAGATATTGCACCAGGAGATGCAATCCAGCATTAAAAAATTAGCTTAAAGCAGTGCTTTGTCTGGATTTTTAATGTTGCACCATGTTTCACATAAATTAATTTACTGTTGTTATTGTTGTTGTTCCTCTGCTATGCTAGACACGGTTTTGAGGTTCTATCTAGTGTTAGGGCTTCAACCACAGGACTTGAAAATATTATGGTAGACCGTGTCTGCTGCCTAATTTGTTAAGACAATGCTAATTGGTTACACAGTCACCAACAAAGGACTTATTCCATTATAGATGATCACAGAACAAAGAAAGTGGGTAATCACAGGCAATTAGGAAAGCAATTAGCTTTAGAGAGAAAATGAAGAAGTTGTCATTCAGATGTCCATCAGCAGAGCCCCAGGGCAACACCCTGAAAACTTTATTAACTGGCAAGCTTACACAGAATGTTGAAAGAATTCAGATAGGACACTAGCTATCTAATCGCCACTTAGGATTGGCCGGAGAAAGCCTTTGAACTTATTATCTAATTCTCTGACTCTAGGCAGAAAGGGAGAATGAGGGAGTCACCCCACCCATTGGCAGCCACTGCTCCCCGCCAGGAGAGTTTGCTCTCACAGAAAACAGAAAACAACTAGTGACCTTGAACAGGGTTTTCCCACATCCCCCTTTTTCTTTTCTTTTAAGCAAATGCATATATTCTTTCATATACAGTGGTGCCCCGCATAGCGACGTTAATCCGTTCCAGGATTAACGTCGCTATACGAAAACATCGCTGAACGGAATAAAAAACCCCATAGGAACAAATTAAACCCTGTTTAATTCGTTCCTAGGGGGCAAAAACTCACCGTTCAGCGAAGATCTTCCATAGGGCTGCCATTTTCGCTGCCTCGGTAAGCGAGGCACCAAACGGGCAGCCATTTTGGAACCGCCGATCAGCTGGGCGGTGGGCTCTTGGGGAGGACTGTGGGGACCTCCTCCACCCTCCTTCCCAAGAGCCGGCCGGCCTTTCCCCCCAGCTGGGTGGCGGGCTCAAGCGGCAGCGGCTGCAGGGTGTCTGGGGTGTCTGGAAGGCTTCGGGACACCCCCCCACCCTGCAGCCGCTGCCACCGCTTGAAGCCGCCCACCCCAGCCGTTCTCGGACTTCCAGGCGTCCGAGAACGGCTGGGGTAGGTGGCGCGGGGTGGCTGCCGGCAGCGGGGCCAGCACGTCCGAGCGGCAGTTCCCCCCGAGGCCTCTCGGAAGCGCTGGCTGGGAAAATGCCGGCCAGCACGTCCGAGCGCCGGTGGCGGAGCCTTCCCCCTCCTCCCGGCTCTGGACGATCCACCCCTCACCCTCATCTCTGCCGCCGCCGCTGGGTTTCAGAAGCCCCTTCCGAAACCCAGCATCGCTGGTGGAGAAGGGGGTGAGGGGTTGAGAGGAGGGCAAGGCTCGGGGAATACCCGAGCCTTTCCCTTCTCGACACACTCCTCACCCTCATCTCCGCCGCCGCCGCCGGGTTTCAGAAGCCCCTTCCGAGACCCAGCATCGGTGGTGGAGAAGGGAGTGAGGGGTTGACAGGAGGGCAAGGCTCGGGGAATACCCGAGCCTTTCCCTTCTTGACACACCCCTCACCCTCATCTCCGCCGCCGCCGCTGGGTTTCAGAAGCCCCTTCCGAGACCCAGCATCAGTGGTGGAGAAGGGAGTGAGGGGTTGACAGGAGGGCAAGGCTCGGGGAATACCCGAGCCTGGCCCTTCTCGACACACCCCTCACCCTCATCTCCGCCGCTGACGCTGGGCTTGGAAGCGGCTTCCAAAGTCCAGCAGCTGTGTCGGAGAAGGGGGTGAGGGGTTGGGAGGAGGGCGGCCGTGATCCGCGTCGCGGCCGGCTACCCCATCCATGGACGGACTCCAGAGAGTCTGTCCATGGATGGGGAAGCCGGCCGGGGGCAGATCCAAGCCCTGGATGCCTGAAAGGTATCCGGACCCCTCCCATCCTGCCGCCGCCGCTTGGATCAGTCCCTCCCTGGCGAGGGTAGGGATCCCGGCCGCGGGGGCAGGGTGGGAGGATCTGGATGCCTTTCAGGCATCCGCAGGCGAATCCTGGGGGTGGCCTCGGAAGGACCCTTCGGAAGGGTCCTTCCGAGGCTACTGCCTGCATTTTCCCCCAGCTGAGCAGCGGGAGTGGTCCTTCCAAGGCTCCTGCCGCTCAGCTGTGGGAAAATGGTGCCTATGGGGAAAAATCGCAAAGCGATTTTTCCCCATAGGCAAAATCGTAATGTGATCCGAAAAGCGATGGCAAAAAAGCCATCGCTATACGGATCCATCGTTAAACGGGGCGCTCGTTAAACGAGGCACCACTGTATTTGTGAACTACATATAAATCGTTATGGTGAAGGCGAGAAGGCGAAGCTTTGCAACAGGTAGTTATTATGGAAAAGAAGGTTGGTATACATTGAATAAAACAACAGCAAATTACAAGGAGTATGAAAAGCATAATTGCATACATTAATAAAGTGTGAAGCCATCCAAAGTGGGGCAGCCGTGACCATAAACTGTCCAACCAGGAAGGAAGTATGACTTGTATGTTATTGGCGAGGTGTCTCAGCTGAGGAAGCTGATTGTTCACTGCATGACTATTATCAGATAAATTAAAGCAACAGAGATTATTAAAAGACTCACAACCAATATGATTACGCAACATGAGATAATCCAATGCTGCTCGGTTGTCTAAAATAGCATCACGTAGTTGTCGTTCCTGATTCAGCAGGACAATAGCAGTGGAAGTGAGGTTAATGGCTTTAGCTAAGGTGCACACAATGTTGGCAAGAGTGCAAGAATTATGAACAGCAAGGCCAAAAACGCCAACAAATGACACAGCCAGTGAAACATAGTTTGCTTTGGATAACAAAGTAACTTTACCATTACAAGTACTATCAAGAGATAGCTTTCCCATCTCAGCCGAGTCGAGGAGTTCTCAAAGCAAAAGGTTGCATTAAGTTGATTGCTAATCTACTAAGGCAGCATTGTGTTTCTGACAGATTGGCTGGAATGTAGCTAAAAGTATGTTGACCACATGTAAAAAACCACCCTGAAGGTAAGATGATATGTGCCCAATTATAAGAAATGTTGACAGCATGTGTAAAATTCCATGTGGCTTTGGTTGTAGAAATGCATGTGTCAGAGGCACAGTTGACTACTCTGGCACATGAAGTGTTTTCATTAGTTGCTACAAAAGGGGTGTAAAGAAAAAAAGCATCAATGGGTAGCATTCTTGTTATTCACCCCCATCATGAGAATTGGGGTATTTAACGACAGTGGCATTAAACCATAGACCTAATGAATTGTCATTAGTAATGTCCCAGGGTTCTTTACAGGCAGAAATTAAGCAAGTTCCCAGTAGTCCATGCATAGCATATGCCTCCTGCGGGCAGAAGTGAGAGACATTCACAATTTCCACCAGCCTTTCCCATAAGTTAAATTGCAGATGGGCATGAAAATCCTCTCAAGCCTCCGCGAAACCTATTAGAACAGTTCCAAGAATGAGAATACAGCACAACAGCATCAGAGAGTTAGCATTCAGCTGAGAGACAATAGCTGCTTAAAAAGTTTCAAAAGTCTCTGGGATGTGCTGCTGATTTTGAGTTCTTTTTTCATCAGCACTCAGTGTCTTTAACATCCACCAGGTAACTTTGGGATGAGTGCTTTTAGGTCTGGTTGGGCACTTTCGACAACACACAGTCATCTGGGTTAGGGTTATCATCACTGGATTTAATTCCAGAATGGGGTCCTGCAGGTTGTGACGCCAACTCATTCTTTCCATGATAAGGCTTCACACACCAAGCTGGGATCCTCAAAGGACCTGTGGGAGTAAGCACAGTAGCATAGCTGCAACCCCATGTTAGTAAAGGGGCTGGACCCTCCCACTGAGGGTCAGGAGGTTGCTTATAAGTCACCAGTGGCTGTTCCATAGGGATTTCTTTACAAAAGTGTTTCTCTACTGGCGACAGCTTGTGCTGACCTGCAGAGACAGTTAAATGATTTAGTGTGAACAATGTGATTGACACCACATCTGGAACATCCTGCAGCTTGATCCCTCTGTTTTTTGTTTGTTTTGCAAGGAGAAAAAAGAGCAATGTGTTCTCTCCACAGTAGCCTGTAAATGGACATAAGAAAGAGGAGAAAGGGAAGGAACATGAGTGACATCCATTTGCCAAAGCTGATTTGGCATCTGTTCCTCATGGGTTAACAGTATCAAAAGGAAAAGAAATGGGAGACATGGAACAGGAGGAAATGATGTCTCGAGCTTGAGAAAAAGGAATAGAAAATTTATAGAGTTGTTTAGCATTTTGGTGAAAAAAGGAATGGCTGTCAATGGGATTAGAAAAAAGGGAACACAAAGAATGAAGAGCAGAGTCTGCACAATGATTTCCTTCTGAGATAGCATCTTGGAATCCAGTATGAGATCGAATGTGAGCTGCAAAAAAGGTTCTGATTTAGCAGCTAGAAGGTTTTTTAAAGACAGAGGAGGATTGAAACACATATCAGCAACACAGTCTGAAAAAGCAACGTGATAAGGTAATGACGAAGAGAGTAAATTATCAGAAACAGCCTTGGAAATCAGTAAGGAACAACACAGGATATCCCAACGTGTGAGTTGTTTGGCATAATGGCATCCCTTGATTACAAGGTCTGCAATTGCACTTAAGAGTAAAATAAACATTTCGAGGAGCAGTGTTAGGTAAATAAAGCCGTTCTGCTGTAGCATTGGCCTTGACAAATTGGGGGCTGCACAACAACCCAGCAGGCAGCTGGAGAATGTTTAGAACAACCAGCAGCAAGGGACCAACAGAAGGAATGCCGTGTACCATGGTGCTTCACAATGCTGCATTAATTTGATGTATGGCATGTTTCATAGCCTTTGTGATAGGTATGGACTCAGCAGGAAACTGATGTATTTCTCTCAATAAATCCTCCACTTGATCAGAGACATCATGATGACCCTCTCTGCGCAAGAGATAAATTAATTCCTGTTTATGTCTGTTTTGAAGTGGTGAAAGGGCATTTCCCATCATGTTTGTTTATTCACTGAATACTCACCGGGATCCTATTAAGGATGGAGACACGTTTTGAAACCTGTGCCAGGCCTGGTGAGCTGTGTTGATTGCCTACACCTCACGCAATATTGATTTCCCTTTCAAAAGTCTGTTTGAATCCTCTGCTTAATGACTTGTTTTTCATGCCTGTTTGATTGTCCCACGTTGGGCGCCAAATGTAGGTGATCACAGAACAAAGAAAGTGGGTGATCACAGGCAATTAGGAAAGCAATTAGCTTTAGAGAGAAAATGAATGTCCGCCAGCAGAGTCCCATGGCAATGCCCTGAGAACTTCCTTTATTAACTACCAAGCTTACACAGAATGTTGAGAGAATTCAGACAGGACACTAGTTACCTAATTGCCACTTAGGATTGGCCGGAGAAAGTCTTTGAACTTATGATCTAATTCTCTAACTCTAGGCAGAAAGGCAGAATGAGGGAGTCACCCTGCCAGTTGGCAGCCGCCAGGAGAGTTTGCTCTCACTGAAAACAGAAAATCGCTAGCAACCTTGAACAGGTCATCACTTCCTGAAATTTGTTACCTGAGGATATATTTTTATTTATTTAAAATATTTTACCCCATGTTTCTCCTTAAAAAGAACCCAAGTCAGCTTACATCATTGAAAGACAATATTTAAAGCTAAAACTAACGAGTATAAAAAGGCAGCTTATATCAACTAAAATGTAATATTAAAGCTAAAGATAAAACATGTACTAATATTTAAAAGAAAGAAACAAATACCACTTTAAATTGTAAGTGGCAAATGGTAAACACAAGCAGTATTAAAAACACAGTCAATCCATCTAAAAATCAAACTCAGGTAGCCAGTCACTGAAAGAAAGCTTGCTTGAAGAGAAAGGTCTTTGCCTGGTTGCAGAAGTAAAGATAATGCCAGTAGGAGGGAGTTCCAGAGTCTGGGAGAAGCAACAGAGAAGGTCCTCTCCTGTGTCCCCACCAAAGGCACCTGTGAGGGTGGTGGGACCACCTTCATGTCATAAATGGCCATGAAAACCCCTCCATTTGCCTGCAGAGGCTTATTTTACTCATCATTGTCCCAGGCAGAATCAAGCCTCCCTTTTATTTCGTTGCCACTCCCCTAGGCACAGGCATGGGAAGGAGAAGGAGTTAAGAAAGTTTTTTAAAAAAAGCTATTAAAAGGAATAAATTTCAAATTTAAAGATATATGCTGCATTTAGAATTGTGTAGAGAACTGTTGGGGCCACCTCTTTCCATAATACATCAACCCGAAGGAACCAGGTTAGAAGGTATTATTTCCAGACCCAGCTCAGGAGCAAGTGGGACATGCAGGCAGTTGGTGGTGAAGAGAAAGGCATCATCACCACCACCACCTCGTTCTTTCTTCCTCCCACTGAGAGTTGTGGGGTGAAAGGTTATACTTCAGCCAGGGTATAACCTGGGCAGGGCAGCAGTAGAAAGGGGAAAAGAAAGAGGCTGGTGACAGCAGCTGGCTGAGACAGAGGGAAAAGAGTGGTGGTAATTCTCTCTGTCACTGCCCCAGCATGCCATTGCCCGAGATGATCACTTCAGTCTGACTCATGGGCAGGCTGGCTGTAGGCTGCAAGGACAGAAGTGTAGGAAGTCTGGGTGAGAGTCCACTGAAGGCACCTTGCCAATCCATTCATCAAAATACTGTACTGTATATATAGGCAGCCTAAGACCCATAATTATCACCATTCAGAGAGCAGCTCAAATTTATCCTTCATCCACCCTTTACTATTTTCATTCCACACCACCATATGCAAGCACTGTAGCCTGTCCAAGTGGATTAGCAATTCTGTACCACAGGACCAACTCTCCTCAAGGTGACCTCAAATGCCCTACTTTCCAGAGGATACCCCTCTATTTGAAGGTCCATTCATTCCAAGCATGGTTTATAAATAAAATGAAAACCCCAAGAAGGGAGAGCCATTGTCAGCTGTGGTTGGGGGAGGGGATGAAATATGTCTGAGAACTAAAGTTGGAGCTGTATGTTCTAAAACACAGGATTTCATCTAAAGAAAGAGACCCTTGCACCTCTAACAACACTGACTTTACTCACTGGAAGAAAAGTGGCCTGGGGGGAAAAAAGAAACAAACACATAAAGCCAATTCTTTTACCATTTCCCCATAGCATATGATGCTAGAAAAGCTGTTGTAGGAAGTCTAGTGACTTCTTGCCAAGAAAACCCCCAGTTTCCTTTCCTACATGACTATTTCAGGTCACAACAAACCCCCTCCCTGCTCAAACAATGCTTTCTGGGTATGGGAACAGGAATGAGTGTCAGCACTTCCCTTAGGCTACTTTTTTCCCCCTCTGGGTATTTCATAGATTGTGAATAGAGATAGGGATATTCGCACTCGTAAATGAATACTGTACAAATATTCCCATCTCTAATGCCAGTCTGGCCCTTGGAACCAGCGCATCCACTCACACACCAATGGGCCGCCAGCCTCCCACTTTTTTCGCCAATCACAGAAGTAGCTCCGCCGTCTCCTGGCTCGGCTGGCCACTCCATGCAGGGGGCGGGAGAACAAGTCTCTGTCTGATATGGAGCAGCAGATGTCCCTGCACCAACAGTCTGTCACAGCACATAATGCTCAAGACTGAAGTTGTTGTTATACGTCATCTTATAGCAACTCCATGAATGAATGATCTCCAAAATAATCTCCTCAACAGTCCAACCCAGCTCCTGCGAATTCAAGCCTGTGGTTTCTTCAGGGAGTCAATCTATCTCATATTTGATCTTCCTCTTTTCCTGTTGCCATCCACCAGTACTATCTTTTCAAGAGAATCTGGCCTTCTTATGATGTGCCCAAAGTAGGGCAGCTTCACTTTCAACAGTTTTGCCCCTAGAGATAGATGTGCAAACATTTTTACTGTCTCCATCAAGATCTGAAGGTTTCCATCTCAAACAATGAAACAAAGCAGGATATCTCCTGATTAACAAGATGGCAAAGTAGCATATAGTCTATAGTCTCTGAATTTTTTTCAGTAGTTTTGAAACACAGCTGGTTAGCAAGAGAGTTGACTTGGGCCAAATACTTAATCTAGCCATAGCAAAACTTGTGTTGGAGTTTTTGAAACTTGCATTTTGCCTTTAGTCTGTTTGGCTGGGAAGGAGCTTTCTGAGCTTGGTGACTATCAATCAATCCAGCACTAACCAATCATTCCTTCTCTGCTTTTAAATTCAAAGAGAGCCCTACCTCTCTGCTCATTGTTTCATTCCATCTCTTGAGTCTGATGAAGTTTGTTGCTGAAAGCAATCATGCTCGTCAGTTTGCTGTTTGATCTGTTCAATTCTAATTAACATGTTATTCTTTCTACTACTAATGTCTCAGACTGAGTTACTGAGACTGAATGTGCAAGTTGATGAGAAAAGGGGTAGACTACTCTGTAGAATATGAAGGTATTCTGCTCTGTGAATCCCTGCACTTCTGCTGTACAGCTAAAGGAATTTAGCCAAACTTTTCTTCTGTTTAAATGAGTTATATGTCTTTTTTGTGATCTTTATTTGTTATCTGCCATTCAACTGTTTTTGGTGATACACAGACCATTTTCTTTAAGGAATATAGCCAATTATCCTATTCAATATTGATGAACCCAGAACTCCACTGCAAGTTCTGCACCAAACTAATGAGCTGCCAGTGACTGGTACCTCATTAAATTCCTGCAGGAGATTTGCCAGGTGGAGCTGCAGCTCCATGTACGGTAAATACTGAATGGGATACAGGCCATTGAGTTTAAACATCTATTATATTAAGGTAAAAACAGCCTTATTCTTAACTGGATCAGGATTCAGTAGCTGGAAGAGAGAGAATCCAATGTGTTCAAATACTGCTTGTTCTTTCCAGAGAATCCTGTCTTCTCATGATGTGCTCAAAGTAGGACAAACTCAGTTTTGTCAAGTTTGCCTCCAGACATTTTTCAGGCTTGCTTTAATTTAGCACTCACTTGATCATCTTTCTGGTAGTCCAGGGTACCTGCAGAGCTCTCCTCTGGTGCCAGATTTCAGACAAATCAATTTTTTTCCTGTCTGCTTTCTTCACTATCCAGCTCTCACACCCAAACTATACCTTTAAATCATTTTCCAAATCCTTATATCTCTACCAACATCTTTATTGGCCGTTCCACATAATCAAAGGCTTTAAAAATATCCAAGGCTATTGTACCAGCTTTTTATTTTTGTTTACCTATAACATTTATTGCATTTAAAACCCATCTAGTCAAATCTACCGTCTGTCTTCCTACTATAAAACCAGTTTGATCCACTTTAATATACTGAGCATAAAATTATTCATTCTATTTGCTAATATTGCCATAAAACATTCATCTTGGTTTATCAAGGAAATAGGTCTATAACATCCAAGGTCTGTTAAATATTAGGTTTTGGAATTAATACTATTAAAGTATATTTCTAAGACAATAGAATTTTTCTTCCTTCTGATATTTTGTCACTATCCTTGTTTTCTCTGCAGCATTCCTGCCACAGCTATCCCAAAGAAGTATGCAACATGCTGTACAATCCAATTGCATGCACTCTTGTTTTTTTTAAAAAAAATGTTCTAGATGGGAACAATTAAAATGGTGATTTTAATCCTTTCTCTGTGCTGCAGGCCAATGAAAATAGTACCAACTATTTGCTCCAAAATTTAAAATGCAGTCAACTACTGTGGGACCGTCTCTTCAGTGTCCACTTGTTTGTGTTACTGTCACCATCCACACTTTGTTTGAAATACAGCCTATCCTTCCTTAGTGCAGAGCTATTGAGGAGCCATCTCTTGTTAACTAGCACTGTTGTAAGCCCAGACATTGCGACGTAGACTTTTGCCACAGAACCAGTGAAGAGTCCTATGGCTTCTTTATTTATTTATTTATTTATTTGCAATATTTTTTAGCCGCACCATTGCCAGTGGCTTCTTAAAGACTAGTCAGTTTTATTTGGCATTATTATTATTATTATTATTATTATTATTATTATTATTATTATTATTATTATTATTATTATTATTATTATTATTATTATTATTATCATCATCATCATCATCATCATCATCATCATCATCATCATCATCATCATTATTATTATTATTATTATTATTATTATTATTATTATTATTATTATTATTATTATTATTATTATTATTATTATTAAACATTTATAGCCTGAGTAAGCTCTCCAAGGCTGCCATCCACAAAAATGTATACCAAACAAAATGTGTTTGGCTTTATGGCATCACAAGATGTTTTCTCACACAGAGAGGCTGCTTCTCCCGCTCAAAATAACCAAAAGGGGATATTCATTCATTAATTATACCACCCCATTAGTACAAAAGCACTACTTCAGGCAGTTTACAATCAACTGAAACAATAAATGTAAATAAAAACATCTAAATACTGTAACAATCAGCACATTGAGTGGTGGAAATATAAAATGAAATATGGCATGGGCATTTCACCATGCAGAGCAGCAAGGAACGGGTCATGCGGGGCTGCCAAAAAAGCAGTGGTTTCAGTGATATTTCAAAGGAGGGGAGGGAGGGGACCAGGCACAGTTCCACCAACAGTCAGTTCCACCACAAAGAAGGCCCTACATCTGGTAGAGGATTTCTTGGCCTTTCCCTGGAGAGGCTACCTGGAGGATCATGGCCTGGGAAGTGCTAGTGGGTCAGGTAGATGGCCTTAGGGAAATGCACTCTGCCAAGGAATGTGGTCCCAAACCACGAAGGGCTTTATAGGTGATCAACAAAACCTTGAATCTGGTTTGGGAGGTGACAGGTAACCAGTGCAGGTGGGCCAAGACAGGGAAGATGTCATCAAACCTGTGCACACCAGTCACCAGTCTGGCTGCCATATTCTGGACCTGTTGCAATCTCCGGATCAGACCCAAGGAAAGTCCCACATAGAGAGCATTGCAGTGGTTGATGCGGGAAATAACCAGTGTGTACACTAATGTCCTGAGGTAGTCTTTGTTCAGGAAGGGGCGGAGTTGGGAAAATATGTTTCAAGTGTATGAAGGCAGCTCCGGACACAGCCATAACCTGGGAATCCCAAGATAGAACCAGGTCCCTCAGCACACTTAGATTACAGACTTGATTGCTGACCAGAAGGACAACACCACCCAGTCTAGGGAAAATCCCACCCCTCACCCCCCCCTGTCCAAGAAGACCCCCAGGAGCAAAATCTCAGTTTTGCCTGTGTTCAGTTTGAGCCTGTTAGCCCCGGTCCATTCAAAAACTGACTCCAATCAGATCTTTATTCCTTTTCCACCTTTATGCCACCTTTAGCTCCTTGGAAGAAAAACAGAACCTAGATTGCAACAATGTTGGGGGGGGGAACCCCATACATGGTTACACTGGAATATTTACTGCATAACCTATGAAGAACATTGCAGACTATTTCACAGTTACTGTTATGTCTCTGATTTCACTTCTCATTATTTAGCAGGTAGTTTTAAGTATTACGAATTGAAAGGGCAAATCAAACTGACTCCCTCCAAGAGCAAAATTGACTAAACTGAGTTTACTGTACTTTGGTAGATGACCCTCTTGAAAAGATGATAATGCTAGAGACGATTAAAGGCAGGAGGACAAGACAAGGGCTGCAAAAGAGATGGGCCGACTCAATAAAGCAAGCCATGGAAGTCTGCTGCATTTTGGGGTACTTTTTGTACCAGCCAGCACAATGTAGTGGGGCATAAAAAGTCCCATGCCATGGGGGGGGGGGCTGTGTCATGATGCAAAAAGCAGAAGTGGCTTATTCTAGTGTCAGAAGGTTGCTCCCCCCATCCTCAGTGGAGGCACTAGAATTCTCAGTGGGTTGAGGAAACCCAAGACTTACTAACCCAACTTGAATCTCTTATGACATTCCCATGTGCTCAGAAAATACAGTAAAAGTCTCCCAATGCATTTTTAAAGGACTCAATCTGGATGAAGGTTAAGCCAGTTTTGACAACTTCCAGTTGTTCAGATGCTGTTAAGACAGAAACTCTCCATATTCCGTGCTAAGGTTGACTAGGTTTGCAAATTACTTGTATTGACTGAAAACTGTTTTCTTTTTAAATGCCATGTTCCCTTTCCTATATCAGTGTGTAAAACAATGTGTGCAAAAGGTGTGGACTTCCTGTACATTCAGCCAATATTGCTAATTTTTTTAAATCAACAATAGAGATGTCACGTTCACTTGTGTGCTACTTTATCTCATTATTCCCCTTTGAAGGGACCAAGGTCTAACATCTGGCTTTTACAACATGGATTCTGTCAACAAAAGATCAGGAGTTTCATTTGTCATCACCAACAGGTTTGAAGGAAACTAGATAGTGTTTGCTTTTGCAGCCATGAAAATTGCATCACTCTTTGAGAAATATATGAAGAATTTATATAGCCATTTGATTAACAGAGAATGTTTTTTTAATATCACAAACATACAAAACAGGCAAAAACATATATGTGGGGAGGTGTTTTCCATACAGTCATATCCAATATATAGTTCTGACTACTTAAACCATATTGCCCTACTAACATATTTAAGCCATACTATATTCTCCATTCTTTATCTGTATGTATATATACGCATATATATTTCATATCAATGCTTCGAATATTAAGTTCACTACAAACCTTCCTGATTTATAGTGATTAACATACAGTGGTGCCCCGCATAGTGACATTAATCCGTTCCAGGATTAACGTCGCTATCCAGAATCGTCACTAAATGGAGAGAAAAACCCCATAGGAACGCATTAAACTCCGTTTAATGCGTTCCTATGGGGGGAAACTCACCGTTGAGCGAAGATCCTCCATAGTGCCGCCATTTTCGCCACCTCGGTAAGCGAGGGCAGCGCATGAAAACACTGCAGGCGGCCATTTTGTGCACCCGGTGGCCATTTTGGAACCGCCGATCAGCTGTTTTTAGAACATTGCAACGCGAAGATCGGTAAGCGAAATGCTTACCGATCATCACAATGTGATTTTCGGCCATTTAGATCATCACAATGCGATCGCATTAGCGATCACAAAAAACGTGTCGCTATGAGGATTCATCGTTAAACGGTGCACTCGTTATGCGAGGCACCACTGTACATACATTATCTGAATTATAATCTTAGACCAATATCCATCTTCCACTCAACAATTTCTATTATTGTATTTAGCATGAAACATTCTAGTTTAAGAGTTATATATGCTTATCTATTACCTATATAGATGAAAGTCCAAAGTTGTTAACAATATGTCTTAATATAGTTATTCAACAGCAACAACAAAATTTGTAGATTATTTTTCCTGCACCCTTATCACTCCAATTATATGGCAGAGTATCAATGCTTTTGCAATCAACAAAAATCAATATTTTAAAGAGAAAAAAGATATATATATATACATATATCTTACAATAACTTCATAATCAACGTGAACATTTCTAATTAAATAGTTATATGTACTTATCAACCATTTAAATCCAAGAATGACCAGAATTGCTGACGGTATATTAACAGCATTAATTTATGTATATATGTGTACCTTTCAATCAATAGTTTCTATTATGTTCAAGTAACTTTCCAATTTATTATTATACTTATCAGCTCCATGTACAACATGGATTCTCTCAACAAAAGATCAGAAATTTCGTTTGTCATCAGCAACATGTTTCTTTCATGAGCAAAGTGGTGGAGAGGGTGGTGGCAGACCAGCTTCAGCCACTCCTGGATGAAACAGATGCCCTGGATCTGTTCCAGTCGGGCTTCAGGCCGCGCCACGGTACAGAGACGGCATTGGTCGCCCTGTATGATGACCTGTTGAGGGAGGCTGACAGGGGCAAAACGTCTCTGTTGGTCCTCCTCGATATTTCGGCGGCCTTTGATACCGTCGACCACGGTATCCTCCTGGGGAGGCTCTCTGAGCTGGGAATCAGTGGCCTGGCGTTAGCCTGGCTCCATTCCTTTTTGGAGGACCGTCCCCAGAGAGTTCAGCTTGGGGAGAGTGTCTCGGCCCCGTGGAGCTCCAATTGTGGGGTTCCACAGGGGTCGATTATCTCCCCAATGCTGTTTAACATCTATATGAGGCCGCTAGCTGGGGTCATCAGGGGGTGTGGAGCATCGTGTCACCAGTATGCTGATGACACCCAGCTGTACATCTCCTTTTTACCAACTGCAGGTGATGCCGTCCTGTCCCTCCAGCGCTGCCTGGGGACTGAACTGGAATGGATGCAGGAGAATGGCCTGAGGCTGAACCCGGACAAGACGGAAGTTCTGAGGGTGGGGGCCCCAGTGGCTGGTGGCTTGGTTGGCTCTCTCTCGTTTGGGGTGGCGACCCTGGCTCCAGTGAGTGGGGTCCGCAGTTTGGGCATACATCTGGACCCGATGTTCACCATGGAAACACAGGTGGCATCGGTTGTCCGCTCCGCCTTTTTCCACCTTTGGCAGGTTGCCCGGCTGCGGCCCTATCTCGACATGGGGGCGCTCACTACCTTAGTGCACACGCTCCTAATCTCAAGATTAGATCACTGCAACGCACTCTACATGGAGGGAAAAAATACCATCACATTTCTCTTACCCTGGCTAGACTGCATTGACTGCCCATTCGTTTCCATAGCGACATCAAAGTTCTAATGCTCACTTATAAGGCCCTAAACGGTTTGGGACCTCGATACTTGGCGGAAACCCTTCTCCCACCAAGATCTACCCGGACCACCCGCACGAGCCAGGAGGTGAGGCTGAGGAGCTTGACGCCGAGGGAGGCCCGAAGGGAGAAGACACGAAACCAGGCCTTCTCGGCTGCGGCTCCTCGCCTTTGGAACAATCTCCCTCCCGAGATTCGTGCGGCCATTTAAAACATTTAAACATTTAAAACTCAACTAAAAACATGGCTTTATGTCCAGGCCTTCTCTCCTGCCAGCATTTAATCTAATTTAATTTATTTTTCTCTTTCTTATCTGTCTATCATTTATGATTTTTGGTATGTTTTGTTTAATAATCGATGCTTATGGATTTACATTACCACACTTGTATATATGTTGTTGTTAGCCGCTCAGAGTGGTATAAATATACCAGATGGGCGGGATATAAATCAAATAAATAAATAAATAAATAAATAAATAAACACATTGAAGGAAACTAGATAGTGTTCACTCTTGCAATTGTATCAATCTTTGAGAAATATATGAAGAATTTACATAGCCATTTGATTAACAGGGAATGTTGATACATTCTTAGCTTGGATGTTGTTTTTGCAGGCCACAATCTATATGGTCAGCGTACTCTGAAGACTCAATGCCACGTGGTCCATGGAGAACCCCACTTGGTCCTCAATGAAAGACTAGTTGCCAAATTTCCTTGCATTCTGGGCTGCAAAATTGTTGCAACTCAAGACCTTTGTACTCCCTTTTTTCCACACTCAAAAGTTAATGTTGAAATGACTCTTTCATCATAAAATCTGTATAAACATTTAAGCTGTGTGTGCCTACATATATAAATATGCGAGGAAGGCATAAAAACACATACTGCGCCTACCAGCAGAATCCAAGACTCACCTACAGCCTGGGTAATTGCAGTCACCTTGGACAAACCCCATTAAGACGATCATGAAGGCCCTTGGAGGTTTCTTGCTCCTCACTCTGATGATGTTCTTCCTCTACTCAGGTGAGTTGCATTTCCCATGGCAAGGGTTCCCCTTTTTGTACAGATTTGCCTTTTACAACTCGATTCCCATTATACACTTAATCCCAGAAAGGAATGACAATAATCTCTAGACATTATCAAGGCCTTTTCTATATTGAACGTTTCAAAGGCTTCCATATAAATACCTGAATTAATTACTGGAAGACAACTGTCCGGATGGGTTGCCTCTGTCACATGGAGATACTCTGTATCTGTGCAGCCCATTCTTCAGTGTTCTTGCCGCTCTCTACGCTGGGAGCACAATCCTCTTAAAGCCTTTCCTGATCACCTCCACATGGGACCGAATGGAAGTTGAAGCACAGATTGTATGGCCACAAGTTCCACTGATCAATGGAATTGGCTTCTAAGTAGATTGCTTTTCAATCAGTCTTATGCAAAAAACAGCAGCATATTTACACTTATTGCTGAAAGAATCACTCACAGATTTCATTGTCTTCCTCTCACCTGGTCAGTCACTAGGGGTAAACAGGCATTACAGTCCAAAAGAGGCAAAGTGGGCAGAAGGAACGATAGAGTTCCTATGATCTGCTGGGCAGATTTTCTTTCCTTTTCCATTTTTAGCCTTTCATTCCCCCCCCCCTTTCCTTCTGAATCCTATCAATAGGAAGGGAGTAAGCTATGTAAGCTTCAGGTTTACATCTTTGCAGGAAATCCCTCTTTGCTTACAAACCTTGCTGGAACATAATGGAGAGGGCTTTCTGGTAAATGGCACTATACTTTGTTTGCCATCCTGAGAATGGTTGGATGCCCAGGCCAAAGGATGCCATTTAGCTTGCAGCCTAAGCTGCATGCTGGTGAACCTCACTGTGACTCTAAAGTCATTTTCTTGTATTGAAATGGATGCTTCCCATTGAACTTCTATGGATTTGCTGTACAATATATAGTTACACATAGTACTGTATGTTTTATTTTTTAGATGCCGCTCTTGAAACAAGAAATCTAAAGGTGAGTATTCATTATGTATTCTTACCTCCACCTGCAGTAGCTTAAACAAATGGATACCTGTTCAATTCTGCAGAAAGCCACACATTCTGTTTTTCTATATGGCAGAGTATCAGAGAATGTTAAGGACTACTTTTGGAATTACATAAAGAGATTTGCTGAATATGTGACCCTTCGAAATTAGAACAGAAATGGTCTACACTCCATCATGGAGAAGCTGCTGGAATGACTTTTTTAAAAATATATATATTAACACTTCATTTTCCATTCTGGAGCTCCAGATAATTTACCCACCATGAAGGGGATCCCACAGAAGCCTCAGGATCTTTGGGAGAGGATCAGAAATGTTTAATTTCTGAAAAACAGCTGCAGCTGGGGACATCATCATCCATAAGTGATGTAACATCTGGAAACAAGATTATAGACAATTAACTCTTTTCTTCTTATAATAAATAATTCCAGACAACCTCTCCTAGTGGTTTCATGTTGGTGTAAAACAGCATAGGGGACAAAAGAGGTCCGTGAGGGACCCCACAGGCCAATGGCCACGATGTCAAACAGGAGTTGCTTAACCCACCACTGCTGCCATTGCCACTCCACACAACCTTCTCCCTTCCAGGAAGGACCAGTACTTAAGTACTTAATTATTTCTGAGAAATGGTTATGTGAAGTCTTTTTTTAAAGTAACTGTAATGGTAACTATGTTCTGAACTTCTGCACCCAAGTGCTGGGTTTCTTGCATTCACAGTTCAGAGTGATCTTTTACCACTGTAATACTAATCACAATTAAGGTTGAGCTAGCATGGTGACGGAGAATGTTAATGCTGTCCAGCTACTTTCTGATCAAGATAAAACTAATCCCACTTGCACTGGCTTTGTCTATAGGTCTATTGTAGTGGGTATCCAACAGAAATATGTACTCTGGAGGAACAAGCTCATTGTGGTTCCGATAACATAACATACGGCAATAGGTGTATGTTCTGCAACGCATATATGTGAGTACATGTTTCAATCACAAGGGGCATCTGAAAAGAGGGAACAACATTGCTCTGTATACAGACTATTTAAAAGAAATGTTACAGTTTAAAGAATGTTTACTTTGAAAGAATTTTATGATCAATGAAGCTCAGAAGTGTGTGTGTCTCTGTGTGGGGTGTCTTTCCACCTTTGGTGCCACCAGGAAACATAGCAGTAGTGAAAAAAAATTGAACAGATTTCACCTTGCCTTCTTCAGAAGGCAAAATGGTGAACAGTCTGGATCCAAATGAAGATGAACCAAGTCCAAACCACTTTGGGCCTGGTGATGCTGGAGATTACCTAGCCTTACCCTTGCACAAGCCTCGCTGTTTGCCAGTATTGCAGCTGCATCCCTGAATTTGAGAAAGGTTAGATCTTAGAGGACCTCTGCTTTTCTCTCTCCCTGCCATTCTCCACTCCCCCTCCAGCTCTTCTATTAGCTGAACTAAGGCAGCAGTGCAGGTCTGCCACCAGTTTATTCTACTGGCAGATGTCCGAGTTCAGTTGACAGAAGAGAGTTCTTCTGGCAGAAAAGGCTTGTTGTGCCTAATCCGGACCTAGCCTAATCTGGCACTGCCAAGTAATCTTTTAATTTATTGAATAATGTGAAACTTTGCATCTTTTGGATTCTCACACTGAGTTCTTGTCTTGGCTGTCTCTCACCAGTCGGAGTGGAAAAAGACTTAGACTGAAACATATGGGAAACTGCTGATAATCTGAAGCTGCACATGAATAAGAACATTTATGACAAAGAAGAGCCATCCCTCTTTATCCCTTGCTTACAGCATCACTTCTTTCAATTGTAAACTGATGAAAACCCTCCAGCATTTTTATTTGATTTATCAATAAATGATCTAAACAGCATTATATATTTGGGATCTCTCTTTTTTAAAAAAACAAATAGCTCTCTATAGCATTTTAAAGTTTGAAATACATGCCGTACGTTAACACATATATTCAAAGTTACTGCTTTTCTGTTTTTCTGATATGCAGCATAAAAACATTTACTCACAGGGTAGCCATTTCATTAGGCAGCGTAAGGAAGCAGGCAAAGGGTAAAAGATCCTCCTTTCCTACACACATTATTCGAAGGGCCTAAGGACCTTTCGAGGCTGGCTGTTTTGGGTGTAGAGTGGATCAAAAGGCTACAAAAGATCTTTTTAGTCCAGGGGAGGGGGGGGGAGAAGAAAGGTGCCACTTGTCATGTTCCTTCCATCCAAATAGCAAACAATCCCTTGAAATCTGAACAGCTGCAGTTAAGCACTTCTGATTGTTTGAGGGTCAGAAGGAAGTTTTTAAAAAATTACATCACTCCTCACTCCCTTAGTTTTCAGATATATCTATCGATATATGTATTTGATGGGTACATATCTGGAAGACGTAGCAGAGACAGAAAACATTATCTTGCCTGTAGACTCTCAGAGGTATCTCCTTAAAAGAGTGGACCACATTCTGTCAGACAGTCATAAGATGGTGTGATTTCTGCTCCTTGCTCTGGCACTCTTTGCCTTGTACTCAGGTGAGTCATTCATCATATTGTAAAGGAACCTTGTTTCATCAAACAAGCCATTAGGAACTCAGGCCATAGAATGTCTTCCATGCCGCAGAGGAACACAGTGATCCATCAGCATTCTCAGAGCTGCTTCACTTCTCAAGAAATGACTCCATGTATGAAGTCCTTAAAAAATGCAAATGTTTGATGTGTGAACTTGATACTAACAGCTGGAGAGAGGAAACTCCATCATTGCCAGTTTCCAGAACCACATGACACGGATGTCTGTTGCCCTCCATGTAACAATTCATGTGATAAGCTGCATGTAAATATAAAATCCTACTTGAAACATCAACACAAAACAAACAAAAACAAAAAGCAGTCCATGTTTCTGGTGGTCCCCGCGTGGCTGCTGGAACATAAAAAGTAAACCTTGGGTGCAATTCTGTGTATATAGGTGGAAGTCCCAGCAAGACTAAATTTCAGAAAAGGGGAGTTGAAAAGTCTAAGAAACACCCCCTTCAATTAGTTATTGTCAACTTGCTAAATAATTTGAATTGCCCCGATAATCTTCATTTTAAGTTTCTGTCAATCAATGATATTATCTTAATTTTGCACATTCCCTTTTGTGCATTACCTTTTGAAATATGTAATACACTATCAGATAAAGGATATTCAAATTTGTGGCAAAGAAAATTATCTCCAAGAAACTGAGAAATCAGTTGTGTTTATTTAAAATTTGTTGTTTGTTGACTTCACCTAAATACATTTGAATACCCAAGCTTTAACCCCCCTACCCCAATCATATGCCTTAAAACTCACATTCAGCAAAAGAAGTTGCAAGAAGGGAAAATGATGGGAAGACATTCCTAGAAAGAATTGGTTCAGCACAGAGACAGGGTGCATAAGGGACTGCAGAAGACAAAGATTTGGGTGTATTCTGCCTCCAGAAAATGGAGGAAAGACTCTAAAACTATTGCTTGGTTCCTTGTTGGTACCTTTAGAGGCTGGTATATCAATTTAAAAGATGGGCTGGATAGCCCAGTGAATCAGACATCTGGCTGTAGAGTTTGACTTTGCACTGTGCCTCCCAGGAGAAGAGCCATCTTGTGTAACCATGAGATAAACTTGGAAAGGGTCATCGTAAGTCAGAATTGACTTGATAGGATGTGATTATTATTATTATTATATTGGTAAAAATACAGGAGAGCTGATAGCTTTTGTAATGTAAGAGAAGAAGGAGGAGGAGGAGGAGGAGGAGGAGGAGGAGGAGGAGGAGGAGGAGGAGAAGAAGAAGAAGAAGAAGAAGAAGAAGAAGAAGAAGAAGAAGAAGAAGAAGAAGAAGAAGAAGAAGAAGAAGAAGAAGAAGAAGAAGAAGAAGTAACAGCAGCTAGGGTCAAAATGTTTTAATTGTTGTTCCACTGACTCATTCATGGTCTCTAGGCCGTGATGAACACTGTCCACTCACCACCCAGAAAATACATTCAGAGGGACCTAAATCAGAACTTACTTTAATGAAGACAAAGAAGGTTTGGATGTGACTGCTTTCTTTCAGAGCATAGAGCATTATTTAAAATATTACATTTATGTACTTTTTCTCAATGTAATGTTTAGCCATGACTCAGAGCTTTTACACCATCGTCATTACCATCTCCACCACCCTAATTATCATTAAGAAAAATGTGCCTAAAAAGTAAAAGTCCCCACCCCAAAATTACCTTGAACAATGTTTTAAAAGTGCTGTTCTCAATATATGCAGATAAGAATATGCTTTTCGCCTTCATTGTACTATTTTAAAATGTTAATAGTGTCAAAGTAACAAGCATCTTCTCACTGGTGGCATATAATACTCCTGTTTGTTTGCCTGCCATGTTGGAGCTGTGTTCAAAAGGCAATGTTTATTTTCACCCCACAGTGAGAGATCTTCTTTGGTTTAAAATAAAATGAGATGACCAAAGAGACATTTTCTGTGTCTCATTGTGTTACAATTTCTTGCCACACAGTGTCATCATAGACTCTGTTTCCAGAATGGGTGGCTTCTCTTTTCTTCCCGTCTGATTTGGACCAACTATAAAACAAGACACTGGGATCTCCTTAGACAAAGGAGATTCATACAATAAAGAAATATGTTACTTTGGAAATTTGGGGGGGTAGAGGGGGAGATTTGCCCACAATCTGTTGTGCAGTACCTGGTCACCTTAAGTCAAGGACAGTATATAATTTTGTGATGAGATGGATTTTTGTGGATGACTTGTGAGGTTAAGTATCTCCTATGCCCTCCAGAATACAGGAAGTTTGCCAAAGAGAGGAAAAGAAAATGGAGACCCTTTTCCTTACCCATTGTGCCAGAGCAAGGAGCTGCTTATCACCTACATGGAGTTGAGCAATATCAAGAGTAGATTCTGTTACATACAGCACTGATGTTACCTGTCTGTCATGGGTTTGGAGGGAAAGATCCATCCTATGGGGAGTGGAAGGCGGGACATCAGGAGGAGGGGCTGTACTGTATATATATGTGAAGCGTGTGTGGAGAAGTTTAGACGCTGAGAGACGAAGCAGCAGCTGGGAAGAAGAAGCTGGTGTGGGAGTCGGTGTGTCAGACAGGGTACTACTGTGTGTCAGTCAGTACCAACCTGATAGGTTCAGGTGTCTGTTGGTTAGCCAGAACTGATAGGTTCAGGGTCTGTGCTTCAAGTTAAGTGTTCTGTGTGAACCAAACTGTGTGCCTGTATGAATGAGACTAAGCCACGTTACTATATCTTATTCACCTGATCATTTTATTTTGCCTGTGTGTTGTTTTAAATAAACCTTATTCTTTTATTTGTTTAAAAATCCATCCCTGGTCTGTGTGACTTCTTATAGGGAATGGTTGGTGGCAGCTTAGTTAACGTGTGGCAGATCCCAGTAGGTCTGGGTTTGTCACAGATTCATCATACTCGACTTGGTTTTTACAGACGGTAAACTATCTGAACTGAGGAAAAAGAAAACTTTAAGTAAAATCGTAGACTGAGTTGCTGGCCCCAAAAAGGAAGGCGACTAACAGATTATCCCTTTTAAAACCACCCTATTTCCCCATGACGCTTCAGCCACTGAAGAACAAGAGAGGGCTCAGTGTATCTCGTCTCACAGCCACTTTGGCAGCCATTTCTCAGAGCTGTAGGGCAAGGAGAAAGATTTGTTTGTTTAGAGAGACTTTTAGTGTTCTGAAGTATCCTTCCTTTTCTTCGGTGTCCCATTCAGCCCAGCTTTCTAAACTTTTTTGAAACATTATTCCACTTGTAGGAATGAGTGTGGGTCTGCCTGTGGAAGAGTAAGTGCATGTTTGAGCATATAGGTCACGGAACTGGAGTTCTGCATAGCTGAGCCCTGGTCATAGTCATATGAATTCTCTCCACTTCTCCCATACAGAGTAATGTGATTTATTTTTTAAAATGGAGATTTGGAAACACAGAGATAAAGAATAGATGTAGGGGAAAAGTGGTTGGAACACAGCAGGGCTCAAATCTATACATCCTTTATTCAGATACACAGCAGGTTTGGGGGTTTCTGAACATCCTCCAAGGAAGCAACTTGGTTCCTTTTGGGGAGAAAGGTGGGATAGGAATATTTTCAATCAATCAATCAATCAGTTGTAGGGCTGGGTATACACCTCTGCCATGGCAAATGCCCTTCGGTCTCCACTCACTTTGATAAAGTTTATGATAACAACGTGTTCCTGTTGCCTGAAGGAGAAAGGCTTGAAAACATGCCTTTGTTTTCTCCTCAGCATTCCTGCCACAGCTATCCCAGATAAGTATGCAACATGCTGTTCAGACCAATTTGTGGTTCCAGTAACCGAACATACAGCAATGAATGTTATTTCTGTAATGCTTACATATAACTGTGGACAACATTTGGCTAAATAAATGTATAGTAATACATTTTAGGCTGCTCTCAGGGGCAAAGCAGAGGGTATGTTAAATGTGTCATTACGTGCACTGTTGTTGTTTAAGAGAAGGAAAACTCTGATTTCAAACCCCCACTGAGGCGCCGCCATGGTCCTCATTGCCTTGAGGGAACAGGCCAGATAGGTGGGACTCATTCAGACCTGGAAGGCAGCCCATCTAAGAGAAGGAAAACTGTGATTCCAAACCCCCACAGAGGCACTGCCATTGTCCTCCAGTGTGGTCCCAAATGATGAAGGGCTTTATAGGTGATCAATAAAACCTAGAATCTGGTTTGGGGGTGACAGGGAAGTTACAGGTAACCAGCACAGGTGAGCCAAGACAGAGAAGAGGTGGTCAAACCTGTGCAAACCAGTCACCAGTCTGGCTGCCATGTTCTGGACCTGTTGCAATCTCTGGATCAGACCCCAGGAAAGCCCCACATAGAGAGCATTGCAGTGGTTGATGCGGGAAATAACCAGTATATGCACCAATGTCTTGAGGTAGTCTTTGTAGATGTGGTAGAGGGCTTTGAGTGAAGCACTGAGGATGATGTTGAAAGGAAAAAATGAACCACACAAGAAGACAACCAGATGTTGAACTTAATTTCATGCCTTTCTCCTGCTCTCATAACAAAAAAGCCTCTATCTTCCTTCTGTGTCTCCTCTGCTAGATATGGTAGTGATTATTTTGCAATATAACAGAGATATTTTGTATCTCAATTTCATTTTTCAGTAAAATAAGCTTTGTATCAATATCTGACTTGTATCCTACTTTTGCTTCTTCAGCTAGGTCCTCCTCCAGGTGAGCCACATTTAGATTATCTATAGGGTAGGTCTCTGAAGTGGAACTCCAAGAATGGAGAATTCTGGGAGCTGAAGTCTAAAAAATCCAAATAGCACATCCCTACCATTCATACTTTTTCTAGTAATGATGTATGGAATTGAGAACTGGACCACAAAGAAGTTTGACCGCTGAAGAATTGATGCTTTTGAATTGTGGTGCTGGAAGAGACTCTGGAGAGTCCCCTGGACTGCAAAGAGAACAAACCTATCCATTTAGAAGGAAATCAACCCCGAGTGCTCATTGGAAGGACAGATCTTGAAACTGAGGCTCCAATACTTTGACTGTCTCATGAGAAGAGATGACTCCCTGGAAAAGACTGTGATGTTGGGAAAGTGTGAAGGCAAGAGGAGAAGGGGACGACAGAGAATGAGATGGTTGGACAGTGTCATCGAAGGTACCAACATGAATTTGACCCAACTCCTGGAGGCAGTGGAAAACAGGAGGGCCTGGCGTGCTCTGGTCCATAGGGTCATGAAGAGTCGGACATGACTTAACGAATAAACAACAAAACCAGTAATACTTCCTCCATATAACATACTTCACAGGGCACAAAGTCAACAAAAAGAGAAACATAAGATGCCACCTTTAGCTCCATGGAAGAAATACAGAAGATACTGTAGATTGCAACACTGTTAGGAAAAAAAAAACATACACGATTACACTGGAATATTTACTGCATAACATAAGAAGAATATTGCAGACTATTCCCAGCTATGGTTATGTCTCTGATTTCACATCTCATTATTTAGCAGGTAGTTTTAGGTAGAACAAATTGAAAGGACTAATCAAACTGACTCCACTGAAAACAGGTTTCTTTTTAAATGTCATGGATTCCTTTCCTATATCAATGTGTAAAAGAGTGTGTTCAAAAGGTGTGAACTTCCTATACATTCAGCCAATATTGCTAATTCAGTTTTTTAAAAATCAACAATACGAAAGAAATGTCACGTTCACTTGTGTGCTACTTTATCTCATTATTCCCCTTTGAAGGGACCAAGGTCTAACATCTGGCTTTGACAACATGAATCCAGTCAACAAAAACTCAGAACTTTAATTTGTCATCAACAACAAGTTTGAAGGCAACTAGATAGTGCTCACTTTTACAGCCATGAAAATTGTATCAATCTTTAAGAAATAGATGAAGAATTTACATAGCCGTTTGATTAACAGGGAATGTTCATACATACATTCTTAGCTTGAATATTGTTCTTGAGGACCACAATATATATGGTCAGAATACTGTGATGACTCAATGCCACGTGGTCCATGGAGAACCCCACTTGCTCCTCACTGAAAGACTAGTTGCCAAATTTCCTTGGATTCTGGGCTCTAAACCAAAAGGAAGCTGCAAAATTGTTGCAACACAAGACCTTTGTACTCCCCTATTTCCGCACTCAAATGTTACCTTGGAAAGGACTCTTTCATCATAAAATCTGCAGGAACATTTAAGCTGTGTGTGTCTACATATATAAATATGCGAGGAAGGCGCCTACCACCAGAATCCAAGACTCACCTACAGCCTGGGTAATTGCAGTCACCTTGGACAAACCCCATTAAGACGATCATGAAGGCCCTTGGAGGTTTCCTGCTCCTCACTCTGATGATGTTCTTCCTCTACTCAGGTGAGCTGAATTTCCCATGGCCAGGGTTCCCCTTTTTGTACAGACTTGCCTTTTACAACTCGATTCCCATTATACATTTAATCCCAGAAAGGAATGACAATAATCTCTAGACATTCTCAAGGCCTTTTCTATATGAAACGTTTCAAAGGCTTCCATATGAATACCTGAATTAATTACTGGAACACAATTGTCCGGATGGGTTGCCTCTGTCACATGGAGATACTCTGTATCTGTGCAGCCCATTCTTCAGTGTTCTTGCCACTCTCTATGCTGGGAGCACAATCCTCTTAAGGGCTTTCCTGATAACCCCCACATGGTACCTATGTCAAGTGGGACCGAATGGAAGTTGAAGCACAGATTGTATGGCCACAAGTTCCACTGAGCAATGCTTCTAAGTAGGTTTCCAATCAGTCTTATGCAAACAAGCAGCAGCATATTTAGACTTGTCTATTAATGAAAGAATCACTCACAGATTTCATTGTCTTCCTCTCACCTGGTCAGTCACTAAGGGTAAACAGGCATTACAGTCCAAAAGAGGCAAAGTGGGCTGAAGGAATGATAGAGTTCCTATGATCTGCTGGGCAGATTTTCATTCCTTTTTTATTTTTAGCCTTTCCTTCTCCCCCCAACCCCCCCAAACTTTCCTTCTGAATCCTACCAATAGGAAGGGAGTAAGCTATGTAAGGTTTGGGTTTACATCTTTGCAGGAAATCCCTCTTTGCTCACAGGACTTCCCGGAACATATGGGGAGGGCTTTGCGGGAAATGGCACTGTTCTTTGCTTGCCATCCTGAGAACGGTAGGATGCCCAGACCAAATGATGCCATTTAGCTTGCAGCCTAAGCTGCATGCTGGTGAACCTCACTGTGACTCTAAAGTCATTTTCTTGTATTGAAATGGATACTTCCCATTGAACTCTTATGGATTTGTTGTACAATATAGTTACACATAGCATGTTTTGTTTTTAGATGGCACTGTTGAAGCAATAGATCTGGATGTGAGTATTCATTATTTAGTCTTACCTCAACTTGCAGTAGCTTAAACAAATGGAGATTTGCTGAATATGTGACCCTTTGAAATTAGAACAGAAATGGTCTAAACTCCATCATGCAGCAGCTGCTGGAATGACTTTTTTAAAAAAAATTAACACTTCACTTTCCATTCTGCAGCTCCCAATAATTTACTCACAATGAAGGGGATCCCACAGAAGCCTTGGGATATTTGGGAGAGGATCAGAAATGTTTAATTTCTGAAAAACAGTTGCAGCTGGTGACATCATCATCCTTATGCAATCTAACTTCTGGGAACAAGATTATAGATAATTAGCTGTTTTCTTCCTATAATAAATAATCCCAGACAACTTCTCCTAGTGGTTTAATGTTGATGTAAAATAGCATAGGGGAGAAAAGAGGGTTGTGAGGTACCCCACAGGCCAATGGCCATGGTATCAAAGAGGAGTAGCTCCCCCCCCCCGGCTGGGCCACTGCTCCACTCCATCTTCTCCCTTCCAGGAAGGACCAGTACATAATATTTAATTATTTCTGGGAAATGGAAATGTGAAGACTTTTTTTTTTAAAAAAATGTAACCGTAATTTTAACTATGTTCTGAAGTTCTATACCCAGGTACTGTGTTTGTTGCACTCACAATTTAGAGTGATCGTTTAGCACTCTAATACTAGTCACAATTAAGGCAAAGCTAGCTGAGGCTCCAGTACTTTGGCCATCTCATGAGAAGAGAAGACTCCTTGGAAAAGACCTTGATGTTAGGAAAGTGTGACAGCAAGAGGAGAAGGGGACGACAGAGGATGAGATGGTTGGACAATGTCATCGAAGCAACTAACATGAACTTTACACAACTACAGGAGGCAGTGGAAGACAGGAGGGCCTGGCGTGATCTGGTCCATGGGGTCACGAAGAGTCGGACACGAGTAAACAACTAAACGGCGACGAGCATGGTGACAGAGAATGTTAATGCTTTCCAGCTACTTTCTGATCAAGAAAAAACTAATCCCACTTGCACTGACTTTGTCTAGGTCTATTGTGATGAGTATCCAAAAGAAGCATGTACTATGGAGTACCAACCTCATTGTGGTTCCGATAACAAAACATATCGCAGTAGGTGTATGTTCTGCAATGCATATATGTGAGTACTTGTTTCAATCACAAGGGGCATCTGAAAAGAGGGAACAACACTGCTCTGTATACAGACTATTGAAAAGAAATGTTACAATTGATCCCAGTTTTAAGAATGTTTGCTTTGAAAGAATTTTATGATCAATGAAGCTCAGAAATGTGTGGGGGGAGGTACCTTTCCACCGTCTTGCCACCAGGAAACATAGCAGTAGTGAAAAAAATTGAACAGATTTCACCTTGCCTTCTTCAGTAGGCAATCCAAAATGGTGAACAGCCTGGGTCCAACTGAAGATGAACCAAGTCCAAACCACTTTCGGCCTAGTGATGCTGGAGATTACCTAGGCTTACCCTTGCACAAGCCTCGCTGTTTGCAGTATTATAGCTAGAGGACCTCTGCTTTTCTCTCTCTCTGCCCATTCTCCACTCCCCCTCCAGCTCTTCTATCAGCTGAACTAAGGCAGCAGAGCAGGTCTGCCACCAGTTTACTCAACTGGCAGATGTCCGAGTTCAGTTGACAGAAGAGAGTTCTTGTGGCAGAAAAGGCTTGTTGTGCCTAATCCGGACCTCGCCTAACCTAGCACTGCCAAGTAATCTTTTTATTTATTGAATAATGTCAAACTTTGCACCTTTTGGATTCTCACATTGAGTTCTTTTCTTGGCTGTCTCTCACCAGTTGGAGTGACGGAAGACTTGGACTGAAATACTTGCGAGACTGCTGATAATCTGAAGTTGCACAAGAATAAGAACATTTATGACAAAGAAGAGCCATCCCTCTTTATCCCTTGCTTACAGCATCACTAGAAACGAATCACTTCTTTCAATTGTTAACTGATGAACATCTTGCAGCATTTTTATTTGATTTATAAATAAATGATCTAAACAGCATTATCTATTTGGGATCTCTCTTTAAAAAAAAAAAACAAATAGTTCTCTATAGCATTTTAAAATTTGAAATACATGCCGTCCATTAACACATATATTCCAAGTTACTGCTTTTCTGTTTTTCTGGTGTGCAGGATAAAAACATTTACTCACAGGGTAGCCATTTCATTAGGCAGAGTAAGGAAGCAGGCAAAGGGTAAAAGATCCTCCATTCCCACACACATTATTGGAAGGGCCTAAGGACCTTTCGAGGCTGCCTGTTTTGGGTGTAGGGTGGATCAAAAGGCTACAGAAGGTCTTTTTAGACCAGGGGAGGGGGGGAGAAGCAAGGTGCCAATTGTCATGTTCCTTCCATCCAAATAGCAAACAATCCCGTGAAATCTGAACAGCTGCAGTTAATCATTTCTGATTGTTTGAGGGTCAGGGGAAGTTTTAAAAATTACATCATTCCTCACTCCCTTTATCAGTGTGGTTTTGTTTTCTCCTTTCCCTCCCTCCCTCTCTTACTCTCCCTCGAAATCTGCAGCCATGATAGGCAGTTGAAAGCTGAGGCTGCTAGAGGCTGCTATCTCCTGGTTCAACAGGCTAAACAACAAGCATGCCAAAAAGAATGCAGGCCCTACCACTGAGCCAGAAAGATGTGGGACAGCTCAAGGATGTCTTAGAAGGATGGCTCAATCTAAGTAGAAAAGGACAAGCAAGTTGTAAAAGGTCACACACAGCACAGGAGTCACAACAGGAGTCAGAAATTTAAGTTGTGGTGGGCAAAGCCCAAATATCATTAGACATTGTTTCTAGTAACTCTTCTGTCCCAAAACAGTGACTATTGAAACTGCACTGGACTCACTTCTACAAAGAATTCTGCCCTAGGCCTTTAGCATATGGAGTCCTCAGGAGGAGGGCACTTGAGTCAATGAAACTCTCACTACCAAAATGGCTCCTGCTCCTGAGAAAGCCCCCCGTACTGAGAGCACACCTTCACCAGGACACCCTCCTTTCACACTTGGGCTCAGAAAAGCCCTTGCCTCCTGTGCTGACACCAGGCCTGAGCTTCCTGCCGCTTCAGGGACCTTCATGGCATTGTGCATAAACTGCTATACTGCACTCCAGACCACCCAGAGAGTGTGCTCCAAGAGCTATGGGTGTTTTTCTGCTACTCTTTCTCTCAGGGGTCCAAATATTTGGAGGTACTCTGTTCCTCCCTGGTTTCTGGTCCTGGATGCTACAGCTTCACTTGGGACCCCTTACTTTCAACTAATTCAAGTCTATGTGACTAAAATAGAAGGAGTAGAGTGGGAACAGAAGGGAATATTTTTGACAAGGGCATCGCTAATTGGCTGGAGCACTGTACTGATTTACCATATTGTGCTGCAAGTTTTTGTGGCAGAACCCTCATGGCTTTATGCACCTTTAGACACTGCTGGCATGTAAGCATCAGCTGCATTTTAATCTAGGGGTGTCTAGCAATTTTGTTTCTTTTGTTGATGAAAACTGTGCCAAATATACAGCAAAGGGAGTAAGTCTGCTCCTGCTGTCTGGATGTGCCTGTCCTAATAGAAAACTGGATAGCTCAGTGGTTTAGGTATTTGACTGAGGAGCCAGAAGTTGGGAGTGTGGATTTCCCACTGTGCCTCCTTGACAGAAGCAGGACTCAGTGACCAATATGATCCCTTCCAGCTCTGCATTTCTAAGATGATGATGATGATGATGATTACAAAAGGCAAACTTTGTAAAAGTGAAATGCTTTTTTTGCACGGGGATCTTGCTTGAGCATCATAATGAAGTCTATGGTAAAACAGGACAGAGACTTTGCAAGCTATTAATTCAGATAAACAGTACAAAGTTACTCATTTTGTATTTGCGAAGGCTTTCACGGCCGGGATCTAATGGTTGTTGTGGGTTTTTCGGGCTTCTTGGCCATGTTCTGAAGGTGGTTCTTCCTAACGTTTTGCCAGTCTCTGTGGCTGGCATCTTCAGAGGACAGCAAACTGTGCTTTGGGTAAGGCTTGAGAGTGGAGTATTTATGGCTGTGAGAAGGCTTGTTTGTGAGAAGGCTATTGTCCTATCAGGAGATGGTTAATTAGTATGTTTTGTTGTGGCTGTATTGTTTTGATAAGGAGGGGAGATTATCTGTCCCTGCGGTTGATGGGTTTCATTAGCTGGTGTTTTGTGTGTAGTAATCCCCTGACCTTGTGGCTGGGTGGAGTTTGTTGACCTTTTGCACTCTGTGTTTTTGAGAGCTGGGAGCCAGGTTTTGTTGAGTTTCAGACTTTCCTCCTTTCGGTTGAGGTTTTGTTGATGCTTGTGGATTTCAATGGCTTCCCTGTGCAGTCTGACATAATGATTGCTGGTGTTGTCCAGTCTTTCAGTATTTTGAAATAGAATTTCATGTCCAGTTTGTTTTAGGGCCAAGAAAACAACACCGAACTGAAGAAAAAAACAGCCATCCACAAACAAAGTATTTCTGCCATACATCAAAGGGGTCACAGGCCACATGGGGAAACTTCTGGAAAAACACAACGTACAAACAGTATTCAAGCCCACCAGAAAAATACAACAAATGTTACGGTCAGCAAAGGACAGAAGGGACCCCCTCACCACTGCAGGAGTATACCGGATACCTTGCAGTTGTGGCCAGGTATACATTGGAACCACAAAACGAAGCATCCACACCAGAATCAAAGAACATGAGAGACACTGCAGACTAAAACAACCAGAAAAATCTGCAGTAGCTGAACATGCCCTAAAACACCAGCTAATGACACCCATCAACCGCAGGGACAGATAATCTCCCCTCCTTATCAAAACAATACAGCCACAACAAAACATACTAATTAACCATCTCCTGATAGGACAATAGCCTTCTCACAAACAAGCCTTCTCACAGCCATAAATACTCCACTCTCAAGCCTTACCCAAAGCACAGTTTGCTGTCCTCTGAAGATGCCAGCCACAGAGACTGGCAAAACGTTAGGAAGAACCACCTTCAGAACATGGCCAAGAAGCCCGAAAAACCCACAACAACCATTACTCATTTTGCCCAGTATCATGAGACCAAACTCAGGCAGCCTAATGAATAACATTATATGGGGAGCTGGCAGCACAACCTGGGATTGGAGAGACTAAAATGTAATGCATCCCCACCTCTTAGAGCAGAGATTCTCCCTACCAGCACCACATTATGCACACAATTTGCAAGGCAGTTCCTGCCTTGGGGGACTTCCATATGTATATGCCACATAGTTTCTGAAGGACAGCTCTGTCGTGACAATCACAGTCCTGTCCCATCTGATACATGGAAATAAATACATAGCATGGGCATGTTCTGTTCTCTAGCGTAGGCAAAATAATGATCAAAATGCAAGCCGAAATAGTAATCCAAGTTGTGCCATAAAGCATAGTCTTACCGGGTTGTCCGCTGAAACAGGAGATAGCTGGGACAATATATGGAGGAATGTCAAGGTCAGGTGGCCTGAAGATAAAAGAAGCTAGCAAAGAAAATGGCAAAAACACAAACGGCGGAGGGCAAAATAGGGAGGAGAGCATCCTGGATGGGGCAGAGGGGGAAAAATAATATAGATAAGACAAAGAACTACTTAGTTATATACATAGTCACTGCAGCCAGAATTCTTTATGCTAAAAATTGGAAGAAATCGGTGATACCGTAACAAGAGGAACTTATCAAGAAGATACGGGAAGCTGCAGAAATGGATATCTTAGTGCTGACAGACTGTCAATCACAAAAGGCAACTGAACGATGGGATTTATTATATAAATGGCTTGAATCACCAGATGGTATTTGAATAACATAGATTAAAATGAGGATGTAAATGTAAGTTAGAAACTGGAGGACACCTATATAGTAGAAAAATGGAAAATCGAGTTGTTATGGCAAGATGAATAGATTGGATGACAATATATTTTATGTTCTCCTCCCACTGTTTCCTTTTCCTTTCCCTCATATCCTGCCTTACTTTTTGTATTCCCTACCTTATCCTAAATTGTCAATTTAAAAAAAGAGAAAGAAACAAAATGAGCAGGGCGGGATGGTTTCAGAGCAGGATAGTTTGTGATGTGTATCTTCTCCTTCAGTTGGTCCTTGGGTAGTCTCAAATGTCCCTTCAAGCTGGAAGGAATTAAATGAGGCATCCAGAACAACTTACTTTCTCAACAGTAAGCTATCCAGTACCTGAAGCCTCACTTCCAGCCACACTCCTTCTGGGATTAACCGCTGTATGCATTCATAAAATGTGGCTGTGAACCATGTTATTCACCAAACCTATTCTACTAACAGAAGCTCCATGTTCTTAATAAATCCCACATTGATGTTGGATTCAGGCCTGAAGGATATCTCAGAAATTGACAGGTTTGATATAAACATGATGGGAATTGTTAATAGAGTTTTGTAAAACAGTTGTAAAGAGCCCTATATTATGTAAGTATTTGTTAGGATCTATGTAAAGGAAGACTCTAAAGCAATGATTTAAACAGCTGTGTAGATACAAGATGTAAGTAGTAAGGCTTGTATCAGCTGTGAGAGAAACCAAGGATTGGTTGAACCTGGAATAAAGCCAGCAGCCTCACAGCACACACAATCTGCTGGTGTGGTGGTGGTGTCCTGGTGTGGTGGTGTCATGGATCGTGGAGGAGGAGAAGTGCTGCTGAACTGATTTACAAGGACATTGACTATAGAATTGATTTATGGACTGAACTCTGTGTATGACCATTGGATTCAATAAGGACAAAGCTGTATGTATATATCTTGCAACAATCTTGATATAATATAACTGTTATCAAATATTGTCTCCTTCCTTGGTAACTCATTGAGCAACTTCATCTCTCTGGAAAATGTAATCATTAGTGCCCCCTGGCATGTTATCAACTCTGTCAGAAATAAACTGTAAATAGAGCTGGAAGACCGTTAAAATCACAGAGAGGTGAACAAAGGCATGGTTACACTATAAAAATGAATCAAATCCCATGATAGTCACATGGTTTTTGGAGTGGTTTGTGCATTCTCTTGGGAAAATCTTTAATACATTTTTAAACTGTGCTGTAGATCAATTGAGGGCTTTTAAAATGGTTGCATCTGAGGCTTTGTGCTGTGCCCACTCACCCTCATGCAGATTGCCTGTCACAACCACTTGCCACTGCTGCTGTGATATTGTTTTAAAATTTGTTTTATTTTTATTTCTTTCAAACTGGAATAGCACTAGTTTAGTATGACAGACAGGAAAAAAATAAAACAAATCCAACTGCAAGATTTCCCTGAAGCTGAGCACTCATCCACAGAAGTAGAGGCATGCACACACACAGAGGGGATGGAGAAGGAGAAAAAGCAATGGAATGGGGCAGCTGCATCCAACAAGAGGAAAGAAAAATTGATCAGATAGCTTCTACGATTGTGAAGAAGGGAGCACATCCTCCCCACCCAACTATTCACTCTTTGCTGGGACTCTTTTCTGATGTTTTTAAAAACCTAAGCTATGCTTTCTGCTTGCCTTGGGGCACAAGCCAATCCTATTCTTCTAATTCTATTCCATAATTATCTTTGGCTTGAAGTGCAAGGTGGAGGGTGCAACACAAAGCCACAAATGGAATGAGTTTGCAATGTCTTCCTCCTTCTCACAGCCACTCACCACTGCCAGGGTTATTTTAAATAATCCATTTGTTTTATTTTGTTATTTAACTAATTTGTTATTTTAGATAGAAAAAAAATTAAAACAGATTGCATGCTTTCCCTGCAGCCCGAAACCTGTGCTCCTGGCATCCGTTACTTAACAAACTCCACAGGCACAATTTACATTGGCAGGGGTATTCACATGTGCTTGAAACAATTCAAAATAAATATATTTCATAAGGAAATGAAATAAATGACACACTCATGGCTGATTTAAACACCTTGTTTTTCGATCAAAAATATACAGTACTTAGTAAAAAAACAATCCACTCTTCCCTGTGCATTGTGTAGTCTGAAATTTTTAATCGATTTTAAATATGCTAAAAACAATTTAAAGGCAGGATTTTTATGTGGATTCATCAGACCTACTAACAGAAGCTTCATGTTCTTGATAAATACAAGGAAGCTGCTGAATTCAGGCTAGAAACATACCTTAGAAATAACCTGTAATGAGAGCTGATAGTCCATTAACATTGCTGGGACTTGAATAAGGCAACTTTTCACTTTAATGAAGTCACTTAAGAGGAAATCTGTGCATAAGTCCTGAAGTCACCAGCAACTGGAATTGCAGATTCATAGAATGAGAGAAGCTCCTGCTGTAATATATAGACTTTATATTAGTTAAAATTGTCCTAATTGCTCTATGTTCATTGCTAATATATCCTTTTAATGTGTTTTAAATGATTTTTTAAATATTTAATCTGTGTTATATGATCATCTTAGAACTGCAGAGTTGGAAGAGACCCTATGGACCATCGAGTCCAGACCTTTGAAGGAGGTACAGTGGGTAATCAAACCTCCAACCTCTGGCTTCATAGCCAGATGCCTAAATGACTGAGCTATCCAGCAGTTCAATTTTCATAGTTCAATAATTTTTAAACTGTTGTTTATATCATGCTTTTAACTCTTGTTCTTTTAATGATTTGTGAATCACTGGGTACCACTATTGGGAGAAAGGCACACAGATTTTATGTTGTAAGTCGCCTCGAGTGGTCAAAATGACTAGATAGGTGGGGAATAATAAATAAATAAATAAATAAATAAATAAATAAATAAATAAATAAATAAATAAATAAATAAATAAATATGGAATAGATAAATTAAATTAAATAAGGAATAATATGTCAAAACCTCTTCATTGATTGTTCCCTGGACATGGCGAAGGGGCTTGAGTAACTGAGAGAAGCTACAGGCTATGCCGTGCAGGGACACCCAAGACGGACAGATCATAGTGGAGAGTTCCAGCTAAACACAATTCGACTGAAGTAGGAATTGGCAAGCCACTTCAGTATTTTTGCCAAGAATACCCCATGAACAGTAACAAAAGGCTAAAATATATGACACTGGAAGATGGGCTCCTCAGGTCGGAAGGCGTCCAACATGTTACTGAGGAAGAGCGGGGGACAAGTACAAGTAGCTCCAGAGCTAATGAAGTGGTTGGGCCAAAGCCAAAAGGACACTCAGCTGCAGACCTGACTGGAAGTGAAAGGAAAGTCTGAAGCTGCAAAGAAAAATACTGCATAGGAACCTGGAGTGTAAGATCTATGAACCTTGGTAAGCTGAATGTGGTCAAACAGGAGAAGGCAAGAATAAACATCGACATCCTGGGCATCAGTGAACTAAAATGGACAGGAATGGGTGAATTCAATTCAGATGATTATCATATCTACTATTGTGGCAAGAAGCCCATAGAAGGAATGGAGTAGGCCTCACAGTCAACAAAAGAGTGGGAAAAGCTATAATGGGATACAATCTCAAAAATGATAGAATGATTTCAATACAAATCCAAGGCAGACCTTTCAACCTCACAATAGTCCAAGTTTATGCACCAAACTCTAATGCTGAGGAGACTGAAATTGATCAATTCTATGAAGACTTACAACACCTTCTAGAACTGACACTAAAGAAAGATGTTCTTCTCATTCTGGCGGATTGGAATGTTAAAGTAGGGAGTCAAGAGAGAAAAGGAACAACAGGTAAATTTGGCTTTGGAGTTCAAAACAGAGCAGGGCAAAGGCTAAAAGAGTTTTGTCAAGAGAACAAACTGGTCATCATGAACACTCTTTTCCAACAACACGAGAGGTGACTCTACACATGGAAATCACCAGACGGGCAATACCGAAATCAGGTCGATTATATTCTCTGCAGCCAAAGATGGAGAAGTTCTTTACAGTCAGCAAAAACAAGACCTGGAGCTGATTGTGGCTCTGATCATCAGCTTCTCATAGCAAAAATCAAGCTTAAACTGAAGAGAGTAGGAGAAACCACTGGGCTGGTCGGGTATCATCATCGTTTAATCGTTTAGTCATGTCCGACTCTTCGTGACCCCATGGACCAGAGCATGCCAGGCCCTCCTATCTTCTACTGCCTCCCGTAGTTGCGTCAAGTTCATGTTGGTTGCTTCGCAGACACTGTCCAGCCATCTCATCCTCTGTCATTCCCTTGTCCTCTTGCCATCACACTTTCCTAACATCAAGGTCTTTCCAAGGCGTCTTCTCTTCTCATGAGATGGCCAAAGTACTGGAGCCTCAGCTTCAGTATCTGTCCTTCCAGTGAGCACTCAGGGTTGATTTCCTTTAGAATTGATAGGTTTGTTTTCTTTGCAGTCCAGGGGACGCTCATGAGCCTCCTCCAGCACCACAATTCAAAGGCATCAATTCTTCGGTGTTCTGCTTTCTAGTCGGGTATAATCTAAACCAAATCCCTTATGAATACACAGTGGAAGTGAAGTACAGATTTAAGGAACTAGATTTGGTGGACAGAGTGTCTGAAGAACTTTGGATAGAGGTTCGTAACATTGTACAGGAGGCAACAACAAAAACCGTCCCAAAGAAAAGGAAATGCAAGAAAGGAAAGTGGCTGTCCAAAGAGGTCTTACAAATAGCAGAGAAGAGAAGGGAAACAAAATAGGAAAAGTTACAGAAAATTGAATGCAAACTTCCAAAGAATAGCAAGGAGAGACAAGAGGGCTGTCTTGAATGAACAATGCAAAGAAATAGAGGAAAATAATAGAAAAGGAAAAACCAGAGATCTGTTCAGGAAAATTGGAGATATTAAAGGAACATTCTGTGCAAAGATGAACATGATAAAGGACAAAAATGGGAGGGACCTCACAGAAGCAGAAGACATCAAGAAGAGATGGTAAGAATACACAGAGGAATTATACCAGAAAGATTTGGATATCCTGGACAACCCAGATAGTGTGGTTGCTGACCTTGAGCCAGACACCCTGGAGAGTGAAGTCAAGTGGACTTTAGAAAGCATGAAGGGCTTTATAGGTGATCAACAAAACCTTGAATCTGGTTTGGGAGGTGACAGGTAACCAGTGCAGGTGAGCCAAGACAGGGAAGATGTCATCAAACCTGTGCACACCAGTCACTAGTCTGGCTGCCATGTTCTGGACCTGTTGCAGTCTCTGGATCAGACCCAAGGAAACCCCCACATAGAGAGCATTGCAGTGGTTGATGCAGGAAATAACCTATATGTGCACCAATGTCCTGAGGTAGTCTTTGCCCAGGAAGGGGCTGAGTTGGGAAAACATGTTTCAAGCAAATGAAGGCAGCTCCAGACACAAATATCTTTTACCACTTGAGGGATTACCACTTCTAAACATGAGCTAGTTGCTTCAACTAATTTGATTCTAAATTCTCAATATTCCATCTTGAAGGGTTAAATGTAAATCAGCAAGGTTTTACAATTCTGCTTTCCCTTCTTATCTTTTGTTAACATCATTTGATATCTTCATGGTGAGCACAAAAGAGGTTTCTTCTCAGCTGCTTAACCACTTGTAAAGCAACACACACATGTTCATGCAATCACACATTTGTTCCTGAGTTTATATTCTGTTTAAGGCAAACAGTTCCCTGTTAAAATTCAGTTCTTAAACTTAGTTCCACAGCATTTTCTGACTCCAGTGAACAATGATGCTTGAAGAAGGGAAATATATTATCAGTAGCTAAAGCGAGTATGGAATATAGCAACAATTGAACAGCTCCTGTATTTTTCACCCGACCCTAGTCAGTAATATATTTTTTTTCTGTTTTATGAGTAATGAAGTTTGCCATTTTCTGGATTCTCACATTCTATGCTTTGCCTTCCTCACAACACTAGATGTGGTAGAGGGCTTTGGGTGAAGTACTGAGGACAATGCTGAAACTGAAAAATTGAATCGCACCAGAAGACATCCAGATATTGAACTTAATTTCATGCCTTGCTCCTGCTCTCATAACAAAAAAGCCTCTATCTTCCTTCTGTGTCTCCTCTGCTAGATATGGTAGTGATTATTTTGCAATATAACAAAGATATTTTGTATCTCAAATTCATTTTTTAATAAAATAAGCTTTGTATCAATATCGAACTTGTATCCTACTTTTGCTTCTTCAGCTAGGTCCTCCTCCAGGTGAGCCACATTTAGGTTATCTATAGGGTAGGTCTCTGAAGTGGAACTCCAAGAATGGAGAATTCTGGGAGCTGAAGTCTAAAAAATCCAAATAGCACATCCCTACCAGTCATACTTTTTCCAGTAGTGAAGTATGGAAGTGAGAGCTGGACCATAAACAAGGCTGGCCGCTGGAAAATGGATGCTTTTGAATTGTGGTGCTGGAAGAGACTCTGGAGAGTCCCCTGGACTGCAAAGAGAATAAACCTATCAATTCTACAGGAAATCAACCCTGAGTGCTCACTGAAAGGACAGATCCTGAAGCTGAGGCTCCAATACTTTGGCCATCTCATGAGAAGAGAACACTCCCTGGAAAAGACTGTGATGTTAGGAAAGTGTGAAGGCAAGAGGAGAAGGTGACAACAGAGGACGAGATAGCTCGACAGTGTCATCGAAGCTACCAAAATGAATTTGACCCAACTCCTGGATGCAGTGGAAGACGGTGTGCTCTGGTCCATAGGATCATGAAGAGTCGGACATGACTTAATCAATAAACAACAAAACCAGTCATACTTCCTCTACATAACATACTTCACAGGGGACAGAGTCAACAGAAGGAGAAACATAAGATGCCACCTTTAGCTCCTTGGAAGAAATACAGAACATAGATTGCAACAATGCTGGACTTCCTGTACATTCAGCCAATATTGCTAATTTGTTTTTTGTTTTTTAAATCAACAATAGAAAAGAAATATCACATTCACTTGTGTGCTACTTTATCTCATTATTCCCCTTTGAAGGGACCAAGGTCTAACATCTGGCTTTGACAACATGGATCCAGTCAACAAAAACTCAGAAGTTTAATTTGACGTCAACAACAGATTTGAAGGCAACTAGATAGTGCTCATTTCTGCAGCCATGAAAATTGTATCAATCTTTAAGAAATAGATGAAGAATTTACATAGCCATTTGATCAACAGGGAATGTTCATACATACATTCTTAGCTTGGATGTTGTTTTTGTGGACCACAATATATATGGTCAGCATACTCTGAAGACTCAATGCCACGTGGTCCATGGAGAACCCCACTTGGTCCTCACTGAAAGACTAGTTGCCAAATTTCCTTGGATTCTGGGCTCTAAACCAAAAGGAAGCTGCAAAATTGTTGCAACACAAGACCTTTGTACTCCCCTATTTCCGCACTCAAATGTTACCTTGGAAAGGACTCTTTCATCATAAAATCTGCAGAAACATTTAAGCTGTGTGTGTCTACATATATAAATATGCGAGGAAGGCGCCTACCACCAGAATCCAAGACTCACCTACAGCCTGGGTAATTGCAGTCACCTTGGACAAACCCCATTAAGACGATCATGAAGGCCCTTGGAGGTTTCCTGCTCCTCACTCTGATGATGTTCTTCCTCTACTCAGGTGAGCTGAATTTCCCATGGCAAGGGTTCCCCTTTTTGTACAGATTTGCCTTTTACAACTCGATTCCTATTATACATTTAATCCCAGAAAGGAATGACAATAATCTCTAGACATTCTCAAGGCCTTTTCTATATGAAACGTTTCAAAGGCTTCCATATAAATATCTGAATTAATTACTGGAACACAATTGTCCGGATGGGTTGCCTCTGTCACATGGAGATACTCTGTATCTGTGCAGCCCATTCTTCAGTGTTCTTGCCACTCTCTACGCTGGGAGCACAATCCTCTTAAGGCCTTTCCTGTTAACCCCCACATGGTACCTATGTCACGTGGGACCGAATGGAAGTTGAAGCACAGATTGTATGGCCACAAGTTCCACTGATCAATGCTTCTAAGTAGGTTTCCAATCAGTCTTATGCAAACAAGCAGCAGCATATTTAGACTTGTCTATTAATGAAAGAATCACTCACAGATTTCATTGTCTTCCTGTCACCTGGTCAGTCACTAAGGGTAAACAGGCATTACAGTCCAAAAGAGGCAAAGTGGGCTGAAGGAATGATAGAGTTCCTATGATCTGCTGGGCAGATTTTCATTCCTTTTCTATTTTTAGCCTTTCATTTCCCCCCCCCCAACTTTCCTTCTGAATCCTACCAATAGGAAGGGAGTAAGCTATGTAAGGTTTGGGTTTACATCTTTGCAGGAAATCCCTGTTTGCTCACAGGCCTTGCTGGAACATATGGGGAGGGCTTTGCAGTAAATGGCACTGTACTTTGCCTGCCATCCTGATAATGGTAGGATGCCCAGACCAAATGATGCTATCTAGCTTGCAGCCTAAGCTGCATGCTGGTGAACCTCACTGTGACTCTCTAAAATCATTTTCTTGTACTGAAACGGATGCTTCCCATTGAATTCTTATGGATTTTTTGTACAATATATAGTTACACATAGCATGTTTTATTTTTAGATGCCACTTTTGAAGGAACATATACGGATGTGAGTATTCATTATGTATTCTTACCTCCAGTAGCTTAAACAAATGGATACCAGTTTAATGTTGCAGAAAGCCACACATTCTGTTTTTCTATATGACAGAGTATGAGAGAATGTTAAGGACTACTTTTGGATTTACATAAAGAGGTTTGCTGAATATGTGACCCTTCGAAATTAGAACAGAAATGGTCTAAACTCCATCATGGAGAAGCTGCTGGAATTACTATTTTTAAAATTGACACTTCACTTTCCATTCTGCAGCTCCCAATAATTTACCCACAATGAAAGGGATCCCGCAGAAGCCTCGGGATCTTTGGGAGAGGATCAGAAATGTTTAATTTCTGAAAAACAGCTGCAGCTGGGGACATCATCATTCTTATGCGATGTAACTCTTTTCTTCCTATAATAAGTAATTCCAGACAACATCTCCTAGTGGTTTCATGTTGATACAGCATAGGGGACAAAAGAGAATCGTGAGGGACCTCACAGGCCAATGGCCACGGCATCAAACAAGAGTTGCTTCCCCCCTCCCCACACCACCTTCTCCCTTCCAGGAAGGACCAGTGCCCTTGTAGAACAGGGCCTCCTAATCCCACCCGAGGGAGACATGGCCCAGGAGGATACCGTGGCCAATTACTACAACATCTCATGATGGCATCTCAACAAGGACATCATCACTAGTTTTATTGTGCAGTTGTGATGGTATCTTTAAGTAAAAATATCTTTATGGGTCTGTCTGTTTAACTCAGTGGAAATGACTCAGCTGACATTGGATGATGCTCTGAAACTCAACTCCTTTATTATTTCTGAGAAATGGTAACGTGAAGTCATTTTTTTTAAAAAATGTAACTATGATGATAACTATGTTCTGAAGTTCTTTACCCAAGAACTGGGTTTCCTGCATTCAGAGTGATCTTTTACCACTGTAATACTAATCACAATTAAGGCTGAGCTAGCATGGTGACGGAGAATGTTAATGCTTTCCAGCTACTTTCTGATCAAGAAAAAACTAATCCCACTTGCACTGGCTTTGTCTATAGGTCTATTGTCATCGGTCTCGAAGAAAAATATGTACTTCGAAGTATCTCCCTGTTTGTGGTTCCGATAACATAACATATGGCAATACGTGCCTGTTCTGCAAGGCATATATGTGAGTACATGTTTCAATCACAAGGGGCATCTGAAAAGAGGGAACAACACTGCTCTGTATACAGACTATTTAAAAGAAATGTTACAATTGATCCCAGTTTTAAGAATGTTTACTTTGAAAGAATGTCATGATCAATGAAGCTCAGAAGCGTGTGTATGTCTCTGTGTGGGGTGTCTTTCCACCTTTTGGTGCCACCAGGAAACATATCAGTAGTGAAAAAATTGAACAGATTTCACCTTGCCTTCTTCAGAAGGCAATCCAAAATGGTGAACAACCTGGGTCCAACTGAAGATGAACCAAGTCCAAACCACTTTCAGCCTAGGGATGCTGGAGATTACCTAGGCTTACCCTTGCACAAGCCTCACTGTTTGCCAGTATTGTAGCTGCATCCCTGAATTTGAGTAAGGTAAGATCTAGAGGACCTCTGCTTTTCTCTCTCCCTGCCCATTCTCCACCCCCACCTCTTCTATTAGCTGAACTAAGGCAGCGGAGCAGGTCTGCCACCAGTTTATTCTACTGGCAGATGTCCGAGTTCAGTTGACAGAAGAGAGTTCTTCAAGCAAAAAAGGCTTGTTGTGCCTAATCCTGACCTAGCCTAACCTAGCAGTGCCAAGTAATCTTTTTATTTATTGAATAATGTGAAACTTTGCATCTTCTGGATTCTCACACTGAGTTCTTTCCTTGGCTGTCTCTCACCAGTCAGAGTGGAAGAAGACTTGGACTGAAATCCTTGAGATCATGCTGAAGCTGCACATGAATAAGAACATTTATGACAAAGAAGAGCCATCCCTCTTTATCCCTTGCTTACAGCATCACTAGAAATGAATCACTTCTTTCAATTGTAAACTGATGAAAACCCTCCAGCATTTTTATTTGATTTATAAATAAATGATCTAAACAGCATTATCTATTTGGGATCTCTCTTTTTTAAAAAACAAATAGTTCTCTATAGCATTTTAAAGTTTGAAATACATGCCGTACATTAACACATATATTCCAAGTTACTGCTTTACTGTTTTTCTGGTGTGCAGGATAAAAACATTTACTCACAGGGTAGCCATTTCATTAGGCAGAGTAAGGAAGTAGGCAAAGAGTAAAAGATCTTCTATTCCCACACACATTATTGGAAGGGCCTAAGGACCTTTCGAGGCTGGCTGTTTTGGGTGTAGAGTGGATCAAAAGGCTACAAAAAGTCTTTTTAGACCAGGGGAGGGGGGGGGAAGCAAGGTGCAAATTGTCATGTTCCTTCCATCCAAATAGCAAACAATCCCGTGAAATCTGAACAGCTGCAGTTAATCATTTCTGATTGTTTGAGGGTCAGGGGAAGTTTGAAAAATCACATCATTCCTCACTCCCTTTATCAGTGTGGTTTTGTTTTCTCCTTTCCCTCCCTCCCTCCCTCTCTTACTCTCCCTCGAAATCTGCAGCCATGATAGGCAATTGAAAGCTGAGGCTGCTATCTCCTGGTTCAACAGGCTAAACAACGCGCATGCCAAAAAGAATGCAGGCCCTACCACTGAGCCAGAGAGATGTGGGACAGCTCAAGGATGTCTTAGAAGGATGGCTCAATCTAAGTAGAAAAGGACAAGCAAGTTGTAAAAGGTCACACACAGCACAGGAGTCACAACAGGAGTCAGAAATAGAGGTTGTGGTGGGCAAAGCCCAAATATCATTAGACATTGTTTCTAGTAACTCTTCTGTCCCAAAACAGTGACTATTGAAACTGCACTGGACTCACTTCTACAAAGAATTCTGCCCTAGGCCTTTAGCATATGAAGTCCTCAGGAGGAGGGCACTTGAGTCAATGAAACTCTCACTACCAAAATGGCTCCTGCTCCTGAGAAAGCCCCCCGTACTGAGAGCACACCTTCACCAGGACACTCTCCTTTCACACTTGGGCTCAGAAAAGCCCTTGCCTCCTGTGCTAAAACCAGGCCTGGGCTTCCTGCCGCTTCAGGGACCTTCATGGCATTGTGCATAAACTGCTATACTGCACTCCAGACCACCCAGAGAGTGTGCTCCAAGAGCTATGGGTGTTTTTCTGCTACTCTTTCTCTCAGGGGTCCAAATATTTGGAGGTACTCTGTTCCTCCCTGGTTTCTGGTCCTGGATGCTACAGCTTCACCTGGGACCCCTTACTTTCAAGTAATTCAAGACTATGTGACTAAAATAGAAGGAGTAGAGTGGGAACAGAATGGAATATTTTTGACAAGGGCATCGCTAATTGGCTGGAGCACTGTACTGATTTACCATATTGTGCTGCAAGTTTTTGTGGCAGAACCCTCATGGCTTTATGCACCTTTAGACACTGCTGGCATGTAAGCATCAGCTGCATTTTAATCCAGCGGTGTCTAGCAATTTTGTTTCTTTTGTTGATGAAAACTGTGCCAAATATACAGCAAAGGGAGTAAGTCTGCTCCTGCTGTCTGGATGTGCCTGTCCTAATAGAAAACTGGATAGCTCAGTGGTTTAGGTATTTGACTGAGGAGCCAGAAATTGGGAGTGTGGATTTCCCACTGTGCCTCCTTGACAGAAGCAGGACTCAGTGACCAATATGATCCCTTCCAGCTCTGCATTTCTAAAATGATGATGATGATGATTACAAAAGGCAAACTTTGTAAAAGTGAAATGCTTTTTTTGCACAGGGATCTTGCTTGAGCATCATAATGAAGTCTATGGTAAAACAGGACAGAGACTTTGCAAGCTATTAATTCAGATAAACAGTACAAAGTTACTCATTTTGTATTCGCGAAGGCTTTCACGGCCGGGATCTAATGGTTGTTGTGGGTTTTTCGGGCTTCTTGGCCATGTTCTGAAGGTGGTTCTTCCTAACGTTTTGCCAGTCTCTGTGGCTGGCATCTTCAGAGGACAGCAAACTGTGCTTTGGGTAAGGCTTGAGAGTAGAGTATTTATGGCTGTGAGAAGGCTTGTTTGTGAGAAGGCTATTGTCCTATCAGGATATGGTTAATTAGTATGTTTTGTTGTGGCTGTATTGTTTTGATAAGGAGGGGAGATTATCTGTCCCTGCGGTTGATGGGTGTCATTAGCTGGTGTTTTGTGTGTAGTAATCCCCTGACCTTGTGGCTGGGTGGAGTTCATTGACCTTTTGCACTCTGTGTTTTTGAGAGCTGGGAGCCAGGTTTTGTTGAGTTTCAGACTTTCCTCCTTCCGGTTGAAGTTTTGTTGATGCTTGTGGATTTCAATGGCTTCCCTGTGCAGTCTGACGTAATGATTGCTGGTGTTGTCCAGTCTTTCAGTATTTTGAAATAGAATTTCATGTCCAGTTTGTTTTAGGGCCAAGAAAACAACACCGAACTGAAGAACAAAAACAGCCACCCACAAACAAAGTATTTCTGCCATACATCAAAGGGGTCACAGACTGCATGGGGAAACTTCTGGAAAAACACAACGTACAAACAGTATTCAAGCCCACCAGAAAAATACAACAAATGTTACGGTCAGCAAAGGACAGAAGGGACCCCCTCACCACTGCAGGAGTATACCGGATACCTTGCAGTTGTGGCCAGGTATACATTGGAACCACAAAACGAAGCATCCACACCAGAATCAAAGAACATGAGAGACACTGCAGACTAAAACAACCAGAAAAATCTGCAGTAGCTGAACATGCCCTAAAACAAACTGGACATGAAATTCTATTTCAAAATACTGAAAGACTGGACAACACCAGCAATCATTACGTCAGACTGCACAGGGAAGCCATTGAAATCCACAAGCATCAACAAAACTTCAACCGGAAGGAGGAAAGTCTGAAACTCAACAAAACCTGGCTCCCAGCTCTCAAAAACACAGAGTGCAAAAGGTCAACGAACTCCACCCAGCCACAAGGTCAGGGGATTACTACACACAAAACACCAGCTAATGACACCCATCAACTGCAGGGACAGATAATCTCCCCTCCTTATCAAAACAATACAGCCACAACAAAACATAACAAAACATACTAATTAACCATCTCCTGATAGGACAATAGCCTTCTCACAAACAAGCCTTCTCACAGCCATAAATACTCCACTCTCAAGCCTTACCCAAAGCACAGTTTGCTGTCCTCTGAAGATGCCAGCCACAGAGACTGGCGAAACGTTAGGAAGAACCACCTTCAGAACACGGCCAAGAAGCCCGAAAAACCCACAACAACCATTACTCATTTTGTCCAGTATCATGAGACCAAACTCAGGCAGCCGAATGAATAACATTATATGGGGAGCTGGCAGCACAACCTGGGATTGGCGAGACTAAAATGTAATGCATCCCCACCTCTTAGAGCAGAGATTCTCCCTACCAGCACCACATTATGCACACAATTTGCAAGGCAGTTCCTGCCTTGGGGGACTTCCATATGTATATGCCACATAGTTTCTGAAGGACAGCTCTGTCGTGACAATCACAGTCCTGTCCCATCTGATACATGGAAATAAATACATAGCATGGGCATGTTCTGTTCTCTAGCGTAGGCAAAATAATGATCAAAATGCAAGCCGAAATAGTAATCCAAGTTGTGCCATAAAGCATAGTCCTACCAGGTTGTCCGCTGAAACAGGGGATAGCTGGGACAATATATGGAGGAATGTCAAGGTCAGGTGGCCTGAAGATAAAAGAAGCTAGCAAAGAAAATGGCAAAAACACAAACGGCGGAGGGCAAAATAGGGTGGAGAGCATCCTGGATGGGGCAGAGGGGGAAAAATAATATAGATAAGACGAAGAATTACTTAGTTATATACATAGTCACTGCAGCCAGAATTCTTTATGCTAAAAATTGGAAGAAATCGGTGATACCGTAACAAGAGGAACTTATCAAGAAGATACGGGAAGCTGCAGAAATGGATATCTTAGTGCTGACAGACTGTCAAACACAAAAGGCAACTGAACGATGGGATTTATTATATAAATGGCTTGAATCACCAGATGGTATTTGAATAACATAGATTAAAATGAGGATGTAAATGTAAGTTAGAAACTGGAGGACACCTATATAGTAGAAAAATGGAAAATCGAGTTGTTATGGCAAGATGAATAGATTGGATGACAATATATTTTATGTTCTCCTCCCACTGTTTCCTTTTCCTTTCCCTCATATCCTGCCTTACTTTTTGTATTCCCTACCTTATCCTAAATTGTCAATTTAAAAAAAGAGAAAGAAACAAAATGAGCAGGGCGGGATGGTTTCAGAGCAGGATAGTTTGTGATGTGTATCTTCTCCTTCAGTTGGTCCTTGGGTAGTCTCAAATGTCCCTTCAAGCTGGAAGGAATTAAATGAGGCATCCAGAACAACTTACTTTCTCAACAGTAAGCTATCCAGTACCTGAAGCCTCACTTCCAGCCACACTCCTTCTGGGATTAACCGCTGTATGCATTCATAAAATGTGGCTGTGAACCATGTTATTCACCAAACCTATTCTACTAACAGAAGCTCCATGTTCTTAATAAATCCCACATTGATGTTGGATTCAGGCCTGAAGGATATCTCAGAAATTGACAGGTTTGATATAAACATGATGGGAATTGTTAATAGAGTTTTGTAAAACAGTTGTAAAGAGCCCTATATTATGTAAGTATTTGTTAGGATCTATGTAAAGGAAGACTCTAAAGCAATGATTTAAACAGCTGTGTAGATACAAGATGTAAGTAGTAAGGCTTGTATCAGCTGTGAGAGAAACCAAGGATTGGTTGAACCTGGAATAAAGCCAGCAGCCTCACAGCACACACAATCTGCTGGTGTGGTGGTGGTGTCCTGGTGTGGTGGTGTCATGGATCGTGGAGGAGGAGAAGTGCTGCTGAACTGATTTACAAGGACATTGACTATAGAATTGATTTATGGACTGAACTCTGTGTATGACCATTGGATTCAATAAGGACAAAGCTGTATGTATATATCTTGCAACAATCTTGATATAATATAACTGTTATCAAATATTGTCTCCTTCCTTGGTAACTCATTGAGCAACTTCATCTCTCTGGAAAATGTAATCATTAGTGCCCCCTGGCATGTTATCAACTCTGTCAGAAATAAACTGTAAATAGAGCTGGAAGACCGTTAAAATCACAGAGAGGTGAACAAAGGCATGGTTACACTATAAAAATGAATCAAATCCCATGATAGTCACATGGTTTTTGGAGTGGTTTGTGCATTCTCTTGGGAAAATCTTTAATACATTTTTAAACTGTGCTGTAGATCAATTGAGGGCTTTTAAAATGGTTGCATCTGAGGCTTTGTGCTGTGCCCACTCACCCTCATGCAGATTGCCTGTCACAACCACTTGCCACTGCTGCTGTGATATTGTTTTAAAATTTGTTTTATTTTTATTTCTTTCAAACTGGAATAGCACTAGTTTAGTATGACAGACAGGAAAAAAATAAAACAAATCCAACTGCAAGATTTCCCTGAAGCTGAGCACTCATCCACAGAAGTAGAGGCATGCACACACGCAGAGGGGATGGAGAAGGAGAAAAAGCAATGGAACGGGGCAGCTGCATCCAACAAGAGGAAAGAAAAATTGATCAGATAGCTTCTACGATTGTGAAGAAGGGAGCACATCCTCGCCACCCAACTATTCACTCTTTGCTGGCACTCTTTTCTGATGTTTTTAAAAACCTAAGCTATGCTTTCTGCTTGCCTTGGGGCACAAGCCAATCCTATTCTTCTAATTCTATTCCATAATTATCTTTGGCTTGAAGTGCAAGGTGGAGGGTGCAACACAAAGCCACAAATGGAATGAGTTTGCAATGTCTTCCTGCCTCTCACAGCCACTCACCGCTGCCAGTGTTCTTTTAAATAATCCATTTGTTTTATTTTGTTATTTAACTAATTTGTTATTATAGATAGAAAAAAAATTAAAACAGATTGCATGCTTTCCCTGCAGCCCGAAACCTGTGCTCCTGGCGTCTGTTACTTAACAAACTCCACAGGCACAATTTACATTGGCAGGGGTATTCACATGTGCTTGAAACAATTCAAAATAAATATATTTCATAAGGAAATGAAATAAATGACACACTCATGGCTGATTTAAACACCTTGTTTTCCGATCAAAAATATACAGTACTTAGTAAAAAAACAATCCACTCTTCCCTGTGCATTGTGTAGTCTGAAATTTTTAATCGATTTTAAATATGCTAAAAACAATTTAAAGGCAGGATTTTTATGTGGATTCATCAAACCTACTAACAGAAGCTTCATGTTCTTGATAAATACAAGGAAGCTGCTGAATTCAGGCTAGAAACATACCTTAGAAATAACCTGTAATGAGAGCTGAAAGTCCATTAACATTGCTGGGACTTGAATAAGGCAACTTTTCACTTTAATGAAGTCACTTCAAAAGAAATCTGTGCATAAGTCCTGAAGTCACCAGCAACTGGAATTGCAGATTCATAGAATGAGAGAAGCTCCTGCTGTAATATATAGACTTTATATTAGTTAAAATTGTCCTAATTGCTCTATATTCATTGCTAATATATCCTTTTAATGTGTTTTAAATGATTTTTTAAATATTTAATCTGTGTTATATGATCATCTTAGAACTGCAGAGTTGGAAGAGACCCTATGGATCATCGAGTCCAGACCTTTGAAGGAGGTGCAGTGGGTAAATAAACTTCCAACCTCTGGCTTCATAGCCAGATGCCTAAATGACTGAGCTATCCAGCAGTTCAATTTTCATAGTTCAATAATTTTTAAACTGTTGTTTATATCATGCTTTTAACTCTTGTTCTTTTAATGATTTGTGAATCACTGGGTACCACTATTGGGAGAAAGGCACACAGATTTTATGTTGTAAGTCGCCTAGAGTGGTCAAAATGACTAGATAGGTGGGGAATAAATAAATAAATAAATAAATAAATAAATAAATAAATAAATAAATAAATCTGGAATTGATAAATTAAATAAGGAATAATATGTCAAAACCTCTTCATTGATTGTTCCCTGGACATGGCGAAGGGGCTTGAGTAACTGAGAGAAGCTACAGGCTATGCCGTGCAGGGACACCCATGACGGACAGGTCATAGTGGAGAGTTCCAGCTAAACACTGAAGTAGGAATTGGCAAGCCACTTCAGTATTTTTGCCAAGAATACCCCATGAACAGTAACAAAAGGCTAAAAGATATGACACTGGAAGATGGGCTCCTCAGGTCGGAAGGCGTCCAACATGTTACTGAGGAAGAGCGGGGGACAAGTACAAGTAGCTCCAGAGCTAATGAAGTGGTTGGGCCAAAGCCGAAAGGACACTCAGCTGCAGACCTGACTGGAAGTGAAAGGAAAGTCTGAAGCTGCAAAGAAAAATACTGCATAGGAACCTGGAGTGTAAGATCTATGAACCTTGGTAAGCTGAATGTGGTCAAACAGGAGAAGGCAAGAATAAACATCGACATCCTGGGCATCAGTGAACTAAAATGGACAGGAATGGGTGAATTCAATTCAGATGATTATCATATCTACTATTGTGTCAAGAAGCCCATAGAAGGAATGGAGTAGGCCTCACAGTCAACAAAAGAGTGGGAAAAGCTATAATGGGATATAATCTCAAAAATGATAGAATGATTTCAATACAAATCCAAGGCAGACCTTTCAACATCACAATAGTCCAAGTTTATGCACCAAACTCTAATGCTGAGGAGACTGAAATTGATCAATTCTATGAAGACTTACAACACCTTCTAGAACTGACACTAAAGAAAGATGTTCTTCTCATTCTGGCGGATTGGAATGTTAAAGTAGGGAGTCAAGAGAGAAAAGGAACAACAGGTAAATTTGGCTTTGGAGTTCAAAACAGAGCAGGGCAAAGGCTAATAGAGTTTTGTCAAGAGAACAAGCTGGTCATCATGAACACTCTTTTCCAACAACACGAGAGGCGACTCTACACATGGAAATCACCAGACGGGCAATACCGAAATCAGGTCGATTATATTCTCTGCAGCCAAAGATGGAGAAGTTCTTTACAGTCAGCAAAAACAAGACCTGGAGCTGATTGTGGCTCTGATCATCAGCTTCTCATAGCAAAAATCAAGCTTGAACTGAAGAGAGTAGGAGAAACCACTGGGCTAGTCGGGTATCATCGTCGTTTAATCATTTAGTCATGTCCGACTCTTCGTGACCCCATGGACCAGAGCACACCAGGCCCTCCTATCTTCTACTGCCTCCCGTAGCTGTGTCAATTTCATGTTGGTTGCTTCGCAGACACTGTCCAGCCATCTCATCCTCTGTCGTTCCCTTGTCCTCTTGCCATCACACTTTCCTAACATCAAGATCTTTCCAAGGCGTCTTCTCTTCTTATGAGATGGCCAAAGTACTGGAGCCTCAGCTTCAGTATCTGTCCTTCCAGTGAGCATTCAGGGTTGATTTCCTTTAGAATTGATAGGTTTGTTTTCTTTGCAGTCCAAGGGACGCTCATGAGCCTCCTCTAGCACCACAATTCAAAGGCATCAATTCTTCGGTGTTCTGCTTTCTAGTCGGGTATAATCTAAACCAAATCCCTTATGAATACACAGTGGAAGTGAAGTACAGATTTAAGGAACTAGATTTGGTGGACAGAGTGTCTGAAGAACTTTGGATAGAGGTTCGTAACATTGTACAGGAGGCAGCAACAAAAACCATCCCAAAGAAAAGGAAATGCAAGAAAGGAAAGTGGCTGTCCAAAGAGGTCTTACAAATAGCAGAGAAGAGAAGGGAAACAAAATAGGAAAAGTTACAGAAAATTGAATGCAAACTTCCAAAGAATAGCAAGGAGAGACAAGAGGGCTGTCTTGAATGAACAATGCAAAGAAATAGAGGAAAATAATAGAAAAGGAAAACCAGAGATCTGTTCAGGAAAATTGGAGATATTAAAGGAACATTTTGTGCAAAGATGAACATGATAAAGGACAAAAATGGGAGGGACCTCACAGAACCAGAAGACATCAAGAAGAGACGGCAAGAATACACAGAGGAATTATACCAGAAAGATTTGGATATCCTGGACAACCTAGATAGTGTGGTTGCTGACCTTGAGCCAGACACCCTGGAGAGTGAAGTCAAGTGGACTTTAGAAAGCATGAAGGGCTTTATAGGTGATCAACAAAACCTTGAATCTGGTTTGGGAGGTGACAGGTAACCAGTGTAGGTGAGCCAAGACAGGGAAGATGTCATCAAACCTGTGCACACAAGTCACTAGTCTGGCTGCCATGTTCTGGACCTGTTGCAGTCTGTGGAACAGACCCAAGGAAAGCCCCACATAGAGAGCATTGCAGTGGTTGATGCGGGAAATAACCTATAAGTGCACCAATGTCCTGAGGTAGTCTTTGTCCAGGAAGGGGCGGAGTTGGGAAAACATGTTTCAAGCGAATGAAGGCAGCTCCAGACACAAATATCTTTTACCACTTGAGGGATTACCACTTCTAAACATGAGCTAGTTGCTTCAACTAATTTGATTCTAAATTGTCAATATTCCATCTTGAAGGGTTTAATGTAAATCAGCAAGGTTTTACAATTCTGCTTTCCCTTCTTATCTTTTGTTAACATCATTTGATATCTTCATGGTGAGCACAAAAGAGGTTTTTTCTCAGCTGCTTAATCACTTGTAAAGCAACACACACATGTTCATGCAATCACACATTTGTTCCTGAGTTTATATTCTGTTTAAGGCAAACAGTTTCCTGTTAAAATTCAGTTCTTAAACTTAGTTCCACAGCATTTTCTGACTCCAGTGAACAATGATGCTTGAAGAAGGGAAATATCAGTAGCTAAAGCGAGTATGGAATATAGCAACAATTGAACAGCTCCTGTATTTTTCACCCGACCCTAGTCAGTAATATATTTTTTTTCTGTTTTATGAGTAATGAAGTTTGCCATTTTCTGGATTCTCACATTCTATGCTTTGCCTTCCTCACAACACTAGATGTGGTAGAGGGCTTTGGATGAAGTACTGAGGACAATGCTGAAACTGAAAAATTGAATCGCACCAGAAGAAATCCAGATATTGAACTTAATTTCATGCCTTGCTCCTGCTCTCATAACAAAAAAGCCTCTATCTTCCTTCTGTGTCTCCTCTGCTAGATATGGTAGTGATTATTTTGCAATATAACAAAGATATTTTGTATCTCAAATTCATTTTGTAATAAAATAAGCTTTGTATCAATATCGAACTTGTATCCTACTTTTGCTTCTTCAGCTAGGTCTTCCTCCAGGTGAGCCACATTTAGGTTATCTATAGGGTAGGTCTCTGAAGTGGAACTCCAAGAATGGAGAATTCTGGGAGCTGAAGTCTAAAAAATCCAAATAGCACATCCCTACCAGTCATACTTTTTCCAGTAGTGAAGTATGGAAGTGAGAGCTGGACCATAAACAAGGCTGGCCGCTGGAAAATGGATGCTTTTGAATTGTGGTGCTGGAAGAGACTCTGGAGAGTCCCCTGGACTGCAAAGAGAATAAACCTATCAATTCTACAGGAAATCAACCCTGAGTGCTCACTGAAAGGACAGATCCTGAAGCTGAGGCTCCAATACTTTGGCCATCTCATGAGAAGAGATGACTCCCTGGAAAAGACTGTGATGTTAGGAAAGTGTGAAGGCAAGAGGAGAAGGTGACAACAGAGGACGAGATGGCTCGAAAGTGTCATCGAAACTACCAAAATGAATTTGACCCAACTCCTGGATGCAGTGGAAGACGGTGTGCTCTGGTCCATAGGATCATGAAGAGTCGGACATGACTTAATCAATAAACAACAAAACCAGTCATACTTCCTCTACATAACATACTTCACAGGGGACAGAGTCAACAGAAGGAGAAACATAAGATGCCACCTTTAGCTCCTTGGAAGAAATACAGAACATAGATCGCAACAATGCTGGACTTCCTGTACATTCAGCCAATATTGCTAATTTGTTTTTTTTTTAAATCAACAATAGAAAAGAAATATCACATTCACTTGTGTGCTACTTTATCTCATTATTCCCCTTTGAAGGGACCAAGGTCTAACATCTGGCTTTGACAACATGGATCCAGTCAACAAAAACTCAGAAGTTTAATTTGACGTCAACAACAGATTTGAAGGCAACTAGATAGTGCTCATTTCTGCAGCCATGAAAATTGTATCAATCTTTAAGAAATAGATGAAGAATTTACATAGCCATTTGATTAACAGGGAATGTTGATACATACATTCTTAGCTTGAATATTGTTCTTGAGGACCACAATATATATGTACTGTGATGACTCAATGCCACGTGGTCCATGGAGAACCCCACTTGGTCCTCACTGAAAGACTAGTTGCCAAATTTCCTTGGATTCTGGGCTCTAAACCAAAAGGAAGCTGCAAAATTGTTGCAACACAAGACCTTTGTACTCCCCTATTTCCGCACTCAAATGTTACCTTGGAAAGGACTCTTTCATCATAAAATCTGCAGAAACATTTAAGCTGTGTGTGTCTACATATATAAATATGCGAGGAAGGCGCCTACCACCAGAATCCAAGACTCACCTACAGCCTGGGTAATTGCAGTCACCTTGGACAAACCCCATTAAGACGATCATGAAGGCCCTTGGAGGTTTCCTGCTCCTCACTCTGATGATGTTCTTCCTCTACTCAGGTGAGCTGAATTTCCCATGGCCAGGGTTCCCCTCTTTGTACAGACTTGCCTTTTACAACTCGATTCCCATTATACATTTAATCCCAGAAAGGAATGACAATAATCTCTAGACATTCTCAAGGCCTTTTCTATATGAAACGTTTCAAAGGCTTCCATATAAATATCTGAATTAATTACTGGAACACAATTGTCCGGATGGGTTGCCTCTGTCACATGGAGATACTCTGTATCTGTGCAGCCCATTCTTCAGTGTTCTTGCCACTCTCTATGCTGGGAGCACAATCCTCTTAAAGCCTTTCCTGATCACCTCCACATGGGACCGAATGGAAGTTGAAGGACAGATTGTATGGCCACAAGTTCCACTGATCAATGCTTCTAAGTAGGTTTCCAATCAGTCTTATGCAAACAAGCAGCAGCATATTTAGACTTGTCTATTAATGAAAGAATCACTCACAGATTTCATTGTCTTCCTGTCACCTGGTCAGTCACTAAGGGTAAACAGGCATTACAGTCCAAAAGAGGCAAAGTGGGCTGAAGGAATGATAGAGTTCCTATGATCTGCTGGGCAGATTTTCATTCCTTTTTTATTTTTAGCCTTTCATTTCCCCCCCCCCCAACTTTCCTTCTGAATCCTACCAATAGGAAGGGAGTAAGCTATGTAAGGTTTGGGTTTACATCTTTGCAGGAAATCCCTGTTTGCTCACAGGCCTTGCTGGAACATATGGGGAGGGCTTTGCAGTAAATGGCACTGTACTTTGCCTGCCATCCTGATAATGGTAGGATGCCCAGACCAAATGATGCTATTTAGCTTGCAGCCTAAGCTGCATGCTGGTGAACCTCACTGTGACTCTCTAAAATCATTTTCTTGTACTGAAACGGATGCTTCCCATTGAATTCTTATGGATTTTTTGTACAATATATAGTTACACATAGCATGTTTTATTTTTAGATGCCACTTTTGAAGGAACATATACGGATGTGAGTATTCATTATGTATTCTTACCTCCAGTAGCTTAAACAAATGGATACCAGTTTAATGTTGCAGAAAGCCACACATTCTGTTTTTCTATATGACAGAGTATGAGAGAATGTTAAGGACTACTTTTGGATTTACATAAAGAGGTTTGCTGAATATGTGACCCTTCGAAATTAGAACAGAAATGGTCTAAACTCCATCATGGAGAAGCTGCTGGAATTACTATTTTTAAAATTGACACTTCACTTTCCATTCTGCAGCTCCCAATAATTTACCCACAATTAAAGGGATCCCACAGAAGCCTTGGGATATTTGGGAGAGGATCAGAAATGTTTAATTTCTGAAAAACAGCTGCAGCTGGGGACATCATCATTCTTATGCGATGTAACTCTTTTCTTCCTATAATAAGTAATTCCAGACAACATCTCCTAGTGGTTTCATGTTGATACAGCATAGGGGACAAAAGAGAATCGTGAGGGACCTCACAGGCCAATGGCCACGGCATCAAACAAGAGTTGCTTCCCCCCTCCCCACACCACCTTCTCCCTTCCAGAAAGGACCAGTGCCCTTGTAGAACAGGGCCTCCTAATCCCACCCGAGGGAGACATGGCCCAGGAGGATACCGTGGCCAATTACTACAACATCTCATGATGGCATCTCAACAAGGACATCATCACTAGTTTTATTGTGCAGTTGTGATGGTATCTTTAAGTAAAAATATCTTTATGGGTCTGTCTGTTTAACTCAGTGGAAATGACTCAGCTGACATTGGATGATGCTCTGAAACTCAACTCCTTAATTATTTCTGAGAAGTCATTTTTTTAAAAAAATGTAACTATGATGATAACTATGTTCTGAAGTTCTGTACCCAAGTGCTGGGTTTCTTGCATTCACAGTTCAGAGTGATCTTTTACCACTGTAATACTAATCACAATTAAGGCTGAGCTAGCATGGTGACGGAGAATGTTAATGCTTTCCAGCTACTTTCTGATCAAGAAAAAACTAATCCCACTTGCACTGGCTTTGTCTATAGGTCTATTGTCATCAGTCTCGAAGAGAAATATGTACTTCGAAGTATGTCCCTGTTTGTGGTTCCGATAACATAACATATGGCAATACGTGCCTGTTCTGCAAGGCATATATGTGAGTACATGTTTCAGTCACAAGGGGCATCTGAAAAGAGGGAACAACACTGCTCTGTATACAGACTATTTAAAAGAAATGTTACAATTGATCCCAGTTTTAAGAATGTTTACTTTGAAAGAATGTCATGATCAATGAAGCTCAGAAGCGTGTGTATGTCTCTGTGTGGGGTGTCTTTCCACCTTTTGGTGCCACCAGGAAACATATCAGTAGTGAAAAAATTGAACAGATTTCACCTTGCCTTCTTCAGAAGGCAATCCAAAATGGTGAACAACCTGGGTCCAACTGAAGATGAACCAAGTCCAAACCACTTTCAGCCTAGTGATGCTGGAGATTACCTAGGCTTACCCTTGCACAAGCCTCACTGTTTGCCAGTATTGTAGCTGCATCCCTGAATTTGAGTAAGGTAAGATCTAGGGGACCTCTGCTTTTCTCTCTCTCTGCCCATTCTCCACCCCCACCTCTTCTATTAGCTGAACTAAGGCAGCGGAGCAGGTCTGCCACCAGTTTATTCTACTGGCAGATGTCCGAGTTCAGTTGACAGAAGAGAGTTCTTCAAGCAAAAAAGGCTTGTTGTGCCTAATCCTGACCTAGCCTAACCTAGCAGTGCCAAGTAATCTTTTTATTTATTGAATAATGTGAAACTTTGCATCTTCTGGATTCTCACACTGAGTTCTTTTCTTGGCTGTCTCTCACCAGTCGGAGTGGAAAAAGACTTAGACTGAAACATATGGGAAACTGCTGATAATCTGAAGCTGCACATGAATAAGAACATTTATGACAAAGAAGAGCCATCCCTCTTTATCCCTTGCTTACAGCATCACTAGAAATGAATCACTTCTTTCAATTGTAAACTGATGAAAACCCTCCAGCATTTTTATTTGATTTATAAATAAATGATCTAAACAGCATTATCTATTTGGGTTCTCTTTTTAAAAAACAAATAATTCTCTATAGCATTTTAAAGTTTGAAATACATGCCGTCCATTAACACATATATTCCAAGTTACTGCTTTTCTGTTTTTCTGGTGTGCAGGATAAAAACATTTACTCACAGGGTAGCCATTTCATTAGGCAGAATAAGGAAGTAGGCAAAGAGTAAAAGATCTTCTATTCCCACACACATTATTGGAAGGGCCTAAGGACCTTTCGAGGCTGGCTGTTTTGGGTGTAGAGTGGATCAAAAGGCTACAAAAAGTCTTTTTAGACCAGGGGAGGGGGGGGGAGAAGCAAGGTGCAAATTGTCATGTTCCTTCCATCCAAATAGCAAACAATCCCGTGAAATCTGAACAGCTGCAGTTAATCATTTCTGATTGTTTGAGGGTCAGGCGAAGTTTAAAAAATTACATCATTCCTCACTCCCTTTATCAGTGTGGTTTTGTTTTCTCCTTTCCCTCCCTCCCTCCCTCTCTTACTCTCCCTCGAAATCTGCAGCCATGATAGGCAGTTGAAAGCTGAGGCTGCTATCTCCTGGTTCAACAGGCTAAACAACGAGCATGCCAAAAAGAATGCAGGCCCTACCACTGAGCCAGAAAGATGTGGGACAGCTCAAGGATGTCTTAGAAGGATGGCTCAATCTAAGTAGAAAAGGACAAGCAAGTTGTAAAAGGTCACACACAGCACAGGAGTCACAACAGGAGTCAGAAATTTAAGTTGTGGTGGGCAAAGCCCAAATATCATTAGACATTGTTTCTAGTAACTCTTCTGTCCCAAAACAGTGACTATTGAAACTGCACTGGTCTCACTTCTACAAAGAATTCTGCCCTAGGCCTTTAGCATATGAAGTCCTCAGGAGGAGGGCACTTGAGTCAATGAAACTCTCACTACCAAAATGGCTCCTGCTCCTGAGAAAGCCCCCCCCCCACTGAGAGCACACCTTCACCAGGACACCCTCCTTTCACACTTGGGCTCAGAAAAGCCCTTGCCTCCTGTGCTGACACCAGGCCTGAGCTTCCTGCCGCTTCAGGGACCTTCATGGCATTGTGCATAAACTGCTATACTGCACTCCAGACCACCCAGAGTGTGTGCTCTGAGAGCTATGGGTGTTTTCCTGCTACTCTCTCTCAAGGGTCCAAATATTTGGAGGCACTTTGTTCCTCTGCGGTTTCTTGTCCTGGATGCTACAGCTTCACCTGGGACCCCTTACTTTCAAGTAATTCAAGACTATGTGACTAAAATGGAAGGAGTAGAGTGGGAACAGAAGGGAATATTTTTGACAAGGTCGTCATCGCTAATTGGCTAGAGCACTGTACTCATTTACCATTTTGTGCTGCAAGTTTTTGTGGCAGAACCCTCATGGCTTTATGCACCTGGAGACACTGCTGGCATGTAAGCATCAGCTGCATTTTAATCCAGGGGTGTCTAGCAATTTTGTTTCTTTTGTTGATGAAAACTGTGCCAAATGTACAGCAAAGGGAGTAAGTCTGCTCCTGCTGTCTGGATGTGCCTGTCCTAATAGAAAACTGGATAGCTCAGTGGTTTAGGTATTTGACTGAGGAGCCAGAAATTGGGAGTGTGGATTTCCCACTGTGCCTCCTTGACAGAAGCAGGACTCAGTGACCAATATGATCCCTTCCAGCTCTGCATTTCTAAGATGATGATGATTACAAAAGGCAAACTTTGTAAAAGTGAAATGCTTTTTTTGCACGGGGATCTTGCTTGAGCATCATAATGAAGTATATGGAAAAACAGGACAGAGACTTTGCAAGCTATTAATTCAGATAAACAGTACAAAGTTACTCATTTTGCCCAGTATCATGAGACCAAACTCAGGCAGCCGAATGAATAACATTATATGGGAAGCTGGCAGCACAACCTGGGATTGGAGAGACTAAAATGTAATGCATCCCCACCTCTTAGAGCAGAGATTCTCCCTACCAGCACCACATTATGCACACAATTTGCAAGGCAGTTCCCGCCTTGGGGGACTTCCGTATGTACTGTATATGCCACATAATTTCTGAAGGACAGCTCTGTCGTGACAATCACAGTCCTGTCCCATCTGATATGTGGAAATAAATATATAGCATGGGCATGTTCTGTTCTCTAGTGTAGGCAAAATAATGATCAAAATGCAAGCCAAAATAATAATCAAAGTTGTGCCATAAAGCATAGTCCTACCAGGTTGTCCGCTGAAACAGAGGATAGTTGGGACAGTATTTGGAGCAATGTCAAGGCCAGGTGGCCTGAAGATAAAAGAAGCTAACAAACAAAATGGCAAAAACACAAAAGAAAACCAAGATACGGACTAAGTCATTCACCTGCAGTCAAAAGGTTCAAGATTCTGATGGAATGTCAGATTTCTGGGACTAGCAGAGAACACTTGCAATAATTTCTTTGGGCTTCAATTGAGCCTTCCACAGCTAAGCTGACCTGTGGCCCACCAGGGCTCAGCTCTTCCAAGAAGACCTCCCTTGGAGCCAGGCACTGCACTGGTTCCTGTGTGACCTGTGCTGTTGTCCGACACTATTCTCTTGGTTTGGAAGCAAGTCCTCTGAGACTCTGGGCCTGGATTCTGCAACCCCCTCTGTGACACCTGGATCACCAGTGGCTTCAGTTTCCTCTATGTCATTTGTTCCAGGGCCCTCCTCTGAGAAGAATTCAGCCAAACTGGAATCAACACCTCTATCTTCTTGATCTGCTTTAGTAGATGCTCTAAAGGTCCCACTTGGGAAGACAAAACTTCATTGTATTCAAATTGCCTTGTAGACTTCTAAAGGGAGATACAGGTTTTTAAAATGAGAGAGAGAGAGAGAGAGAGAGAGAGATGGGAGTCCCTCTGTCACAATGAGATCTGTTATGTTTAGAGTACTGTATTGCATTTATATAGGGCACCAAGTAAGATCTCCAGCTCATGGAAGCTAATGGGTCTAAATAGTTTACTGACAGCTCAGTGTGTGTGGTGGTAGTATCGATGGTGGTATGGCTGGCAAGACTTATGATGCTCTAATCTGGTGCGTCTGCCTTGTACTAGGCACCTTCTTGACTGTTTTTGGCCTTCCCCTCTGACCTCCTGGTAAATCTGTGTGCCAAAATGCCTCAGGACAGATACCAAACCGCGACACTAAGGTGCTCATATTGTTGATTATATTGATTTGCTGAGTTGTATCTCCTCCCCATTGCACACACACTGTGATCGTAAATTGCTCTGCCACAGTTGCAGAAATAACCACAAAATGTAACGCATTACTCAAATATGGTTTTGCAAAGAACAACCGGCATATATGATCCTGTGGTCTCCTGTTTTGCAATTCTAACTTGTACTGGAAAACATAATCTAGTAGGCATGGTGGATATGCAGCAGTCACCAATTTTGATCAGAGCAGTGGCATGACATGGGTTGCCAGCACCAGGGGCAAAGCAATTATTGTGCCCCCTAGACTGCAGCTCCAATGCACCAGGGTGTGTCTGTGCCTGTCTCCCCATCTGGTCATCAATAGCAGGGCCAGCCAGAGACTCAGACCTCGGTAGCCCCACTCATGTCATTATTCGGTAGCTAACAGTGGTCAGCTCTCTGGCCACCTGGATAGGATCAGCTGGCTGGCTGCACCTCCAGGGAGCAATGGGGAGGCAGCCAGTTGCATGTTCTCTCCTTGTGACATGTGGAGGCAAAGCAGCTGCCTCAGGTGGCAGATGCTGGGATGCAACCACGTGGGACCTGCAGCAAGGGCCTTGCCCACATTGCCTTCAGGTGGAGTGGGGTTAGGGTGGAGTCTCAGCCTCAAACCCCCTTTCCACTGCCTGAGGGGGTGACTTTGTGTGCCCATGGGGTTTCCAGCCATGACTGATGCTGGGCTGCTCTAACGCAGGACAGACAGTGAAATACAGTGTACCCAGTGGTGTGGCAGCCAGACATCAATAAAGCCTTGGTGGGGGTGCCACTGTCCCCTCCACAAACCCAGCCCTGTCCCCTCCTCAAATGACCAAGCCCGGTAGGGGCAACTCTGAAAATCTCCACCCCCTAAGAATTTTGCCTTTTGTTTCTGTCCATGGAGTTTTATTGGCAAAGATACTGGAGTGGCTTGCCAGTTCCTGCTCCAGGTGGATCGCGTTTAGTCAGAACTCTCCACTATGACCTGTCTGCATCCCAATCCCAAAGAAAGGGAATGCCAAAGAATGCTCCATCTACCGTACAATTGCGCTCATTTCACACGCTAGCAAGGTTATGCTCAAAATCATACAAGGTAGGCTTCAGCAGTATGTGGACTGAGAACTCCCAGAAGTACAAGCGGGATTCCGAAGGGGCAGAGGAACTCGAGACCAAATTGCTAACATGCACTGGATTATGGAGAAAGCCAGAGAGTTCCAGAAAAACATCTACTTCTGCTTCATTGACTATGCAAAAGCCTTTGACTGTGTGGACCACAAAAAACTATGGCAAGTTCTCAAAGAAGTAGGAGTGCCTGACCACCTTACCTATCTCCTGAGAAATCTATACGTGAGACAGGAAGCAACAGTTAGAACTGGATATGGAACAATTGATTGGTTCAAAATTGGGAAAGGAGTATGACAAGGCTATATATTGTCTCCCTGCTTATTTAACTTCTGTGCAGAATATATCATGCAAAAGGCTGGACTGAATGAATCCCAAGCTGGAATTAAGTTTGCCTGAAGAAATATCAACAACCTCCGATATGCAGATGATACCACTCTGAGGGCAAAAAATGAGGAGGAATTAAAGAACCTCTTAATGAGGGTGAAAGAGGAGAGCGCAAGAAGTGGTCTGAAGCTCAACATCAAAAAAATGAATATCATGGCTGCTGGTCCCATCACCTCCTGACAAATAGAAGGGGAAGATATGGAGGCAGTGACATATTTTACTTTCTTGGGCTCCATGATCACTGCAGATGGTGAGAATAGCCACAAAATTAAAAGACCCAAGCTCCTGTGATGTTGTTTTAAATATGTTTTATTATTATTTCTTTCAAACTGGAATAGCACTAGTTTAATATGACAGACAGGAAAAAAATAAAACAAATCCAACTGCAAGATTTCCCTGAAGCTGAGCACTCACTCACAAAGAGATAGAGGCATGTACACACACAGAGGGGATGGAGAAGGAGACAAAGCAATGGAATGGGCAGCTGCGTCCGACAAGAGGAAATAAAAATTGTTCAGATAAATTGACAAGCCTAGCAGCTTCTAGGATTGTGAAGAAGGGAGCACTTCCTCCCCACCCAACTCTTCTCTCTTTGCTGGCTCTCTTTTCTGATGTTTTTAAAAACCTAAGCTATGCTTTCTGCTTGCCTTGGGGCACAAGCCAATCCTATTCTTCTAATTCTATTCCATAATTCTCTTTGGCTTGAAGTGCAAGGTGGAGGGTGCAACACAAAGCCTCAAATGGAATGAGTTTGCAATATCTTCCTGCCTCTCACAGCCACTCACCGCTGCCAGTGTTATTTTAAATAATCCATTTGTTTTATTTTGTTATTTAACTAATTTGTTATTTTAGACAGAAAAAAAATAAAACAACTCAGACTGCATACTTTCCCTGCAGCCCGAAACCTGTGCTCCTGGCATCCGTTACTTGACAAACTCCACAGGCACAATTTACATTGGCAGGGGTATTCACATGTGCTTGAAACAATTCACAATAAATAGATTTCACAAGGAAATGAAATAAATGGCTGATTAAAACACCTTGCTTTCCGATCAAAAATATACTTAGTAAAAAATAATCCATGCTTCCCTGTGCATTGTGTAGTCTGAATTTTTTTAATCGATTTTAAATATGCTAAACAAAGGCAGGATTTGTAATGTGTACAGTATTCATCAAACCTCTTCTACTAACAGAAGCTTCATGTTCTTGATAAATACAGGGAAGCTGCTGAATTCAGGCTAGAAACATACCTTAGAAATAACCTGTAATGAGCGCTGAAAGTCCATTAACATTGCTGGGACTTGAATAAGGCAACTTTTCACTTTAATGAAGTCACTTAAGAGGAAATCTGTGCGTTAAGTCCTGAAGACCAATCACCAGCAACTGGAATTGCAGATTCATAGAATGAGAGAAGCTCCTGCTGTAATATATAGACTTTATATTAGTTAAAAATTGTCCTAATTGCTCTACGTTCATTGCTAATATATCCTTCTAATGTGTCTAATTTTTTTATATTTAATCTGTTTTATTTCATCATTTTAAAGGAAATCAACCCTGAGTGCTCACTAGAAGGACAGATCCTGAAGCTGAGGCTTTGGCCATCTCATGGGAAGAGAAGACTCCCTGGAAAAGACCCTGACGTTTGGAAAGAGTGAAGGCAAGAGGAGAAGGGGACGACAGAGGATGACATGGCTGGACAGTGTCATCAAAGCTACTAACATACATTTGACCCAACTCCTGGAGGCAGTGGAAGACAAGAGGACCTGGTGTGCTCTGGTCCATGTGGTCACAAAGAGCTGGACATGACTTAACAAATAAACAACAAAACCAGTCATACTTTCATACTTCCTCCACATAACATTCTTCACAGGGGAAAAAGTGCTAGAAGTCTGTTGTCCCTGCCTGAATTTCCTGACTGCTGAGACTGGAACAAGGAGCTTCTCGAACACACTACTAAAAACGGTGCCACTCTGGCAGTATAAACCTATCTCCCCATTAGCAGTGATCATTTTATGTCTCCCCTCCATGAATAAGCTATGTAGGCAGACATGCATGATTGAAATGGGGAAATAAACATGAGGGGATGGTTTGCTGCGTGTAAGATCTTTCCCATTTAGGTTAAGGTCCCTGAAAGACTACCCAATAGCTATCATACCCCATGTTTGCTGCATGAGAAAGCACATCTGTGTTTGTATCTTCCCCTCTTAAATTGTGCTCCTGAAACTTGCCAGATGGCCAGCTGTCGCAAGGCAATTCTCCTGGAGAAAAAGTATGGTTTTCCTCCCACACCTAATGCAGAGGTAGCACCTTGGAAAGCTATGGTGGACCATACCAATGACCTGTATGCACCACAGGTGTTTTACAAAGTCATTCCATTGTACAGTACCAGACTCAATGGATTCTTTGTTGACAGTAGTCCATTGTATCCCAACAGGCATGGTCCTGAAATAAAGTCAACACAAGGGGAGAGAAATCTGATCCAGAAGAAATACTTCATGGTAGAGCAGGATGCTTAGCTTGCTTTATTAATAAATGGACAGAGTCCTATTGGTGTTTGAAGAAGATCTGCACTGTTGCTCATTTGACCAGACATACACCCAAGATATGTCTCAGTATCTCACCAATTAACTCTAATTAGCTATGTGAAGTTACACAAACCCTTCACACTGATAGGCTTTTAGCCAATGAAAATAAGACATTTTGAAGATATGCACTGGAAAACAAAGCAGAACCCGAAGGATTTCCTTGTTGCGAGGCTTTGGCTGAAACATCAAGTGAGCCGGCTATTCCGGGTTTTAGTCCTATGCATCTTCATATTTAACGGCATTTTCCATGGTACTTCAGTCTAAGTGTTCTTCCACTTGCTCTGGTGAGAGAAAAACAAAAAACAGAATGAAAATCCAGATGTTGTAGATTTCCTTATGTCAACAGGTTTAGAACTGCTGGATAGCTCAGTGGCTTAGGTCTCTGGCTGCAGAGCCAGAGGTTGGAAGTTCAATTCCCCACTGTGCCTCGTTGACAGGGGCTGGACTCAATGGTCCATAGGGTCCCTTCCAGCTCTGCAGTTCTATTATTAAGTGAAGGGTGTTAACTAAAAATATCTGTGTGTGCAGTGGGGTTTTGTTTTGTTTTGTTTTTTAATTGCCAACTCTCTAGCTGAGTTGGCCCAGGTAGGTGGGGCTCGTCAGCCTGGGAAGGCAGCCCATCTAGGAGAAGGAAAACTCTGATTTCAAACCTCCACTGCCTTGTGGCTATATCTACTGATGAAAAAGGCTTCAGGAGTAAACCTCAAGGCAAAATCTGGAGCTGGAGTCCCAGTGGCAGTTCTTGGTCTGGCAACTCCTGTGACATTGCTGGAACCAGTTGTATTGCCTCTTGCCTTTCCATTGGACTATTTCAGCATTGTGAAGAGGGGAATTTGCTGCTTAGGTAACAGCCTATCCTCCATATTATTTTACCCAGGCTTTGTGCTCTGGAGAGGACACTCCAGCTTCGCATACAGCAGCGAAGTCCTCCATACAGAGCATGTTACCATAGTGTCTCGAGACTGAAGGATGCCTATGATAAGCTGTGTTGGCAAAAAGAAAAACAAGAACACAAAACATTCCAATTCTTATGACTGATAGCTTGTTGCCATCATAAGTATATTTGCAGGGAGAATAGCACAACCTAACTGAAATGTAAAGTAGACTGCAAGATAAGGGGTTGTGTAGAGAAACTTTTCTGAAGGTGCATGATAAGTGAAAGTTATACTCACATATATGCATTACAGAAAAAACACTTGTTATCATAAGTCTGACCATCAGAACCACAGTGGGGATTATACTCCTTTGTGCACACAGTTTCCGGCTTGCGAAAACAATTAACCTGAAAAGAAAACAACACCATTTTAAGGGCCAACTAGGGCTTGATTCTACTGACAATAAGAACTGCTGCAGTATCACATTCTCCTTTTTAAAAAATAGTTTAAAATAAGGTTTCTCTATGACATAAATGGAAGCATGAATTATTTTGCATGGGAAGTGTGTCTTCTGATTGAAAAGCAACATAAAATACCATTCCGCCTGATTTATTTCAGTTGTTTCCACATACGCAAACCCCTTTGTTGCTGCAGATTGTGCTTTTGGGTAACCAGTGGAGGTGGTGGGAGTGGCAGCACCAGCAACAAGAGCCACAAGCCATGGAAAGAAAGCAGGGAGTCTGAAAGGGAAGGGAAGAACACCGCCTGTCCTTCTTTTACAACCACTCCCCACTCCTGTTGTAGGATATTTTCCCTTTTCTCTCCCTCTCCTCCCCCTCCCCCTCTCCCTTTCCACAGCAGCAGGGGTGAATGGACATCATGAGAACAAAGTGGGAAGACACAGGACAACACTGTCAAATGCAATGATTCTAAAAGGCAGTGTATCCCCTCAACTGAGAGACAAAGCAGCTTTAAAAAAGATTAGACATTTTCTCAAGAGGGAAAACCCAAATACTGTGTGAGTGCCACACACAAATCCAAATACTATGTGATTACCACAAGATTGGTTCAATTTAGAATGGAGCTTATTGTGAGACAAATGTAAATGTAAACAAGCCCTTAGTCTTCTTTGGCTTTGGGTTGCAAGACTTATTTTATTGTCACAAAGTAAATGATATGAAGCCTCAGTGATTTAGATAAAAGATTATGAGGTACCAAGTATCAGGACTTTCTGGCAAGGAAAACATATATTTAAAAACTTTAGTGTGAGAAGCACTGGAATAAGAAGACATCACTGGTACTCACCCTTTTGGCTTTGATGACAGGAGCTAGAATAAAAACAAGAAATGTGTCAAAGGTGTAACTCAGCCTTGCATACCAAATAATAGCCCATTGGAGAACATTCTCTTCATCACAGAAAAATGAAACACATTTTATGTAATACTTCCTTCAGAGAACACATAGTTATGTTTCACAATATACAAAATTAAGTTAAATGCTGTTTATTGACAGGACATTTTAAAAGAATCAATTAGGGTGGGGCTTTGTTGCAGCAAGTCCTGAAACTGACCGATACAATTCAGTTTCGACCTCTCCAAACTTGGGGAGGGGGAGGACTTCTGCTAGGAGAAGTGAAAGTCTGAAGCAACAGAATCTGACTGAGAAGGGAGGTGGCCCAGGAGTTTCCTGGATTGGCCTCTTTTCGAAGTTGCAATCGGGAAGCAGAACTGAGTGGGCATCATCTTTGCCACAGAGCTGGGAATGTCCCAAGACAGAGAGCGGAAAAGTACAGCAGGATTTATACATGGAACTGCTAAGGACCTAATACAATGAAGAGACTGGGTGTAATCTACAAGAGAAAATGACTAGACTTATATCTGGACAGACTGGCAACCATTCCCATGCCTTGATCTGATGCTTGGCTGAAAGAAAGGAAGAGGGAGGGATAAAAAACAGTTTTGCTTCTATTGCGGCAATAAAAAAAACAAGCCCACAGGACAATATAACTATAAACTACTGATGGATTGAAATCTGTGAAGCAGCCAGAAACAGTCTTGGGAAAAGCCCTTCCTCCTGCCAACCTTCTGCCCCAAGCTACTATTGTGAGTAACTACTGTGGTCACTACCTGCTAGAAAGACATCCAGATACTTAATGGACTGCACCAGATGAAAACAGAGATGGAACAGCTATTTGAACAAATTAAAGACACAGGGACACAAATGGAATTTACAGTGAAGATGGAGAAAGAAATGAAACTACAACAGGGATTCAATCTTTTAAAACTACACACAGAGGCAGACAATTTTATTCTTAAACCCCAGAAGGTTCTAGAAGAAGAAGGTGACGATACAATGCAGCAGAGAGCCAATTTGTCAGTCCCCGTTATGGAGATGTCAACAGCAGAAGTGCAGCAAATAGCAAAGTTTACTATGAGCTTCGATATGAAAGGGAGAAGAATCGAGATGATGGGACTCATGCTGTGGCAGATGAGGCAAAGGAGACAATATATGAAGTGGATGAAGCTCTTGAGAATGGATGAGTGGTCCATAAGATGGAAAAAGAAAGACAACATGATAAGAGGGGCAGAAAATATTGATTAGAATATGCAGATAGAGCAGTGGAGATAAATGTTGTTAAATGTAAGAAGGCATTTTTGGGTGAAGTAATACATGATAAAATGAACACAAACTAATGGTTGTGGCAGTGATTTGGAATAATGGATATGAAATGGCAGAATAACATTAAACCTATAAAACTAGTAAGCTTAAAGATAAAAAGAAAAAGAAGGTCCAAAAAATGGAAGATTAGTAATGATAAATATTATGGAAAATAGTTTTTTTTTTACTCTTCGTATGATTTCCATCTTTAATACTGTACAATTGTATAAGCAGATGTAAGAATACTTTTCACTGTCTGGAATTTTATGCTTTCTTACTTTTTCCCCCTTCTTACCTGGCCCCCTATTTGTACCGTAACCCCTATCTCTATAAAAAGGAATAAAATATACATTTAAAAAATAAAAACAAAAAGAATCCATCAAAGTCAGTGAAAATCTTCAATCTATTGATAATACTAATCTACTTTTTAAAGATGTTGCACTCTCCTCTGTCTGAAATCAGGGACTGCTCCTTAGATTAACCTCCACCTAAGTACAGTATCTAATTCTACCCAAGGACAATCTGAATGTTGTGGCAACCATGTGGGATGGCTATCCAAAACCATTGTGATTGGTGCAGGCAGAAGAGGGTGTTAATGTTTGAAAGCCTCTGCATTCACTATGGTTCTCAATACTTGGCCTCATTTTGCATGAGGAATCCCTTAGAAAAGGGGTGCACAACATGCAGCCCTCTAAATATTGTTGAACTGCAGTTCCATCAGCCATAACCAGGATTGGCAGGGATGATGGGGCCTCCTGAGTCTTGCTGTCTAATGGCACAGGTTGCCCACCACTGTCTTAGAAGGATCATGGATTATTGTTTTAATATGTGGGATGAAGAACCGAAACATGGACTCACCTGAGTACAAGACAAACAGGGTCAGGGCCAGGAGAATATATGCCACTTTCATGCTTGTGTGAGAGGGTGTTATCCTGACTGAGTCTCTGCTGGCAATCTTCTGAGGAGACGTTTTGCAGCTTCCAGTGACAGTTGGTGGTAATGTTTCACATCTCAGCCAAGCCTCTTTCATATATATATGCAAGTACCTGAATCACTGATTATGAAACCTACCTACCTCAAGAAAATGGACGTTTGACATTACAGTGGAATGTGGTGAGTGTTGTAATTGCAGTTTACATATCTGTACAAAGGATGCAACATGGGAAGAAGAAGCAATATGATCCAGGAAAGCTAATTGCTAGAATGGTATCTCCTGTTTGACTATATTGCTGAAGAATGGTACATTGGTATATCCAGTGATTTCCCCTAAGGAACAGCATAATACAGCATCCTTTAAAAGAGGTGGCATTCGTCCCAGCAATTACGAAAGGTTTCTAATAGATCTGCTCTCTCTCATTCTCTCTCTCTCTCTCTCTCTCGCTCTCTCTCTCTCTCTCTCTCTGGGTATCCATCTCCAAGAACTCCATTCATCACTTGTCAGTTCATGTGCTGGTACTGTATGATTGTACACAAGTAGAAGTAAATTACAAAGCTTGTAAAGCAGCCATGCAGAGAGATAAAGAATGGGTGCTTGTCTCTTGTTCTATCATATCTACCAAGAATCTTCTTTCTTTCTCATGACAGTATAATTCCATCATTCCATTAGGCATAGTAAGATGAACAATGGAATTTCATCTGCCTTAATCCAGAGAAGGGGGACACTAGGAGCTTCAGGTCCTTAAACCTTCTCCAGAACATGATTGGAAATTCAGGAAAATATTGAGATCCCTAATTCTCCAGAGGGAAGACATCTTAATTGATCACTCCTGAAATTGCCCAGCTCACTACCATCTAAACCTAAACAGAGAGGGGGGATCTTGTCTGTTTTTTGCATTTCTACATTGCTCTTCAGCTGGAATTCACTGGTCAAGTGACATGAAATGATCCCTTAACTCCCTGTTATCTTCAATCTGCTGAACTTTAGAGCAAGAGTGTGTTCTACAGTATGTTGGGTCCTGGAGAATAAGGAGGTCAGGCAGTCCCATTGTTGTCAAAGAAAACACAGACTTCAAGGGTGCCTTCCACAAGATAGCCAGTATAGGTCAGGGATGAGCAACACTGTGTTAGTGTGGCTCAGGGCCATTTTTTAAGATTTGCCAGGAGCCCAAGAGTGCATGCCTAAGGGAGTAAGGGCTAAAAGGTTTCATTTGGGCATTCGATTTTCTTTTTACTGTGCACAAATGAAGTGGTTGTCTGCAGCACAGTTTACTACAGTGTGTTCTTATTAATTGAAAAAAAGGATTTAATTTCTTTTCTTTTTTTTAAAAAAAAAGGTTAATTCAAAAACTCCCTTTGAGGATTCTAGAGACCAATTTAAATATATATAAAAGTCCCCTATGTCCTCTTGGAAGGGAGAGGACATGAGAAGCAATTCTGTTCCCAGCATGCCATCTGCAAAAATCAAATGCCCAAATGAAACCTTTTAGCCCTAACTCCCTTAGCCATGCACTCTTGGGCTCATGGCAAATCTTTAAAAATGGCCCCCCAACTGAGGCACGTCTGTTGTTATAGCATAGTGATTTCCAACCTTTTGGTAATCCAGGTGTGCTTTGACTGTAACTCCTGGAAAGCCTAGATAGCACAGCTGGTAGTGAAGACTTCTGGGAACTGTAGTCAAGAACGCCTGGGCAGCTATGAACTCTGACCATCAACGAGTGATTTTTAAGGACTGACTTCCTGAGTTGTGCAAAAGGGGCATGCTGCTTTTGCAACATTTGCGTTATCTTTTGGAAATCCATCTCTTGTTGCAAATTGCCATAGAATCCACTGCAGTTTTGTAAGTGGTAACTTCCTGCAAATTGGCAAGGGAAATTACCATCAGCCTGGTGGTTTCAAATGTTTTCCAGTACGTCAGGACATGTGACACTGCAGCTCCTGTTTTTCAGGTCTTTCCTGTGCCATGGGTCGAAATCAGACTCTTCCTTTGGAGAATATGAACCTTTGCATCTCTCCATTGATGAATCTGTGATGATCAACAAATAGTTAACATTTCTTTACCCAAAGCTGCTTCTAAAAGAAGGATACTGTCAAATATCAAGGTTTTGTGAATTTCTCAGCAGTCGCCATGCCCATTAAAGATTCTATAATAGTGAAAAGGCCTAAGATGTTTCTAAACAGTCTATTTTGAACACATCTATGCAAGAATAGTGATGTTCTATTTTTCCCCCAACTCATTGTGTAAGGTTATGAGTCATGTCTTGATGTTTTGTCTTGGGCAAGTCTTGTAATGAGCAGCTCCAGGATAAAAGATAGGCCCCTTGGTTACACTGGCAGCTCCCTAATCAAGTTGATTCCTTTAAGGCACAAAAGAAGCCTGAGTCCATCAATGGTGCCCCAGGAGCCATCCGTTCCCCTTTCCTCACTTTTCAGAGGAATGGCCATCAGCAAAATAGTAGAGAAGGGATGGTCATCTTGGATCTGTTACCTGTGTCAAGGATCTGGGTCTGGATTTGTAACAGTGTGGGGAGGAGTGGACAAGACTTTCAACATTGTCCCCAAACAATCCTGATGTAGCAAAGATACTATAAATGTTTTCCACAAGGGAAATAACAATTTTAATCAAGATCACTTGGGTGGGGAGAAGTTTATTTATTTATGGGTCAGTTTATTTTTATGGGTCTGGTATGTTAATTCTTGACTTGGGCTTCATTCTTGCTTGGCAGCATGCAGCTCCTGACTTCTTCCACATGCGGATATGTGATCACTGACTCTAAAATGTTTGCAGAGCCCTGCACTAAGCAACTCTTTGATACCTCCATCATGATTTTTGTAAGTGCAACTAAGAGTGAATTAAAACACTCACCCCAGTACCCTACTGCTAGTCCCAATTTGAGCAGAGAAACTGACATAGGGTACTGGTGTTAATTACATTGGTTTTAAGTCATGTGGCAGTCATGCGGCATTTTAATCACGGTGAATCTGGGTCACGGCACTGTTAATCCATGTTGTGGTGCTCTAGGAAAAAAATACATTAAATTAAAAGTGGGAGGGTGGAGAAGAAGCCCAGCTGTTAAGTATTTAGGAATCCCTTTGTTCATTCATTCATAACTTCTTCCAGTCCCAGGTAGTGGGGTGGAGGGATGGATAAGGCAAGATTAACCCAAGGAGGAGTCTCTTGACTGAGCCAGCACTCAAACCCCAGAACTGGCAGCAGGAAGACAGGCAGGCAAAACACCATAACCCCAACACCACTTCCTCTTTCTTCCTCCCTTCCTCCCAGCCAGGTCAGTGGTTTCCCAAGTCTTGAGCTCCAAAGAGGAGGCAGCCAAGCCAAAAAAGAGAGAGGAACTTTTGCCAGGCCCAAGAGAGGAGCCCTCTTTAACACTCCTGATTCTTTGGCCAAAATGTGGCTGTTCCAACTTTCCCTCTGAGACTGGCTCTAAGCCGGGGTAAGAGAACTGCTGCAGGGAGCTGGAAAGCACCTGTCTGGCTGCTGAACAGCTCTTGACATGCCATCAAACAGATGACTAGTGGGCCCTACAGAAAACAGAGCAAACCTCTGGTTTCATTGTTAATTTTTTTTATTGTAGCTATCTGGTATAGCACTGTCTCAGATGGGAGGAATTTGAAAATAAAAATAAAACAACATCAGGGCTGTGGCTGTGAGAGCCAACCAGTGGGAGAACTACTTAAAAATTAACATGGACAGAGGCATTCACATAGGATGAATTAATTTAAATGAATCAATTACACATCCACATGAAAATAAATGGACCTCTGGCAGAGGAGTAAAAAAACTGATTACACCTCATGTTAAACCATGCTTACACTCTTTTTTATAGCATTTCAAAACATGCTAAACTTGATTTTAATAGAACCAAATCACTAAATCTGCTGAGATAAGGAAGGGCAAAGAATAAGGGATTTAAACTCAACAGAATTAGCAACTGTGAGCTATTCTTAATTAGAATGCCCCAGGCAATTGTGCTCAGAATTTTGAAACTAGCTTCTAAAATATGTTTGTAATAGATTTATTCATTGATCTAGCCTGGGATTCCAGGATGCCCTGGATTAAGAGTTTCTCCACCCCAGGACAATAAATATTGGCAGAGCAAGTGGAAGTTCAAGGGAGATCTGGAGAGAGATATAGCTGTCTTCTTGGTGGTGGGACAATTCTTACTCCAGATTCTTGTTTACTGGAGTCCCAGGTGTCTGAGGCCAGCAGCAGACTTCAGAAATATTTCACAACCAAGAGCAGAAAAATATTCATTTAATTTAATTTAATTTATTGAAGCTTGTCTCCTACTATTGCATCAATATCTGTGCTGCCTTTCTCCCAACAGCGGGACTCAAGGTGGCTCACAAATCGTTTAAAAGAACAAGAATTAAAAACAGCATATAAATAACAATTTAAAATTCTTCAACAACTAATAATTAAAATGGCCATATAAAACAAATTAAAATATCAAAACATTTAAAACATATCGAAAGGATATGTTAGCAATGAACATAGAGCAACAAGGGTAATCTTTAACTAATAAAAAGGTCCCATATTACAACAAGAGCTTATTTCACTCTGAGAATGTGCAAACATAATTCTTTGGTCGTTAAAAGTTAAACACAGGATTCCTTTGAAGTATGAATTCATTAACCAGAAAAGTTGCCTTAGTCACCTCTCTGATGGGCTTTCAGCTCAAATTACAGGTTTTTTCTGAGGTATTTTCTGGCTTGAATACAACATTTTCCTTGGATTTAGCAAGAACATGGAGCTTTTGATAGTAGAAGATGTTCTACACCACCAACCCCCCAAGCTCTCAGCAAAGTACTTAGACCCATTAGCTTCGATGACATGGAGATCCTACTTGAAGTGTAGGCATCCTTCAGTCTCAAGAGACTATGGCAACCTGGTCCGAATAGGTCTTGGAAAAGCCTCTAGTGTGGCTGAGAAGGCCAATTCAAGAGTGACAATCCCTTCCACGCTGAAGACAAATACAATCTGTCTCCTGTCCAGATCCCTGATTTTGCTGGTTTGGGGGCTGCCTCTTTGCCTCTGAACAAGTGTCTTCAAATTAGGAGAGGCCATGCTGCACCACCTGCCTCCAGGCTGATCAGTCAGATGTCAAGGTTTCCCATCTCTTGAGGTCCATTCTTAAGGTCTTCAGATCCCACTTGCAGATATCCTTGTATTGCAGCTGCGGTCTCCCTCTGGGGCAATTTCCCTGCCCTAATTCTCCATACAGGAGATCTTTTGGAATCTGACCATCAGCCATTCTCACGACATGCCCAAGCCAACGTAGACATTGCTGTTTCGGTAATGTATACATGCTAAAAATTCCAGCTCATTCTAGGACTACTCTATTTGGAATTTTGTCCTGCCAAGTGATATCAAAAATGCATCGGAAACAATACATATGAAACATGTTCAGCTTCCTCTTCTGCCGTGCACAAAGGGTCCAGGACTCATTGCAGTACAGGAGTGTGCTCAGGATACAGGCTGTATAGACCTGGATCTTGGTATGTGCCATCAGCTTCTTATTAAGTCATACTCTCTTTGTGAATCTAGAGAACATGGTAGCTGCCTTGCCAATGCATTTATCTAGCTCGACATCTAGGGAGAGAGTGTCAGAGATTGTTGAGCCAAGGTACATGAAGTCAAGAACAACCTCTAGTTCTTGTGTAGAGATGGTAATAGAGGGAGGTGAGTCCATGCCCTGGCCCATGACTTGTGTTTTCTTCAGGCTGACTGTTAATGCAAAATCTTGGCAGGTCTTACTAAAATGATTCATGAGTTGTTGGAGGTCTTCAGCAGAATGGGCAACTGCTGCCTCATTGATGAAGAGGAAGTCCTGCATGCATTTTAGCTGGACTTTGGTCTTCTCTCTCAATCTAGAGAGATTAAAGAGCTTTCCATCTGATCTAGTCCAGAGATAGACATCTTCTGATGTGGTTCCAAAAGCATGCTTCAGCATGACAGCAAAAAAGGCCCCAAACAGGATTGGCGCGAGGACACAGCCCTGTTTCACTCCACTTCGGATGTCAAAGGGATCTGACGTTGAGCCATCAAAAATTACAGTGCCTTTCATTTCCTCAGGAAAGGACCTGATGTGTTAAGGAGTCAAAGTGAACATCCAATCTTGGGAAGGATTTTAAAAAGGCCATCCCTGCTAACCAAATCAAAGGCCTTCGTAAGATCTATGAAGGCTGCAAAGAGTGGCTGTCATTGTTCCCCGTCTGAGGGAAAATACCATGTAAGTAGTGGATTATTAGTTCGAAATCACACTGTGACTCTGGATAGACTCTGTCTGCAAGCACCTGGAGCCTCTTCAGCACAACAATCAGCTTCCCTACGACACTGAAAAGAGAGATGCCATGGTACTTATTGCAGTCTCCCCTGTCTCCTTTGTTCTTATACAATGTGGCAATATTTGCATCCTTCATGTCCTGTGGTACTCCACCTTCGCTCCAGTAAAGACAAGAGATTTCATACAGTTCGGTGGTTATGGTCTCTTTACGGCACTTCGACACTTCAACAGGGATGTTATCATTTCCAGGTGCCTTGACGGAGGTGAGGGAATCTAAGGCCGCTTTTAATTCTGCAAAATTTGGTTCACTGTCCAGCTCTTCCAAGACAGGCAGGCACTCAATGTTATTTAGTACCTCTTCAGTTACTACATTCTCTCTAGAATATAGCTCAGAGTAGTGCTGCACCCAGCATTCCATCTGCTGTGCTCGGTCCTGGATGATCACATCTGTGGCAGACTTCAAAGGAATGGATTTCTTCCATTTTGGAACTAAAGCCTGCTTGATACATTCCCTTGATAGATCCTACTTGGTGCCCCATATAACTGTAATACTCTAAACCTAACAGATATGATTGTGACAGGGGGACTCCTTCCTGTCTGTCTGTCATTTTAAAAATCCTCTAGAAATATACATGACATCAAATGAAGTTTTACCTTCCCAAGACCCTCAAGCTTAGGGGCTTTGGAAGGGATCCTTCATCTCCAAATAAAAATAGAACATGCCAGTCCAGGTGCTTCTCTTTTCTTGCTTATCTATCTCACCATTTCTAGGCCTGGTGCAGCCCACAGTAGAGGTCTGAGGGCATGCATGTGGTTCCTAAGCACACTGACATCACCCACCCTTGTAATAAAGAAAAAGACTTACCACTTTTGCGAGCACATTTAGTGAGGGCTTGAGAGAGGAGTTTTCCTGTGGCTGCACCCAGATATTCTGAATGCCTTTCCTTATGAGATTTGACTGCCTACCCCCTTTCCTTCTGCTGGCAATTGGAAACCTATTTCTTTAGAGAATTTTGGGTAGTCAGTAGGCAACTGGGATGAGGGCTGTGGATTTTTTTAAAAAAAATCTGGTTATAGTTTTTAAATAATTTTTGAAAATATTGGTGTGTTGTAGTGTTACATCTTAATTAGTATGTATTTGTGGATTAAAACACTCTTTTGTAAGCTACTTTGGGTCACCACCAACGTACTTACTAATTTTCAACCCTGCTGGGTGGGGCTCCACTTCTCAGTTGTGCAACTTCACCCTTTAGTTTTTAAAGACCCAGGTGCTTCAGCTAAGGGTTGGATCAACTGAACCAATTGCACTTTTTTCTTTTTCTTTTTAGAGGCAGCCACCGGCCTGTCTTCTTCTTCTTCTTTTTTAATCCCAAACAAACCAACAAACTGATTCATGGCCCTTTTAGGAAAAGTTCGGAAATTTGTGGTTTGTGGTGAATGGCGGGTGCGCATGTGCGGAGGGAGCCAAGCTGTCTCTAAAAATAATAATCATAATATTAGCCAGGCTTTTTTCTTTCTTTCTTTCTTTTCTTAGAGACAGCCAGCCTCAGGAGCCAGTCAGGCTCTCAAGATGGCAGCAGTGAAGGAGGAGGAGGAGGAAGAAGAAATGGCACCAAAAGGTAGGGAGGTGATGGGGCAGTGGGAAGACGGCTGGGGCAGGCTGTGGGGGTGGCAGGAACGAACCAGGAGGTTCGGGGAAATGCTTAAAAGCTTGTGGTTCATGTCAGTTCAGGTTCTCCGGTTTGGAGGAATCTGAACCAACCAAACCAGTGATTTTCCTTGACCTTCCTGGTTCATTTTTTGGTTTGTGCCCACCTGTACTTCAGAGAATGTGTATGGAGAGGTAAATGTCTTTTACCTTAAGCCTGCTTCCTTACTCTGTCTGATGAGATACTCACACTGAAAGTCAATGTTTTTATGCTGCATGTCAAAAAAGGAAGAAATAATCTTGAATATATGTGTTAATGTATGAAATGTATTTTATCCCAGATAGATAATACAGTTTAGATCATTAATTGATAAATTAAATAAAAATGCTGCAAGATTCACATCAGTTAACAAGAGAAAGAAGTGATTCTGTAAGCAAGAGATAAAGAGGGATGGCTCTTCTTTATCATAAACATTCTTATTCTTGTGCAGCTTCAGATTATCAGCAGTCTCTCAAGTCTTTCAGTCTAAGTCTTCTTCCACTATCACTGGTGAGAGAAAGTCAAGAAAGGAACTCAGTATGAGAATCTAGAAATTGCAAATGTTCACATTATTCAGTAAACAGAAAGAAAACTTTACATGGCAGTGTTAGAGTAGGAAAACTTGGCATTAGGCACAAACCTCTTTTGCCACCTGATCTCAGCCATCTGTGTAGAGTCAGTAAAGTGATCTGGTGGCAGACCTGCTCTGATGCCTAAATTCAGCTACATAAGAACATAAGAAGAGCCCTGTTGGATCAGGCCAAGGGCCCATCTAGTCCAGCTTCCTGTATCTCACAGGGGCCCCACCAGATGCCTCTGGGAGCACATGAGACAACTAGAGACCTGTCTCCTGATACCCCTCCCCTGCATCTGGCATTTTGTGGTACCTTCCTTCTAAGCCTGGAGATTATACATCCTCATCATGGCTTGTAACTAACTTGTAACTAGAGGGAAGAACAGAGGCCCTCTAGATCTAAACTTTCTCAAATTCAGGGATACAGCTGCAATACTGGCAAACAGTGAGACTTGTGGAAGGGTAAGCCTAGGTAATCTCCAGCATCACTAGGCTGAAAGTGGTTTGGACTTGGTTCATCTTCAGTTGGACCCAGGCTGTTCACCATTTTGGATTACCTTCTGAACAAGGCAAGGTGAAATCTGTTCAATTTTTTCACTACTGATATGTTTCCTGGTGGCACCAAAAGGTGGAAAGACACCCCACACACAGACACAACACATGCTTCTGAGCTTCATTGATCATGACATTCTTTCAAAGTAAACATTCTTAAAACTGGGATCAATTGTAACATTTCTTTTAAATAGTCAGTATACAGTGCAGTGTTACCGCATTTTTCTGTTTATAAGATGACCCAATGTATAAGACGAACCCCCCTTTTCTAACCCCAAACAGCTGCTTTATCCGAAGGGAGCCTTCCCTCCCTTTTTGCTAAGCCCTGTGGCTTCGCAAAAGACACAGAAAAGCGGCTGCCTTCCATTTATAAAACAGCCCTCAATTTGTTGTCTAATTATTTAAGGAAAAATTGTTGTTTTATATGCAGAAAAATATGGTATTTCCTCTTTTCAGATGCACCTTGTGAATGAAATATGTACTCACACATATGCGTTGCAGAACATACACTTATTGCTGTATATTCTGTTATCGGAACCACAATGAGCTTCATGCTCCATAGTACATATTTGTCTTGGATACCCACGACAATAGACCTATAGACAAAGCCAATGCAAGTGGGATTAGTTTTTTCTTGATCAGAAAGTAGCTGGAAAGCATTAACATTCTCCGTCACCATGCTAGCTCAGCCTTAATTGTGATTAGTATTACAGTGGTAAAAGATCACTCTGAATGCAGGAAACCCAGTTCTTGGATAAAGAACTTCAGAACATAGTTAAAATTACGGTTACATTTAAAAAAAAAAAGACTTCACGTTACCATTTCTCAGAAATAATTAAATAGTTGAGTTTCAGAACATCATCCTATGACAGCTGAGTCATTTCCACTGAGTTAAGCAGACAGACCCATATCTTTAAGTAAAAGATACCATCACACAATTGCACCATAAAACTAGCAGTTCTGTCCCTTGTTGAGATACCATCATGACATGTTGCAGTAATTGGCCATGGTATCCTCCTGGGCCATGTCTCCCTCGGGTGGGAGGGATGTCTCCCTCGGGTGGAGGCCCTGTTCTACAAGGGCACTGGTCCTTCTTGGAAGGGAGAACTCAGAAGGTGGTGTGGGGTTTGCCTGTGGGGTCCTTCAGGGACCTCTTTTGTCCCCTATGCTGTTTTACATCAACATGAAACTGTTGCCTTACTTAAGTCCTGGCAACAGGATTTCAACCAATACATGCAATTAGTTAGTTTTAACCATTTCTGTTCTAATTTAGAAGGGTCAGAAGTACAAAAGTTAGCTCTAAGCTAAGAATACATAATGAATACTCACTGTTAGATCTCTCATTTCAACAGCAGCATCTGAAAACAAAACATCCTATGTGTAACTATAGTAAATCCATAAGAGTTCAATGGGAGACATTCGTTTCAATACAAGAAAATGACTTTAGACTGAGAGTCACAGTGAGGTTCACCAGCCTGCAGCTTAGGCTGAAACCTAAAAGGCATCTTATGGTCTGGTCATCCTACTGTTCTCAAGATGGCAAGCAAAGTACAGTGCCATTTACCAGAAAGCCCTCTCCATTATGTTCCAGTGAGGTTTGTAAGCAAAGATGGATTTCCTGCAAGGATGTAAACCTGAAGTGTACATAGTTTACTCCCTTCCTATTAGTATGATTCAGAAGGAAAGGTGGTGGGAACGGAAGGGTGAAAATGGAAAAGGAATTAAAATCACCCCAGCAGCTCATAGAAATTCAGAATTTCATCTACCATTTCTTTTGCCTCTCTTTCCTCTTTTGGACTGTAATAGCTGTTTACAGTTAGTGACTGGCAGGTGACAGAGAGACAGATCTCTGGATAATTCTTTCATCAATAGGCAAGTCAAAATAAGCATGCCACTGATTGAAAATCTACTTGGAAGCCAATCCCATAGATCAGTGGAACTTTTAGCTGTATGATGCATGCTCCAAAGTCCACTTGGTCTCCCTTAACAGGTTATAGTTGCTGTCATGATGATGGGATATGTAGTCAGAGAAATGTAAGATGGAGTCAAACATGTTCTGTGTGAAGATGATTTGAGAGACATTGGAATGTGTTTTTCTAAGTGCTTTGATAATGTTTTTCTGAAGACTGTTACAGTGTGGCTCGAGATAAGCCCGAAGGCCAAACCAAGAGGCCCGTGGAAGACTCAACATTCCGAGTTAATTGTTGAAGAAATAAAACACCAGGACTTCCATGGGAATTAAGGGAGGAGGGAGGAGTTACAGCCCCTTGAGGCTAATTGGTTAACGGCCAGAATTGTCAAAAAGGAGGGAGGAGTTAGAGAATATAGAAAATGGATGATAGGTTATGTGAATGGAGATTTGAGTGTTGTTCTGTTCTGGATTTCGATTCCATGATGATGGGAGAGAAAGGAGCTTGATTGAGAGATGATGTAAGTAAAGAGAAAGAAGTAGGTGGAGCTAACCCACTATAGCTTAGTTCAGCTTAGTAGTGTTTATTATTTTAATGGGAAATAGTTATTTTATTTAACTGTAATAATCTTTGAATATATTCTTTATGCTAAAGCTTGTGCGATATAAAGTGATTCTATGAAGCTCTATTTTTCTAATAAAAATTAATTATAAAAATTCTACAAAAGGACTGGTCTCTTAAACAGCAGGGTCTGGCTAAATCCAGGGTGTGGAGTGGGCCACAAACTAGCTATCTTTAAGAGTCCTACCTAACTGAGCTGTTGTGAGTTCTAAGGAATCACAAAGCCCATGTGTCTGGGCTTGCAAAGTACTGGTTAAGAGTAAAGTGTTCTTTTAAGGTCAGACTTGTTGAAAGGGCTTACTCTATGCACTGCTGAGGTCTTGGACAAAGGTGGTAGGTAAGTGGCCTGTCAAACTCTCTGACCGAGTGCCGGGTTCTCCTTAGGGAAACCTAGGACACCACAGTTACCATGTGGAGGCTATCAAGAAAGGAAAGGTCAGTGCTGGCTTTAAGAGGATCGTGCTCACAGCATAGAGAGCGGCAAGAACACTGAAGAATGGACTGCACAGATACAAAGTATCTCCATGTGACAGAGGCAACCCATTCGGACAATTGTCTTCCAGTAATTAATTCAGATATTTGTATGGAAACCTTTGAAACGTTTCATATAGAAAAGGCCTTGAGAATGTCTAGAGATTATTGTCATTCCTTTCTGAGATTAAGTGTATAATGGGAATCGAGTTGTAAAAAGCAAATCTGTTCAAAAAGGGGAACCTTGCCATGGGAAATGCAGCTCACCTGAGTAGAGGAAGAACATCATCAGAGTGAGGAGCAGGAAACCTCCAAGGGCCTTCATGATCCTCTTAATGGGGTTTGTCCAAGGTGACTGCAATTGCCCAGGCTGTAGGTGAGTCTTGGATTGTGCTGGTAGGCGCAGTATGTCTTTTCATGCCTTCCTCGCATATTGATATATGTAGACACACACAGCTCAAATGTTTCTGCAGATTTTATGATGAAAGAGTCCATAGTAACATTTGGGTGTGGAACTAAGGGAGTACAAAGGTCTTGAGTAGCAATAATTTTACAGCTTCCTTTTTGTTTAGAGCCCAGAATACAAGTAAAGTTGGCAACTAGTCTTTCAGTGAGGAGCAAGTGGAGTTCACTCTGGACCATGTGGGATTGAGTCTTCAGAGTATGCTGACCATATATAGAGTGGTCATAACGACCAGATAGGCGGGATATAAATAGAATAAATAAATAAATAAATAAATAAATAAATAAATAAATAAATAAATAAATAAATAAATAAATAAATAAATAAATAAATAAATAAATAAATAAATAAATAAATAAATTGTGGTCCACAAGAACAATATCTAAGATAAGAATGTATGTATCAACATTCCCTGTCAATCAAATGACTATGCAAATTCTTCATATATTTCTCAAAGATTAATACAATTTTCATGGCTGCAAAAGTGAACACTATCTAGTTTCCTTCAACATGTTGCTGATGACAAATGAAACTTCTGATCTTTTGTTGACAGAATCCATGTTGTCAAAGCCAGATGTTAGAATAGTTGTTGTGTGTTTTTCGGGCTCTTTGGCCATGTTCTGAAGGTTGTTCTTCCTAATGTTTCGCCAGTCTCTTTTATTTGTGCTAAAGTTGGTTTGCTGTCCAACTCTTCCAAGACAGGCAGGCACTCAATGTTATTGAACGCCTCTTTAGTTACTGCATTCTCTGCAGAATATAGCTCAGAGTAGTGGTGCACCTAGCGTTCTATCTGCTGTCCTTGGTCCTGGATGATGACGCCTGTAGCAGACTTCAAGGGAGCAGATTTCTTCTGTATTGGACCTAAAGCTTGCTTGATACCATCATGCATTCCTTTGATGTTACCTGTGTCTGCTGCTATCTGTATTTGAGAGCAGAGCTGAGACCAATAATCATTAGAACATCTCCTGGCAGCCTGTAGAACTTTGCTTCCAGCAAATCAAAAAACCTGCAAATTGTACTCACTAGGACAGGCTTTGTATGTTGCTAGAGCTCTTCTCTTTTCCTCGATGTCTGGCATCAGTTCCTCCGAATGGGCTTTATACCAGTCTGCCATCTTTTTGGTCTTCATGCCAAATGCAGACAAGGTGATGTTATAAACAGCATTCTTGAAATATTCCTATCAAGTGCATTTGTATCAGCCAGGACTGGAAGAGTTTCCCCAAGTGCTTGGGCAAATTCCTCCACTTTTCTTTGATCACACGTCTTGCTGATGTCAATATGTGGTCTTCCTTTCTTTTTCATGTGATACAATCCCTTTGTTGACAGTTTTCCTTTCCACCCCTTCCAGGGACCTTGCCACCCCATTTCCTTCCTGCCCCTTCGAAACTCCTTTCCTTTCCATTTCCCCTTCCACTTCACCTGAACTCTTCTCCACCCCTTCTTTTTCTATCCCTTCTAAACTTTCCATGCCCCAAAAGCACTTTAATCTATGCACCTGGGTAGGTGGGACTCATGAGCCTTGGAAGGCAGCCCATCTAAGAGGAGGAAAACTCCAATTTCAAACCTCCACTGCCTTGTGGCTATATCCACTGGTGGAAAAGGCCTCAGGAGTAAACCTTGAGGCAAGATCCAGAGCCAAAGTCCTTGTGGCAGTTTGTGATGTTCTAGCAACTCCTACGACATTGCTGGAACCAGCCATATTGGCTCTTGCCTTTCCATTGGACTATTTCAGTGATGTGGAGAGGGGGGATTTGCTGCTTGGGTAACATCCTATCCTCCATATTATTTTACCCAGGCTTCATGCTCTGGAGAGGACACTCCAGCTTTGCATAAAGCATCAACACTGGAAGGAGCACTTACCGGTTATAAGTCTCTGCTTGATTGGTGTAGAGCGTGATGTCAGGGGCTACTTCCGACCATGGGAGAGGTCATTGCACCTCACTAGGTAGCTACCACTCACCTTAAGCTGGGCAGCCCCCAGCCAGTAAGGTGCTGCCTCGTCACAGTTTGTTAACCCCATGGGGTGCATGAGATTTAAGGTGAAAGCCAAGAAGCAGATCAATAACCCTGCACCATGCAACAATCATAAGAAAACTTCTGCCCTAAAGTTGGGCACCTGGTATGTTCAGAGAATGACCCCTGGATTTTCTGGTGACCTGCAGGAAATAGAGGGCACACGCAAGACAGCTGTCATCTACATGGAACTGAGTAGGCTGCAGATGGACATTGTTGCCCTGCAAGAGATGAGATTGCCAGACTCTGGATCTGTCAACCAAAAAAAATAATTCTCATTCTTCTGACAGGGAAAACCATTGAATGAGACCAGGGAATATGGTGTTGGCTTTGCACTTAGAAATACTCTGCTAAGATCCATTGTTCCACCTACTTGGAGAGTGAAAGAATCCTGTCTCTGCAGCTCCACTCATCAGCGTTACTGGTCACCCTCATTAGTGCATATGCACCAACACTGTTGTCCACAACAGAAGTCAAAGACAAATTCTACTACTATCTGGTAGCTTACTATCAAAAAAATCCCCAAGAGAGAACCACTGTTCATTCTCAAAGACTTTAATGCTAGAGTTGGTGCTGATCACAATTCTTGGCCCACTTGTCTAAACTGTTTTGGCATTGGGAAGATGAATGAAAATGGCCAATGCTTGCTGGTGTTTTCCTGTTATTATGGTCTTTGTGTCAGCAACACGTTTTTTAATACGAAGCTTCAACACAGTCTCTTGGAGACATCCAAGATCGAAGCATTGGCATCAGCTCGATTTGACCCTGTCTAGATGCTCTAGCCTTCCTAGTATTACAATCACACACAGTTATCAGATTGCTGATTTTTATACTGATCACTCCCTGGTGTGTAATAGAGTAAAACACTCTTTTACACACTGGTATAAGAAAAGAATCCATGGCATTTAAAAAGAAACCTGCTTTAAGCCAATATGGACAATTTGCAACCCTAGTCAACTTTAGCAAGGAATACGGGGAGTTGCAATGTAACAGCATCTGGACAACTGCAAGTTGTCAAAGCTGGCTTAACCTTCATCCGGATCACTTTCTTTAAAAATGCATTGGGAAACTTCTACTCTATTTTCTGACCACATGGGAATGCCATAAGAGATTCAAGTTGGGTTAGTAAGTCTTGGGTTTCCTCAACTCACTGAGAAGTGAGCATGGGACCCTAATGGCATGGGACCATTTCTGCCTCACTACATTGTACTGGCTGGTACAAAAAGTACCCCAAAATGCAGCAGACTTCCATGGCTTGCTTTATTGAGTCGGCCCATCTCTTTTGCAGCCCTTGTCTTGTCCTGCTGCCTTTAATCGTCTCTAGCATTATCATCTTTTCAAGAGGGTCATCTACCAAAGTACAGTAGACTGTACTTTGGTTTGATTTGTCCATTCATTTTGTTCTACTTAAAACTACCTACTAAATAATGAGATGTGAAATCAGAGACATAATAGTCTGCAATATTCTTCCTAGGTTATGCAGTAAATATTCCAGTGTAACCATGTATGGGTTTTTTTTTTCCAACATTGTTGTAATCTATGTTCTGTTTTTCTTCCAAGGAGCTAAAGGTGACATCTTATGTTTCTCCTTCTTTTGACTTTGACCCCTGTGAAGTATGTTATGTGGAGGAAGTACAGGGATGTGCTATATGGATTTTTTAGACTTCAGCTCCCAGAATTCTCCATTCTTGGAGTTCCACCTCGGAGACTGACCCTACAGGTCAGTGGTCCCCAACCTTGGGCCTCCAGATGTTCTTGGCCTTCAACTCCCAGAAATCCTGGCCAGCAGAGGTGGTGGTGAAGGCTTCTGGGAGTTGTAGTCCAAGAACATCTGGAGGTCCAACATTGGGTACCACTGCTACAGGTAACCTAAGTTTGGCTCACCTGGAGAAAGACCCAGCTGGAAGTCTTCATGGCCTAGTTTCCTATTTAAAAAGAAGAAGCTGCCATGGTACTTACACTATTTATTTCTAGCAACTCTTCCGATTCCCTGGTGGTTCTACTCCTGTGAGCGTATCTGACTGGCTGGAGTTTAGGCTGTAGACTTTCTTTAGATGAGATTTGTACTTTGTCTGCTCTGAGCCTTTCACAGCTAACTAAGCACAGTCAGTAATGCTTTAAGAAACCTCATCAAAGCTGTTTTTGAAAAGTTCTTGAAGGGGTGAAGAGCCAGCTGTAACTCGGGTGTCTGGCAGGGTGAGGAGTAATGTGAAAGTACAGTAGCAGTACCAAGCAGGAGCTATTGCAGTAATGGTCCAGTTGTTGATGAAGGTACAGGAGCAGGAATTTAACTGGCAGCTATTTTCCCATGAGCTGAAGGGCTGTCACTTGTGTCTCCTGGTTGATGAATCATAGCCTACAATCTATTTCCAAACTGGACATGTTCCAGCAGTTTGGTCTCACTGTAGTGCTATAGAATAATACATTTTAACTAAATTAATGTTACTAATTTTACTGCTTATGCAGATCAATGTTTGGGCTTTGTTACTGGTAACGAACTTTTCAGTATACTATTTCCTGATGGCACATAATACAATGCACTTAGCTGAGTTCTCCATCTTGTCAATTCCCTCTAAAGGTTCCATTGCTTTCTACATATTTTTTTTAAAGGGAGGAGAGTATTTGCCTCCACATCTGGTTGGCAATGTCTTCAATACTGAAGACCTTTCCAGAAGACTCAGAGTAGTTACATGACAGTCATCAGCCTGTGAATACCTGTGAAAGAGAGAACTCGCCTGAAAAACACCGAAGCATTGGAGCAGTGGTTCCCAACCTTGAATAACCCAGGTGTCCTTGGGCTGCAATTCCCAGAAGCCTTCACCACCAGCTGTGCTGGCTGGGGTTTCTGTGAGTTGCAGTACATCTGGATTACCCAAGGCTGGGAGCCACTACACTAAAGCAAAGACCAGAAGCATATCTATGGCCATGGAAACTGCCTGAACAAAAACAATGAAATTTCATGAAAAAAAGAGCAGACTTACTCATTATTAGTACTATGTCACAGACTTGAGGGGGGAATGCATCAAAAACAACTCCAGTACACGCTGCAAGGTAAATTGATGTATACTTGCACCCAGTGTTGTTGGCTTTTTCTTTTATTCACTCCGGTGTATATGATTTGTTTTCTCTGTCCCCCCCCCCCCGCCTTCATATTTTTCTTTTTATTCTTGACAGTTTGCTTCACTGATCTAACAGTTATCTCTCTGGAATTTATCACAAATATCTTTCCTTCGATCTTTCAAAGATACCTCAGAATGGTCTGCTGGTAGGGAAAGACTTGCTACCACCACACAGGAACAAGACCAAGCAGGCTGCCAAAAGAGTGACATTTATGTGTTTGTACAAGAGACAATGGTTCATAGAGCTTGTAAGATGAACTTTTGTTGTGCAATATGTTGGCAGCTGAAGCTGAAAGGCAAAGAGTGAGGCAATAAATGGAGACTTTGCCTCGAGGAGCTCCTAAACCAATATAAGTGAAACTCACTCCTTGCTTTTCCTCCCTCCAGTGCCAAAGCCAACAAAAATGTTAGCTGAATTATATCAATAATACTAAGCAGAACAAGTCTCTGTTCTTGCAAGAAAGATAGTTTGCTTCATTAGTTTAACAGTTATCTCTCCTGAATTTATCAGAAATATCTTCCTTTGTTCTTTTAAGGATAGATCAAAATAGTCTGGTGGTAGGGAAGGAGTTGCTGCCACCAGATGCCAGATACCTAAACCACTGAGCTATCCAGACAGCTCTGAAGGTATGTTATATACAGTCATGGCCAAAAATATTGGCACCCTTGCAATTCTGTCAGAAAATGCAACCTTTCTCTCCGAAAATTGTTGCAGTTGCAAATGTTTGGGTACTCACACATTCATTTATTTGGTCTGCGTTGGAACAACACAAAAATACAGAGAAGAAAAGTCAAATCTGATACAACCCCACACAGAAACCCAAAAATGCACTGGCCAAAATTATTGGCACCCTGTCCAAATTGTAAGAAATAATTGCTTTTCTAGCATGTGATGCTCCTTTAATTTGTATTTAGACACACTTCTCGCAAGTAAGAGGTGTGGGCAATATAGTAATTAGACTTGAAACCAGTAAAGATGGAGAAAAGTTGACTCAACCTTTGTGTTGTGTCTGACAATGAGCATGGAAAAAAGAATGAAGTGTAAAGAGTTGTCTGTGGATTTGAGAGAAAAAATTGTGGAAAAACATAGACAATCTCAAGTTTACAAGTCCATCTCTAGAGATCTTAATGTTCCTGTGTCCACTGTGTGCAATATCATCAAGACGTTTCTAGCCCATGGCACTGTAGCTAACCTCCCTGGACGTGGACGGAAGAACAAAATGACTGAAAAATTACAACGAAGGGTTGTTCAAATGGTGGAGACAGAACCCAGATTAAGTTCCCAACAAATTCAAGCTGATCTGCAGACACAGGGTACAACAGTGTCAGCTCGCACTATCCGTTGCCATCTGAATGAAAAGGGACACTATGGTAGGAGACCCAGGAGGACACCACTGTTAACACAAAGGCATAAAAAAGCAAGACTGGAGTATGCCAAAACTCATGTGACAAAACCACAATCCTTCTGGGAGAACGTACTGTGGACAGATGAGACAAAAGTAGAGCTTCATGGCACTGTGTACAGAAAAAGAAATGAGGCATAAAAAAAAGAACACAGTCCCTAGAGTCAAACATGGTGGAGGTTCAAAGATGTTTTGGGGTTGCTTTGCTGCTTCTGACACTGGATGCCTTGACTGTGTGAACAGTATCATGAAATCTATTGATTACCAAAGAATTTTGGGGTACAACGTAGTGGCCAGTGTCGGAAAACTGCATCTCCATCAGAGGTCATGGGTCTTCCAGCAGGACAATGACCTGAAACACACTTCAAAATGCACTCAGAAATGGTTACAAACAAAGCACTGGAAAGTTCTGAAATGGCCAGCAATGAGTCCAGATCTGAATCCCATAGAACACCTGTGGAGAGATCTCAAAACAGCAGTTGGGAAAAGGCATCCTTCAAATCTGAAGGCCCTGGAGCAGTTTTCAAAAGAAGAGTGGTCCAAAATTCCAGGAGAGAGATGTAAGAAACTCATTCATGGTTACAGGAAGTGATTGATTTCAGTTATTTTTTCCCATAGGTGCTACCAAATATTAAGTTAAGGGGGCCAATAATTTTGGCCATTGCATTTTTGGGTTTCTGTGTGAGATTGTATCAGATTTGACTTTTCTTCTCTGGTGTGTGTGTGTGTGTGTGTGTGTGTGTGTGTGTGTGTGTGTGTGTGTGTGTGTGTGTGTGTGTGTGTGTGTGTGTGTGTGTGTGTGTGTGTGTGTGTGTGTGTGTGTGTTGTTCCAACCCAAACCAAATAAATGAACATGTGAGTACCCAAACATTTGCAACTGCAACAATTTTCTGAGGGAAGGATTGCATTTTCTGACAGAATTGCAAGGGTGCCAATATTTTTGGCCATGACTGTATAGCTTGATATTCGTGCAAAAGGAAGAATATTGGCTAAGGGTATGATCAGGTGCTGGGAGAGATATCCATCTGTTTGCACTGAAAGGGGTCACTTTGCCAGGAGCAATCTCCCTTTTATCCATTGGGAAATCATTCCAGCCTGGCACCAAAACTAGTAGCCCTACTGCTGAGCAAGGATTGGGATTGGGCTGAATCACTCCCATATATCAGGTGATAGGAAATTGCTTGCAGCAGATCACACCACAAAGGGTCCCAAATATGCCTGTGTGATCACATCTTCAATTTGGGTTTTGCCGAAAATGAAAAATTAATCCTATAGATTAAGCAACTGTCATTTATCTATTCATTTTTTTTAATCTTATGTGCCACCTTTCTCCCCATAGGGAATTCATTTGGAAAGATTTGGAACATTTAAGATTCTCTTTTTACAGACTTTTGAAACAGTTCCCTTTTATTTCCCAAATTGTTCCAGTTCTAAGAAGGGGTGATAATTGTTTTTTCCTGGAATCTCAAAATTATTAAATTCCCTTGTTGTTGTTGTTTAGTTTTTAAGTCATGTCCCACTCTCTGTGACCCCATGGATCAAAGCATACCAGGGCTTCCTGTCTTCCACTGCCTCCCGGAGTTTGGTCTGGTCAAAGTTTGGTCAAATTCATGTTGGTCCCATGTGTTCTAAAAGACTGCAAAATCAGTCTTGGGTAGAAATTATGGTACTTTCAAAATGCCTAGCTTTTCACATGCTGGAATGTTTGAAATGAATATTTATTAAGACCTCAATTTACACTACCGCATGGTTAAGTTGTAATGTATGGACACTCTATCAAGTACTTTAGCAGCATAATGTTGGTAACATTAAAGGAGGAAGAAGACATGCAAAGAGGAAAAAAGGAGAAATAGTGTGGCAGTTTAAAGACTAATAGATTTATTTCGGGGTGAACTTCCATGGATCTAAATCAAAAATTCTGGGAAGCAAGACACATCTTGAGCAAGCATGTGTAAAGACCTGTAGGCTCCTAAACCCTTTTTTCCTGCAAGGAACTTTGCCCATCCACTGAAGCTCAAAACTCCATCCATTTAGAATGTAGTTCTTAATAGACGCTATTAATTACTGTCTCCAGGGGCAAAGCCAGCTTGCTTCTGAATAGTAGTGGCTGGGGAAGATCAGCAGGAGAGGCTACTGCCTTTTGTTGGTCTTGTTGGACTGAACTTCTTCAGATTATTGGCTCACTGAATTCACAGGAAGAATATCTTACCCTCAGAAATCTTTCAGTTTCTCAGGGGAAATGAATGTCTCTCGATATGCTGATTTAATATGCACAGAAGTTTTTTAATGTGTTAAGCTTCTTTAATGAATAATATTCCACATGAAAAGTTGTGATTCTGTGAGAACTGCAGCTCAAGATGCTACTGCTTGTGTACAGTTTGGCTTTGTTACTAGTAACAATTTTCATTATAGTCTTTTGCACACTTCCCAAATGTATGTGACATTTAATGTGGGATGAAACAGGCCAGAGGAGTAAGGCGGAGAACAGAACACAAATGTAGGTGGAGTGGCCAGAAGTAGGATCCAGGGTGATGCTGAGCTTAGTTGGTTGAAAAAATGAACTTCAGCTATTTCACAATAATCACTGTCTAGCAGAGGAGAAACAGAAGGAAGACGGGACCATTTTATTGATGGTGATGCAATATATGAAGTGAAGTGAGTAGCTACATGTCCTCTAATCTGTTTTCCCAGTCAACTGTTCAGCTTTTATTCTTGGTGACTTCATCCGCTTTTCCTAGTGAGAGGAAGACAAAGCACAGGACTTCAGAATCCAGCAGACACAAAGTCTCCTCATTTCTCTTGAGGCAGTACTGTGGAAACTTGAGGGCTTTTATTACTGCTAACCACTGCTACTTCTTTCTTTCTTCCTTCCTTCCTTTCTTCCTTCCTTCGGGAGGTGAGGGAACAGTATTTAATGTTCATGTGAATAGTTGTTGTTGTTTAGTCGTTAAGTCGTGTCCGACTCTTCGTGACCCTATGGACCAAAGCAGGCCAGGCCCTCCTTGTCTTCCACTGCTTTCTGGAGTTGGGTCAAATTCATGTTGGTAGCTTCAATGATACTGTGAATAGTAATGTATGCATAAGCAGCATACATTTTTTTTGGGGGGGGAAGAATGCATAGCAAAGAAAAGGTATGCTGAGAAGTTTGTTATTAAATTTAGAAACCAGCATGTTAAACAAGCCATATAGAATAAGTTTTTTTTAAAAAAAGGAAAAAACCCCACCATAAAATAAGTACTAAAGCCTCACTGATTTTTCCTGGGCCTCTCACCGGTTTTTTTATATCACTGGCCATGGTATTCTTTTTGATCATTTCTTTAGGATGGAATTTGAAGGCATGGTATTACACGGACTTCAGTCATAGGGAGATAGGAAGAGAAAGGGTTTGTTGGGTTTTTTCTTTGTTTTTGTTTTTTTTAAGATACATGGTTGGGGAGGAAATCCTGAAAGGTGAGGGTCTTGGTTATCCCCTTCTCCGTCAATTTATCTAGGGTATTATGATTCTAAATACTAAATCTCCTGTAGCGCCAGAATAAGCCTTCGTGTTATGCCTGTATCAGAGAGTGCAATCACCACAATGAGATGAAACTCCTTGAGCAATTCCTCCTACAAAGAGAAAGCATTGGTGATCCTTTCTGTGACATACTGGTAGGGCTGACACTACCCTTTCAGGCCATCATAGAGATAATTTATGAAATCTCACATAGATTTTATACGTCTGCCAAGCAAAGGTGCCCAGAAACTCCTGAAGCTGTTTTCATAGAACTTTATGCACGTGCATGTACTGCCTGATGCTGTGTCAGAAAGCCTGCAATTTCCCATGGTTGTACAGATATGTCTATTTCAATGCCAGCAAAAACAAGGACTAGCAAGAGTTTAAGTTCTATTCTATGCCAAGGAAACACCAAGCTTCTTACTTAGCAAGAGGAGATTATTTCTTTCAAATGAATGCACTGTGTAGAGAGAGACAGGTGCTCTGGCAAACTAGAAACTGTCCAAATTGTGAGCCATGTTAAAACTGCATGCCACTTCAAAACCCAGACTGAAAGGGAGATGGGGTGCTATAGAATAGGAAATGAAACCCATTGGCAAGGCCTATCAGTGACAGATAGATAGGTAAACCTTTATTACAGTCAAAAGACCAGCCATGCCTATCAGTGCAGATAATATCAATATTGATAAATATATTGATATATAAAATCTTGAAAGGAAGATCATAATAGGTCAAAATACTCTGGATGAAATGGAAGAAAGCCACCTCACTGTCTTGCCTCACTAAGAGATCATCTTTCCTGCAGTGCCAAATCACACAAAAGGCATTGTCATGTGGAAGGTGCATCTGCTAGGGGTTCATGAAGAGAACTGTGACAAGGTGTGAATGAATCCAAATTCCCAAAGATGATTCTTAAGAGGAAAGCCTAAGATACTAGATGAGCCTTCCTCATGCTGATATGCTTGAAATGTGCTGGGTGGTCGTGTCATCCGAACCACTGCTAGGAAGGCATACAGAAGACAGTCGGTAGCCCACTCCCAATGCCCAGAAGTGCTCAAACAGATAATTTTTTGTAGATGGCCAATTCTATGCAGAACACGACAGAAGCTTATGAGAAAGTTAGGCTTTGGGTTCCCTTTTCTTACTCTTTAGAGAAGAGCAGTGTAAATTCAGGCCCCTGTCTGTAGCAGTAATTAAACAGTAGTGGGAATGGAACACTAGCTGTTTGGTGGCTTTCGGTGAAAAGGATATTCACGGGGAAGGAGTCCTTGTTTGAAGTTAAAAGGCAGGTCTGAAGCCAATGCAAGGATTTGCAGATAGTTGTCATTTGGTGAAGAAACACATCAGGTAGAGGAAGGTAAAATGAATGCCATGGGGAGTCGGTTTGTTTATTAGATGGCACATGGGTCATCCAGTGCCCTGCGCTGTGCCATGCCTCATCAGCTATAACCAATAAAACTGTGTCAAATTTTATACTCCATCCACGTAGTTGTGTGCATTTATTGTTTGGCTCCTTCTCCAGCATTGAAAGTCCAGTACTGTCATGAGAAGGGGGCTGAGATAATTTTGAGATCCCTTTCCAACTCAGCCACTTTTCTAAGGCTAACAGCGGGCCAACTGAAGAACTTCTTAGGACTGAACAAACCCACCAAACAGGTCAGGCTTTGCCAGACAACTTTCTTTTTGTCAAGGAGAATACTCTTTATAGTCCTGTGCCATCAAGTCTGTTGTCAAAAAGCTGCATGTTTAGTTGCGTGGAGCAGATAAAGTTACAGCTCAGGAGAGATTCAGACAAGATCAGGCTTAAGGTGTGAGGACTAAATTAAGAGTGTGGAGACATCTTTAGGATGCTTTGGGACCATGCAACTTGACCAAGCCCACACCAGTGGTAGAGCACATAATCTCATCTGCCACACATGTCCCTGGTGAGAATTATTAGCAAAGAAGATCTGCTGGAACAAATGGGCCTTAGGTGATTACTTTAACGTAACTAAGCCTGGATACAACCTTCTTCACATTCAAGGGGGCTAAAAAGTGGGCAACCTGCTTTCTATTTGTGTTTTAGCAGGCCTTATGGTGCATAATCTTTAGCTAAACTGATGACAACATGAGGTAGAGAGACAATAAATGGTTCTTATGAGACAGAATTAACTTGACTTGGCTTACTTCTTTAGGTGACCAGACCTTTCCATTTGTTGTTGTTGTTGTTGTTGTTGTTGTTGTTGTTGTTGTTGTTGTTGTTGTTGTTGTTGTTGTTGTTGTTGTTGTTGTGTGTTCTTCCTACTTACTCACTTGTCCTCAAAAGTGCACATTAAAATATAGCAGTTAGTCTTTAAGATGTTACAATGGTTTTGCCTTCTTTATTTTTTTAATTTTGTTTTTGCTTTTGGTCTGTTACACTTCCTGCTTATGGCACTGTGTGGGCTTGATTCTTTACGCTACTGTAATTCTGAAGGCTGTTCTCCAGGAGGATGAGAAAGGACTAGCTGTTTCGGGGAAAGGGATTTCGGTATTTTACCCGTTATTCTGTAGCAAGTGGCTTACTCATCTCCAAATGTTAAAGAGCTGCTCAGTAACACCTTGAGAAAGCTGATTGCATCTGAAAGATGATTACAAAATGATGACGTGCAAGATGATATGGAGCAAACCAATACATTGTTACCAAGGCTGGACATCAAATTAGCCTGAACAATCAAACACACATCAAGGGTCAAGATTGGGCTGCAGTCAATTGTGTCATTTCTGCCAGTGGACACAACATCAGCCCTTAGAACCCAGCATTCAACTTGCTCGGCAGCAGGCTTCAGAACTAGGTTATTAGATCGTTGGTTCTCATTGATGGATTGGCAGAGGGGGGCATTTATGACGCACACACCCAAGCGGGTTGCTTCTGTATAGCTTTCACTCTTAATCAGCATGTGGAGTATGGTTCCTCCTGTCAAATGCTGTTGTGACAGCCCAGCACCTAGATAGCTGTAAGCAATGCTGTGTTTTTGTTGGGGGAGGGTCCTCCCCACCCTTCGCTTTCAATTCTCTCAGCTGCATGTCATGGGAAATGGCCAAGCGATTTCAATTATATATTTCAGATGTTTTCAAGACTCAGAACAAAGCAGCATGTAATTGTCTCACTTGTTCCTACAAATTGGTCAGGAGCAGAAACACCTTGGGTTTCTATTGTTTGCTCCTAATTAGGGGAGAAAGCAAGATTTCATCACCACAAGCTTGAGGGAAATAGGGCTTCTTGGTTATATATACCTGGGTGCCACAACTTGGAGAAATCTGAAAGGTGGACATTCAAAAAAGCATCAGCAGCACGAATTTACACTCTAGGCATCATGAAAGTGGCAACTATGCTAGCCTTCCTTCTTCTGGCACTCCTGTGCAGCTTCTTTGCCTCAGGTGAGTGTGCGCTGAGAACCATGTAATACCCATTGCCTTTGCTTAGATGTAGCCAGCTCTTAGACCATGCAGCTCAAAAAGAGTGATTCTTGAAATATTGGATGGAGTTGCCAAAATGGCAAAACTGACTTCTGGGTATATGAGAGAAAAAGAAAGGCAGAAGTGGGGACCCTAGTATTTGCACAACACATGCAATTATTTTGTATCCGCAACCGAAAGATGACAGAACATCTCTCATTGCAATTGATGGGGCTTTATTATTATTATTATTATTATTATTATTATTATTATTATTATTATTATTATTATTATTATTATTATTATTATTATTATTATTATTATTATTATTATTATTATTATTATTATTATTATTATTATTATTATTATTATTATTATTTTTACCACTACTTAGGGTAAAATATTAAAGGTGCAGGGAACTAGCAGAAAACACCCCTAAGGCATTGCAGGTCTGAAGCTTCCTTAGCTGATATATAAACTCAGCACTGACTACTGCAGAAAGTTCTGTGGTGGTTGAGAAGGGCCGAGATCATGGGACAGGCCAGGATCGGGCACGGGAACTGAGACTGTTGCTCCCCATCTAATGTTGCTGCTGCATCTGGTTTTATCACAGTCCTCTAGAAGAGATCCGTTCTTTCCTATGGCCCTGGGGCTGCCTTCCTGGGATCGCAGTGACACAATCTTGATAATATTTGGGATATACAGACAGGTTTTCCTAAGTGCACAAAAGACTCCCCCTACTTTATGAAAGATATCCATACCTAAAGGCTTGATATGGAAAGGGAGGAAATATGTGCTTGCCTCTATCCTGTGATGGGATCTGTAGTGGCTTCTCTAAGATGTTGCGAGAAAGAGGGAAATAACAAGTCATAGCCATAGTAATCACTCATTATGTCAAACATAAAAATAAGCCTTTGCCGAGTGGCAGTAAGTGCAAGGAGTTGCTCCCACCACTGTGCAAATTGTTTTAAACCAAAACTAGAGGGCTTGCTCTGACTAATTACCAAGCAGCACTTGTCAAGCCGATATGAGCACAGAAATCTTTATAGAGCAGCACCAGGGTGAATAGATAACCCCTTTTTACTGTTCCCAAAGACATCTGCACAGTCATACTGACACTGTAATGCTTTTCAGGTATTGGCTTATTGTTTCCCAGACTGATTTTATGACCGCACGCAACAGCAGCCATGTGGAGGCTGATGGTGCACACATTCAATGAGCACAGTGACAATCCCTGTATTTCCTGCAGTGTGTCAAATGTGAAGGCATGCATGCACCTGTGTCTGTCACGGGCCTTCTAAGGACCATTTCCTGGTATTTATTTATTTATTTATTTATTTATTTTATTTATATCCCGCCTATCTAGTCAATAGACCACTCTAGGCGGTATAGTGTTAGCCCCCAGAAGGGCATAAAGGACAGAGAACTACCATATTAGAAATGACCATGGAAATCAGCCTTACACGGTACCCCTTAAAATATGCAAGTAAAAGCAAAAGAGAGAGAGAGAGAGAGCAAGGCATGCTGCTAATATACCACACCATAATACAGAAAGCTCTCTCTGGGAGGTTTACAATTTTTATTTTTGCAGGTTTCATGCCCCCTCTCCCCTGCTAGTTGGGTATTCAGTTTACCAGCCTCAGAAGGACGGAAGACTGAGTCAACCTCGAGCCAGCTACCTGAGCCTAGGATTGAACCCAGGTTGTGAGCAGGGTCTTGACTGCAGTTTAACTATTGCATCGTGAGACTCCAAGGGTTTTCTCAGGCCCAATGACTCTCAATGCGTTACTGTGGCTTGCTATTTATGGTGGTGGTGATCATGTCACAACAGGAACAATCACAGAACAACTTTTTCACAGCTTTTGATTTAGTTTAAAAGATTGTGAATATATAAATATATATATATATTTCTCTTCTTTTCTCTGTTGCAGGTGTACCTCATGAACCCCTGGTGAGTCCATCTGTTGGTTTCACTGCTGTTTCCTTTCAATCATTTAGATAGCAATAAGATTCATGAGCAAGATTGCTGTGTATTATATAACTAGCTTAATACTAGTGTGATCATATTGTCATACACGCGAATCCATACTATGTGCTTCAGATATCGCTGCTATGCCTGGAATTCACATACACCTGATCTCACTGATAAGATCACAGAGAAAGAAGTGGCCCTTTGAGCAGCAAAGTCTGAGAAAATTGGGGAGGTTTTCATTTAAGACCCTGATACCCAAAACGTTTCCCAAGAAGATTTTGGGGTAGTGTCATCCAAAACAGTGAGCTTCCCATGCTCTGTCCCAAATCTTGAACTTCATATTTTCACTGTGAATTCATAGCCATGTACTATATGTCTGTACAGACACTGATCAAGGACTCTGGCTGTATCTCATAATGTAAAGGTATACATCAGTTCATTCTGCTAAGACTCTGACAAAGCAATATTTTGTGTTGAAGTCAGCATGGCATTTCTTTGCTGCTTCCCAGTAATTTAAAACTGCAAATTGTTCTGCTTTCCAGTATGTCAAGCTGTCAAATAAAATACTGTTGATTTGGTCGTTATTGGTCCCATTGAAGAATCCAGCTACTCTTAGTAAGCAGGAAAAAGTAATTTCTGTCCCAATGTAATCCAATGCATTATGAACACAATGGGGTAAAATTTAATCATTCTCCATTATCTTATGTCTCATCTCTTAGCAGTAGACTCTTTTCAAGTATATAGTATAATATACTTTGATTATTACAGTATAACAATAAACACCCACATTTTTAAAATATAGATCCTCTATGGAGCTAAAATAAAGACTCGTGGATTTACAATGTACAGATTTAGTAGGGACAGCTGCTTATATGTTCAGTTACTCTCTTGCCACTGGAATATGCAAATGGATTTTAGTTACAGGGAATGCCTTATGTATTGTTAATAGCAAAGAAGGTCTGATTCTGCAGAACTGAATTAAGACAGAAGAGATAAAAGAGAGTTTAAATAAAGAGTTGCCTAAAAATGTCAACTGCCTGTAAGTTCAGAAAAGGCTTTGCTAATAGGATTCCTTGCCATGAGATGCAGTGATAGTGCTTACCTTTGACAGCATTTTAAAGGAATTAGAGAAAGAGGGGAATTGAATCTTGGTGGTGGATTCAGCTGCGGGCAGAATCTCAACTAGACCTTTAAAAAAATCAAAGAAAAAAAAGGGGGGAAGCACCTCATTGTCCCCTCCTGTCTCTTCCTGCTTCTAGGAGGAATTTTTCAGGTTTTGAAACTCAGGTCATGAGTAGAGGCTTGGCTGCAGTATTGCAGTTTAACCACTGTGCCACAAGCCACTTCGTGATACCAGAAATTCCCAGTAGAAGGAAGCGAACCAAATGGGATTGCTTGTGGTCGAATACGCAGTTTAGATGTGTAAAGAGCCTGTGTAAACAAGCCCTAAAGGTGGTATCTGACACCAGCAGAATTTGCATTTTTGTCTCACCCCCTGCTATTTCAGCTGCTGCTCTCTGTGGTTTTGGAAACCTGCTCCAGGTCTCTGGAAATAGCTCTTAAGATACATCGGGGTGGGGCTGCAAGAGGGAAAGGGGCTGCAGATTTTTGCAGATGCAGTGGGATACTGGCAAAAAGTCTAATGAGAAATTTAGCTGCCCTCTTTCTATCAAACATTAATCCATAACATTTTACTTACAGTGTTCTGTTCCAAGACTTTTAACCATAAAATGTTTGTTTCAAACATTTTCAAACCATAAAATGTTTGTTTCAAATATAGTATACTTTTCACAGGAGTAAGAGCTCAAGTTAGTAGTTAAATAAGGATTCTGAAAAGTTGTAAGATTTTTAAGAGAGATTTTATCCATTATACAGTTCGATTGCAATGGTTACCAGAAGCCCAAACCTACAAGATGTACCTTGGAGTATTTCCCAATTTGTGGTGTCAACGGCCAAACATACATCAACAAATGTCTCTTTTGCAGCGCGGTGGTGTAAGTACCAAAATATTGCTCTTAAATAGTGTGTTCCTCCTCAAAGACTAAATCACATTTCAAAGCTAAAGCATCTGTGGTCCTGCAGCTGCTGTTAAACTATAACTGCATACTCCCTGACCACTGGACATGCTATATGGACTGATGAGAATTAGAAAGCAACAGCATCAGGAGGGCCACAAGTTGCTGACCCCAGCTAAGGCTCAGCAAGAATGTTAAATTGATCTAAAACCTATTCAGTGTTCAATACTTGGATGAAATAAACATGCAAAGAAAGGTGTGCACAAGCTCCACCCCCGCAGTCATCACTTCACCCAAATGAAAAACTGGTTGGAAGAGAAGAGTCTTGTATATGAATGGAGGGTCCCCAAGTGAGCAAGATCCCTGGACAATTCTGGGTTCTGCATGGCACGGCAACCGTGTTTGAGGTGGCAGGAGACTCTTTGATACTGCTTGGTTCCCTGCTGGCTATGGTCCCCCCCACCATCATGCAGGAACACTTCTGGAGGGTCTAGAACGGTGATTGCCAACATTGGGTCTCTAGATGTTTTTGGACTATAACTCCTGGAAGACTAAAGTAACTATATAGCTTCACATTTTGGAAATAAATGTTCATTTCTAGAATCTGCCTCAGTCCACATGTATATCCAGGGCAGGGGTTAAATGGTGCACCCTACAAATACTCCGTCATCAGCTCTGGTTTAAATGTTATACAGTACTATCAACATTTGAGTCTGTGGAGATGTAACCATTCATATATCATCAGTCTCCCATCTCCAGGGATGAAGTGTCACAGTTAAGGAGCATGAGTGAAACACAAACATTAAGTATTAATACTAGTATTTTTGGTTTCTTGCTTTCTTCTCAGGGCAAGTCAAGGGAAGATTCATTTTAAGCATTATGGGAAATGCTGAGCCATTGCCGTTAACCGTCTGTGAGGAAACAAGTTTTGCAGTAATCTCTTCTCTCCATGAGCCATTCTATCCCACTTGACTCCATATTCTCTTCAAGCTGTTCCTGATCTTAAATGAAACTGGTCTGTTGGTTTAAAATAAAATTTTTAAAAAATCAAATTGACCAATCTGTTGGTTTTCAATAAAAAGCTCTCAATAGGATTCAGAAAGGGGTTTCTACTGCTGTTCCTATGGAAACATGTATGGTGGTACATCAAATCTGTGCCTAAACAAGGGAATGGAATACTTTACAGCATTGTGGTTACATTACTTAGATTCTGGACCTCATGGTTTAATGGGGGAGGTTAATTAAATGGCAATGTGAACTAGTTCATGTATTTCAAAGAGTGATAGGTTAAACTTCTTGCTCTATTTGGGGCCAAGCCTAGAAGGCTAGTTTCAAGAACACAGAATGTAATGGCACTCCAAAACCATCCGCAACCAAGAGTGGCAAGAGGCTGCCCTGCACCTTCAGATCTTCAGCAATGAGTCTTCTGCAGTTGCTTCCTGCAGTTGAAGTGAGATGAATAATTAGGAGACAAAGTTCTCAGTAGTAATACAGTTGTGGGACACTTTCTTCTGAAAGCTTTAGTTGTCATCTACTTCAAGTTAGCAGGCAGAGGGATTTTCTATGTTTTTTCAGGATTTTCAGGAACAATGTTACTAATGTTGCTTTATAATCCATTGGAATTTGTTAGTTTTTAAAATTCTTTCTTTTGCTTGCAACATTTTAGCTTAGTACAATTTCATCTTACCATTTTAATCATTTTTGTAAGTCATTCTGAGAACATGACTGAAGAGAAGAATAAAAGTTGTGTGTTGTGCACTGTCCAATTGGAAACAGCTTATACTGACTGCACTATAGCTTCCAAGGCAATTGAGATATTTATGGAGTAGTTTTACTTGTTACACACACACACACACACACACACACTTTTCCACAGTAGAGTGGGGATTTTAACTCAGGTCTCCTGAGTTCTATTCTACCTACACCACCACACTAGGTTTCTATAATAAAGGTCCCTGCAATAATTGGATACTAATATTTAATCTCTCTGAAGGAATTAAGACAATCATATTTGGTATCTGTTGCTTTGATACTGACTTCCACTGTCAGTGTTCCTAAAGAGATCCAAGAATTTCAGTGTTCCATTAAGCCCTATGTGGCTGCTATTCAAAAGGCAGCAACTATTTTAAGTGTACTTCAACTTTTCTATGAATTATTGCTGCATGAGAGTCTTGTGCTGGCAAGGCAAATCAACATTCTATAAAACAGTTCTTAAAATGAGGGCAGGCCAAACAAAAATGTACAATTTTAGAACGGGGTTTCAGATCAGCACCAAATTTGGCACAATTGTACAAGACAGTCTGCACTTGCTCTGTGCCAAATTTGGGGATGATTTTCTAAAAGTATTTTGCTATAATTTATCATTTAATATTTTTATTTAAAAAGCAAATGTGTCTTATCCCCTATTCAGAAACAGGAAAACCCAAGACTGCAAAGGCCAATCTTGCTTATCATGAAAGAGAATGGTTGGCCCCACCTGGTTTTTGTTGTTGTTTTGTTTTGTAAGAATAGACTGTATTCTTACAAAATACTAGTCCTGAAGGTCTTTCAAAAGGGAAAACAGTGATTTCTTATCATACTGAGCACGTGTGGAACAGGCTCACCAACAAGAACAGTACTTTTGCAGGTTCAAGGGCAGGGCAGGGAGATATTTGGAGAGCTATAGGGCAATTATTAAAGCAACATATCAAGTGATGTAGGAAGTCCTCATGTTCAGTCTCTGACATTTGCAGTTAATCTATTTTAGACAGAAAAGATGGGAAAAGTCTCTGCCCAAAGTGTTGAGTAACCACTTTCAGTTGAAAGAAATTGATCATAGTAGGTTAGATGGTCTCAGTAAAAAGGCAGCTTGATAATGTTCACAGACAACTAGAGTAGGATATCTAGTGAGAGCTCAGGCACATAGGACATCTAGTGATGTGCATGTTCACATTCCTATTATAATTTATCCAAAAACTGATTCAATCTTACCTAAAGGCAAAGGGCTCCTACATGCAATTAACTCAATGAAAGGCATCTGACTCAAGAAGCTATTTTGTAATCACCCTTCATAACATCTGAAACCTTTCACCTTCCAATTAAATTTATACACAAAAGTGCCAGCCATCTGAATGGACTGTTGTATTAGGCTCAATGGGCTTAATGAGTTAGATGTGACTACCACGAGTCACTAATGAGTCAAGCTGAAAAGGTACTGATATTGTGAAGAAAAAAAAGTTCCCTGGCAGTTTCCACAGAATTCTACATTCCACCTGGAGAATACCTATTCACTTAAGAATACAGAAGGCTCGTCGTCGTTTAGTCGTGTCTGACTCTTCGTGACCCCATGGACCAGAGCACGCCAGGCCCTCCTATCTTCCACTGCCTCCCGGAGTTGTGCCAAGTTCATGTTGGTTGCTTCGCAGACACTGTCCAGCCATCTCTTCCTCTGTCATCCCCTTCTCCTCTTGCTGTCACACTTTCCTAACATCAAGGTCTTTTCCAAGGAGTCTTCTCTTCTCATGAGATGGCCAAAGTACTGGAGCCTCAGCTTCAGGATCTGTCCTTCCAGGGAGCACTCAGGGTTGATTTCCTTTAGAATTGATAGGTTTGTTCTCCTTGCAGTCCAGGGGATTCTCAAGAGTCTCCTCCAGCACCACAATTCAAAGGCATCAATTCTTCGGTGGTCAGCTTTCTTTATGGTCCAGCTCTCACTTCCATACATCACAACAGGAAAAACCATAGCTTTGACCATTCGGACTTTTGTTGGCAAGGTGATGTCTCTGCTTTTTAAGATGCTGTTGAGGTTTGTCATCACTTTTCTCCCAAGAAGCAGGCATCTTTTAATTTCGTGGCTGCTGTCTCCATCTGCAGTGATCATGGAGCCCAAGAAAGTAAAACCTGTCACTGCCTCCATATCTTCCCCTTCAGAAGGGGAAGGCTACCTTGGTCTATATTCCCATTTCCACATAGCTGACTTTAGAAAATCATCTTGCAGCAGTTCTTATATCCATAGGTTCACAGCATGAATGGCCATATCAATTACCATATCATGTGTTTATGATATGTGTGTTATTTGCCATCAAGTCACATCCAACTTACAACAATGTTTATAGGGGTTTCACCTTGTGAGTTCCCATGGCTGGGCAGAGATTTGAACCCAGGTCTCCTGAGTCCTAGTCCATCACTCTATTCACCACATGACACAGTGTTTATGATAATCTACCATTTTTATCACATTTCCTGTTGCTCTACAACAAGGGTGAATAACTTCCAGGGGCAGCAATGGATGAGCTATCAGATTTACCATAGAGACAAAATTGCCACTTTTTAACATGCAAAGGAGGTGCTCACAAGCTTAAGTGTGGGACCTGTATACTTTATGTATTATAAGTCAACAATCAGGGTGGCCACTGTATTTGCTGCTTCAGCAGCAAACATCACTAGCTTTTTACCATGTAAACAAGACAAACACCTTGTGTTTAAGTAGTACTGCCTTCCTGGAAACTCATGGGCTGCCACAGAATCTTAAACACTTTACCCTGGTAGATGCTATTAAGGAGTATCCTATACATCATGAACTAATACAACAAATTAAAATCCTATCTCTTTCATATCAGACAAAACTGAAAAAGAGAAAACAAGTCTTGTGGTACTTTGAAAGCTCATACTTACTGTCACACAAGCTCTTGTGGATTTTTTTCTGGACTACAATTTAGAAAAGCTCACACTAAAATCTGTCAGTCCTAAAGGTGCTACAAAACTTTTATTTTCTCTTTTGTTGAGCTGAAACAGAGTAACATGGCCCCATTTTTGAAGATTAAGAGAAACCTGAGAGCATGACAATGAAATTGGAGAACAAGAGACTATAGTTTTTAAGAAACAGCATTTTTTTATTATTCTTGGCGCAGCCTCTATAGTTCCTTAAGAACAATACAAACTACCTGGATTTGAAAGGCTGCCTTTCAAATGCAAGAATGGGATGATGAGGGACTGCCAGCAATGCGAGACAGTAAGCACATCACACTTTCACAGTGTAGGTTAAAGTTGCGTGATACTTTAGAACAGCTGTGGCTGAGTACTGCGATCAAGGGAGCTTGTATCCTGACAAAGTATAACTAATTTCGTGCTTTGAGCTCTTTCAGTCTTTAGCTCTCTTCAGGTGTAAACTTTTCCTCTGGTTAGAAATATTTTTTATTAAGAAGAAAAGAATACTTTTCAACCAGACATTAAAGTATTTTTTTTTTATTCTTCCTCCTCTCCTAACAGTTTCACAGACGAGATCTACACATAAAGGCACATTCGCCCTCTAGTGGTGTTTGCCTTCCTTAAAACTGTCTTGCACAAAGGAAACAACTTCACATATTAATACATAATTAGACAGCTTATAATTCATAGATTTAAATACCATAACAGGAAAAGGAAATTGTTCCAAGAACGGAGAATGCCAAAAGTAGCTTCAAAATAAACATCTCTGTTTGGAAGTGTTTTTTTCTTTTCTTTTTCTTTTTGGTCTGACATTTGTTCCATCCCCCTCCTCCGTTAGAAAAACATGGCCTCTTAAAACTTGGAGAATACTACAGAAGCAGTAAAAGTGACATGGTTCTAAATGATAACATCCGAAATAAATGCAAGAAAGATGAGCCAGTCTTCCATTCTGCTGTCAGTGCTGGTCTTCAAAAAAGAGGGGGAGGGGGAGAGAAAGAGAGAGAGAGAGAGAGAGAGAGAGAGAGAGAGAGAGAGACACGCAGAACTAGAGCAAACCAAAGGGAAGACCAGGTATAAGCAGTCGTTCTGCTCTTTAAGTCAGTGTCCAGCACTACTTTATTCTAGATTAGACAAGAGGAGAGGTCAGAGGGTCTCTATGTTCTGTTTGGTTTCCATGTCACAAATTAAAGCTATTGTCCTTGCTTCTTTGAAAGGTACCTAAAGAAAAAGCCAAATATTCAATATTTATAATATGATTGGACATTTGAGGAAACTGCATTAACATGTAGTACATAGTCAAGAATACTGTGCTGTTACAACCTGTAGAATTATTACCATGATGGTCAGAGTCCAAGTAAATATCCTCCCTGAAGCAGGACTACAAGAGATTATGGATTTGGTAGTGTTTCTTTGTAGAGGATTCCATACAGAGCCTAACAGGCAGAGACTACCCATAATCCCTCGCAATTCCCACAGACCTTAATCCCTGGCCAACCCATTTCCCTTGTCTTCTGCACAGGATGACAATGGTCATCTGAGAAATTTCAAGAGAAATGTAGGCAACCACCTGGCAAATATCCTTTGATTTCCTGCACTGAACAGAGGGTTGGACCCAATGGCCTTATAGGCCCCTTCCACCTTCATCATTCTATAATTCTATGGTTGCTGGAATCTGAATTCATTAGTCTTGAAAACACCTTTGTTTTCTTGATTAAAGACTTCAGAAGTCAGGTGGAGAAATTCCTGCACACTGTTGGAGGTGTAGTCCACAAATTCACATAGTACTGTGTGGTTTAGTACTCAATGACTCAGAATTCCATCAAGGGCATACTTAGTGGCTATTCACTGACCCATGTTACACCATTTCACTTACGATGGTGTAAATTTTCAATTGGATGGATAATTATATTCCAGAAATCTATGTAGTGGTAAAAAAACAACAACAACAGAATCCTAGGTATCTAGAATGGCCTTTCTGAGTTTTCGGAGAGGGGGCTAAAACTCCTAGCAGCCCTACACATTACACATGCTATAGCCAATGTCGAGGGAGTTGTAGCCTATATATACGTCTAGAATTACCTACTTGTGTCTTAGAGACTGACATACTGATTATACAGTAAGATGATCTGGGCAAGACAATGCAAGACAGTGACACTTTTGCTGAAACAAATACTGAAATACGCACACTGTTACTTTCCATTTTCTGTAAGCCTTAGAAAAATAGAAGCAGCTTTGATTTAGAAGGATCTTTTTTTAAAAAAAAAAAAATGACATACACAAAATCTGATGTCCCATAAATTGTTGGCTGAGCCTCATTAAAAACCTATATCACCGAAAAAGAGTTCTCCATGATTCCATAGGCTTTGAGTGGATAGCACAACTTAATGTTGTAGCAGGGGAAGCAAACTTTGAAATTACCATTTTCATTCAATTTAAGATCCAACCAGTACAATCACACCAAGTATGTAAAGATGGATTTCAGCAACCTGGTATCTGAGATCTCAAAACACTACAGATGGGCACCATCCTCTGACCAAAGTACAAAAATTGGCCGAATCAGAGGTACCCCTGTAATTACAGGGCAACTACAGGATGCATTGAAGAATTTCTGGTCACACTTGGTGCAAACTGTTACACCTACAGTGTTGATACATTTGAAAAGCATCACAGCTATTTGAATGGAGGAAAAAGGAATGGAAAGCATACACAGTGCCAACAGACAGAGCTGCTGGTGCCAAAGGAAAATGTGAGTGACAAGTGAAGCCCAAGAAGTCCCCTGAACATTGTGCTGGGCTGCTGGACAAAATAAGGGAGTTCCATCACTCTCCAGATGTCAGTTAGCTAAAATCTACTTTTTAGTATTTAACTGTTAGAACTGAGTGTGTATGACTTGTGGAAGAATACTGAGTAAATTTGTATAGAAGAGCTTTGTACAGGCATACAATGGATAAATCTGCTGACCTTTATGTCACAACAATGTTGAGTTTTGATGATCTCACAACAATGAGGGTTTCAGGGTCCATTCAAATCCTCCCTTTTTGTGAAGGCTTTCACGGCCGGGATCTAATGGTTGTTGTGGGTTTTTTGGGCTCTTTGGCCGTGTTCTGAAGGTTGTTCTTTCTAACGTTTCACCAGTCTCTGTGGCCAGCATCTTCAGAGGACAGCACTCTGGCCACAGAGACTGGTGAAACATTAGGAAGAACAGCCTTCAGAACACGGCCAAAGAGCCCGAAAACCCCACAACAATCTCCCTTTTTGCTTCTTTTTTTACTTATTGCTGCAGTGAGTAGTGCAAATACCACTGCCAGCTGACCCTTATTTCACAGGGTCTCTATGAAGCCAGCTCTCCTCTGTGGAGTAGCTTGTTTAATGTAATGGACCTATCAATCTTTTTGTCTTCTCCTTTTTTCAATTGTTGTTACGGTATGGTAGTACAAACAGAGGGAGGAAAGGAGCTCCCTGCAGGTAAGGGGAGAAGTGAGTAACTCTAGAGACCACATCTATATAGGATCCAGGACAGGAAGGAGCTGGACAGTAAGGGTACAAGTAAATCTCAAGTACCAAATTTAGATTGCCACACCATGTATATTGCTTGCAGTTAGTAGAATTCTGAGAACTGCAGGCATCTCCAACCCAAATCTGAAAAAAAATCACATACACTGCTGAGGACATCAGAAGCCATCAAGAACATTGTGGTTACTCCTTTTATCAGCTGTGATATTAGCTGATGTCATTTGTTCTTGATTTAATGATTTCCATTGTTTGATTTCTTTTTTGTTACTTGATTTTATTGCTTGTTAGCCACACAGAAGAGTGCTATGCACTAATAGGGTGGTAGACAAATGTATGAAATAAAGAAATATAAATGTATGAAATTACATGATATGGCAAAGCCCTGGTAACAGGCACAATGGTTACACCAATTGTTTTGGTTATTTCATTGTACAGTATTATGGCTTCAGCCCTAGTGTATTCAGGAATTCAGAACAACCACTCTGTGTTCACCTCCTAAAACTCCCTGTATTGAGTGGAAAAGTATGAATAAAAGCCATTTCAGAAAATTTCACACATTTATATTTCTTCATTACATATATTTACATATCACCCTATTAGTACATAGCACTGTTCTGGGTGGTAGTGCTTGAACTCTGTTCAAGAGTTCATGTGTATATGTTTGTCTGTACACAGTTAAAACACTTCCTGGGGATTGGAAAGCCCTGTTCCAGGAAGGGCTGTAACGATATACAGTCAGAGCAAAAACTGGGAAAGACACTTTTAAAATGACAGTTTTCGGAATCTCCCAGTCAACTTGCCTGAATGCCTAGGGATTCTGAGATTTTTAGTCCAGAACTAATGTTTCCAAGCTCAATCATTTTCCAGACTTCGCTGCTTAATACAAGGCTAGAAGTGAGTGGGCAAAATTAGCATGCATGGCTGGCTGTGTGTCCATGAATGAAACTCCCATTCGCCTGAATATAGGACAACTATCCTTTCTGCTTCCCTAAACATCTGTTATCTAGAAAAGCAAAATGTCAAATAAACTGAGCTGCCACTTTAAGAATATATTCTAACATTGTCAATGAAGGCCAGAGACTGCAGTTCTCGTAACAATTGCTACAGGAAATGCATGTCTCTTGACCTCTGGTTAACGTTCATAACCATTTTGTTCAGGCTTAGAGGCAGGGCCATTTGACCCAGCTGTGATACAGCATCAGGCAGTAACAGCATTTCAGTCCTTACCTTTCCCAATGTTTGTGGTTCAGCTCCAAAAAGTTATCTAATTTTGCTATTTCCTTGAGATACTGAGTAAGTTTTAAAAGCTCTTTATCTTTATCTCTGTTTAAATGTGCTTTCATGAAGGGTTTTATCTGTGGAGGAAAAAAAACAGGTGCAAATGACACTTTAAAAAAGACCGATTGAACCTAACATGTTAGCATTCATTAAAAAGATTAGGCTACCTTATTCTGTAGCACAGGTTTCTCTGGCTATTGCTCCTTCCTAAATCCTGGCAACTTGCACCCTTCTCTTCTAGCAGATGCCTACACAGACATTTAGCAACTCCTACAGATTCCATGCAAGGATGTGTTTTAGGGGTTGAGTTTTTTTTATCATTCTTCTGTATGCTATCCATATCCACTTTGCAGCTCAATAGATCAAGCTGTTGGACCATAAATAAATAATATTTTTACAAGTGACAGAGCCACTTCCAACAACATCCACAGCTCAAGATCTTTTCTGTTCAAATTAGTAAATTCTTTGTTTGCTTTGAAAAGTTTGTCAGGCCTCTCTTGTGATGGGAGCTCAGAACATTGGCACTCTGCACTGAGAAACTACATTATTGCCTCTGTAGCTAATAGACCGTGTGTGTGTGTGTGTGTGTGTGTGTGTGTGTGTGTGTGTGTGTGTGTGTGTGTGTGTGTGTGTGTGTGTGTCCTTGCCTTGTTTAAAGGGGCGGACCATAGGCAAATCCATCAGCTATCAGCAGTTTTCCAACAGGCCCTTTAAGGTGAGGCAAAGAAAGGACTTTAGCATAGCAAGTCACAGCTAGAGTAGGCCCATTTGAATCAATGGAACTCATGCAGAAGTTGATTCAATGGGTTTACTCAAATGCAATTTGCTATGCTAGGCCACTGGTTCTTAACCTTGGGTTACTCAGGAGTTTTGGACTGCAACTCCCAGAGGCCTTCACCACCAACTGTGCTAGCTGGGGTTTCTGGGAGTTGCAGTTCAAAAACATCCAAGTAACAAAGGTTAAGAACCACTGTGCTAGGCAATAATTTTGGCTAATAACAAACACAGCATATGCAAATCTAGAGGGCAAAGACTTTTCAATCAGCAATAAGTTGCATCCTCTGATCTGTTTTAAATAATTTTTTGTTTGTTGTTTCTTTTGGTTATACTGTATACTTCTATTGCTTTAAACTGTTTATCATAGTGGCGGTCCTGTTATCCTCCACATGTATGAGGGCAACACAACTGGAACTTTCCTCTCAACCACTGGTAATCAAATGCAATTAGATAGTGACTGCATAAGCAAAGCAAAGCAAAGTGTGCTGCTTATATACTGCCCCATAGTGCTTCAAGCACTCTCTGGGCGGTTTACAAGTTAATTAGGCAGGCTACACATTCCCCCCTCCCCCAGCGAACTGGGACTTATTTTACCGACCTCGGAAGGATAGAAGGCTAAGTCAACCTTGAGCCGGCTACCTGAGATTGAACCCTGGGTCATGAGCACAGTTTTGGCTGCAGTACAGCAATTTAACCACTGCACCACAAGTGGTATAGGATTCAAGATTTTGCATAAGACAACTCACTGTTTATAACCAACCCTATACTGTCTGCTGAGACTGTCAGGGCATCTGAAGAAACCAAGCAATGGTCTGCCACAACACTGTCACTTGAGACCCCCTCATCATCACGGTATCTCCCCTGCCAAGCACCGTATTTTTTTGCTCCATAAGACGCACCTCTCCATAAGACACACCAAATTTTTAGGAGAAGAAAACAGTTAATAACTGTTTTCTTCTCCTAAAAATTTGGTGAGCCTTATGGAGAGGTCCGTCTTATGGAACACACCCTAGGACCCTTTGGAGGCTCACCCTGCCCCCCCCCGGGAGCCAGAGGGGGCAAAATCGCCACCTTCTCGGACTCTTCTGAAGCTTCCCAAGCCTCAAAAGAGTCCCAGAAGGTGGCGATTTCGCCCCCTCTGACCCCCAGGGGGGCAGGGTGAGTCTCTAAAGGGTCCTAGAGTGTGTTCCAGGACCCTTTAGAGACTCACCCTGCCCCCCTGGGGGTCAGAGGGGGCGAAATCGCCATCTTCTGGGACTCTTTTGAGGCTTGGGAAGCTTCAGAAGAGTTGCTGAAGGTGGCGATTTTAACCACATTGGGCCCGTGGGGGGTGGGGGGAGCATCACAAGGGTCCTGGAAGGCTCACTTGGACCCTTGTGAGGCTCCCCCACCCCCCCACGGGGCAGGCGCGGGTGAAATCGCCAGCTTCCAGGACCTTTTCTGAGCCTTTCAAGCCTCAGAAAAGGTCCTAGAAGCCGGCGATTTTGCCCCCGCTGGCCCCGTGGGGGGTGGGTGGGAGCCTTGCAAGGGTCCTGGAAGGCTCACACGGACCCTTGCGAGGCTCCCCCCAAAGGGCCAGTGGGGTGAAATTGCCAGCTTCGCTCCATAAGACACACAAACTTCCCACACACAAACTTTTTTTGGGGGGGAAGTGCGTCTTATGGAGCAAAAAATACGATATTTGAGACCCAGTGGGATTTAAGTTGAATGAGTAAGGACCTGGGTCTCTTTCTTTTCAGAGCATGTACTCTGCTGGTACTCTTTGGTATTACAGCCTTTTGTTTTATCCCACATTGCTGTTGGCCTGCGGATTCAGCTACTCCTTTCAAGAGGATACAAAATGACCCATGTGTGCTTAATTCTTAGGGGAAAAAACACGTGTAAGTAGGATGACCACTACATCGCTGTTGTAGCAATATGCAGTAGTGACCATGTCCTTCTGAGAGGCTTATGAAATTTATCCCAACACACTGCTTGTCACATTTATCAAAGGGTTCCAGACAATAAGTTAATCCCTCATGGAATTGTTGATTAAAGTCTGTTGCCTGTGGTAGAAGATCTGATCTTGATTCCTTCTATAGCAACATTTCTCATAAACAGTCACCTCCAATTTGTTTTGCTGTCAGTAAAGCCTGAGCTTCAGCAGCACGCTGGCTCTTGTTTTCCCAAGAGAAGGCAATGATACCATTCTGTCAGCATCACACTTTGTCAAGTCTCCATCCAGTTGAGCAGTACTTTTAAAGCAATTTGCACTTGCCTCTTACCATTTCTCAAAAAGGAGGGAGATTTCACAGGGACAAGAACTAGCATCATGAGAGTCAAGACATCTTTTCTAGGACCAACACTTCCCAAAAGCCCTGAGATATTTGGGAAGCAGGGAATACAGGGACAGAAAAATATTAACATATGACTTTGACAGCCACTTCAAAACTTGATACACACAGTACATTAATTTCATTCAGATCAAATTTTTCCCCATCTGACCAAGGTATTTCTCAAGCCCCTGAAAAAGTCTTTCTCACTGGCTTTTTATTACAGCAAAGGCACCCTAAGCCATCTTTTAACTGATCACTAATGTCACAAACAGGAAAACGATTTCCACTGAAGACAATTTTTGCTGAGCACAATGGGCATAAATATAGTAGCTGTTGTAGTAGATAAGACTACAACCTTATGGCTAATTGCCTGAGAATAAATTCCACCCAATGCATCATAACATACTTCTGGGTAGAGAAGTAAAATTCTTTGGACACTATGCATGAAATAAATTCCAACTATCATCTCTTCATTTCAGAATGCTGTTTTAATGTATTATTCTACTAAACGATGAACTCGCCCTCTATAGCAAGATATTTGCAGCTCCTTCAAACACTGTCACATCAAAAACTTTGTAAGCAACCACAGATCTTGACAAAACCAACTGCAAAGATGGAGGAAGGAGACACATAGACAGTGGTGTGATTGTCCAAGTTGCATAACTTACAATCCTATACCAATAGTGCAGACAGGATGACAGATGTGTCCAATGAGTGAAATATAAGTGAGTAAAACCCCTTATCTTTGACATAACTTTCCAGATGTGAACCTATCTGAACATCATCCTTTACACAGACAGCATTTTCGCAAGAACTTTAGAGATTACCTTTAGTCCATTTTGGGGGTTCATCAGAAAATTCCGTCCAATGTCATCAAACATAATAGTATTTTTCTTGTTGTAGTATTCTGAAAATTTGCCCCATATGACCCCAAGAGGTTTCACCTATGAAAGCAAAGCCAGTAGAAATGATGATGTAAAATAGTATCTCAACACCAGAGTCAATTATTTATTTTTCTAATGTTGCCATATAAAGTTATTTACTATCTTTCTTCTCCACACCTTAAAAAAATCAATGTTTGGAAAAGAAAATGTTTGTAACAGTATCAATTGGGAATAAACTCCACTTAATTCAGTGAAGCTAAATACTGATCCAGCAGGCAGGATTGCACAGGAATATTTCCATTTTGCAAATAAGGAATGATGGCCTGAAAATGGGGGATCTAAGGAAGACCTGGGATAAATGTAGGTTTTCCACTACCTCTGAGGGAGATGCTTTGCTGCAAGTGATAACTTCAGTTTCTTTTAATAAAAATATTGTGTTACACATTCAGAAGAAAAGTACAAAAGTGTTAAAATCATTTTAATTTTCATGAAATGAAAGAAAGTGAGTTCAAAAATATTCAAGTTAAACTAGCGTTGCTCTTCTTTTTGCTCTATAGCAGCCCTTCTCAACCTTTTTTTTATCACAGCAATAAACACAATATGAAAGAAATATAGACTGAATCAGGATTGTATATGTTGCATAGCAAACCTTCTAAGCTGTGTATGAATACTTGTTTCCAGTCTGCAGCCCCCTTCAAATGTGCCAGGACCTCTGGGGCCCCCTATTGTGAATGGTTGCTATACATTAAGGAACATTTTAGATACATCTGTGGAAGGACTATCTCTAATGCTTCCCTAAAGTAGGCTTAGTTTCTCAAATGCAGTTCACCATCATCACCAAGATCAAACCTATGTAAACTCCTCAGCATGCAGTTTACTATGGTTCATATAGTAAGATTCCTGAAGAACAGATCTGAGCAAATATACCAAGCTGCATGTGAGAAAAGAATCTGATTTCTTAAGTTCCCTAGAGATTCATTTGGTTACTCAAGTTGTCTCGATACACTTTGTCACTCTTGATCTGGGCAACCTCAGAAGACTCAAGTAAGGAAACCAAGCTACATTTCTATTATTGCACATGGCTTAGCACACTAATTCAAGTCATCTAGGACTGTTGTAACTCAGGCATCTTGCCAAGATTAAACTGTTACTTTGGAGACTTTTTTCCACAGTACTTGTTCACAGCTTGTTTAAGGTCTAAACAGCTTACACTAAGCTTTTAAGGAAGGATTCTGAGGAGCAAAGATTTCTGCTTCAAAGGAAGATGTTGCAATAGATAGCCATTGACATTAGAATTCTGCATTTTTAGAAAAGTGTATGTTATTCTTCTAAACCTAAAGAAAACAATCCCATATAGAAGGGGGGGGGAAATGTCCCTACATCAATTAATCCTCGTCTTGGAGTATGCACAGTTATCATGGCAGCACTGTCCAACATAAAGGTGATCTTGTAGTTTGCATTGGTGCTCACTCCCAGCTCCTGCAATACAAAACAACAGCAACAAAACGTGATGACATGTTGCACACTGGGTACTCCACCACTGCAACTTCTGAAGCCTAACCTTGTTAAGTGACAACACTAAAGGACAAAAACAGGACATGCTAAAAATAGACATCTACTCTACTCTCCAAGGAGATTTATTACGATGGGGTGAAAGCTATATTACAACTTGCTATGACTCAATGCAATCTTAGAGCATAAAAATAGTTGCTTTGTGTAAAAGGCAGGTTTGGATCTGTCTTGTTCTTCTGAAATAGCAAGAAAAAACAAGATAGCATTCTTACCCATGAAAGCTGTTGAACTATCTGCCTTTGCTAAGCTACAGTATTCTGGTCAAAGAAAGAACTGCCATTTTTAATTTTTAATTTCACTTTCCATTTCACTTCCCATTACACTCAGCCTCAGAAGCAATAGTAAAATAGATAGGTTGTCCGAGAAAATGACATTCAAGAATTCAAAGGGGTTGCTATTTAAAAATATACTAACTTTGTGGGACATGAAGCTACTTCTAGAAACTAAATCTCCAAAGGAAAACAAGTTATTTGGGGCTAGAAAAAAATCTTGTCTGCAGCTGTACAGCTTAGTATTGTTTCAGTTTTTGAAAAATGCTTCCAAAAGTAAAGTGTGTTCAGATCATGGGGGTTGGATATTGGTATGGAAGGAGCACATTTTGGGCTCAGCGGCATGTTGCACAGGGAACCAAACTGGGCTTTTTACATTCAAAAGCTCATAGCCATCCACAGTATTTCAGACCTGATAAACTTACCAACTTAATTGATAAAATCCCAGTGCTGTGGCAACTTTGTTTTAAAAAATCGTATTAGTTATTGAGCTTCCTACACCTACATTACAGTGTATGAAATCCTGCTGCTCAGCTCTAACTATACAGTGGGGAATGGCATCAATAGCAGCAGCAGATTGTTGCTGATTAAATGCTTAATTTTTTTTTTTTTGGAGCAAGTAGGGCTTGTATACAAAGTCATGTGCACCCTGAAATCACAAAAGGAAACGTTCAGTCCAAGGCAATCTGCTGCTACCAATGAAGTCATCCCTATTGAGTGGATGGACCATGCCCAACAGGATTTTGGCCTATACCAAACATCATCTTGAACTATCATATGCAAGTGCTTGATTCAATGTAAAGCAACGTCCTATGTTCTTAGCAGGAGTGTAAATTTTCATACATCATATTTGCTAAGACAAGAACCATCACACACATTATTTGCCAGTTGGGGAGCACACGAGGAGCAGCAGAGGAGAGATAAGATCGCTTCCTCTTTCTTCTATTGCATTCCACTGTTCTATCAGTGCAGGTCCACCGTGGGAAACTGCCCTTGAAAACCATGGGCATATTACATTAATTCACTGGCTGAAGTCCTATTGCTTAGCATAATAAGTCACATTAGAGTAAACCCACTGAATCAGTGGAGATTTGGTGAGTGTACTCCTCCACAGGTTCCACTGATTCAAAAGGAATCTAGTTGCAACTTACTATGCTAAACAATAGAATTTCAGCCACTGAATATACCACATGTGGCAGGCAATTAACATGAACTGGAGAGAGGAGCAGAGCAGAGGGAAGCAAATTTCCTCTTCTCTCTTGCTCCCTACCCACCTATAGACCCTTTGGGAAAAATTGCCACAGAAATGCTGCAAAGAGTCTGGTGGGAAAGGATACAGGGCTGTGTTTTTATGGTTCTCAGTTTGGCAGTTACCTAGCAGCTGAAGATCTCTTTGAAACAAGAGATGTAATAAGATGAAACAAGAGACTTTGCCAGGCACATTCTTTCAAAATACAAGTCCCCATGATGTCATAGGCAAATTTGCTCTTTACATCATTATTAAACTAAATGCCCTACGTGAATGGTGGAACAGTTTTCTCAAGACAAATCAGGGAGTTGTTCCGACTGACTGGGACATCTGAGTTGTCTCTGTGAATGAAAGGGCCTGTTGTGTTCACAGAAAGGGCACTGATCCAACAAAGGGAGGAGTCTTTCACCCAGTACTCTTCTTTCTCTCCACAGTCCTCAGTGATCTGAAGTTCCCTCACCTCGGTTTTTAAGTGGTGAGTGGGGCTTCTGGGGCATCATCAGAAACACCCTCCTACTTTCACAGATCCATCAGTAGGAGCACCCGAAAAGCAAAGGTCCCCTCATGTGAATTTAAGATCCAAGCCAAATGTGATGATGCCACCTTAGCACTTGCCACAGAATTCTGCATTACAGTTAAAAGACCCTTCACACTTTTTGGGTACAGAGCATTCAAAGAAAAGTCTAGCAAACAAATCTCATAGACGAGCCAAAACACATATTCATTGAACTTACTTTCATTTTAGCTTCAATCCACTTCATATTAGTAGCAGCTGAAAAGGAGGAGAAAGGAATTTTGAAGCGTATAAGCACAGATGAATAGACATGCTGTTATTAAAACATATTTTTCCTATCACATAATCATTTCCTAAATATGAGTTACTTGTTATTCATGGACTACATAATCCAATCTTTTTAAGATACAGCAATGCCCCTATAACCTGTAATGGTTTTTAGTTCTGCTCAACTCACTCCTTATTCATGGCAAGCAGGTCATCTAATCTGTTCAAGCAGACTGATTGTGTGAACTGAGTCACTTGCCAATCCCACACGACCCTGTATCAGAGGAGTTTTTTTTTAAAAAAAAACACCATGAATTACTCTAAATTTGTTGAAATAGAATGCACGTGGCATTTTATTTACTAATGAGAAACAAATTAAAATATGTATGTGCAGCACAGTAATACTCTGCTTAACCATTTGGTTTGACAAAAGTAGGATCAATGGGAAAGACTAGAGCTAATTCTGTAAAACAAGAACACAAAACAAATTGCATCTTAATAAACTGGTGCAGTAACTCCTATACAGTGGCTAAAGTCTAGTGGGAAGTCACAACTAAAGTAGGCCCATCAGATCAGTGGAGAATCTGGTGAGTCAACTCCTCCATTAAATTTCATTGCTTCAGTGGATCTAGTCGAGGCTTACTGATAGATTTCAGCCAGCATTTTGCATCTCACAGCCTAGACCCGCAGAACCATGCACATAATTGCACATACTCCAAAGTCAAATTTGCATTATTCTGTTCATCTACACACACACACACATTCCCACAATGCAATATAACAAATCTTGTCTGAAATTAAATTATTGGAAGTTTCGTAAACAGTCTCTGAGAAAAATGGGGATCCACCATTTAGAGGGAAATGGCTAAAGAGTCCACTAAGCATCCCCAAGGGCTACTTGGCTTACAGTACCCCTTTAAATTGCAGCACACATTAACTGCCAGAAAAGGTTCATGAGCAACTTTCCCCAGAGAATACTGTGCTATATCACAGTTGTTATGGTGGATGTTTGCATGTGCACAGGGATTTTGTGCTTACTATTCTACACAAATTAAAGCTTCCATTTAATCACCTCTTACGACTGCCAAATGAGATCAGACAGGTGACTTGAGGAATTTAACAGAGGAGAAAAGATGAGCATCAAGAGCCATGGAATCTGATGACATCTCTAAAGGGGATGTCTGTGTTGTAAATAACAATAGCAGTGACATCAGAAGAATTGTGATATGCAAGGTAAACAACTTACACCAAATAACTATGTCATAATCTTCATAAGCAGATGTCAGGAACTCATGAAGGTATGGCCTCATCAGCTCAACCCCAGTTTCTGCACATGACCTGTGGTCTGAGAAGAAATTCAGCCTATTTCAGTGGTTCAGCATTTTCTTCTAATTTGTGCTCTGTTACAGACCTACCCCCCCACCCCAAAGCAATATGTATAGAACACCCAAAACTGGACTGCCTGGAGGATTTGCAGTAAGGCTAAAACTTCACAAATCAACTGTTTGGTAAAGAAAGGGAAGCACAATGGCTAAATCTGGCCCACCCCTGCTCCCTGAGAGGCAAGAATTTTAATCTTTTCAACCTCTTTGAAGAGCTCCAGGTGTGCAGCACTACAGGTTGGACTGAAAAAGAGAATTGTACATACAGAAGATATTTGGCCAAAGGTTTCCCCAGCACAGTTTAAATGAAGACATGATCTGAGACAAGTGAAAAGTTTCTTCACCTGAGCAATAATGTCAGATGACATGAAAAATAAATGATCCCATTCATGGTCGAAAGCAACAAGAACTCTGTCCCTTCTGTATATCATTTTTCCAGCTTGCTACTATGCGTGTTCTTATCCCATCCTGCCTCTTCACGTTCTTCCTCTATGTATTAGTGTCAGCATACAATTTGTAGTTAGCCTACTAATTAATTAAGCAGCTACACTTTTTCATTACAAATGGAACAGAGGACTATAATTTAATTACAGTTTATTAACCATAATCTTGAACATGAAGACTGGACAGAGCCAATGATTTCAGGCTCCCATACATGTTAACAGAAGTCTGAATCAAGATTTCTCTATGTAGCTGGTCCAAATATTCAGAATCTCCCAAAGTTTTTGCCAAAAATCAGGTTTTTCTACATACGTTGGTCCTCACAGTAACCTCGTAAGTATAAGGAAATATATATCCTAAAAACACATACTGAGTCTATCTAGCAGGGATTCAGTAAAAATGGATGAATAATAGTCATTGGTAATGAAAAATATTAAGAGACCAAGATTTCTTGTACAACAAACACTAGTTCATCAAATGAATCCACAAAAGCATATTGCGCAATACATACAGTATATCACATGAGTGTGTATCCCCTCACATTTCATAAATATTTTAGTATGTCTTTTCATGTGACAACACTGAATGAATGACACTTGGCTACAATGTAAAGCAGCGAGTACAAAGCTTGTATAACAGTGTAAATGTGCTATCCCCTCAAACTAACGCAATACACAGCCATAAATGTCTAAACCGCTAGCAACAAAAGTGAGTACACCCCTAGGTGACAATGTCCAAATTGGACCCAAGTAGCCGTTCTCCCTCCTTGGTGTCATGAGTCCCGTTAGTGTCAAAAGTCTCAGGTGTGAAAGGGGAACAGGTATTATCGCTCTCACTCTCTCAGACTGGTCACTGGAAGTTCCACATTGCACCTCATGATAATGAACTATCTGAGGATCTGAAAAAACCAATTGTTGCTCTACATGAAGATGGCCTAGGCTATAAGAAGATTGCCAAACCCCTGAAACTGACCTGCAGCACGGTGGCCAAGACCATACAATGGTTTAACAGGACAGGTTCCACTCAAAACAGGCCTTGCCATGGTTAACCCAAGAAGTTGAGAGCCAGTGCTCAGCATCATATCCAGAGGTTGGATTTGGGAAATAGACATATGAGCATTGCCAGCATTGATGCAGAGTTTGAAGGGGTGGGGGTGAGCCTGTCAGTGCTAAACCATATGCCACACACTGCATCAAATTGGCCTCCAGGGCTGCCATCCCAGAAGGAAGGCTTTTCTAAAGATGATGCACAAGAAAGCCCACATACAGTTTGCTGCAGAGAAGCAGACTAAGGACACGGATTTCTGGAACCATGTCCTGTGGTCTGATGAGACCAAAATAAACTTATTCGGTTCAGATGACGTCAAGCACGTGTGGCAGCAACCAGGTGAGGAGTACAAAGACAAGTGTGTCGTGCCTACAGTCAAGCATGGTAATGGGAGTGTCATGAGTGCTGCCGGTACTGGGGAGCTACAGTTCATTGAGGAAATCATGAATGCCAACATGTACTGTGACATACTGAAGCAGAGCATGATCCTCTCCCTTTGGAGACTGGGCAGCAGGGCTGTATCTCAACATGATAATGACCCCAAACATACCTCCAAAATGACCACTGGTTTGCTAAAGAAGCTGAGGGTAAAGGTGATGGCCTGGCCGAGCATGTCTCCAGACCTAAACCATATTGAGCATCTGTGAGGCATCCTGAAATGGAAGGCGGAGGTGCGCAAGGTCTCTAACATCCACCAGCTGTGTGATGTCGTCATGGAGGAGTGGAAGAGGACTCTAGTGGCAACCTGTGAAGCTCTGGTGAACTCTATGCCCAAGAGGGTTAAGGCAGTGCTGGAAAATAATGGTGGCCACACAAAATATTGACACTTTGTGGCCAGTTTGGACATTGCCACTTAGGAGTGTACTCACTTTTGTTGCCAGCAGCTGTGTGTTGCGTTATTTTGAGGGGACAGCACATTTATACTGTTATACAAGCTATATACTCACTTATAGCCAAGTGTCATTTCTCCAGTGTTGTCGCATGAAGTTATACTAAAATATTTATGAAATGTGAGAGGGTGTACTTACTTCTGTAATATACTGCACATACATCCTCAAGATGCTGCAAATTTTGTTATTGCAATGGAGAGAGTAACTATTCCTTTTGGTTGTTAAATGATTTGCTTTGACATTTTTTCTTTTTCAAATACTATATTAGAAGCTACTTTATAAGGATAAGAATAAACAGAGATAGAAATAAATTAATCAAACAAATAAGCTGGTTATAAAACTAAACTGAGTACAGAACAAAACTGAACCTAAGATATATCACTTACCAAATAGTGTGTAATCAACATCCAGAACCAACAATTTCTTTCCTTCTCGTGGCGGATTCAATATTTCCACTTTGTACTCCTTAACTCTACGGGATATTTTTAGTAGATTTTCTTCCCTAAATATAAATAACATGAATAATATATGGTTGCTACACCTTTATTTTATTATATAGAAATCATTCAGTTATTTCTCCACACAGTAACAATTCACCTGTTCTCTACTTCAACAACTTCCTCTTCAATATCAAAATCATTAACAACATCTTCATTATCAGGAGGTGGCCCAAGGACATCTTCCTGTATTAAAGGTAATTAAAAGGAAGGGAACAATTAGAGGGTTTTCTCCTCAAAAATGTGTTGCACAAAAGCCAGAAATGGACACATTTGAAAAGAATACTGGCTTATTGTGAATGTGCTTCATGCTAGCATATACATCCTGTTCACACCTGTCTGGCTCTTTCTGCTAGCAAGACTGGCTAAACAAACCAAAATAGTTTGCTTCACATGTCATCAGACCCTAGGATGTTGGTTTGTAGTTCCCAAAAAAACCCACGATTTGTAAACCAAGTACAAACCCTGTTTTATAACCCTGGCTTGTAAAAAACACAAAAGGCTAGGTCCCAGGTTCCAATGACACATAAATGGAACATTTTTTGTTCGTTTGTTCATCTGTTCTTCTAAGTAGGAGTAGAGAAGAGGACTGACTCTCTGGGTTCATAGTAAGACATGATGAACCAGAATCCTAACTTGCTATTATGGGTGTATTTATTTATTTAATTATTTACAAGACCTTTTTAACCGCACCATTACCAGTGGTCTCTGAGCGGCGTACAACAATATTAAAACTTTAGAAAAACATTTAAACCATTAAAAATACCCAATATTATAATAATACCCTATCTTAAAAGTCAATTTATCATTAATAATTCCTGGTGCTCATATGGCCAGCTAAAGGATACTATTTAATTAAAATGCTGGCTAAACAGAAAGGTCTTTTGCCTGGCGCTGAAAAGCCAAAAGTGTCGGAGCCATGCAGATCTCTATAGAGAGGGTGTTCCAAAGTTGGGGGGCATGCCATCCCCCTCACTTCTTTCAGGGATGGCACCTTTAGAAGGGCCTCATTTAGGCAATGATTCATCATTCCCTGCCCCAAATCTACATTTTTGCTAGATGTTTGCACCTTCAGAAATATGAGCCATACTTTATGCTGAGCCAAAATATAGTTTGGTTTCTGTTCAAGAAGACAGTATAAACTGAATTAAAGTTGGCATCGATAATAAAAAAAGAACAAAGTCATATAGCCAGATGAACTGGAAAGTGAAAGCAGCCATAGAGGAAAACATAGGACATTTTCTACACATTTTAACTGTATTGAAAAAAATTTTGTTACAGCCAGAGAGAAAAAAAAGGAAAATATTTCTGAAGTTCTCTAAGCCAGTGGTACACAACCTTGGGCCTCCAGATGTTCTTCGACTACAACTCCCAGAAGCCTTCACCACAACCTCTGCTGGCCAGGATTTCTGGGAGTTGAGATCCAAGAACGTCTGGAGGCCCAAGGTTGGGGACCACTGCTCTAAGCAATACAGTCAAGGAACTGAAGCCAGGAGCATGGAGAGAGTTTAACAAACAGGGGTTTTTGAGGTTAAGGGGAAGGGAATCTCATGAGTGAAGCTGCAAGTGAAAAGGCACGTGCTTACACTTTTGGGCATCTACAGTTTTCTATGCTGCAGTCATGCTCTAAATCTTATGAACTTTCCAGTGTAGCCTACACTCAAAGATACACAGACTACAGTGGGTTTGGAAGAGGCAGAAACTTCTGTTACCAGCATAACCCCCTTGATGTTGGCTGATCTCATATCTGCTAACAAAACCGAGGGCCTGTTCCCACTGCTGGGATAAACTGGTCGAGGGATCATTTTCTTGGATTTGGACTAAGCCTGAATCCAAAACCTTTGTGGTGGTGTGTGCATCCTCACCCTGCTGATTCAGGCTCCCTGCTGCCACCACGTGCTCCCCACTGCCATCACTATCGCTGCGACCATCTCCTATCAAGTGTGTCCAACGGGGGCCGTTGGGGAGAATGGAAAGAGAAGGGGAGAAGGATATGAGGGAAAGAGGCAAGGGGTGAGGCTGTGGATGGGTGCCTGAGGGAGTGTGCACCAAGCATGTGGGGGGAGGGAAGACCAGACAGGCAAAAGAGCAACCAGGCAGGCAGGGAGAAGGCAGCATATAAGCGGGGGGGGGGCGTTATCAGGAAGGTGAAGGGGGTGATCAAGTGGGAGGGACAAGTGAGGAGGAGGATAATCAGGCAAGTGAGGGGTGAGCAAGTAATGGGGGCAAGGAGTCCAGCACTGACTTTTCAGCGCACCTGGTGCTTCTTTTTTTAAAAAAAACTCCTGCCCAGCTGGTAGCAGGAATTTTTTTGAAGAGGATGGGACGTTCACAAATCCGCCCCAAAATAAATGGACCTCTGGCAGGGGAGCAGAAAAACTCACTGCCCTGGCACAGTGCTCCACCCGTGCATGCCTCTCATGTGTATGCTAAAATTTTATTCTTTTTTAAAAAAAGGATAACCTAGTAAAACAGCATGGAGTTTTGTCAGTGGGATCAAGCCTTGAGTCTTAGGTCACAACTGCTGCACTGTGGCTGAAATCAGCCAGCAGAACCACCAAAAGTGCGGCAGAGAAGGGGAGGCACTGAGTTATGATGGATCCACACACACGTCAGAACTCTCTGCCACTGAGCTGGCACAAAGCTAGGCCAGGGCACTAAATTCCAACAACCCCAAGATGGGAGGGATTTGAATGCAATTCAGCCAAGCCTCAGCTCCCTGGGTTGGATAGGAGTGTGTTTTAAGAAGATAATGTTTTAAACAGTGAGAGAGGAATTATGGAGAAGACTGAGATGGACTTGCACAAGGGTTTTTATATAGTGTGACTGTCTAAATAGTTTACAATCAGCACAACAATAAATCAGCAAGAAGATCAACATTAACATGGAAACAGCTACTGAAGACAGCACTGAAGCAATAATGTATTTTTTCAGTCAGGTTTTTGATTGACTTCTTTCTAAAGGCTGCCAACAGTCTATGGGAATAAAAGTAGATTTTTACACAGTGTATTTTAAACAGTAGAAATTTGTGTGTGCATTTAATACAAAAAGGTATTTTACCAAGCTTTCCTCACGAGTCCCCATCATCATAATTTTAGTATTAGGTTTTAGTTTTAATGATCCAAGTTTTACGTCATTCTCTGCTGGTTTGCCTGGAAAATACAGAGATTACAGCTTCTTCTGTGAACACAAACAATTGTCTCTGAAATTGTTTTTCCCCTCTTTTCACATGCTCACAATACAACAATTGTAAACACTGACATATTAAGGACATTATAAAAGTACTGTCTCTTAATGAACAAGTTGTCTGCTAGTACACATTCACACTAGTGGGATCCATATGCTAGCACTTAGCTTTTCTATGTTAAGTTGGGATTTTCAAGCATTCTTCTTTCGTTTTAGGTCATGCCCTCTATTTCCAAGATTACCTTTTGCCAGAGCAGTTCACAAAAAAGGATGACTAGAATTGAAATCCTAGAGACAGGACCTTCCCAATGGTCATAGTCAAGCTGGGAAATATCTTGCCATATAAAGTTTGGTTGGACCTTTTAAAAAATCACTTCTGGCTGGCCTCTTTGGTTCTGGCAAGTTTTTCCACTGTCACATAGATCAAAGTTCCTAGAATTTCTTTTATATAGTTCTACTATGTTTTGTTGATACCACCATTCTATGTCCAAGTTGCAAATTTAACTTAGGTAACCCTATCCCAAATGATAAGTGCTAAGCACTTCATTCTACGTCACCTACCACCTGGCATCCCTATCATAAATGTTGAACTACAGAAGACTTGAGAGCAACACACCCTTTAATCTTCAGCCATGCTGGGTGGGACTTTGCCTCTCTCTTAAACAGTGTACACATACCATCACTTAACAGTACTTCCACGTCTCCACTCTTCCTTTGCAGATGTGTGTTAACACATTGGTGAACCTTTCCATTAGTTAACATAGGACTGAACTCATCCAATCTGTTCGATAGGATATACTTAAAACCTATGTCAAATTAATTCAGTAGACATGTATAGATATGTCTCAACATCTTACCCATTTAGCAACAACCTCTGGTTTAACAATCTCATCTGACGATGAAAACAATGGGAAAAGAAAAATACCTTTCACTTTAAGTCCAAGAAGCTTTTGGCGCTCTGGTAGTACCCCAGTGAGTCCTTTGAGAGACTGCTTCAAATCCAGCACTGTATCCTCTTCCGACAAGGTGGTTATCAAAAATTCTTGACCACCCCATTTTATAATAAGAGAGACAGCCATGTTTGCAACATATGTTCAAAATAAATCTGTGGGCAAGCAAGAAATGATTGTCAATGAATTTCAGAGCTCCATCTTGTTTTCTGATCTACTTGGAACAACGGTCTAAATCAGGGGTCTCCAGACTGCAACCCATGGGCCACATCCAGCCTACCTTGCAGTTTTATCCAGCCCGTTCCCTTCAGGTGGGTGGGTGGGTAGACGTATGTGTGGGCAGGGGGGCGGCTGCACGAACAGATGTTCCTATGGCCCTCAAAAATGTGAGCAATATACAGTGTGGCCCTCAATCTCAAAAGTTTGGAGATCTAAATAAATGTCTATGCTCAGGCTCAAATTGTGTACAAGTTAATTGAAAACACGTCTCATTGAATTCTACACAAACAGAGGATCAGATTTTAAGAACCTAGCAGGACATTTCTTAGATCTACAAAGGCTTGTGCCAGATTAACTATATTAGTTTTTAAGATAAAATTGGTTGTTTTTGCTACAGCAGATTAACACAGCTATTTATATAAATTGCTTTCAACTTATGGCAGGCCTATGAATTAATGCCTTCTAAATGTTGCCTCTACTAGATGCATATCTTAATGTGGTGAAAAATGGGAAACAGTTAGAGATAACTACCAATAGTGCTGCTCCAAATGAAACAACTGGACTAAATCTGAAAGAAAATTCACCTACTGATTTGCACAGATATAAAAACAAATCTGAAGCTTCACAATACATATTACTGGAACCTAGAATATTGTAAGTATGAATCAAGCCTGAAATTGTAGCACAAGAAAGGAAATGTACAAATATCGCAATAGTATTATTGTCTAAAGTTGATGATTTCCTAGAAATACCTTTTTGCAAATTTTTATAAACAAATATAAAACATATATAATTTATTTAAAAATATAAAACATTTATATAAATATTATTACTGTCTTATTCAGTTGTAAACTGTCCAGTGTGGCATTTGGAGCCAGATGGGTGGTATACAAATTAAACAAATAAACAGGAAGATTTATATAGTCCAATCCTATACACATCTACTCACAAGCTCCCCACACCAGGCATTCTTCCAGGTAAATATGTATAGCCAGAGGGGAGTTTGGACTAGGGCTGGGAGAAGATAAGAAGCAATCGTAATAATGTACTACATTTGCATTTCTGATACTGTAATCTGTCCATATGCAAACCAGCACCAAAACTGATGCAGCATCATAGGAGGCTCAGAAGTCTCAAGAAAGAATACAGTACCCGTAACTAAACAGCCAGCACAAGTTGCCTATATGCAGAACTGCTAATAAAATAAGCAAGCAAATAAAACGGATTCTTTCTCACTTAAGATCTGAGTAAGAATACACAAACAGTCTTTTAATCACAAATAAGTGCTTTGTATACTCCACCTACAGGACACATTATACCAAAAGCAGCCAACCATTGAAAAGTTCATTTGAAAGGTCTAATTAAGTCTGCTTGCAACATGATTCCTGGAGGAAAGCTTAACACAACACATAACAATCAGGATATAATACAGACAAGCCTGCCTGCACTTCCAGTCTGCACTGTGACCATTCTCATTTCAGCCAATGCAGAATGCTTGACTGTAAGATTATCTAATTGTTTGCTTTAAAGTAATATAGGCTGGATGTTACCAGTGTAGCCCTCACTACTCTATAAGAAATAAAAAATTGCCTTTCTATCTTCTTGTTAAAACCTGGCTGTAGGCAATTACAAATCAAAATTATTACTAATTAGTTTTGGGTAATGAGTAAATGATAAGTAGTTACACGTTACAGTAAAACTAATAAAGCAAGTAGTTTTAAAATTACTTTAAGCATAATGATAACTTTTTAAAGCTACTTTCCAAAAATAATTTTAAAGTACATTTGAAGAAATTTTTAGAGACATTTTAATGGAATAGTTCATGCTATGTGCAATTCTCTTATGAAGCCTAAGTCATAGGAGAAGTGTTCCTTGGCTTTTTGTATTTTGGTAAATACAAAGAAGCTATGGGCTAGGCTGTGCAGGGACACCCAAGACGGAGAGGTCATAGTGGAAAATTCTGACTAAACACAATCCACCTGGAGCAGGAACTGGCAAGCCACTCCAGTATCTTTGCCAAGAAAACTCCATAGACAGAAACAAAAGGCTAAATGATATGACACTGGAAGATGAGCCCCTCGGGTCAGAAGGCGTCCAACATGGTACTGAGGAAGAGCGGAGGACAAGGACAAGTAGCTCCAGAGCTAATGAAGTGGTTGGGCCGAAGCCAAAAGGACGCTCAGCTGCGGACATGCCTGGAAGTGAAAGGAAAGTCCGAAGCTGCAAAGAAAAATACTGCATAGGAACCTGGAAGTAAGATCTATGGAGTAAGATCTATGAACCTTGGTAAGCTGGATACGGTCAAACAGGAGATCGCAAGAATAAACATTTACATCCTGGGTGTCAGTAAACTAAAAGGGACGCATTAAATTCAGATTATCATATCTACTAATGTGGGCAAGAATCCTGTAGAAGAAATGGAGTAGCCCTCATAGTCAACAAAAGAGTGTGAAAAGCTGTACTGGGATACAATCTCAAAAATGATAGAATGATTTCAATAGGAATCCAAGGCAGACCTTTCAACATCACCGTAATCCAAGTTTATGCACCAACCACCGATCGTTGAAGAGGCTGAAATGGACCAGATCTATGAAGACTTACAACACCTTCTAGAAGTGACACCAAAGAAAGATGTTCTTCTCATTCGAGAGGACTAGATTGCTAAAGTAGGGAGTCAAGAGATAAAAGGAACAACAGGTAAGTTTGGCTTGGAGTTCAAAATGAAGCAGGGCAAAGGCTGATAGAGTTTTGTCAAGAGAACAAGCTAGTCATCACAAACACTCTTTTCCAACAACACAAGAGGCAACTCAAAGGAAACAAAATGCAAGGGAGATAGGGAAAGTTACAGAAAATTGAATCCAGACTTCCAAGGAATAGCAAGGAGAGACAAGAGGGCCTTCTTAAATGAACAGTGCAAAGAAATAGAGGAAAATAATAGAAAAGGGAAAACCCAGAGATCTGTTCAAGAAAATTGGAGATATTAAAGGAACATTTTGTGCAAAGATAGACATGATAAAGGACAAAAATGGGAGGGACCTCAAAGAAGCAGAAGACATCAAGAAGAGGTGGCAAGAATACACAGAGGAATTATACCAGAAATATCTGGATGTCCCAAACAACTCAGATAGTGTGGTTGCTGACCTTGAGCTAGACATCCTGGAGAGTGAAGTCAAGTGGGCCTTAGAAAGTTTGGCTAACAATAAGGCCAGTGGAGGTGATGGCATTCTAGTCGAACTATTTAAAATCTTAAAATATGACACTGTTAAGGTGCTACATTCAATATGCCAGCAAGTCTGGAAAATGCAGCAGTGGCCAGAGGACTGGAAAAGATCAGTCTACATCCCAATCCCAAAGAAGGGTAGTGCCAAAGAATGCTCCAACTACTGTACAATTGCACTCATTCCACACGCTAGCAAGGTTATGCTCAAAATCCTACAAGATAGGCTTCAGCAGTATGTGGACCAAGAACTCCCAGAAGTACAAGCTGGATTTCGAAGGGGCAGAGGAACTAGATACCAAATTGCTAACATGCGCAGGATTGTAGAGAAAGCCAGAGAGCTCCAGAAAAATACAGTACGTATAACCGCCAGGGTAATCCAGGCCTTCTGGGACTGCAACTCCCAGAAACCCTGGCCAGCACAGCTGGTGGCGAAGGCTTCTGGAAACTGTAGTCCAAGAACACCTGGATTACCCAAGGTCATCTCTAAGAGCCTCCATTTGTTTCTTAGTTATATTGTCCTTCCCCTTTCCTTCAGTGAGCTCTTGGTACTTGACTTTCCTTTTCAACAACATGCTCAGAAAAACCGTTGGGTCAGAAGACAGACAGAGAGCCAATCCCAACGTTACCCAATAAATCTCCCAGTTCCCAAGTACAGTAACCACTACACCACACTCTCTGGAAGTTGAGTCGTGGCAACTGGACTTCTCGTTAGGTTGAAACATTTCGCTCCTCATCTAAGTAGCTTCTTGGGTCATGGATGAGGAAGTGTATGGAAGTGAGAGCTGGACCATAAAGAAAGCTGACCGCCGAAGAACTGATGCTTTTGAATTGTGGTGCTGGAGGAGGCTCTTGAGAGTCCCCTGGATTGCAAGGAGAACAAACGTATCAATTCTGAAGGAAATCAACCCTGAGTGCTCACTGGAAGGACAGATCCTGAAGCTGAGGCTCCAATACTTTGGCCATCTCATGAGAAGAGAAGACTCCCTGGAAAAGATCCAGATGTTGGGAAAGTGTGACGACAAGAGGAGAAGGGGACGACAGAGGATGAGATGGCTGGACAGTGTCATCAAAGCAACCAATATGAATCTGACACAACTCCGGGAGGCAGTGGAAGATAGGAGGTCCTGCCGTGCTCTGGTCTACGGGTTAACAAAGAGTCCGACACAACTTAACGACTAAACAACAACAATTTTCATAAACATGAAAACTCTGTGGGAAATGGGAATGGTGAACTGCTGCTTAAATATCTCACAAACTTTAAAAACCTTATCAGGATCTCAATATGTTAAGAAAGACTTGATGGCACCTGGCAGAATATATTTGTAAAGTGCAATATCCATGTGGACTACTAGAAAAAAACCAGAGAGTTAATTATTTAGCTTGCAGGCAACTATTAATAATTATGTTTCATCAAGATTCTGACTGATGGCAACCCTTTCACAGTTTTCTGTAGTTTTAAAGTATTTTGACATGGTTATTAGACCCTCCTCCTGGTGGCACTCCAGAACCATGCAGCTTTCTCAAGGTTGCATAGCTGCTATATACACTATAGTGCAAACACTTGCAGATTGAAATCAGTGATAAAAACAGGAACACCCTGGGTGCCCAAGACTAATGAGTAAGGCAATGAGTTCCTCCAAAAAACTAAAATTCAACAATTTTGTTCTCATACTTCTATTCTGCTACCACAGTGAACAATGCTCTCAATTCCTACAGAGCTACAAAGTGATTGATATTATGGGTACCCTTAAACTTCAGGATATACACAATAAGACATACATAAACCACCAATATAAGATTAGATACTTACTCACCAAAATCCTGTTGTTTGGTGCAGTAAATTGCCCCAGAGTAAGCCCACCACCTCAATGGGGGTTTAAGGAGCCAACCCCATAAGCTCCACTGATTCAAGTGAGCCTACTCTAACTGCCACTTTATTATACTAAAGTAAATCACAAGAGTAGACCCATTTGAATCAATGCAATTCAGAGGAATTCACTTATCACATCCCCAATGACTCAATGAGCCTACTTTAGTGCCATTGACGATGCTAAGCAACAGGATGTTGACCACTATGTCCTACAACACATGTGGGTAATTGTAGCCCTCTAGTTATATCTCTGAAGAGGGACCTGATCACACCTCAAGCCGATTTGTCAAGCCTGCAGCATCCTCTACCTTAGAGTTAACATCTAGCCAGGATTATTTTCAAACTTTTATGTTTCTCATTTTACCTCAGATTCAGGAATACCTATCATCCCACAGGCTCCTGAGGACTCAGAAATGTCTCTTTTAAGGATATTTTAGGAAATGCTATAAAGATATTACCCAACCCTGATTTTGGACCACTGTGTCCTACAACATAGTCCTGTGAAGGTTTTTGGCCTATAGCACCCATCAGCCATAGCCTGCACAGTCAATGCTGAAGGATTATGGGAGCTGCCTATCCGTCTTCTAAAAGTTTACTTGAATTCAGAAACTATACCTTGTTTCAGTAAAGTATTTTCAGTTTTAAGAATCAGATTAGGCAAATCCTGATCTTGTAGTTCTACTGAGTTCATTGAAAACACCTGCCAGGGAAACATTTCCTTTCAGATGCAGTTCAGTTATGGAGACAAGTTTGCATGGAAAAACATCCCCTGTTCCATTTGTGACAACATCATTCAGGAGTGGCCTTTTTGTCTCAAATTTTAGAGAGCAATTCCCAGCCAGTGCGGGCAATCTTGGCTGATACATTCTAACCGTCTTACCTCCTATGTTTCCTGAAACAGAAACAAAATGACAGAACAAGCCACACCAGGGAGGACTTTCTCTTTATGCACTTCTCCATCACCTCTTACCCACAAGAATACTGCAGTATGTGCTATAGTACAAGAAACATAGATCAGTTCACTTTAGCACTCCTGTGAAGGCAGAGTGCTATGATATAATTAATATAATATAAAGCTTAAAACCCCATTAAATGCAGATTTCCTTGGAAAGAAGCGCAATAGGGCTTAACAACCCTCGAATTACTATCTACAGCCGTTACAGCATAAGAGACCTCTCAGAGACTGGGCTACCACGTCCATTGCTGGTGGGGAGACTATAGGACACTCCTTGGTTGTAAGGTTTACCCCTTAATGTCATCACCGGCCTCTGGTGATCTAAAACGGGAAGGAACACTCGCTCTCTCTCGCTCTCTTTTTGGGCCTGCAAGAGCAGCATCAGCTCCGGCTCCACCAAGCAAAGAAGAAGGACCACAGCCCCTTCTCACCCACCAAGCGATCGTCCCGATAACCAGAAGTGGGCCCCGCGCGAACCGGAAGTCCTCGGTGAAATCCCTGAATGTGACGAGCGGGTCGGTTGAAAACATAGAGGTAAGAATGAGAGAGTGAGACGTCCCAGCCCCAGTGTGCATGATTTTCGAGTTCACGTTGGCGGATCCATTTTTAAACGTCCCCCGAGGCGGCAAAAAAATCTCTAAGCCTTCAGTTCCAGGGCGGCAGCATGTTCCCTCCTGCACCCCGATTAAAAAGCATTAAGAAAGAGAACTCTTTTCTCTTTTAAAAATCAGGTCTGGTTTCGTGTGTGAAAACTTTTATCAGCATCCTGAAAGTGTCGAATACATTTTTTTTTCCAAAAACAGTCCTGCTTAGGCAAGATTGCTTTCCATGCCAAGACACCCCGTCGTATTGCAGGTTAGCAAGCCTCAGGGTGAGCGTTTTACAAACGCGCTGCAACGTCAGCGAGTGCTAAAAAAATCCGCAGTAACCTCGCAGCGTAGCGCAGGTTTGGGGACGGGCTGGACAAAGGACTTTTACGGTGCAGCTGCCTGGAGACCAGTCCCCGCCAGTTTTGCCGGGATGCAGTTCGAAACAGATAGTATGCCAAAGAAATTGGCTCTTCATTTTGTAGGAAGGGGGGGATCGGGCAAAAAGGAGTTTGCAGCAACCTCACAGTATGAGCCAATGTTGTTGACGTGTATGAATGACAAAGTAGTGTCTAAAACAAACCTTCAGTGTAGCCCAGTATTACTATTAGTTGAGATTAGAGGTGTAACTGAGGCTAGTATGACTTTCTAACCAAAAAATTTCCCGAGAACAATATACCTCAAACTGTTGCAGTGGTCCGTTACATCCCCTGCCACCCACAACTGCCTTTGAGCCCGAATTCGGTGCTGAAATGCATCTTAAAAGACTAGACTGTGTTTCAGTGTCAGCTCTGGCGGCTTCAGGTCCGCTTCTTCAAACGCGCCGCTAGGCTTCGAGTCCTCCTTCGGCCGCGTCCTGGAAGGGGAGGGGCCGGCCCGTTTGGATCCTGGCTATGCGAGTTCCCTCTACACGGTATAGGTTTACGGAACCATAACACGAAGGCCACCTCAACGTAAACAAACACAGACCCGCAGAGGAAGGTGACCTTTGACCCGACCTTCCTTTGCCGCTGTCATACAGGGACAGTTGTTTCCTGGGCAACGACGCCGAGAACGGGAGGCCGGGGAGGGGCCTAGGGCTCCGCGGAACGAGCGAGAGAACGTGTGAATGCGCTACTCCCGGCTAGAGGGCGGCATAACGAGGACTAGGGGGAGGGGGGCGCAGCTCGGCAACGACCCTTGCCAGGGGACCGCGGGTTGGGGTGGGGGCACAATCCAGTTTCTGAGGTGTTTTCGGTAACGTTCAAGAAACATTTTGTGCGAAGGAACATTCAGGAATAACATGCCTTCGTTTGAAGGCTCCGTGAAACGGTGCCGTGTAGTTTATATGTGAAGAGGGATCTCAGTCACCCGGGCGAGGTTATCTGGAAGTTGAGTCATGGCAACTGGACCTTTCTTGTTAGGTTGAAACGTTTCGCTCCTCATCTGTGACCCAAGAAGCTACTTGGATGAGGAGCGAAACGTTTCAACTTAACGAGAAGTCCAGTTGCCACGACTCAACTTCCAGAGTGTGTGGTGTAGTGGTTACTGTACTTGGGAACTGGGAGATTTATTGGGTAACGTTGGGATTGGCTCTCTGTCTTCTGACCCAACGGTTTTTCTGAGCATGTTGTTGTTGAAAAGGAAAGTCAAGTACCAAGAGCTCACTGAAGGAAAGGGGAAGGGCAATATAACTAAGAAACAAATGGAGGCTCTTAGAGATTCAGTTCTTCCTAACCTTGGGTAATCCAGGTGTTCTTGGACTACAGTTTCCAGAAGCCTTCGCCGCCAGCTGTGCTGGCCGGGTTTCTGGGAGTTGCAGTCCAAGAAGGCCTGGATTACCCTGGCGGCTATACTGTACATACTGTATGCTTACTTGCTATTTAACAACCCAGTTCTATTATGACATTATGCCATAGTAAATCCCAGATGTAATTTGCTTCTGTAAAAGAGAATATGACGCTCAGACTCTCACATAGAGCTACAATCCAATGTGTACTTCTGAAAGACTAAAATCCCACTGAGACCTATTCAGACTCAGGATACTTCTAGATGCAGTTTTATTGCACAATCAGCCTGCCTTATTCGCAGACTTTTATGGAGGCACACAATGTCATGACCCTTTATGATTTTTCTAGAACTGCTTTTGTCTTTTTATTTGACACATTTTTTTAAAAAAATCAATGCTTTTTGATTGGTAACACTAGGAACTGTCCATCTGGAAGCACTCTTACTGGCTTTTATTTTATTTCTGCACTGTTTCCTTGTAATAAATTGGCTTACAAAGGATGAAATTCAGTAATGTAATAACACTGGATGTGATTTAGAATGATCTAACATAGTATAAAAGCACACTCAGATCACAACATTTAAACAAATTTTATTTTCCCAGGGATTTTCAGGTAAGGAAAAATTTCTAAAGAGGGTAATTGAAAATAATCATAACTCAAAAAAGAAAGATGATTAAGTGAGCAGAGGCAGGTAATTTCGTAAACAGGGCACTGCTGCTGAGCCAGCTGTCCTCTCTTTTGCATCTCAATGGATTTCTGACACTGGTAGTAACCTCAGTAGTAACCTCTCAAAGAAAACATTTTCCTTCAGGTAGCTGGCATCAAGGCTGAATGGAGCTTTAAAGATCAAACACAGTACAGTACTAGAAACTTTGTGTGGGAATTGGTGCAGCTGTTTAAGAACTCAATCATAGGCTCTTTCAGGATAGACCTCTTTAGGCATTTGAATCCTGTATTCCAGACCAGCTGTAACTCCCTTTCAGAAGCATGGGTAGCTTGTGGATCAGGCAATGGGGTTTCCTGAAGTGCCCCCCTCTCCAGTAACCGCACTGTATTTAGATAAGTAATCCCAAGTAAGCATAGATATCTTAATTTAAGATATAGTTTACACTAACATAAATGATGGAGGACAGGTGCTGCATCTGGAAGTAATATGCAACTGGCATACCAAAATTCTATGTACAATACAGTGATGGCACTTGTAATGTAGTCCTAGCATAATTTGTGTATTTGAAAATGCATTGAATCTCATTCTATGTTCTACATCTGTAGTTTTGCTCATGGGGAATATGTATTTAGTCTATCTCGCAGCCCCCAAATAGCATGCCTTATTATAGCAAGAATAAAACTTGTTCTTTTTGTTACAATGTTGAATATTTTCAAACTGCTGTTTAAACTACTGCTCTCTATGAGAGAGATGAAGTCCTGGTGGGTGGCAGTGGGGACAGGATATTTCAGGAGACGTCTTATGCTGAAAGAAAAATAAGATATTTTGAAAAACCTGACAGGAAAAACTCCTATGAACTGGATTCTCTTTTGGAATGAGTATCCCTTTTAGGACAAGAGCTTCATCAGAGGTGACTAATGCTGTAAGGAGGGATGAAGCGCCCCTCTACCTTGGAACATGAATTGCCTCAAAGGTAGTGTTGCCAGATCAACGGCTTTCAATTCCCTGAGAAACCAGGCCTAAAACCTGAGTCCAGGAAGTAGGTCTTTGTGAAATCACAGGGAATAGTCACTTAATAATTGCATATTGTTCAGCTCTTACACAAATATTATGTGTACAGCCTGCATTCAGATACTGTATCTTCACCACTTAGCCTGGTGGTGGTTAGGGCTGAGGATGAGCCATCACACATGATAAAATCAAACTTTTTCTCTAGAACCACCCAGCCAGATTTGTCACCCTGCCTGGAGACCTGGGGAAGCACGGCAATTCCCTGAGATTTTGGTCAGCACACTGTAACCTGGCAACTCCACTTATCAGTACTGTAGTTTTATGTCAGGCAAGCTATAGCATTCTAAAATTATAACAGTATTACCTATAGATGTATGTTTTTGTTGTTACATGCTGTCAGTTTGTTTCTGGCTTATGATGAGCCTATAAATTTATGACCATCAAAACATCCTATCATTAACATCTTGCAATTTAAGGACCTAAAGTACATCTTCACCTTCATCCTCTTCATGAGGATCATACTGGTGCAAGTTGGGACTATTCTGTATCATAGTGGCAAAGCCTGGATAGGTGCCCAAGGCCACATAGGCTGGCTTTACTCATAGGAAGCACAGTGGGGAATCTCTCCCAACCTCTAGTTTCATAGCCAAATACCTAAGCCACTTAGCTATTTACCAGTGAAACAAGTTTAGACTTAATAAGATGTCTTTAAAAAAGATGTCTTTAGAAAACCAACAAGGGTGGGCAACTTATGTGGGGTAAAGAACTACTTTTCCTGTTGGCCAGCTGCTTGAGAGCAGCACACACAAACAGGAGGAATGTGCATATATCAGTGGGTTTGTTAGGGCCTAAAGCTTTTTAATGTAATACTGAATTAATGCAAATACAGCTGGAATAGAAAGGACACATTTTTTCTTTTGTTTTTAGCAATCTCAATTTCTTACTATCATATCTTACTAATAACATGCTTCCTTGGTGAATACCAATAATCTATCTTGATAATGTTTTTACATGCATACCACATATATACTGAATCAGGATAAAACAAAGCTGTGTAAAATTTAACTTATATAAATTAAACGTGTTGAAGGACAGTGTACTCCCAATTATAAGAGCAAAGCATAAACAAAAGAGAACTGGCTATCTCCATGCTGATGCCCTTTTAGAGGCATTTGACTCCTGTAGTGATGTAAACTGGACTAGTAGATGAACTGAAGTACATCTGATTTGGCATGGGAATTTTTATGTCCTTACTTTGAAGCAAAGTATAAAATTCAAAATGAAAGTCTATCACCCTGAGTGTCAGTATCGTTATCTGAGTGTCTGTACTCGTATCTTTCTCTGCAGAAAACAAATATAAATAAATGGGTGGAAGGAAAATCTGTATGTGCATAAAGTATAGTTTTTCTACTTAAGCAGTTAACGGTTCTGCTATCCAGTTGCTTTCAGATATTCTTGCATAAAGGACTGTTTTGCCCCAAGACCTCTGTTCTAGTTTCTCTGACAGAGAAAAGTATTTTTGATTGCAGCCCTATACCTCTTTACCTTGCAGTAAGATGACTGAGCTTTATGGAGCTTACATCAGCAATAGGGCTTGTTTGAGGCCACAGCTCCCAGAACAGGAGTTCCTCTGAATGTAAATAACAGAAAAGGAGGAGACATTTACCTGATTGTCTATCCTCCTACCATCCACATATCCAATCATATATAAGAACACGGGTTTTCCTTTGCTTGGAAAGCAAAGTATAAGCTCCCACACCCACCTGAGAAGTTGTGGAAAATAGAAAGCAAAATGAAAAAGCTCACACTTTCGAAAATTATTTCTCCTGGACTAGAACTCTAGTTGGAGTCTGTTAAGACAAGTGAAGCAGAAAGGAGAGGAGTTCCAATGCAGACAAGTTCAAAATGTTTGATCATTGAGTGTCTGGCATAAAATATAAAACGTAACTCCAGAGGTCATGTTACAATTGTAGTAACAAATTAAAACATTTTATTTCCCATTTTGCAACAGTAACTCAATAGTTACATTTTACAAATATAAAAATGATCTGAATGTTTCAAGTCAGAAAGGAGAGGAATTCCAATGCAGACAAGTTCAAAATGTTTGATCACCGAGTGTCTGGCATAAAATATAAAATGTAACTCCAGAGGTCATGTTACAATTGTAGTAACAAATTAAAACATTTTATTTCCCATTTTGCAACAGTAACTCAATAGTTACATTTTACAAATATGAAAATGATCTGAATGTTTCAAGTCACTGGATTTAGTACTCTCAAAATAGATAGGAGAGCTTGAACAGCATCAGGAGGCACAGCACCAGCCAGTACCTGAACCATGTGCATTCTTCTTCCACCTCTTAGGGGGTAACTACATTGGCAAATAAAGGAAACACTTTGGGATTTCACTTTTTTTTGGAACTGAATGCAATCTCATTGTTTCAGGTGGTGTGATTAGAGCCAAGGTGGAGGAGTTTGTAGCCATTCAAATGCATTCCTCCTAGCTACAACAGTAGTGAGAGAGGTGTCACTGGGTGGCTGTGGATGGTTCCTGTGGCATTCAAGAATATTTGCTCTGAAAACTTTTTCTGCATGGGGTAGGGTAAGTCCAGACCCTTGAAACAGCCAGCCTTAGAAATGGGAAATGTTATGTTTTTGTGCTATAATCTCCTGAATTTGTGGGATTGGATATTGCAGTTGAAACAAGCACCCCGTTTCCCCAAAAATAAGCCCTATTAAGATTTTTCAGGATGCTCCTAATATAAGCCCTACCTCAAAAATGAGCCCCAATTAAGTGCAACCCCGCTCTCCACCATTGTGCAGCAACCAGAAAATGATGACAGGACTGTATTTGAATAAATGTAGACTGTTGTACATGAAAAAATAAAACATCCCCTGAAGATAAGCACTAATGTGTTTTTGGAGCAACAATTAATATAAGACCCTGTCTAATTTTCAGGGAAACACAGTAGCTTTTCATATGTGTGGCATACATGAGTCCTTCAGATCTGCATATTTTAAGTGTACCATAAATACTGTACAGGACTTAGGGTTTGTTTTTTTTAATGTTTCATCGTGAAATAACTTGATGGAGAACTCAAGCCTTTTGCTCAATCCACTTTCAGGATATGTTGTGTTTCCTCTAATAACATTTGTTCCTGCTGCTTTCAAAATTCCTCAAAGGAATTAATTTTCTGACCAATTTAAGGTGATGGCTTTTGTCCAGCAACTGTCATCAGGCCGCCACATTATCTCTCCATTATGAGAAAACCTTTTGAAAGTTTTAATGAGATTCCTCTGCATACTCCAAGCTTTTATTCTTTAGACTTCAACAGAGCTTTTGTTTCTGAGACTGAGAGTGACTCTGTCTCAATTGATGGCTGAAAGTTGAGAAATGCAATTTCTATAAAGCTCTGTTAATAATGGGATAAATTATAACTGTGGGCACTGTAGCAACAACATGAGACCCACAGGAAGCTTTTAAAATGCTTGACATATGCATGATTTTTCAGGAATAAGGCTATAATTCTCTACTGGAAGATGTATGTGTTTCTAAATTATTATTTTGTTTTTTGTTTTTTAAAAATGCTCTCCATATTTGAGACATTTTTCTTATCAAACAGATACTATTTCAGGAACACAGAAGACACAGGGATGGGGGAGATGCAAAAATCATTCTATCTTCTCATAGACATATTTCTGGATTTCTGTGCCCAAAATAATTTTCTGTGTCCTTCTAAGACTTGCAGCCCTATCACATTTTAATCCAGGAGCAGACAGGCAGAAGATAAATCAAAACACATGGGTAGATCTTATTGGCATGACATGGCAAGACCTCCTAAGCCCCAACCATTTAACAACAGCTCTGAAGCCCCATCTTAAATTATGCTCACGGAATGAAGGACATGCTGGAGAGGCAGGGAAATAGTAATGAACTTTGATGTGAAAGAACTGTAAACAGCTCTCAACTTTCCAAAGACAGACTTGGAAAATGTGCTTTTTAAGAAACAAAGTCACACCTCCCAGAATTCCCCAGCTAGCATGGCCAGTGGGAGGCATCAACCAAAACAAAGATCTGGATCAGGGGTACCTACTCCTTATTCCTGGTACCACCTTACCACTACTGTGTACCTGACTTCAGTTGATCAAACTCATAATTCTGCTTTAAAAGAGAAAAGTAGATCTTCTAAGAGTGAACTCTGCCCCTCCATTTTCCAGTGTAAAGTAAGAAGGTGCATGTCTTTCTAAGCATATAACAAAGGAAGTTGTAGAGGAGATTTATATTTCATGCTTCCCTTCTCGGTACTTGCATAAACAGTATAAACATCTGGCCATGCCTGAGTTCATATTGATATGTATATTATGCAGCTCTACAAGAAGAGAGAAACTTTCATTGGATATAAACAGTATTAGCCCCTGCACCATGTTTTCCAGTTAAAGCCCTGCTCTAGAAAATGCCATGTTTGCTGTTAAATAACCACTCAAATAAGAGGGGTTTCCAGAGGGAACATATGCAGGGAAAAGGTCAAACTTCAGTCTTCCTGTCCCAAAATAGGCCTTGTCAGGGGAAAGGAGGACCATCCAGAATCTCAAACAAAGATCCAAAGCCATATTTAGAGTAACAGCTTCATGTATATTCTGTCAACTAAAATGTTTTGAAGGGGCAAGCAGAAGCACATTTGATCTGAAGGCAAAGTACTGTAGTGTTTTATTACCATCTCATTCCCAATGGAGACTTCCAAAGGAGAGCAATCCTTTAAACAAACTCCTGAAAAGGGCAGATAAATAACTTCATGCACTGCACAGTTACAATGTAGAATTCAGTCCCCAAAATGTAGAGATAGCTGCCATCTTGGAATGGCTTTGAAAAGGAGTTAGTCAAATTCAAGGAGGATGGGACTAATGGTTCCTCTCATTCTTTCTGTGAAGATTCTCAGTCATCCAGGTGAGGTTATCTGGAAGATGAGTCATGGGAACTGGACTTCTTTCTTGTTAGGTTAAAACATTTTGCTACTCATCAAAGTAGCTTCTTCAGTCTGAGGAAAGTTGGTAGGAGACCCCTGATATATTGTCCATGTTAGTTACACTTCCCCCTGGCCTGAATAGGTCTTTCTGGTGTGAGTGGCCCTAATCTTTCTGGGGATGGATGAAAGGGCAGCACGATAAATAGGAGACAGATTGTGTCTTAAGGCATGTACATATAGAAAATCCCTCGCTCAATGGGTGGAGGCCTTAGACACACTAGATTAGGCATCCTTCAGTCTCAAGAGACTATGGTAACATGCTCTGAATAGAGGACTTGGTACAGCATCTAGTGTGGCTGAAGAGACCAATTTGAGAGTGACAATTCCTTCCACCCTGAAGACAAATACAATCTGTCCCCTGTCCAGCCCCCTGGTTTTGCTGGTTTCAGGACTGCCTCTTTGCCTCAGCCTGCTGGACAATAAACACACTATCTCACACAGAAAGACCACTGTTAACTACAGTACTGTTAACAACCCATGATAATGGGTGGAGAAGGACTGCAGAAGTGGGATTATTTATTTTATTTATATACTGCCCATCTGGCAGCCATGGCCACTCACCCCCAGCCCTTTGTAATTCTAACAAGTCTATTCAGACCAGGGGGAAGTGTAACCAATAGAGATGGGGGTATTCATATAAGAATACCCCCACACAGATGAACATAATGAGGGCCCAGCCCCCTGGGGCTGGACTGTCCACTCATCTTCTGCTATTACTGTGGGCTCTGCATTCCCTTCCTATCACTTTGGAGCTTGCAGTCTGCAAGCCACTCTTCTATCTGGCAGCGAGACTCATCCTCCCGCTTCCTGCCAGGCAGATACCCCCAACTCTAGTAACCAATGTGGAGGATATATCAGGGATCTCCTACCAACTCTCCTCAGACTGAAGAAGCTCCTTGGATGAGTAGTGAAATGTTTCAACCTAACGAGAAAGAAGTCCAGTTGCCATGACTCAACCTCCAGATAACCTTATTCCTGTTCATCTCCTACCAAAGGCAGGACACCATCACAGCTACTCTGACTTTGGATGCAGCAGCACTAAACA